>NC_135668.1:46569128-47169128 GCF_964188315.1 Podarcis muralis
AGGCAGCAGCTGGCAAGTTGCCCTCTTTGGGGAAGATGGAGCGACAGTAACTGAATTGTTTATGGCCTAAGCCTATAATCCCTTAAAAGCAAAGAAGAATTAAATCTCCAGGGCCTGATTCATCTCAGTTGTTGCACTAGTGGAAGTCTCTTCCTCCCCACGTTATAACCCCCCCCCAAAAAAAACAAACTGTGGTGGAGTTGTCAGAAGAATGCCCCAAGAACACAGTGGAGGAAGAGGAAGATTGTTCCATCTGGCAAGGATAAATGTTTCCACTGATGGGACAATTGCCTTAACCTAGTGAGAGCTGGACCATAAAGAAGGCTGATCGCCAAAGAATTGATGCTTTTGAATTATGGTGCTGGAGGAGACTCTTGAGAGTCCCATGGACTGCAAGAAGATCAAACCGATCCATTCTGAAGGAAATCAGCCCTGAGTGCTCACTGGAAGGACAGATCCTGAAGCTGAGGCTCACCTCACTTTGGCCACCTCATGAGAAGAGAAGACTCCCTGGAAAGGACCCTGATGTTGGGAAAGATGGAGGGCACAAGGAGAAGGGGACGACAGAGGACAAGATGGTTGGATAGTGTTCTCGAAGCTACAAACATGAGTCTGACCAAACTGCGGGAGGCAGTGGAAGACAGAAGTGCCTGATGTGCTCTGGTCCATGGGGTCATGAAGAGTCGGACACGACTAAACGACTAAACAATAACAAAGAGCTGAATCCACTGCTATTCAACAAAACTAGGTGTGGGGACTTCCTTAAAACAGGGTCAGGGAACCCACAGCCCTCTAGATTTGGCTCCTGCCACAGGAGTGATCACACTGTTCAGAGTTGGAGTTAACTCTTTATTAGCAAAAGCACGATCTCCACAGACTTGCAGCAGACTAAGGAGCAAAGCTGCTCATTCCTTGTGGTCTTACGCCATGAAAAGCCAGTTGCTGAGTCTGAAAGTCCCCACCTCCTCACAGCCATCTAGGTCCCCCCCTCTCCAAGGCTTTCCATGTGCAGCCAACTTCTTCTCTGCTCTTTTCATGCCTCTTCTGGTTTTTGGAGACAGGGCAGAGTGGCGCTTGTCTCAGCAGGAGGAGGTGACACCCAGGCCTTTTCACCAGCCTGATTCATCTCTGCCTCTTGGCCTCCCTCTCCTGCTTCTGTTTCTGGAATTCTTCTCTCTGTCACAGACTCTCCCAGCTCACTAAGCCCTGTTACATCTTTAGTTTCCAACACCTCCTCTTCTCAATCTTAGAATAGAATAGAATAGAATAGAATAGAATAGAATAGAATAGAATAGAATAGAATTTATTATTTATACCCTGCCCATCTGGCTGGGTTTCCCCAGCCACTCTGGGTGGCTTCCAACAAAGTATTAAAATACAGTGGTCTCTTAAACATGAAAAGCTTCCCTAAAGAAGGCTGCCTTCAGATGTCTTCTAAAAGTCTGGTAGTTGTTCTTCTCTTTGACATCTGGTGGGAGGGCGTTCAACAGGGTGGGTGCCACTACCAAGAAGGCCCTCTGCCTGGTTCCTTGTAACTTGGCTTCTCACAGTGAGGGAACCGCCAGAAGGCCCTTGGAGATGGACCTCAGTGTCCGGGCAGAACGATGGGGGTGGAGATGCTCCTTCAGGTATCTTCTCCCTCTTCTCCCTCTGACCAGTGTGGTGTAGTGATTAAGAGTGGTAGACTCGTAATCTGGTGAACCGGATTCGCGTCTCCGCTCCTCCACATGCAGCTGCTGGGTGACCTTGGGCTAGTCACACTTCTTTGAAGGCTCTCAGCCTCACTCACCTCACAGATTGTTTGTTGTGGGGGAGGAAGGGAAAGGAGAATGTTAGCCGCTTTGAGACTCCCTAGGGTAGGGATAAAGTGGGATATCAAATCCAAACTCTTCTTCTTCTTCTGACCAGTCATCGTCATCCCTCCATCACTCCCTGGGCTCTGAGCCTTCTTCCCTTGTGGAGTCCCCAGCCGGTTCCTCTCACTGTTCCTCTGCGTCCAACCAGTTCATGTACTCCAGCAACTACAGATCCCATTATTCCTCATCCTCGGCCATGTTGGGTGCAGGTGATGGGAACCAGAATCCAAAGTGTTTACCAAAATTCATTTGGAGAGCCACGGGTTCCCCCAACCCCTGCCTTAAAAGTGTGAGAGAGATGATGATGGACTATATGGAACTTGCCGAACTGACTGGGAGACTCTGGGACCAGAGAGAAGAGACGGTGGAAGAAGACTGGAAGAAGTTTAAAGATTATTTGAAAAAATATGTTAATATTTAAATCTTAGAATAGCTTTGGAAGTGGATATAGGCTGTAGGGTTAGAAGTAGAAGATAGTGTATTTTAACATAGTATTATATGTAAGGGATAAAATGTGAAGATTTTTATGGTAAAAGTAAGTGTGATTTTAAAAAAATGGTTTAAAATTATGATATATGTAAACTGCTAAAGATGAGGTAAAATGAAAATCAGATAGGGGGGACTTGGGGAAGCTCATCTAACAATGTTTAGAAAAAAGAAGGATAAGACAAGAATTTGTTTGTATTGTTTTTTTCTCTGTTTGTGTTGTTTATTTGTGTTATAAAATGAATTTAAAAAATTGGGGGGGGGGAGTGTGTGAGAGAGGTGGAATCACAGTGAGGTTTTCTTGGCAAACGTTTTCAAAGTGGTATGCCGGTGTCATAATTTTGAAGAACACACACACAGCATCTCAACAACCAGCCTTCTCTGGGATCGATAACATCGATGTGTTTATTTTATTTTTCTCTTTATGCCTTCCACTGTTTTGATATGCCTTTTTTTTATTAATGTGATGTTTCTAAGGTGACACAATAGCTGTCCTATTAAAAAAAGAAAATCAATTCACATTCTGAATTTCACCGCCTGAGGAATGGAGGCTATTCAGAAAAGTTCAGGACGTGTTTTTAGTTTTTTTCCTCAGCTGGACAGACCAGAGTAAGGCAGCAAATCAGGGATGGAGGAGAAATTTGATTCTATTTTCATTTAAAGGCAAACATGTCTACTTGCACTTTCTGAGGCATCATGGAAACTAAAACAGAGCTATCCTTTGAAATTCACACTTCTCTGAATTTTGCAATGAACATCTCCAGCCGCGTAATTTGACACAATGTGCATACACTAGGGTAGTCTGTGAATAAGAGCGCATATAATAGTGAAAAACAATGCACAAAAATACCATTATATTTGGGGGAATGTGTACAATAGGCAAAACTGCATACGAAAATGTGTCTATTGGGTGAAAACTGCACTAAAATGTTGATAAATCTTCATGAGGACATTAAAAAAAAAAGATAAGAATTCACAAAGTGTTGCAGAGATGTAGCAGACTGAACTTTACGATGGGAAAATGAGAAATGAAAAGAAACCAACTGTTTCCCCCCCCCCCTCCTAAAAACAGGTCTCTTTTATTCTGAGCCTCAAAGCTTTTTTGAAAGAGAACATTCACATCACGCCAAGCGGCATCTTGTAGCTTTAAAAAAACTGTCGCCTGCTTTTGGCCCTTAGAGATGCAACCTCTGGTGGTTTTCTGTGGCTGCCAGAATTGAGATGAAAAATCAGGAATGGGAGCAGGAGGGGGAGGGAGAGAAGATGCCACCACGTTGCCCTCTCACTGGAGCGTTCACAGTGTTTACCTTGGGGCTTGAAGACACATTTAGAAGTAGGTCGCACCTCTCCATTCTCATTTCCCCTTTGCTAAAGTCAGGTGGTCTCCCACGGGCCAATCAAAGGCCTGGAGCTCACTCATGGAAGAGTTTTGCTTACAAACAGAACGGGATTGATGGAGATGGCAGCCAGAGGATTTCTGCTCCTCTCCAAAATGGATGCCTGCAGATACACTTTGGAAAACCTCGGCTGAAGGCAACTGTCTTCACGATCTGATCTGATGGCGCTGGCTTGGGGGCTGGGCCCGGGACAAGAGGCTTTGCCGCTGAGCTTGCCCACTCACCCTGCAGGGAACTGGAGGCGCATGCGCTCTCTTGCCTGACCTTCCAACAACCACATGCGCGTGTTTGAATTTGCAGCATGGGATGTAGTGCATGTCATCGCTCGCCAGTGCGATCACACAATCGCCTGCAGAGGTCTTCCGTGGGGTGTGTGTGTGTGCTGGCTTAGTACATGAGCCAAGCACTGTCTAATTTAACCCATTGTTCACATTACACCAAAATGCAGCACATGGAAGTATGGAGCTGCAGAGAGCCTTGAACTCAGTCCTTCTGGAACCTTCCTCTGAGGAAAAGCATCCTTGTGCCTGACTCAGGCTGAATACTAAACGTGAGCAGAGTGTTGACGTTGTTTCAGCGACAGTTTCCTTCCTTCCTTCCTTCCTTCCTTCCTTCCTTCCTTCCTTCCTTCCTTCCTTCCTTCCTTCCTTCCTCTGTCCCAATTGCAAGCTCCTCCTTCACTGAATGGACACGGGTGGCACTGTGGGTTAAACCACAGAGCCTAGGACTTGCTGATCAGAAGGTCAGCGGTTTGAATCCCCGCAACGGGGTGAGCTCCCATTGCTTGGTCCCTGCTCCTGCCAACCTAGCAGTTCGAAAGCACATCAAAAGTGCAAGTAGATAAATAGGTACCGCTCCGGTGGGAAGGTAAACGGCGATTCTGTGCGCTGCTCTGGTTCGCCAGAAGCAGCTTAGTCATGCTGGCCACATGACCCGGAAGCTGTACGCTGTTTTCCTCGGCCAATAAAGCGAGATGAGCACCGCAACCCCAGAGTCGGTCACGACTGGACCTAATATTCAGGGGTCCCTTTACCTTTACCTTCACTGAAAGGTACCTTTTCAGTCAAAGGGCTCCAGCCTGCTCCAGCCATCTTTTAGAAGAAGAAGAAGAAGAAGAAGAAGAAGAGTTTGGATTTGATATCCCGCTTTATCACTACCCTAAGGAGTCTCAAAGCGGCTAACATTCTCCTTTCCCTTCCTCCCCACAACAACCACTCTGTGAGGCGAGTGGAGCTGAGAGACTTCAGGGAAGTGTGACTGGCCCAAGGTCACCCAGCAGCTGCATGTGGAGGAGCGGGAAATCGAACCTGGTTCCCCAGATTACGAGTCCACCGCTCTTAACCACTACACCACACTGGCTCTACTCCAATGGAGTGTGGGAGAGACTCTGGTTGTTGTGTGGCTTCTGCCATGGAGTCCTCGGACTCAGAACATGGCAGTTTGACACCTTCAGGCTGAAAGGGCGTCGCTACCATGGACTCGGCCTGCATCCAGAGCTGGCATTGAGTTCAATTCTCCTTCTGACTCCGAATCCTTGATCTGATCCTCTGAAGAAGACTGTGAGGGGAAACCTCACAGAGAGAGGGAATGAATGAAGGTCGAAGACACCATTTAAAACTCCTGCGGGAGGAAAAGGCGTCGCTCTCCCACCAGAAAAAGCGGCGCCGCTAAAAAAAGCATGATTGTGTTCTAGAAACTTGGGAGGGCTTTTGTTGCGATGAACTCCCTTTGCACTTTATAAATTAACGCGTAAAGACGGCTGGAGAGAGAACAGAAGAGGATGACTGTGGCAGAGAGCAATTTCCAAAAGAATCCGGTTCCTTGCTCAAAGGCTGTTGTTCAGTTGCCCACAGTTGCTCAGAGGAGCTTTTGTTTTGAGAGAGGGGTCACTTCAGGTTCCCGAGCTCAGCTGCTTTGGGTGAGTTAGCAGAAAAAGAGCTGCAGGAGGGACGTCCTCGGAATTCATAATAAGGAACGAAGATCCTCCTCGGCTCAGGGAAAACTTCCACAGTGGATGGAGTTGAGGGAGAACTTCTGTGAGAAGGTCATGCCAGAGGTTTCAGGCTCCCGGCACTGAACCCAAATGGAACCCACCTGCTCCCATGGGATCATAAAGGTAAAGGTACCCCTGCCCGTACGGGCCAGTCTTGCCAGACTCTAGGGTTGTGCGCTCATCTCACTCAAGAGGCCGGGGGCCAGCACTGTCCGGAGACACTTCCGGGTCACGTGGCCAGCATGACATCGCTGCATCTGGCGAGCCAGAGCCGCACACGGAACGCCGTTTACCTTCCCGCTAGTAAGCGGTACCTATTTATCTACTTGCACCCGGAGGTGCTTTCTAACTGCTAGGTTGGCAGGCGCTGGGACCAAACGACGGGAGCGCACCCCGCTGCGGGGATTCGAACCGCCGACCTTTCGATCAGCAAGCCCTAGGCGCTGAGGCTTTTACCCACAGCGCCACCTGCGTCCCACCCATGGGATCATAAGTGGCTCTCCAAATCGGTTGGGGCCCCTAGGCTAGCTTCCCAGCAGGTGGGCTACTGTGGGTTCCTGGGAGGGAAAGGAGAAGAGGTAAGGTAGAAGGAGGTCAGATGTTTCTACTAATCTGCTCCACAGGGACATGACCTGCTGGAGAGTGTTGCTGAGTTCTACGATGTTTCCTGTAACAGGGACGCGGGTGGCGCTGTGGTCTAAACCACTGAGCCTCTTGGGCTTTCCGATCGGATGGTCAGCGGTTCGAATCCCCAGGTAAGCTCCTGTTGCTCTGTCCCAGCTCCTGCCAACCTAGCAGTTCAAAAGCATACCAGCGCGAGTAGATAAACAGATGCTGCAGTGGCGGGAAGGTAAACGGCGTTTCCGTGCGCTCTGGTCTCCGTCATGGTGTCCCGTTGTGCCAGAAGCGGTTTAGACAAGCTGGCCGCATCGGCTGTGAGAGTCTTAATAGCACAAAGATGGAAGATTGAGGAAATCCCGACTAAAGAACTATGGCAAGAGAAACTGATGGATTATGCAGAACTGGAAAAATTTACACATAAGCTACGGGACAAGGATAACTGTGACTTTAAAGATGAATGGGAACCTTTTACAAAGTAT
The DNA here is from genome assembly GCF_964188315.1 of Podarcis muralis. NCBI lineage: Eukaryota > Metazoa > Chordata > Lepidosauria > Squamata > Lacertidae > Podarcis > Podarcis muralis. The sequence goes on from NC_135668.1 coordinate 46,575,961, forward strand.
TTAAAGACGCAACAAAGTGAATTGGACTCCTTGGCAGGTTTTGAATAAACACTCACAAACTTTTTATTGATAATAACCAGTCAGACAAATTAAGGATTTATACAATTTTGTAACATGCAGAGAACAGCATTTATAGAGAAACCAGAGACTGGAACTGAGGGAAGTCGGGGGGTGGGGTGGGCGGGGAGGGTGGGTTGTTTTATGGGAGGGAGGGGGAAAGGAGAAAAATGGGGGGGAATTAAGGATGATATGTTTTAAGATAATATGTTTTGTTTAATTTCCTAATAGAAAAATTATAATAAATAAATTAATAAATAAATAATGATAGATAGATAGATAGATAGATAGATAGATAGATAGATAGATAGATAGACAGACAGACAGACAAGCTGGCCACATGACCCGGAAAGCTGTCTGCAGACAAATGCCAGCTCCCTTGGCCTGAAAGTGGAGATGAGTGCCGCAACCCCATAGTAAACTGGACTTAACCGCCATGGGGTCCTTTACCTTTACTTTTACCTTCCTTGAACACAGCTCTAACTTCACTGACAAGAGAATCCTGCGTCTTTTGTGCTGACCTGCATCTGACTCCAACCCTGACACCTGGCTTGCATAGAAAGGGACCAAGGGCAGCGTTTTGTTCACAGGAGTGAGGATTCTCACCCCTCTTTCATTGAAATAACTGGGTATGCCCATTGCCACTCCCGCAGCTTGCCACCAACAGCCAGCTCAATTTCGATGTCTCTGGGCTGCATCAATAGGAGTATAGCATCTAGATCAAGGGAAGTAATAGTGCCACAGTATTCTGCTCTGGTCAGACCTCACCTGGAGTACTGTGTCCAGTTCTGGGCACCACAGTTCAAGAAGGACACTGACAAACTGGAACGTGTCCAGAGGACATAGGCGCCGACCCCATGGGGCCTGAGGGGGCCCGAGCCCCCTCAAAAATTTTATTGGGGGGGCTCCGCCCCCCCAATAATTAAAAAAATTATCGCGCGCCTTGGCTCCCGCGGCCGGCGAGGGGAGCCCGGGCCGCGCGCGGCTGCTGCTGCCGCCTCTCCTGGGGGCGCCGCCTCCCCGGGCGGGAACGCTGCGGTTGCGCGAGGGAGGAGGGCGGCCCCCGGGGGCTGGGAGAGCCGGGCTGCCGTGGCCGAGAGGGCTGCTCTGCCGGGCGCCGCTGACATAATTTAAGCAAATTATCGCGCGCCTTGGCTCCCGCGGCCGGCGAGGGGAGCCCGGGCCGCGCGCGGCTGCTGCTGCTGCCGCCGCCGTTTGTGGTCATGGCGGAGCTGCCGCCTAGGGAGGAGGGGAGAGGGGGCTGGCGGGGGGGGGGCAGGCGGTGAAGGGGGCTTGGCTGCGCTCTCTCTCTCTCTCGCTCTCTCTCGGTCTCTCTCTCTCTCTCTCTCTCTCTCTCTCTCTCTCTGGCTCTCTCATAGGCGCCGACTCCATGGGGCTAGGCGCAGCACGCTCTCCCCTATTCGCTCACGAGGAGGCGGCGCCACTTTATTTGCATATTCATGAGCTTATTTATTATTCATGAGCTTTCCCGGGCCCCCCCAATATTTTTTATAAGTCCGCGTCCCTGCCAGAGGAGGGCAACCAAAATGGTCAAAGGCCTGGAAACGATGCCTTATGAGGAACGGCTAAGGGAGCTGGGCATGTTTAGCCTGGAGAAGAGGAGGTTAAGGGGTGATATGATAGCCATGTTCAAATATATAAAAGGATGTCATATAGAGGAGGGAGAAAGGTTGTTTTCTGCTGCTCCGGAGAAGTGGACACGGAGCAATGGATCCAAACTACAAGAAAGAAGATTCCACCTAAACATTAGGAAGAACTTCCTGACAGTAAGAGCTGTTTGACAGTGGAATTTGCTGCCAAGGAGTGTGGTGGAGTCTCCTTCTTTGGAGGTCTTTAAGCAGAGGCTTGACAACCATATGTCAGGAGTGCTCTGATGGTGTTTCCTGCTTGGCAGGGGGTTGGACTCGATGGCCCTTGTGGTCTATTCCAACTCTATGATTCTAAGGAGTCCCACCTGCACAGAGCCCTTATCCGCCTGATCCTAGGCACGGGGAAGAGAGCTAATAATTAAACAAATGTCCCTTTCAGCAACATGTCCTACATGTCCTCTTCCAAACATGGTAAAAATCCATCGCCTCCTTCCACAAAGGCGTCTGCTGACTTTTGCTTCGCAGTCACATAACAGCCTTCGGTCCCTCCAGGCCTCTAACGTTGCAAAATCAATCGCTTTCCAATACTCTGGCAGATGCGCGACTCGCTGTCAGCCAAAAGCAGTGACGTTAATCGGTCCCCATTGAGTTACAGATTTCTGTTGCAGGGTGACTCAGTAAGAAGCATCTTCCATACTTAGGTGTTTAGACGTTTTTATTTTTAAAACTGAAATATTCTGTCGGAATTTTTTCTCTCTCCCCAAAAGCAAATACAGTGGTACCTCGGATTAAGTACTTAATTCGTTCCGGAGGTCCGTTCTTAACCTGAAGCACCACTTTAGCTAATGGGGCCTCCTGCTGCTGCCACGCCGCCGGAGCACGATTTCTGTTCTCATCCTGAAGCAAAGTTCTTAACCTGAAGCACTATTTCTGGGTTAGCGGAGTCTGTAACCTGAAGTGTATGTAACCCGAGGTACCACTGTAATAATAATAATAATAATAATAATAATAATAATAATAATAATAATAATAATAATATTTATACCCCGCCCATCTGGCTGGGCTTCCCCAGCTACTCTGGGCAGCTTCCAACAAAATATTAAAATATTGTAACGCATCAAAGTGAGATGCTGGAACTTTTGGGGGCCCGTGGAACTTTTAAGAGACTTAAATTTTAAGAACACAACCGCGGGATCAGGCCGTGACCCCCGATGATTTGTGTGCTTGAAAACTTGCAACAACAACAACAACAACAACAACAACAATAATACAGTGGTACCCATAGGCGCCGACTCCATGGGGCCTGAGGGGGCCCGAGCCCCCTCAAAAATTTTATTGGGGGGGCTCTGCCCCCCCAATAATTTAAAAAATTATTGCGCGCCTTGGCTCCCGCGGCCGGCGAGGGGAGCCCGGGCCGCGCGCGGCTGCTGCTGCCGCCTCTCCTGGGGGCGCCGCCTCCCCGGGCGGGAACGCTGCGGGTGCGCGAGGGAGGAGGGCGGCCCCCGGGGGCTGGGAGAGCCGGGCTGCCGTGGCCGAGAGGGCTGCTCTGCCGGGCGCCGCTGACATTATTTAAGAAAATTATCGCGCGCCTTGGCTCCCGCGGCCGGCGAGGGGAGCCCGGGCCGCGCGCGGCTGCTGCTGCAGCCTCTCCTGGGGGCGCCGCCTCCCCGGGCGGGAACGCTGCGGGTGCGCGAGGGAGGAGGGCGGCCCCCGGGGGCTGGGAGAGCCGGGCTGCCGTGGCCGAGAGGGCTGCTCTGCCGGGCGCCGCTGACATTATTTAAGAAAATTATCGCGCGCCTTGGCTCCCGCGGCCGGCGAGGGGAGCCCGGGCCGCGCGCGGCTGCTGCTGCAGCCTCTCCTGGGGGCGCCGCCTCCCCGGGCGGGAACGCTGCGGGTGCGCGAGGGAGGAGGGCGGCCCCCGGGGGCTGGGAGAGCCGGGCTGCCGTGGCCGAGAGGGCTGCTCTGCCGGGCGCCGCTGACATTATTTAAGAAAATTATCGCGCGCCTTGGCTCCCGCGGCCGGCGAGGGGAGCCCGGGCCGCGCGCAGCTGCTGCTGCCGCCGCCGTTTGTGGTCATGGCGGAGCTGCCGCCTAGGGAGGAGGGGAGAGGGGGCTGGCGGGGGGGGCAGGCGGTGAAGGGGGCTTGGCTGCGCTCTCGCTCTCTCTCGCTCTCTCTCTCTCTCTCTGGCTCTCGGGCTCTCTCTCTCTCGGGCTCTTCCCGCCCAGGGCTTGTGGGCATCTGCTCTGAGACGAAGATGGAGGTGACTTCCCTTAAAGGTCATGGAATCATAGAGGTGGAAGGGACCCAAAGGTCATCCAGTCCAACCCCCAGCAATTCAGGACTCACAGCTAAAGCATCCCTGGCAGATGCCCTCCCCCCGACCTCTCCCTAAAAGCCCCTTTCCCTGTCTGACTGCTCTCACCACCAGAAAGGCCTTCCTAATGTTTTGTGGGAATCTCATTAAGCCTACAGAGCTATATATGCAAATGGATCTACTTATTCTTTCCCTTGAAGATACATTGATTCGTTTGTTACTGTGGTTTCGATCAATACTTTCCAAAGATCTTTACATTTGTCCATGCATGATCTTTGTCTGAAAGCTCATGGGTTGCAGGAGTTGTCATAGGAGGTTATATTTTTGTCCTTCCAACTGTTATGGAAATTACTGGGGGGGGGACATCTTTAAAGTAGTTAAATGTTGCAAATATTATGCCTGAATGTACCCTTTCAACTTGACAGCTCAGGGAAGTTACCTAGATAAAATCCTGTAACACAATGTATCAGCCTTAATCATTTTGCCGATGTTAAGGGGGGGGGGCAGAGCCTGCAGCCACCATCCCTTTCCGGTGGGGAGGGGGCAGAGGAAAGACAGGAAGCTTTTCCCTGCAGAGTTAGACCCCTTGGCTGCGTGGCCCTCGGGTCCCTTCAAACTCCTGGGCGTTTTGCTGGTGGGGGGCTGTGTGGGGGCCTGGGCGATGTCAGAAGAGGAAGCTTGCAGGCCTGGTTGTCTGTTGGGGGCAGCAGGAAGAGGCGGAGGGCAGGATGTGCAGCCCCTGCCTGGCTTTCCTGTGGGACCAAGGAAGCGGCTGGGGGGGGGGGGGACTTGGCCGCTGGCCTTTGTTGCGGAGGCGGCAGTGTGGGAACGCCAGTCCCAAGGGCAGCCTCTGGGGTCTGGGTGCTGCTGCCTGTCTCCTGCCATGGACTTGGCGGGGGGGGGCTGTGCTATTGGGCTGGCAGAGACTTAACGGGGGCTGCCTCTCCCAGCCAAAGCTGACCCACAAAATTGCAACCCAGTGTGTGTGTTTGTGTGTGGGGGGAACCAGCCTGCACAGGGTAAGCCCCGATGGGGCTCCTGGGCTCCTTCTGATGCATGAAAATTGGAGGTTGTCCTTTACAGCTCAGCTCCCCAAGGGGCTCAAAGCCTCCCAAGTCCATTATCAGTCGGAGACGAATGAGTGGAAGCTGGAAGAAAGGGGGAATCTTTATTTTTCTGTTGAAACAGAGCCCTCCTTCCCACTGACATTTGCAAGGAGGGGAGGACCCCAAACAAAGGTGTGCAGCAGCTTTGAAAGACTTTTCCGGCTCAACATCAGGAAGAGCTTTCTGACAATAAGAGCTGTTCAGACGGTCTCTGCTCCCTGGGAGAGGCTAGGTGGCCATCTGTCAGGGATGCTTGAGCTAAGATTCCTGCATTGCAGGGGGCTGGACTAGATGACCTTGGGGTCCCTTCTGTCTCTATGATTCTATGATTAGCATAATACAAGCATCTCAGGAAGAGGCATCTACCAACAGAAATCCAAGAGTGTGGCTTCTCTCCTGTCTGTCAAGGGACCTGCAGATGCTGATTGCCTTACTTGGCCAGTTCCTTAGGACTGGTACATACAGTCATACCTCGGGTTACAGATGCTTCAGCTTAAGCATTTTCAGGTTATGGATGCACTGAAACCCAGAAGTACCGGAATGGGTTACTTCCAGGTTTCGGCACTTGTGCATGAGCAGAAGTGCTAAATCACAACCTGTGTGTGCGCAGACGCAGCAATGTGAGTTGCGAACACTGCGGGTTGCGAACGTGCCTCCCACATGGATCACGTTCGCAACCCGAGCGTCCACTGTACCTTGGTTCTCGAACAGAATGCGTTCCGGGAGTCCATTCGACTCCCGGAACCATTTGAAAACCAGAGTGCGGCTTCTGCCCAGTGGCGTAGCGTGGGTTGTCAGCACCCGGGGCAAGGCAAGTAATTTGCGCCCCCTAACCCGTGGATTTGCGCCCCCTAACCCATGGATTTGCGCCCCCTAACCTGTGGATTTGCCCTAACCCCAGATGTTGCGCCCGGTGCGGCCGGCCCCCCCTGCACCCCCCACGCTACGCCACTGCTTCTGCCAGAGGAGCCCCCTGCAGCCAATCGGAAGCCGCACCGGATGTTCGCCCTCCAAAAATCATTTGAAAACCAGAACACTCACTTCCGGGTTTCGATAGTTCAGAAGCCGATTTGTTTGGGAGCCAAGGTGCTCGGCTTCTCAGGTACAACCGAACCTGAGTCCTTGGGGGCGCCGCCTCCCCGGGCGGGAACGCTGCGGGTGCACGAGGGAGGAGGGCGGCCCCCGGGGGCTGGGAGAGCCAGGCTGCCGTGGCCGAGAGGGCTGCTCTGCCGGGCGCCGCTGACATTGGAACTTAGAAAACTTCCCGGGGCAGGACCCCGGTATGGGCCCCCCCAATATTTTTTATAAGTCGGCGCCCCTGGTGGTACCTTGGGTTAAGTACTTAATTCGTTCTGGAGGTCTGTTCTCAACATGAAACTGTTCTTAACCTGAAGCACCACTTTAGCTAATGGGGCCTCCTGCTGCTGCCGCGCTGCCGGAGCACGATTTCTGTTCTTATCCTGAAGCAAAGTTCTTAACCCGAGGTAATATTTCTGGGTCAGCGGAGTGTGTAACCTGAAGCGTATGTAACCTGAAGTGTATGTAACCTGAGGTACCACTGTAAGTAACTTAGGGAAGTCTGAGCATTCTCCTGCTGTCTGTCCAGTGCTTGCGAGACATAGGAATGGAGGGAGCTGCATTATACAGAGTCAAAGTTTTCAGACGCAGGTTTTCCCGATCCTGCCTGGGGACACTGCCACACACGGAACCGGAGACCTTCTGCATTCAAGACAGATGCTCTGCCCTCGGAGCAGCATGGAGTGCGTTTCGATCTCAGAACCAAGGTTCAGGAAGGATGTCGTTGGAAATCTGAAAACACCAAAGACTGAAAAAAGGGTTTCAACACCCCCCCCCCCCCCGTTTTCATATTTCCCTGTGTCTGGTTCAGAAAGGCAAATTATTGACTGTGGAAACTGAGAGCATTTCAGGTACGTGATTTGCACTCGCAGCACTTTCTGGTGTACACGGTGACCCTAATACACAATAGACAACGGTCAACGTCCATCACACCTGCACCACATGCTGAAAGCACATGGTTTCCCCCAAGGAATTCTGGGAGCTGTAGCTTTCTCCTTATAGACCTACAATTCCCAGCACTCTTAACAAACTGCAGTTCCCAGGATGCTCTGGGGGAAGTCAAGAGTGTGCAGCCTAAATTAGAGTAAGGTAAAGGTAAAGGGACCCCTGACCATTAGGGTCCAGTCGTGACCGACTCTGGGGCTGCGGCGCTCATCTCGCTTTATTGGCCGAGGGAGCCGGCGTACAGCTTCCGGGTCATGTGGCCAGCATGACTAAGCCGCTTCTGGCGAACCAGAGCAGCGCACGGAAACACCGTTTACCTTCCCGCCGGAGCGTACCTATTTATCTACTTGCACTTTGACGTGCTTTCGAACTGCTAGGTTGGCAGGAGCAGGGACTGAGCAACGGGAGCTCACCCCATCGCGGGGATTCGAACTGCCGACCTTCTGATCAGCAAGTTCTAGGCTCTGTGGTTTAACCCACAGCGCCACCCGCGTCCCTTTTTTAGACCCCCTGAAAGCCCTGTTGTTAGGTGAACAGAGACGTGTCATGGACCCTTCCAGACATCCTTTTTACGGTGCATTTAGGATAACTTGTGTTCATGATGCTAATGGGCATTTATATGCTATTCCGCTTTCAATACTGATCGCACCGGCAAAAATTCTGGGGAGACCATTCTGTTTCATTTCCAGTTAGTGCATGCTTTGTACTTTCCTGCTGAAGTACTGTAACTTTTCATACCATAGATCTTCCAGTATATATATATACTGGGGGACGCGGGTGGCGCTGTGGGTAAAAGCCTCAGCGCCTAGGGCTTGCCGATCGAAAGGTCGGCGGTTCGAATCCCCGCGGCGGGGTGCACTCCCGCTGCTCGGTCCCAGCGCCTGCCAACCTAGCAGTTCGAAAGCACTCCCGGGTGCAAGTAGATAAATAGGGACCGCTTACTAGCGGGAAGGTAAACGGCGTTTCCGTGTGCGGCTCTGGCTCGCCAGAGCAGCAATGTCACGCTGGCCACGTGACCCGGAAGTGTCTCCGGACAGCGCTGGCCCCGGCCTCTTGAGTGAGATGGGCGCACAACCCTAGAGTCTGTCAAGACTGGCCCGTACGGGCAGGGGTACCTTTACCTTTTTATATATTCCCCCTCTTTTGCTATGCTGTAGCGCAAAGGTGCCCCTTTAGGTTACAATAAGATGGTAACCTTGGGGAAGCATGACAGAAAAACTAATAAAGAGGAAGAAGATGTGGATGGACAATACTAATGCATCATTCTTGTGTAAGTGACATGTGGCAGAGTCCACTTGCAAAGAAACGCCAGCCTGGAGGGGCTCAGTAAGACTATACTAGGAGTGGGGCAGAAACTCAAGTAAGTTTGTTCTTGAAGGCAAACCTGCCTTTTCAGAAACAAGGGATGAGCTGAAACGTAGCCATCCTTCAAAACAGATGCTTCTCCGAATGTTGCAATCCAGTTCTCCAGCCGTGTACTGTGCACTAAAGTTGTTTAAGGTGTGCATCTAGGGAACTGCATCTCTTAGCGATGAATCCATTTCAAAATGCACATCAGGGGGAAATCGCTTGCCAAAAACGTGTGTCTTAGGAGACATTTGCACCAAAACGGTGGTGGATTTTCACGGGGGGCTTTTTAGAAAAATAAAATTTGCAAGCTGATGTGAAAATGTGGAGAAATGAACTTAAGATTGGGGAAATGAGCCAGGGAGAGAAAACCGAAATGGACCAATTCCCCCAGGCTTGGTCTACTAGGCAAACGCTTGCCCAAGAAACAAAGGCAGGCAAGAGCTTCCTTCCAGCTCCCAGACCAGGCCGAGGCATGTAAGGAAGCCATTGCCTCCTTTAGACTTTTTCCACATCAAAAGGAAATGAAAAGCTCTGCTTTGCAGAAGCTCAGACAGGTTGTCTAGGCTGTGAGAGTCATTACATATTAATAGGCTCTAAAAATATTCCGAATCCCCATTTCTGTGCATGAAATCTGCTCTCGGCAGATGGATTTTGCCCTCGCAAGTGAATCTGGGAATCAGCTCCGAAGAAGACTGTCTCTGGTTAAGGAGCTGTTCAAACTTCTGTGATCTTTTCCCCCCTGAAACCCCATGAGCTTTCCTCCTTATCGGTTTCCCAGACAAAAGATTCCCCCTGCAACTCTCTCTATAACTTACATCGCCAGCAGCGAGAGGCAGATGGACTCAGAGGGGGAGCAAAACCCAGCCTGGCTTGCCAAGGGGGGAAAAGATAAATAATTTAAACTTCCATTAAAGAAGAATCTCTGGATGCTATGAAAGTTTAACGGCGTGAGTCTACGTGGGCATGAAGGCAGTGCGCACAAATGTTGTTTCTCTGCTGCCGCCGTGTGCAAAGGTGAATTTGTCATGTGTGCAATAGTTGATGGCTGAAATGCAGGGTGCATCTACAACAGGTGTGGTGGACTTGTGGCCCTCCAGTGGTGGCTGAACTACAACTCCCATCATCCCTGGGCGTTGGCCATGCTTGCTGGGGCTGATGGGATTTGTAGTTTGGTGACATATGGAGCCCCACAGGTTCCCCAGCCCTGCTATGACAGCACCATCCGAACCACGACTGCTCAGAAGTAGGAATGGGGGTGCGGAGAGAAATCCAACCTGTTTGCATTTAAATCTGTGCTTTCAGAAACAAGACACAACTGAAACATAGCCTTCCTTTGAAATTCACACTTCTCTGAATTTTTGGAATACGGTTTCCCAGGTATGTCATTTTTGCCTCTGGATGAATGTTTACATTTGGATGGTTTCTGCATGTGCCATAGAGGGGAGTGAGGGGCAGATGGGGCTCGTCAACCTGGGAAGGTAGCCCATCTAGGAGAAGGAAAACTCTGATCCTAAACCTCTGCTGCCTCCTGGGATATCTTCGGGAGAAGAAAAGGCTCGGGAGTAAACTACCCAAATCCAGAACAGAGTCCCTAAGATGGTTGGATGGTGCTTTGTAAGCCTCCTTCCTGCAACCTCTGCAGCGAAGCTGGTGCTGGATATATATATGATTGAGGATCGTAGAGCCAGAGACAAGCTGGGAGAGATAAAATCGAGATATGGAAATATGAAAACATAAATGAGAGATGAGAGGCAGGACTGAGATTTGGATAAGCTTCGAAATTCAGACTGCGGGAAGCAGTAAGTTTAAGATTATAATTTGGAAGACAATTTGATTTTTTAAAATTTTATTTATTTATTTTTATTGGATTGTGATTTGATATGTTAATTGGATGTTTTTTATTGGAAAATTAATAAACGCTCTAACAAAAAAAGAAAAAGAAAAAGAAAGAGGGATGTCCTATTGTCTGGGCAGTCCAGAACCTCTGTAAACACTGCCCAAGCTTGTGCCGTAAGAAGGCCACTTTTGTGCTGCTATCGCAATAGTATGCCTTCACCCGTGGAGGCGCACTCCATTGCCTCTCAAGGCAGACAGATGCCAACAACAACAATGCCATCATCATGGAGGACCCCATTGCCAGCATGCTACAAGATCCTTTTACACAGAGATGCCAGCTTGAGTGATTCCAGCAGGGTGTGCTTTCAGGTAACGGGAACCCAAAACAAGGCCCTAATACCTTGGGTGGTTGTTGTTGTTTAGTCGTTTAGTCATGTCCGACTCTTCGTGACCCCATGGACGAGAGCACGCCAGGCACTCCTGTCTTCCACTGCCTCCTGCAGTTTGGTCAAACTCATGCTGGTAGCTTCGAGAACACTGTCCAACCATCTCGTCCTCTGTCGTCCCCTTCTCCTTGTGCCCTCCATCTTTCCCAACATCAGGGTCTTTTCCAGGGAGTCTTCTCTTCTCATGAAGTGACCAAAGTATTGGAGCCTCAGCTTCAGGATCTGTCCTTCCAGTGAGCACTCAGGGCTGATTTCCTTCAGAATGGATAGGTTGGATCTTCTTGCAGTCCATGGGACTCTCTAGAGTCTCCTCCAGCACCATAATTCAAAAGCATCAATTCTTCGGCGATCAGCCTTCTTTATGGTCCAGCTTTCACTTCCATACATCACTACTGGGAAAACCATGGCTTTAACTATACGGACCTTTGTTGGCAAGGTGATGTCTCTGCTTTTTAAGATGCTGTCTAGGTTTGCCATCGCCTTTCTCCCAAGGAGCAGGCGTCTTTTAATTTCGTGACTGCTGTCACCATCTGCAGTGATCATGGAGCCCAAGAAAGTAAAATCTCTCACTGCCTCCATTTCTTCCCCTTCTATTTGCCAGGAGGTGATGGGACCAGTGGCCATGATCTTAGTTTTTTGATGTTGAGCTTCAGACCATATTTTGCGCTCTCCTCTTTCACCCTCATTAAAAGGTTCTTTAATTCCTCCTCACTTTCTGCCATCAAGGTTGTGTCATCTGCATATCTGAGGTTGTTGATATTTCTTCTGGCAATCTTAATTCCAGCTTGCGATTCATCCAGCCCTGGGTGGTAGGGAACCTTTTTCAGCTTGGGGTCCACACTGCCTTCCAGGCCAACTTCCAGAGGGCCGCAGGACCAGCAGTGTACTTTTGCTAGAAGCAAAAGCAGCCAGGAAAACGGGAGGCCAGTCTCCCCATTTGGCACACTGTGGCCTCTTCTACGCGAAAGCATTCGGTACCGTGCCAAATCGGATCACGGCAATTCGGAATATCTGGGGACTCTAATAACCGCGGCAAGCGAAAACATGGAAACAGATTGGATGCCTGTCTCCATCTCCTTATTAGCTTTGCTCCCTAAGCATGACAGATGCTAAACTCATCAGCTTTGCCCAGAGGTATTCCTTTGTCATGAGCATCTCAGAGCTTATACCCTCATTAAGTTAAACTTGCATGATGAATATTGAGTGTGGCAGTTCGACAGCGCTTATGCGGGAAGCCGGCTCCATTGAATCCCCACATTTGAGGGAGGAAAGCTTTTGCGGGTTGGTTGTTGTTGTTTTTAACATTGCCGAGAGTTCCCTGGGCACTCACCCCACACTTACACGACCACCTCTATGGGAAATTGTAATATATATACGTGTGGACTAAGGCATCAGTCATCAACCTGGAGCCCTCCATCTGTTTCCATCTACAATTCCCCATCAGCCTCAGCCAGCAGGGAGTTGTGAGTCGAGGACCCGCCACCCGCTTGAGGTTAAGAAAGACACAAGGACACAGTATACAGTGGTACCTCGGGTTACAGACACTTCAGGTTACAGACTTTGCTAACCCAGAAATAGTATCTAAGGCCTGGGGGCCAGATCTGGCCTAATCGCCTTCTAAATCCAGCCTGCGGACGGTCTGGGAATCAGCATGTTTTGACATGAGTGGAATGTGTCCTTTTATTTAAAATGCATCTCTGGGTTATTTGTGGGGCATAGGAATTCATTCGTTTTTATTTTATTTTTCCAAATATAATCCAGCCCCCCACAAGGTCTGAGGGACAGTGGACCGGCCCCCTGCTGAAAAGGTTTGCTGACCCCTGGCCTGGAGGGTCGCAATGGTCTGACTCAGGACAAGTCTGCATTTTAATGTTGTATTGTAATCTTGTTTTTAAGTTGCATTTTAATCAATTGTTTTTATACTTGGTGTTAGCCGCCCTGAGCCCAGTCTTGGCTGGGGAGGGCCAGTATAAATAAATTATTATTATTATTATTATTATTATTATTATTATTATTATTATTTATAAGGAATGCCAGGCCAAAGACCTGACTTCCCCAGCATGCAGTCTCCAATGCAGGGCAGCCAGAAGATTCCCATCTCTTTCCACCAAGCAATCGAAACTGTCCTTGCAGGGCGAGATGCTGCAAAAAGAGGGAAAAAATGGGTCAGAAAATGCCGGCTGCCGAGGGAGCGATGCTGGAGCCAAACCAGCATGCTTTAATTAGAAGGGTGCTCTTTTTCTGGATGCCGCACTCAGCAAACGCAGGCGGCGTGAAAGGAACAGGGGGAGGAGAGCCAGGAGGAGCTCAGAATGGCAGCCCTGCGCGAGAAAGGATGGGGGTGCTGATATAACTGGGTGTTGTTGCAAAAAGAGGAGATCTGAGGGAGGGAAAGAGCTTCAGAGCCTCCCGAGGGACACAGGCCAAGCCAGTGGTGGGTGCAGCCGGGGGATGAAACTGAGCAGGGCACCAGGTGTACAATTCACCTCTCCCAGAGCTACAATTCCCAGCATCCTTAAAGGTAAAGGGACCCCTGACCATTAGGTCCAGTCGTGACCAACTCTGGGGTTGTGGCGCTCATCTCGCTTTATTGGCCGAGGGAGCCGGTGTCCAGCTTCCGGGTCATGTGGCCAGCATGACTAAGCCGCTAAACCAGAGCAGCGCACGGAAATGCCGTTTACCTTCCTGCCGGAGCAGTACCTATTTATCTACTTGCACTTGGATGTGCTTTCGAACTGCTAGGTTGGCAGGAGCAGGGACCAGGCAACGGGAGCTCACCCCGTCGTGGGGATTCGAACCACCGACCTTCTGATCGGCAAGTCCTAGGCTCTGTGGTTTAACCCACAGCACCACCCGCGTCCCTCCAGCATCCTTAACAAACTACATTTCCCAGGATTCTCGGGGGAGGAGAGCCAGGTGCTCTCAAAGTGCGTTGGATGTGCTCTGAATGTCTGGTTTGGATCTGCTCCTCCGCTGAGATGGTAAAGCAAGACCAGCCTTCTTCTTCTGCAGGCCTTGTGTCAGGCGACAGAACGGGGCTGATGGCAGGCGCATGGCTTCCAAGCTAATGAGGGGATTAAGGACGGCCTAATCCAGTCCTCAGAGACCAAGCCATGTTTGCCTTCCATTTGCTGCGACATGAGCTGGCGTGCGGCTTCCGAATTCCTCGCTCGCCACTCCTCCGCCGTCTTGCACAGCGAGCCCAATTTTCCTTGTTCATCTCACCACCTGACAAACACACCCACACCACTCACAAAAACCCAGGCAGGGACACAGATCAGTACATAAAAGGCACAATCCTAAGGCACAAAGGCTGTGTACATACCTAGAAAGCCCATAACTTCTCCCAGGGCCAGATTAAGACCTTTAGAGCTCCTAAACCCTTAAAAGATTTTGGTGCACCCATATATATCTAATTCAAAATACAGATGATAAAAAAACAGTGAAATGAAATGTATTCCCTGGTGTGGTTTGTGGTTCGCCTCAAGGGCCGAAATGTCTTGGGCTGGCCCTGCCCTGTTCCCCTGTTCCAAGTGCAGAGTGCTTCTCTGGCTACATGTCTGCATAAATCAGTTAAGGACACTGAGCAAGATCAGTTAAAAGCAGCAGCTGCACCTCCAGGATTCAGTATAACACAGGACACAGCTTCTTACTCTTTATGGGATCAAAAGAGATGCTGCTGCTTTGACCCTGAAGTTTGGAGACCCAAATGAGGCACAGGGAGCTGTTTCTTTTATTATTATTATTATTATTATTATTATTATTATTATTATTATTACTATTATCATCATATTTATTGGCATTTTCATTTTCAAAAAACACAGTGTGATTTTACATAACTTTACATTACCTATACAGTGGTACCTTGGGTTAAGAACTTAATTCGTTCTGGAGGTCCGTTCTTAACCTGAAACTGTTCTTAATCTGAGGTACCACTTTAGCTAATGGGGCCTCCTGCTGCCGCTGTGCAATTTCTGTTCTCATCCTGAAGCAAAGGTACTATTTCTGGGTTAGCGGAGTCTGTAACCTGAAGCGTCTGTAACCTGAAGCGTATGTAACCCGAGGTACCACTGTATTCTGACTCTCTCAAGTCAACGACTTCCCCCATCCCTCCCAATTGACTTTCTAACTTCCAATTATAATTTCACCCGCATTTCTCATTCCCCTCATCTACCTTTCCTTTTACTTCGAAATTCCTTGTCATTGTAAATAAGTTTCTAATTTTAACCGACAAACCTTTAAGCCAGTCCTGTTAGTGTTGTCAAGTGTTTACAATGTTCTTTCAAATAAATAATAAATTTACTCCAGTCTTTTTCAAACGGTTGGTCTCGCTGGTCTCAGATTTTCCCCGGACAGTCTTGCCAGCTCTGTATACAGAGGAGCTGTTTCACTGGCTCAGGGGTGATAGCTGGCTGGGAATGGAAGGAATCTTTTCCGGGTCAGCAGCAAATCCGTCACGTCAGGGCATGCATGTGGCCTCATTTTCCCAGAGTGGAGGCTGCAGCTTGAATGTTTTAGCATGAAAGACATCGCAAATCCTAGCCAAATCACGACGCTACCACTGTCATATTAAAGCAGCCAAAAACCAGTCCATGGATGACGCTAACATACCTTAGCTGTAAATAGGGTTTTCAGTTTTTACTTTAATTGCCTGATGCAGTTGCTGCTGAGGCGTACCTGGAGGAGAGAAGCAATACTGGCGTTTCTCAAGGTTGCGAAGGAAGAGTCATAAGTGTGATCCCAACATGACCCTTGCGTGTGCGAATACGTCCGGGGGATGGGAGCTTTCTCCCAAGCAATTTAGGATGGGATATTTTAATGGGAAACTACCTAGCTTGTGGGATGTGGGTGGCGCTGTGGGTTAAACCACAGAGCCTAGGACTTGCTGATCAGAAGGTCGGCAGTTCGAATCCCCGCGACAGGGTGAGCTCCCGTTGCTCGGTCCCTGCTCCTGCCAACCTAGCAGTTTGAAAGCACGTCAAAGTGCAAGTAGATAAATAGGTACCGCTCTGGCAGGAAGGTAAATGCCGTTTCCGTGCGCTGCTCTGGTTCACCAGAAGCGGCTTAGTCATGCTGGCCACATGACCCGGAAGCTGTACAGCGGCTCCCTCGGCCAATAAAGCGAGATGAGCGCCGCAACCCTAGAGTCGGCCACGACTGGACCTAATGGTCAGGGGTCTCTTTACCTTTACCTTACCTAGCTTGTACTTCTTGAACCAATATGTGAACAGATGCATAACTTATGTTTTCAGATTTGCAGTTCTCTGAATTTTGCAATGCAGTTCTCCAACCAAGCGATGCAGAATCAGAGCCATCTCAAGCTCTTTTTTATGCAGTCTTCTTAGAATAATAGAATTTTGGAGTTGGAAGGGACAAGGAGGATCATCTAGTCCAACTTCCTGCAATGCAGGAAAATGCAGTTGTCCCATCGTTCAGCCCGGACACTGAGGTCCAGCTCTGAGGGCCTTCTGGCGGTTCCCTCACTGCGAGAAGCCAAGTTACAGGGAACCAGGCAGAGGGCCTTCTCAGTAGTGGCACCTGCCTTGTGGAACGCCCTGCCATCAGATGTCAAAGAAATAAACATCTATATGACTTTTAGAAGTCATCTGAAGGCAGCCCTCTTTAGGGAAGTTTTCAATGTTTGAAGTTTTATTCTGTTTTTACTGTTCTGTTGGGAGCCGCCCAGAGTGGCTGGAGAAACCAAGCCAGATGGGCGTGGTATAAATATTATTATTATTATTATTATTATTAGGATCGAACCTGCAACCTTGGCTTTATCAGCACCACCCTCTAACCCAGGCATAGGCAAACTCGGCCCTCCATATGTTTTTGGCCTACAACTCCCATGATCCCTAGCTAGCAGGACCAGTGGTCAGGGATGATGGGAATTGTAGTCTCAAAACATCTGAGAAGGCCGAGATTGAGGAAGCCTGAGTTAAATCATGTCACGACAGTTGATATTATTTACCCAACACCCTCCAAACTCACAGATTCCAAGAAATCAGCTACGGCACTTAGATTAATCAAGGTAATTATATTCATAGCAATCATTTGGATTCCACGAGCATCGCAGAGGATAAATCAAATTTCTTCCGCAGAATATTTTATGTGACTGAATGCCTGGGGATTACTTCAGCCTCTTCATTCTGTTTGTCCTCCTCTTTGCATGAATTGGAATTGAAAGTCGTGTTGAGGAAGATTAACACTCCTCAAATGCGCACCAGGACTGCTGCGTCACTGGCTGTTTCCCCGGGGAAAATTCTGCTCTAGGCCAAGACGAGCCCAGCAATGGCTATTGCAAAGCATGGCAATTTTGTTACTTGAGGCCAGCTGGCCTCTTGGACGAGTGAGATACTTGTCCACAGCTCTGAATCATTGCTTCTCAGCATCCTTTGCCGTGCAAGATGAATGAATCAGGAAGAGAGTTCAAGGACACATCACCAGCCAGACAAAAACACCGAAGAAGGGTGTGGATCTGGGCTGCTGACAGGAGCGAGCCAGCAGTAAATCACACCAAGCAAGTTGGAATTAACTCTTTATTAGCAAAAAAAAGGATCTGTATAGGAGTGCCAGGCCTAATGAGCAGAGCAACTCAATTCTGGCAGGTCTTGTCCCCATGAAGTACCATATTTTTCTGTGTATAAGACCCCCCCATGTATAAGACACCCCCTATTTATGGGGACTCAAATTTAGGAAAATGGGGGGAGATGGTTCAGAGTTGTTGAGCTTTTTTGGGGGGGTTGCACAGGGTTGTTCAGCTTTTTTACGGGGGGATTGCTGAAAATCACTCACCCACACACGGCACAAAATCTGCCTCTTGTCTGTCCTCTCGCCAGCAGAAGAAGCCAATTGGCCGCCCAATTCCCGCAGCGCCAGCCAATCAACAACAGCCCTTGACACAGCAATGAATAACACGCCCAATAGCTGCTGACAGCCGCGGCAGCAACCAATCAAACGTCCACCCTATGCACTATCCATGTATAAGACAACCCCCACTTTTTAGCATAATTTTTAAAGAAAAAAACCTAGTCTTATACATGGAAAAGTACAGTAGATGCCAGGACTGAAGGTTCCTTGCTACCTACAGCTGCCTAGGTCCCCTCCTCTCTCCCACTTAGCCATGAAGCTCACTGGGTCAAACCTTGGGCCAGTCACTGCCTCTCAGCCTAACCTACCTCGCTGGGTTGTTGTGGGGGCCAAATGAGGGGAGGGAGAACCATGCACAGTGGACGCTCGGGTTGCGAACATGATCCGTGCAGGAGGCACATTCACAACCCGCAGTGTAGGGATGATCGCGGAGTGGGGAGTGGGGTTCGGAGGGAGCACACTCCCCACCCACAGGCAGCCACAGTCTGCCTGCACGTGTGACCTTGGGGGGCGGGGGACCCCCCTCACAGACAAAGCCACAGCTGTCTGAACATCGTTCCCTCTGTCTAACCTTTTGCGGTCTCAGCAGTCTGCAGTGTCCTGTCTGTAACCTTTGTCTCTGAGACCTTTTGTCTCCTTCGTCAAGTGGAAAACGACGCGGTGGAAACAGGTGCCAAAATAGCCTTGTACCACCCCACGATCTCGGGACCAGAAGATGTGTAAAGGTCACAGCCCAAAATGTATCTGCCTGGCTTACATATTTGTCTCAATAAAAGGAGGCTCCACAGGGCTGGCCGGCAGCCTGCACGCAGCTCACCTGTGCGCAGCTCACCTGCTTTATCAACTCCTGCCTCAATGTCCATCACTTCACTGCAGCATTCGCAACCCACAGTGCCACATCTGTGCACGCGCGGGTCGCGATTTGGCGCTTCTGCGCATGCACAAAGCGCGATTTAGTGTTCCTGCACATGTGCGAGCGCTGAAACCTGGAAGTAACCTGTTCCGGTACTTCTGGGTTCGGCGTGGTGCACAACCTGAAAATGCGCAACCTGAAGCGTCTGTAACCTGAGGTATGACTGTATGCCACTTTGGGCCCCTTAGAGGCAAAAGTGGCATATAAATGCAATAAGTAAATAATAAATAAATGGACTATCTCAAGCAAACAAAAAACCCAGGTGAGAGTCTGAAGGGCTAGGCAAAGAGACCTGGACGTCTCTGACCTTGTTTTCATTCATAAAAATCCAAGATCCATTGACATACAGACCTCCATTTTTGCTGTGAGTCAGATGTCCATTAAGCCTCACAATGAGATTTTCAGCTGCAACCTCTTCCACTTAGAGGAAAACGTGCCATGTGTTGGGCTGGGGGTGGAGGAGGCGTGGAGCACAAACCCATCTTCTTTATCCCTCCAACATGCCATTTGCGTCAATCAGCAATAACAAACGAAATTGCTGTTGGCCCCCTGGGCTACTAAGTGAATGAACTGCGAGGGAGGTGGGCGTGGAAGGTTGTTTTTGTGTGCGGCGAAATCTTCTCTCTTTCAAAGACAAGCATCTCCTCTCCACTTAACAGTTTGTGCAGGTAACAGAGGCGCCAGAAAGAGTGGGGAAGGCAGGGTGACTTCATGTTGTCACAGGGCCAAAAAGAGGCAAAGAACTGTGAAACCAGCTCAGGATCAGGGCCGGATTGAGGTTTGATGAGGCCCTAAGCTACTGAAGGTAATGGGGCCCTTTATATGTCCAGCTGTCCTTTGTCAACAACAAATTGTCCCTGTTTTTTGTGTTGAATATATGCTATATGGTAATTTATGGACCTAACAGGTATCTAAAGCCATTTGCACATAACAAAATATGTATTTTATCATATATAGAAATGAGCAAACCAGTGATATTTGAGGGAGCAGGCGAGCAGGCGGGGCCCATTGCTTCCATCAGAGGAGCCTACACAACACAGAACACTGTTGCTGTATGTAGGTTTTATTTTTTATTTTTTTAATCTTATATTTTGGAAATGTACATCCAGTTTTTTCCCCTTTGATTTTTTTTTCTGGGGGGGGGCCCAATTGCAGCTGGTATAGCACCGGGTGAATGTGATCCTTCGGCGAGGACCTTGTAAGGAGTCTTGCTGCGCCATTCTGCACCCGCTGGAGTTTCTGGGTCAGTCTCAAGGGCAGCCCCACGTAGAGCGAGTTACAAGCCTCCCTTTGGAAGTTCCAGCTGAAACAGAGGAATCTGTGTTACACGCAGTCAGACCTTTGGTCCATCTCACTCAGTGTCACCTACACTGAATGGCAGCAGCTCTCCAGGATTTCAAGCAGGATACCCCACCAGTAGATGCCTTTGGGGGGGGGGGACCTAGGATCTTCTGCCTCCAAAGCAGGAGGGTCGTAGTGAGGCTCAGAGGAAGAAATGAACGATGCAACAAATAAAAATGCATGTGCAGAGCATTCCTAACCATGTCTACTCCCTGGGATTTACTCCCAGGTAAATAAGGTTACGATTAGAGCTGAAATGAAGCAGGCCTTTTGCTAGATCCACAAAGGCTGAGGGCTGGGCTTTAGCCAGCTCACCAAAGCAGTTCCTCCTCTGCCTCATCTCTGGAGCTGAACTGACCTCTGCTGGTCTCTGGAAGTATTAAAGGAATCCCAGCCCCACGACCAACACCTAGGCAAGTCTTCTTTTCAATCCACTTTGCAGCCCAGGTTTTTCAGCAGAGGTTGGGTCATGCATCTGTCTTGAAAGCTTCAGTTGAGATTCCTGCATTTTAGGAGGCTGGATGACCCTTGGGGTCCCTTTAAAATTCTGTTCCCATAGAAACCTAGGAAGTCAGACCAATGTGGTCCACCCTCCTGAGTGTCATCTATAGTGACCAGCAGTGGTTCTCTGTGGTTTCTGCCAGAGGTCTCTAACCTGGATTTGCCACTGGGGAATGAACCTGGGACCGTCTCCACTGCTGAGCTATGGCCCATCCCCATTTAAGCTCCACGGGGCTCAATGGGGCTTGGACTACTGCAATGCGCTCTACGTGGGGCTACCTTTGAAGGTGACTCGGAAACTGCAATTAATCCAGAATGCGGCAGCTAGACTGGTGACTGGGAGTGATTGCCGGGACCACATAACACCAGTCTTGAAAGACCTACATTGGCTCCCAGTACGTTTCCAAGCACAATTCAAAGTGTTGGCACTGACCTTGAAAGCCCTAAATGGCCTCGGCCCAGTATACCTGAAGGAGCGTCTCCACCCCCATCATCCAGCCCGGACACTGAGGTCCAGCTCTGAGGGCCTTCTGTAGGTTCCCTTGCTAATAAACATCTATTTTACTTTTAAAAGACAACTGAAGGCAGCCCTGTTTAGGGAAGTTTTTAATGTCTGATGCTGTATTGTTTTTAATATTCGGTTGGAAGCCACCCAGAGGGGCTGGGGAAACCCAGCCACATGGCCGGGGTATAAATAATAAATTATTATTATTATTATTATTATTATTATTATTATTATTATTATTATTATTATTATTATTGGAGTTTGGATTTGATATCCCGCTTTATCTCTACCCGAAGGAGTCTCAAAGCGGCTCACATTCTCCTTTCCCTTCCTCCCCCACAACCAACACCCTGTGAGGTGAGCGGGGCTGAGAGACTTCAGAGAAGTGTGACTGGCCCAAGGTCACCCAGCAGCTGCATGTGGAGGAGCGGAGACGCGAACCCGGTTCCCCAGATTACGAGTCCACCGCTCTTAACCACTACACCACACTGGCTCTCTCTCTATAGAGAAGCCAGCCTATTATTATTATTATTATTATTATTATTATTATTATTATTATTATTTGGAAGGCAAGGGTGCCAACTTGAATTAAATATTGGGTGGGGGTAAGCAGTGCCCTGCAAAATCAATAGTAAGCACTCACACCATTTGAATGGCAATGCCCATCAACTTGGGAGTGTGTGGCCCCCTCAATATTTTAAGGGGGGGGAGAAGGGACCTTGGCCCCTTGGAGTTGGCTCCTATAAGTGGAAGGGGAAAATGGGGGGGAGGGGAGAATCCCACCCAAAGAGGCTAGAGCAAGACTGAAACCAGGGGGTGGGGTGGACTAGGGGTGTACTGGATTAATATATCCAGGCTCTCCCCTCCCCTAATTTTCCGTCATGCCTTCATTTCAGAGCACTGTGCTAGAGAATGAACTGTGACTGGGGGAAATCCGAATTATGTGCCTTTCGGGGTTATTCTTTAAGAAATGTATGTGCTCTACTGTAATTTTGATGTATCTTGATACGTTTTGCTATTTTACCCAGGATCTCTGTTTCCTTGCGGCTCCCACACGTTTTGCTTATGTAACATTGTTTAGCTATGTGTAATTATGGTACTTAAAATGTGGCAATATGTTGGAACGGTAGTAGCAGTGTTGTTGCATTTTGAATGTGGGATTTGTATTGGGCTTTTCCTTTTCTTATATTGATTCCTTTTTGTTGCGATTTGCAAACAGCTTAGAGATTCCTGTCGAAGTATAAAGTGGCATCTAAATTAACTGACTAAAATCACACCGTCACACTGGGTGCCCTTGGGTTGAACCACCTATCTCTTTGCCTCTCCTACCACACAGGGTTGTCGTGAGGTTTACAAAGTGGGGCGCTCTGACTGTCCTGAGCAACTTGGGAGGAAGGGCAAGAGAAAAATGTGAAGATAAGATTATAGAGAGAGAAGCCAGGGTGACCTTGGACCAGTCACTGCCTCTCAGCCTAACCTCCTCAAATAATTCCAGACCCTGTAGTTTACTCCTCAGAATTACAAACCCCAGCAGCCTTTAAAGTACCAAAGTGTCTAGGATTCCTTGAGGGAGAAATCATATGCTTTAAAGGTTTGGTGTGTAGGCTCCTTGCAGGCAGAGACCTGTGTTCTTGAAGCACACACTGCATTTACACAATGCTGGTGCTTGGCGATTTTGTTTTGTTTCTTATAATGTTTATTAAATTTTCTGTTTTACAATTTAGACTATTCATTGAAACAACCTTAACATATCAAAAACTTCCCTTCTTCTCTTTCCATGGTTCATTTTGCATAACATAAATCCCTGCATATTTTATATAAACTAAACCATTCAGTATTCCATTATTTACATCCACCAAAACTTATTTACACTGTTGAATTTATCTTAATGCTGCCAACATTTTCAAGTGTACACAATTCCCCCCCATATATTCAATAAACATTTTCCAATCTTCTTTAAACATATGTTCTTCTTGTTCTCTTATTCTGTATGTTAGTACCATAAGCTGCACATATTCCAACAGTTTAAGTCGCCATTCTTCTTTAGTTGGGACCTCGCTCGTTTCTCATTTTTGGGCTAACAAAATACGGGCTGCAGTAGTGGCATACATAAATAACCTTTTTGACACCTGTCAATTTCAATTTACCATATTTTTCGCTCCATAAGACACACTTTTCCCCTCCTAAAAAGTAAGGGGAAATGTGTGTACATCTTATGGAGTGAATGCAGGGGGGAGGCAGGCAGGAAAAGCCCCCAAGAGCCGCACACAAGCTCCACGCAGCTCTTGCGGGCTTTTCCCCAGGAGGGAGAAGGGATTGGCGCAGTCAGTCAGTCCCTTCTCCCTCCTCGTAGAAAAGCCCGCAGGAGCCGTACAGTCCTTAAAGGGTGTGCGGCTCCTGTGGGCTTTTGAGGGAGGTGGGGGTATTGCCATAGCAAAATAAGATTTTTTTTCTTGATTTCCCCCTCCAAAAACTAGGTGCGCCTTATGGTCCGGTGTGCCTTATGGAGCGAAAAATACGGTAAACATTCCCCCCCCCCCCAATTCATTAGTGATTTTGTACCCTAGACAAGGCTAACCACTGATACATCCACACCCAATTGCTAACAAGACTCAATCTCAGGGTCATGGGTTCAAGCAAAGATTCCTGCATTGAAGGGGGTTGGACTAGATGCTCTCGTGGCCCCTTCCAACTCTACAGTTCTATGATCCTATCAGTGCTGGATTAAACCCTTGGGAGGCCCCTAGGCTGTTGAAAACTTGAGGGGGGGGGCTCACAAATTATCTCCTAAGACGTTTTTTATTTTACCAACCAACAATTGCAATAAATCAGTTTAGATCCATTGTTGCAGGGCCGCTAAAAGGTGTGGGGCCCATAGGCCAAGACCTGCTTTGCCTACTCAGTAATCCGGCACTGGATTCTATGGAAAACGGCAAGCACAAAAGCAGAAACCTCTTGGCTTATTTTAAATTACCAGCATAAGAAATACAACAAGCACATGTGGAATCTAGACACATATTTTTTAAAAAGCGCTGTGAAAATGTTTTTTTTTTAAAAAGCGTTTTGAAAAATATGTTGAATTTGCCATAAGCTCACCATCACCATCTAGTGTCACATTTGTATAATGCACTTAAAACATTATATTTGCTACAGCTAGAAACAGAAGTGTAGATACCTGTCTCAAAAGCCAATTCAAAGTGTTGGTGCTCACTTTTAAAGCCCTAAACGGCCTCGGTCCAGTATATCTGAAGGAGGGTCTCCACCCCCATTGTTCTACCTGGACACTGAGGTCCAGCACCGAGGGCCTTCGGGCGGTTCCCTCACTGTGAGAATCAAAGCTACAGGGAACCAGGCAGAGGGCCTTCTCGGTAGTGGCACCCGCCCTGTGGAACACCCTTCCACCAGATGTCAAGGCAATAAATAACTATTTTACTTTTAAAAGACAACTGAAGGCAGCCCTGTTTAGGGAAGCTTTTAATGTTTGATGCATTACTGTATTTTAATATTTTGTTGGAAGCCGCCCAGAGTGGCTGGGGAAGCCCAGCCAGATGGGCGGGGTATAAATAAATTATTATTATTATTATTATTATTATTATTATTATTATTATTATTATTACTACAGTGGTACCTTGGGTTACCTACGCTTCAGGTTACAGACTCCGCTAACCCAGAAATAGTACCTTGGGTTAAGAACTTTGCTTCAGGATAAGAACAGAAATCGGGCTCTGGCAGCGTGGCGGCAGCAGGAGGCCCCATTAGTTAAAATGGTGCTTCAGGTTAAGAACAGTTTCAGGTTAAGAATGGACCTCCGGAACGAAATAAGTACCGGTACTTAACCCGAGGAACCACTGTATTGTTGTTGTTGTTGTTATAGCAAGTTTTCCAGCACACAAATCATCGGGGTTCATGGCCTGATCTGGTTGTGTTCTTAAAATTTAAGTCTCTTAACAGTTCCAGGGGCGCCACCATCTCACTTTGCGCGCCTTTACCTTGGCAAGAGCGGATGCTTGGATATATTTTCACCTAATCCACAGCGGGCACAAGGAGAAGGGGACGGCAGAGGACGAGATGGTTGCACAGTGTTCTCGAAGCTACCAGCATGAGTTTGACCAAAGTGCGGGAGGCAGTGGAAGACAGGAGTGCCTGGCGTGCTCTGGTCCATGGGGTCACAAAGAGTCGGACATGACTAAACGACTCAACAACAACAACAATCCACAGCGGGTCAGAATTCCGAGGCCACGCGCCCTGGTCCGAAGGGCGCGCCAGGCTCCAAAGTGAGCCCCGATGGGACGGCGCCTCCACCGTCTAGCAGACTGCTCGAGGACCCCGCCAGCCCCAATCCGAGAAAGAAGCAAGCTCTCCCCGGGCCTGACTCCCGAGTAGACAAGTTTTGCAGGACACCCCCCCCCCCGCTGCCATCCTGCGCAAGGCAGCGGGAAGCCGATGCGCCCGCGCGGAGCCAGCAAGCGGTAAGCCGTCGTGCTCTTTTCCTTCTCCACCGGCGAAGGGGCGGGCCGGGGGCGGTCTCATCACCGGGTGTGGCTGGGCGCCGCCCCCCACGAAGGCTCCCAAAACCTCCCGGCGCTTCCTCGACGGCCCAACAAGCCCAGCGGACACAGCAGAGCAGCTCCACCCAACTAGGGCAGGTAAGTTCAGACGTGGCGGCCGCCAACGCAGCTCTGCGTTTCTCTCTCTCCGCTCCCTAACGAAACTTAAGAATCTTCCTGGGCTCGCTTTCTGCCAAGTTCTGTCCCTGGGGGGTCCCGTGGGTTTGGGGCAGGTGGGTCGGAGCAGCCTCAGCTACAAAACCCCCTAGACGGGAGTGGCCGCAAAAAGCTGCGTCAGGGAGGCTTCTTCGCGGAAGCCTCAAGGCGCGTCGAGGAGTCCCAGGCTTGGGGGTGAGGAGGACGCGGAGGAGAAGAGGCTTACAGAGATGAAATTGATGGAGGGGGATGTTGGGGGGGGGAGGCTCTAAATGTGGAAGACAAGACAAGTACACGCACCTGACCAGGGCGGGGCTGGACTCCGCGTTTGGGTACTTCGAGGCAGCATCCCCCGTCGGGTTTTTCAGAGCTGGGGCAGAGAAACTCGATCCTTTCCTAGCTTTCTGCGGAGTGGGACCCACCTGGAAATTTTAAGACCCAAACTGAGCCTGCTAGGAGTTTTAGCCCAAAAGACACGGAGGGACCCAAATTGGCAAAGGCAGCTGGAGGTGATTGGTTTTTTTTCTGTTTTGTTTCCCAACTTAGGAGGGCGGTTGGGGGCGACTTTGGGGGCTCCTCCCAAGCCCAGCAGTGGCAGATGGGGTCCTGTGTGTGTGTGTGTGTGTGTGTGTGTGTGTGTGTCTAGGCTGCTAGCCTCTCCTCCAATTTTGCATCTGGTCATGGATGCCAGATGGCCAGGCGGTTTGCGCGTAGCTTCTGGAGGCAGCGAGGAGTTCATTAAGGGGAATAATGAGAGCCTGACCTCAGCCTTTCAGTGGCTCTCCTTTGGACAGGCTCTGGGGTCCTCAGCAGGGATTGGAGGGGTGTGTGTGTGAAACGAAGATTGGCAGGTGAACTCCTCTCTCACACTCTCTTGGAAGACTCTCTGCTTTCTCTCCAGCAACAAGGGGAAGGGGGAGATTGTGAAACTAAGCTCTGATACGCAATAGCTCTGGGGCTCTGCTGGATTTGGCAGCCCTTGCCCCATGTGGCATTGCAATATGTGGTACATAGAGTGCACTTGGCTTCTTCTCAAAGGGTGACTCTCCTCTTGGCTAACGTTCTTCATGTTTCCGAGCAAAGGAAGCTGCCTGTTTAGAAACCAAGGCTGCCCACGCACCACGTCTTTAAAGAACCCCCCCCCCCAAGAAAAGAACCACGGGAACTGTAGTTTCAGGGTACTGGGAGTTGTAGTTCTAGGAGAGGTAACCTACAGTTCCCAGGATTTGGGGGCAGGGAGTTGCTTTAAATGTATGAAATGTATGCATTGACCCATCTAATTGGACCATTGATCCGTCTGACTCCATACTGCCAATTGGCAGTGGCTCCCTGGTGTTTTCAAGGCAATTCGTGGGCAGAGTTAACCTGTGGAACTCCCGGCCACAAGAGGCAGCCATGGCCAGCAACCTTGACGGCTTTAAAAAGAGATGAATTCATGGAGGAGAGGGCTGTTGGTGGCTACTAGCCAGGATGCCTGACCCGCTGGGAGCCTGAGGGCCCCATTCCTGCTTCTCTCCACCTGGCCCAGGGCGGGGCCTGGCAGGCTTCATAAGAATTGCTGCTGCTGCTGCTGCTGCTGCCCAGCAAGGACTGGGGTATTTTGGGGAAAAGTTTTGTCGGGAGTTTTTGCTGTTATTGATATTAGTTTTTTGTATCTTTATGTGAAAATTGTTCAGTTTGGTTATGTAGTTTTTTGATGTGTTCCGCCTGGCTTTCAATTTGAATTTAGCCTGATCTTTTATTCCCCTTCCTTCCCTCCCCCTCCCCTTTTTATGAAGATTACCCGCTCTGGGATCCCACAGCTAATTCTCCCCTGGTCCCCACGCTGGCCCAAATCTTAGCCAGCTAGCCCTGCTGATCATCTAATGTTTATTGGATGGATTTCCCCCCTAAATTGATTTTTGAATTCTGAATTTATTGTTATTCAAGTTTTATACTGTATTTTATGCTGTTTTTGTTGTTGCATCAATTAAGTGTTTTAAATTTGTTGTTAGCCGCCCTGAGCCCGGTTTTCTGAACTGGGAAGGGCGGGGTATAAATAAAAAAATATTATTATTTATTTTTATGACTACTTTGCTATGTTTGTAACTATGAAAATCTTTTCGTATTGTAAGCCGCCTTGAGCATTGGTTTAACTGTGGAAAGGTGGCATACAAATAAAATGATGATGAAGATGATGATGCCTGTGCTTCCTCCCCCATTGGAGACCGCAATGTTTCTGAATCCTAGCTGCTGGAGGGGGGAGAGTTGCTCTTGCGGTCAGATCCTGCCTTGGCCACTGTGAGAACAGGATACTGGGCTAGATGGGCCATTGGCCTGATCCAGCACACTCTTCTTACATAGGTGTCCAGTGATCACACCTGGGACCTTCTGTGTGCAAACCTACCTATGTGCTACGCAGTGTTAGAAACTCGGATATATAACCTAGGTGCCAAATGGCTCCTGAAACCAGGGTTACAGTCACCAAAACTGAATGTCCAGATGCCATTTTGGGGCCAAGGGGACTTTTCGATTCCTGAAATTCGTTCTGATTGTGCAGATAAAACAGAACTGATGGAATTCTACAGGATGAGGAATTAGTGTATGAAAATGGTCCCGATCCAAGGATCCCCAGGCATGCGCCTCCAGACGGTGGAGACGTCAGGCACCATCCTTGCGCTCGGGCATCCCCACTTGGTTGCAAGCGTCTGATAGCCAGGTGCAAAATGCGCCTGGCAAATTTCGAACGCTGCTGCTCTGGCCTTTAGCCCAAGGTTGAGCCTTAGAAATTCACATTGATGAGCAGAAGCTGAGCAACAAAGGATCCCATTTTCTTTAAGCACAGTCTCCCCATTGTAATTCTTGTCGGTTTCCCCCCGTTTGTGGGCTGAGGGAAGGGTCCTGCTCCTTGGAGAACCAATCCCCAAATAAGTATGGGCAGAGGGAAGCTTAAGGTAAAGGTAAAGGTACCCTTGCCCGTTCGGGCCAGTCTTGCCAGACTCTAGGGTTGTGCGCCCATCTCACTCAAGAGGCCGCGGGCCAGCGCTGTCCGGAGACACTTCCGGGTCACGTGGCCAGCGTGCCAAGCTGCATCTGGCAAGCCAGCGCAGCACACGGAAACGCCGTTTACCTTCCCGCTAGTAAGCGGTCCCTATTTATCTACTTGCTCCCGGAGGTGCTTTCGAACTGCTAGGTTGGCAGGCGCTGGGACCGAGCAGCGGGAGCTCACCCCGCCGCGGGGATTCGAACCGCCGACCTTTCGATCAGCAAGCCCTAGGCGCTGAGGCTTTTACCCACAGCGCCACCCACGTCCAGCGCCACCCTTAGTCATATGTAATTTCCGAAGGAGCCTTGTGCAACAGAAACCTTTTCTCTGCCTCTTGTAATCTCTTCTGAGCATTCGCGGTTGTGCTGCTGTGAATCGTTCCAGTTCCGTCCACCCCGTTTTCGTAACCTTGTGTTCTGAAAGACAGTTTTGTCCAGCCCTGGCTTGACTTGAGAAATGTCCAAATTCCACAGGTCATCGGTTCAAGGGTGAAACAAAATCTGAATGCCTCTGGTTACCAAACAGGCTGAACAGCTTAGGGCAGCGGCTCCCAAATATTTTCATGCCACCTCCCCCTTGGCTCCGTAAACTCACCCCCAGTGCCCCTTACCCTATGAAAAGCAGTACTGAAATTAGCAGTTTGCATGACCCATTAAGGAAGGTGATGTTATGGACTGCTTGGACGCAGAAGAAGTGTGGGGGGCACCAGCTGGGGAACCCCTCAAGGGAAGAAGGCTCAGAGCCCGGGGAGTGTTGGTGGGACAACAATGTCATAAGAGGAAGAAGAGGAAGGTGACTGGGGGTGGGGGTGTTGGAAGCTGAAAGGGTAACAGGGCTTAGTGAGCAGGAAGAGGCTGTGACAGAGAGCAGTCAAGGACCAGAGGCAGAAGTCGAAGTTGGAGAGGAGGGAGGCCAAAAGGCTGAGAAGATGCAGGCTGCTGAAGATGCCATGGGGTCCCCCGCCCCTGCTGTGGCCAGCTCTCCCAGTACCATCAGAGGCATGAAGAGGGAGAAGCAAGGACAGACATGCTAGCATAGTCTCAGATTGCTTGGGGAAAACCCTGGAGAAGGAGGAGCTTTAGGGAGCAATGGAAAGGCAGAGACCTTCAGTCCTCACAACTGTTTCATTAGGCTGAGATTTCCTGGGAAGAGTTGCTGTGCTTCCTAGGCCTGAGCTGTTTTATTTCCTTGAATAAAGAACGAAGTTCACTGACGCTTTGTGAGTTACCGTTCACCTGCTTCCGACACCCACCCTGACAGATAACAACACGATCAAATTGAAAGAAGTAAAAAAAAATTGCACGTTTATTCAAAATCCAAACTATTTATTGTAATTAATCCAACGACATTAATGAACTTGATCCAGTGACACCCGCTTTTCAGAGTCTGGTAGTCATTTGCACATCCAGTGCCCCCCCCCTTGCCTCTTAGTCTGCCTCCCCAAGTATTCCCGCTGCCCCCCAAGGAGTGGCACTACCTTGTTTGGAAACCACTGGCTTAGAAGAAGGAAGGAAGGACTTGCTGGGGGCTCCATGCAAAACGGGGATGCCTCCACCAAAATTAGCAGCTTGGAATTCATTCTATGGAGGGTTTTTGAAAAATGAATTGGTTGCTAGTGAGTAGCGGTCATGAAAGTTGTTTGTTCTCAATAGCCCCCCCCCCCCTTTTAAGGACATTCAAATCTTCCTGTTGCATATTCAAGGATGTGGCAATTTTTTTGTGTCGCAAAGTGCAGAACAGTTTGAGAAAGTTGAGACGTCAGTACCCAGATTGTATTTGTTAGCAAAGGATTGCTTCTCCGAACTTTATTTTTGGGTGGAACTACCTCAGGTTACATATGCTTCAGGTTACAGACGCTTCAGGTTACAGAATCCGCTAACCCAGAAATAGTACCTCGGGTTAAGAACTTTGCTTCAGGATGAGAACAGAATTGTGCGGTGGTGGCGCGGCGGCAGCAGGAGGCCCCATTAGCTAAAGTGGTGCTTCAGGTTAAGAACAGTTTCAGGTTAAGAACGGACCTCTGGAACGAATTAAGTACGTAACCAGAGGTACCACTGTACAGTGAGTGTGGATGGAACACAGCCTATGAAAAGCTACAACAATTAAAAATGCAGCCAATTTAGCTTGGATACGGTAGAGCACTGAACTGCGAAACCTTCAAGCTGTAATTATTTTCGTTAGCCGAATAACCAGATTCTGTAATGCTCTTGGTGAAAGTGGGTGGCAGGAGCTTGGGACTGAGATATATATATATATATATATATTTGCTTTCGTAGATTTTCACGGGTACAGGAATGCAGGTTTTGGTGTCCTCGGGTGTCTTCCCGTGTAAAAGTTGGGGTGTCTAGGCGACGTTTCGACGAGGTCTCACTCGTCATCTTCAGGCTGGTGCTTTCGGCTTCTTGTTACTGGAACAGAGCAGGATCTCAGTGTTTGAGTTCCTATAAATACTGTTGAGGAGGTGTGGCCTCTAATGTTCTGGGCAGAGAGGAAGTTCCCAGGCTAGTGTGCCTTTTCTTCTTTTGTTTCTTAATTACTTGAGGGATATCTTGAGTGATTTCTTGAGTTGTATCCTGAGTACCACTTAGGTGGGTCATTAGGTGTGGATTAGTTGCTAAAGCCTTTGTGTCTTGACCTCTTGAACTTTGTGAAGAGTTTTCCTGAGAAGATGGTTGTACTGCATTTTGTTGTGCTCTGGCTTGGCTTTGTGTATAGGGGCGAGCTGTGGTTTTGTGGTCTGTGCCAGCCAGATCTGTGTAGGGATTGCAGGGGGGTGCAGCATCCGGAGGTGCCACCATGGTTTGGCTACTGGATGGTATCTGTAATTCATCTGTGGAGAGGGTCTGGGTTTGGGTCTGGTGTGGTTGATTGGTGATGGCGTTCTGTGTGCCTCTGGCTCTGGTGTCAGTTTTTGTGGGGAGGGCTAATTTCCAGATGTCTGGCAAGCGGGATGTGTCGTCACGCTTGTTCATGTTGTGAGGGTGTTTCTCTATCTCGATGGCTTCCATGATTATTCTCTTGTGGTGATGTTCCATGTTAAAGAGCAATTTGGAATCTGCAAAATTAATTTCGTGTCCTGTTTCTTTCATGTGTTGGAAAAGAGAGGAAGTTTTTTCTTCTTTTTTGACGGCATTCTTGTGTTCTGCGATACGTGCATTTATTCGTCTGTTAGTTTGTCCAATGTATGTGGCTGGGCAGAACCAAACGCCTGGCTGACAAAAACCACTTGACAACTGAGTTACAGAATCTCTCAAATGTGTTAATTGCCAATGGATACCAGCAAAACAGGGTTACGAAGCTAATCCAAAAGGAAACACCCCCCAAAAACCAAGACACAGAAGAAAACAATGGCATGGCCCTCCTTCCTTATATCAAGGGCACTACAGATAAAATTAGCAAAATCCTCCATAAACACAATATCAAAACAGCCTTTTGCGCCAACCAAAAAATAGCCAATATCCTCAGAAACCCCAAGGATAAAATCCAGTTGGAAAACCAAGGGGTCTATGAAATACCCTGCAAAGTCTGCCCAGCCACATACATTGGACAAACTAACAGACGAATAAATGCACGTATCGCAGAACACAAGAATGCCGTCAAAAAAGAAGAAAAAACTTCCTCTCTTTTCCAACACATGAAAGAAACAGGACACGAAATTAATTTTGCAGATTCCAAATTGCTCTCTAACATGGAACATCACCACAAGAGAATAATCATGGAAGCCATCGAGATAGAGAAACACCCTCACAACATGAACAAGCGTGACGACACATCCCGCTTGCCAGACATCTGGAAATTAGCCCTCCCCACAAAAACTGACACCAGATCCAGAGGCACACAGAACGCCATCACCAATCAACCACACCAGACCCAAACCCAGACCCTCTCCACAGATAAATTACAGACACCATCCAGTAGCCAAACCATGGTGGCACCTCCGGATGCTGCACCCCCCTGCAATCCCTACACAGATCTGGCTGGCACAGGCCACAAAACCACAGCTCGCCCCTATACACGAAGCCAAGCCAGAGCACAACTAAATGCAGTACAGCCATCTTCTCAGAAAAACTCTTCACAAAGTTCAAGAGGTCAAGACACAAAGGCTTTAGCAACTAATCCACACCTAATGACCCACCTAAGTGGTACTCAGGATATCACTCAAGAAATCACTCAAGATATCCCTCAAGCAATTAAGGAACAAAAGAAGAAAAGGCACACTAGCCTGGGAACTTCCTCTCTGCCCAGAACATTGGAGGCTATACACCACACCCCTCAACAGTATTTATAGGAACTCAAACACTGAGATCCTGCTCTGTTCCAGTAACAAGAAGCCGAAAGCACCAGCCTGAAGATGACGAGTGAGACCTCGTCGAAACGTCGCCTAGACACCCCAACTTTTACACGGGAAGACACCCGAGGACACCAAAACCTGCATTCCTGTACCCGTGAAAATCTACGAAAGCATATATATATATATATATATATATATATATATATATATATATATATATTTGCATTAGCCAATGGCCACAGCAACAGTAAAACATTACAGTATACGCGGAAAAGGAAATTTGCTATAAAAGCACAAATTAAAGTCCCGAATCAGCAGTCAGTTAGTGGCCCTTATTCTGATTGCCCCTGCTATGCACCTAGCAACCTTTGCTGTTATCTGCTCATTTTGATGTGATAGAAGAAAGGACATTGTGGCAGTGGTTGAGCGCCCTGGGATGGTTAGTATGAGTGGGGTGATGCTCTCGTTCCTCAGGTCTTTGTAGAGAGTGCAAGACAGGAGGACGTGTGCTGCTGTTTCGATGCTGCTGTCTCCACAGGGGCAAAGACGTTTCTCAGGCGGGATCTTTTGGAACCGACCCTCAAGTACCGCAGATGGCAAAACATCCAGTCTTGCAAGTGTAAAAGCACGCCTGTATTTTGGGATAATAAGTTTGTGCAGATACGGGGTTGGGACTGAGATGTAAGGTTGGCATATCTCATCTGTGGGTAGGAACATAGGGTGCTGCTTGAAACTGAGTCATGCCGTTGGCCCATCTATCTTAGTATTACCCGCACTGACTGGCAGCAGCTGGGCAGAGATTTTGGCCGGGGCCTCTTCCAAGCCCTTCCCAGAAATGTCAGGGATTAAACCCAGGACTTTCTGCCATGGATGCTTGAGACGAGTTTCCTTCATTGCAGGGGGTTGGACTAGATGACCCTCAGGTACGCCTTCCAACTCTACAGTTCTATGCTTCTTCATCAGAAACAGATGCTCTGCAAACCTACAGTTGGACACAACCAGCACTGGAGTCCTGTTCCTTTTCTTTCTTGGGCTTGTCTTTTTGCTGCTGAGCTGAGATTGGCACAGCTAGTTAAAGGCAAGCTCTGTCTGTGCCCAGCTTGGCCCCGAGTGGATCTGCTGTCATCTGAGACTCAGAGGCTATCCTGGAGCTTGTGCCAGTTCTGCTTTCACTGATAGGCCTGCATTCATGCTGCTCTGAAAGCTCCTTTTGTGTCTTGGGTGCCTGGGATATTAATGCTGTGTTTTAAAAACAAGAATGATTCCCACCCCCACCCCCGCCGCCGATCCACTTCCCAAAAATGAGCTTTCCCGGAAATGCGAGTGATGGGGGGCATGTTTGTGAGGGACGCAGTTAGGAGGGCATTGCCACTAATCAGTAGGGGCTGGGGTCCACATCCACAGCCGTGATCCCTTCTGGGGCATCTCAGGCAGTGTTAGAAATTAGCCAGGCGCCAGGTGCATTTTGAGACTGGCAGGGGTCCAATTGTGACCGTGCGGAGATCTCTGAATGCCGGGTTGGCAGTGGACATCTCCATTTGGCAGGCTAATCCAGCTTTCTTTCTTTTTTTAAAAAAATATTTTTTATTGATCAATTTCCACATAACAAATTATCAAACCATACATTGTTTTTTCCCCTCTCCCCCCTCCAAACCAAGGACTTCCCTCAGCTCCTCTCCCTGGTTTCTCTTCACATATTTTCTCTGCATATTATTAAATTGTACATGTCCTTACTTATCTATTCATCATGTTATCAACCAATAAATTTGTGGATTTATTTAACCAGTGTGGTGTAGTGGTTAAGAGCGGTGGACTCATAGTCTGGGGAACCGGGTTCGCTTCCCCGCTCCTCCACATGCAGCTGCTGGGTGACCTTGGGCCAGTCACACTTCTTTGAAGTCTCTCAGCCCCACTCGCCTCACAGAGTGTTTGTTGTGGGGGAGGAAGGGAAAGGAGAATGTGAGCCGCTTTGAGACTCCTTCGGGTAGTGATAAAGCGGGATATCAAATCCAAATCCAAAACTCTGGATGTTTATTCAAAACCTGCCAAGGAGTCCAATTCATTTTGTTGTCTTTTTAGATAGTTTGTAAAAAGTTCCCATTCCTCCTTAAAGTCACAGTTGTCCTTGTCTCGCAACTTCTAAGTCAGTTTGACCGGTTCTGCATAATTCAGCAATTTCTCTTGCCACTGATCTTTTGTCGGGGTTTCCTCATTCTTCCATCCTTGTGCTGTCAAAACTCTTGCCGCTGTTGTAGCATACATAAATAAATTCTTTGTTTGTTTAAAAAATTTAAAGAAGTCCTCCAGCTTTCTTAAGCAGGTCACCAGAAGAGCTTACAGCTTCCTTGACCGTCGGATCCGCTATGAGTCTTGTCCGCTCAATCTGCTAGAGCCAGTCTTCACATACAGAGGAATCCCTAACTCAGTTGGGATTTGAGACCCATCAGCTCCCCTCACCTGGTTTAGCCAGCTACTTGAAGCAATGTGCAGTGGGGGGGGGGGCAAAGGTAGACAAACTACCCCAGAAGGAGCATGATGTGTCCTCTGCCAGAGGTACTACCTCTCCACTAACACCCCATAAGAGCTTTAGTAAAGGTAAAGGGACCCCTGACCATTAGGTCCAGTCGTGGCCAACTCTGGGGTTGCAGTGCTCATCTCGCTTTATTGGCCGAGGAAGTACAGCTTCCAGGTCATGTGGCCAGCATGACTAAGCCGCTTCTGGCGAACCAGAGCAGCGCACAGAAACACCGTTTACCTTCCCGCCAGAGCGGTACCTATTTATCTACTTGCACTTTGACGTGTTTTCGAAGTGCTAGGTTGGCAGGAGCAGGGACCGAGTAACGGGAGCTCACCCCGTCACGGGGATTCCAACCGCCAACTTTCTGATCGGCAAGCCCTAGACTCTGTGGTTTAACCCACAGCGCCACCCACGTCCCTTCCATAAGAGCTTTACACTGATTTAAATGTAAAAAAAAACAGCCTTTGCCAATGTGCTGGCTAGGGCTGATCAGAACTTTAGTTTTATTATTATTATTATTATTATTATTAGGGTTTTTCGAAAGCTGGAACTCACCAGAACTCAGTTCTGACACCTCTCAGGTGGGTACCATTGCCATTAAAAGAGAACAAGGGAAGTGTTCATGGTGAGTTCCGGCTACTCTTTTTCTAGAAAAACAGCTATTATTATTAAATTAGTATACCGCCCTTCATCTAAAGATCACAGGGCGGTTCACAACATAAAAATACAAAATGAGAACACAAAATACATAATAAAATACAAGCCAACCAATAACCCCCATTCCCACAAACACATTTAAAAGGGCATAGGATGTTAGTCATCTCAGGCTCGGGTTATAGAGAAACGTTTTTGCCTGGCCCTTAAAGATAAAGGTATCTAAGCAGCTCTGGGAGATGAACCTTTGCTCCCCTTTAACTGCCTCCTTTACAGCTGTCAAGGCTGGGGCAAAGCTGCACGGGTTAATGATCAATCGCCTTATCAGTGGGGCAGATCCTCCATCTTGCTACTGGCCTGGGTGTGGCTCACCTTGGCCAAAGTTATCATATGACGTCCTCATGACTTTTGCTCATGACGAGGGCGAAGGAACAGTCCTGCGTCAAAAGAGTTTCCCTGTATCTCAGGGGTGGGGAATATTTTGGCCCACCCGGGTAGAGCTTTCCCCCACCCAAAGGCCAACTTTGACAGGTGGGATGAGTCACCTCCCGGCCAGTCACTGGTTGTCATGACGATGTCAGGTGACTGATAGGTGAGCAATCCCGCCCACCTGTTAGAAGTTGATCCATGGGGGTAGCACTTTGCTCACAAGCTGAGGAAGGGGAGCTTCAGACCTGACCCCTGAAGTGATTTGCATTGCTAGCAGATTCCACACACGGAACATGCTGGTAGAACAGCACGCAGCAGGATTTATTTTGTAATTTTTTTTATTCATTTTTCTTTTTCATTCATTACATACATCTCAGATTCTTAACATTTACTATATATTCCTCCCTCTCTCCCCTCCAAGGCTTCCCTCAACTTCCCAACAGTAAATACATCATCATATTTCACTATCTTCTAAACATTTTCTAATGCTAATAATGTGAATGTTTATTTAAATCCTGCCATCGAGTCTACTGACTTTCTTTGTTTCTGCAAATATAATATGAATGGTTCTTTTTCAAAGCTTCTGTTGTCTTTTTCTCTTAGTCTATCTGTCATCTTTGCCAGTTCTACATAGTTCATCAACTTCTCTTGCCATTTTTCTTTAGTTGGTATTTCTCCAGTCTTCCAATTTTGCGCAATCAACATTCTTGCTGCTGTAGTGGCATACATAAGCACCCAGCAGGATTAAACCTTCTCCATCAGCTGACATTGGCTGATGGGCAGGTGGTTGTGTTATCACTTCCCCCAAACGTTCAGCTGCTTCTTTCCAAGTCTTCCTTTGAGTGAGTCTTTCAGAGATGAGTTGCGTGCTGAGCACAGGGGCTTTTTAGTGGTGGCCCCTCAATTCTCACTTGGTGTCGAATTCTCTTTCAATGCCGTACAAAGTCCCTCTCCCCATATCCTCCGATACTTAAGGCGTTTATATACTCAGTGTTTCTAAGTGGCCTACTTGCCAATAAACCATGCTGGGAACAAAGCAATTAAAAAAATCTCCATAAAACCCAACGGAAGCCTGAACGCTGCCTTTAAAATGCCTGGAGGACAGTCCATCCGGGAGGGGGCTTATCTAATCTCAGTTGGGAAGAAATTATTTTACTTACAAACGGCACCTTTTGCCTTATTCTTCTAGGCCTGTTGACACTTGTGCTGCTTCAGTCTGGTTCTGTAATTTTATTTTAACCCTACTTCCATATAACTGTACAATAAACTAGACATTGTAACATTTCCAGTTAAACGGAAGGGCAGAATATCTAAATATGATTATTCAGGAAGCTGCCTTCGCTACGTCAGGCACTTTATCCATTTATCTCAGCTCTTTCTATGCTGACTTGCTGGCGGCTTTCCAGGGGTTTAGATAAGGGCATCTCTGAGCCCCACCTCGTGGTTGCTGTGGGGCTTGAACCCGGGACCTTCTGGGCGCAGGGCGGTTGCTCTGCCCATGAGCTACAGGCTATTCCCTTGTGTTTTCACTCCTGCATTTGCTGGGGTTTGAAGGATTGGATTTTAAAATCTATTACATCCCCCCCCCAAATATTTTTATTAAGTTTTCCATCTTTGTCATATTCACATTTTGTACATAAATCTATAACTTAATACAGCGCTCTAACAGAGCATCAACCTCCTTCCCTCCCTCTTTCTGACTTCCAAACATCATTCTGAGTTCTTGGCATTTCTATAATTACAGTGGTGCCCCGCAAGACGAATGCCTCACAAGACGAAAGGGTTTTCTGTTTTGGAGGTGCTTCGCAAAACGAATTTCCTATGGGCTTGCTTCGCAAGACGAAAATGTCTTGCGAGTTCCTGCAGGTTTCCCCCCCCCTTTCCCAAGCCGCTAAGCCGCTTATCAGCTGATCCGCTAAGCCGCTTAACAGCTGATCCACTAAGCTGCTAAACCGCTTATCAGCTGATCCGCTAAGCCGCTTATCAGCTGATCCGCTAAGCCCGCTAAGCCGCTAATAGCGCTAATCCGCTAAGCCGCTAATGGGCTTGCTTCGCAAGACGAAAAAACCACAAGACGAAGAGACTCGCGGAATGGATTCTTTCGTCTTGCGAGGCACCACTGTACTTTTTTACCATCAGCGCGACGAACTGTTTCAAAAGGACTGGAACAGATTTATATTTTATATGAAAGAAAACTGCAAACACCTGAAAACATTTGTCGGTTTGAATTGAAATGTTTTGTAATGTAAATATAAGGAATCTGATAAGAAAATCTATTACCTTTGTGAGATCCCAAAGAGGACTTGCTTAATTAAGAGGTACCTAATCGATACAGCAAATAAATGATAAGTAACTTGGTTTGGAACCATAGTTTTTTAAAAAGGATGGTTGTCTCTTCCATGTGAGCTGCTTTCCTGTTGAGGTCCTTGGTGAAGGCTGTTTAGCAGGATGGAGAAGAGGCACGTCTGCTTTGCATACCCGTCTAGCCCCCAGAGTACCATTTTCCTATGTTATTGTTTGCTTATGAACCACAGAATCATCCAGTTGGAAGGGACCCTGAGGGTCATCTAGCCCAACCCCCCCTGCAACGCAGGAATGTTTTGGCCCAAGGCGTGGCTCAAACCCAGGACTCTGCGATTTAGAGTCTCGTGCTCGCTCTCAGCTGAGCTATTACAGCTGGCTCTCCTTTATATCCCACCTTTCCTCCTTGCTCCAGTACGAAATGGTGATGGTCACCAATTTGGGTGGCTTCAAAAGAGGATTGGGCAGTTTCATGAAGGAGAAAACTATTGACGGGTACTACCCAGGATGTCTGGGACGTGGGTGGTGCTGTGGGTTAAACCACAGAGCCTAGGGCTTGCCGATCAGAAGGTTGGCGGTTCGAATCCCCGCCACGGGGTGAGCTCCCGTTGCTCGGTCCCTGCTCCTGCCAACCTAGCAGTTCGAAAGCACGTCCAAGTGCAAGGAGATAAATAGGTACCGCTCTGGCAGGAAGGTAAACGGCATTTCTGTGCGCTGCTCTGGCTCGCCAGAAGCGGCTTAGTCATGCTGGCCACATGACCCAGAAGCTGTACGCCGGCTCCCTCGGCCAATAAAGCGAGATGAGTGCTGCAACCCCAGAGTCTTCCACAACTGGACCTAATGGTCAGGGGTCCCTTTACCTTTACCTTTACCCAGGATGTCTAAGCTCTGCCTCCACAGCTGGAGGAAGCAATACTGCTGAATAGCAATTGCAGGAAACCACAGGAGGCGAGAGGACTCTTGTGCTTTGGGTTCTGCTTCTGGGCTTCCCATTGAGGCATCTGATTGGCCGCATCAAGAGGATGCTGAACTAAAGTAGCCATTGGGCGGATCCAACAGGCTCTTCTTACGTTCTTAAGTTAGTGAGGACAGGTGTAGCGACTTTCCACTGCAAGCAGGCAGGTGGTGCAACAGAAACTGCAAGCAGCAATGTGTGAACTGTACAAATAGTTTTTTGTACTATGTTTTTGAAGCGTTCAGGCTTCCGTTGGGTTTTATGGTGATTTTTTAAATTGCTTTGTTCCCAGCACGGTTTATTGGCATGTGGGCCACTTGGAAACACTGAGTATATAAATGCCTTAAGTACTGGAGGATATGGGGAGAGGGACTTTGTACAGCATTGAAAAAGAATTCAACACCAAGCGAGAATTGAGGGGCCACCACTAAAAAGCCCCCGTACTCAACACGCAATTCATCTCTGGAAATAGTTTTCGCCCTTGCAGTTACTGTGGGGGGTGACCGGCCCCTGTCTGAATGAAATTATTGTCTTGGTGAGAGCCTGATTTGGAGGAAACATATGTCCAACAGCAAAAACGAAACCCACGATTTTCACTTTGAGGAACAGGCAGCGAGGAGAGGCTGGGGCAGCTTTTTATTTCTGGGGTGGGTTGCTCATTTGGACCTTGGTTTGTGGCCTGTTTCTTTGGCCCATTCTTTAAAACTTCGCTTCGGGGAATTCCAGCTTCCTTCTCGAATCTTCTGCCTTGTAACTTACTGGGAGAAGTGATTCTTTTACAGCTGCTCGATAAATTGCTTCAGAGAGGCGAGAGTGTGTGATGTCTGAGCATTTGGGTTCCTGTCAATCATGGCTGGATTTGCATGCCAAGTGGATGGCATCCTTGAGGCATCTGGCAATATCTAGTTGCCAATTCCCTCTCTGTTTTCCTTGTTGGGACACGCTGCCTCTGAGAGGCTCCTTTAGCTACCTGGGAACCTGGAAACAATTG
The DNA here is from genome assembly GCF_964188315.1 of Podarcis muralis. Lineage (NCBI taxonomy): Eukaryota > Metazoa > Chordata > Lepidosauria > Squamata > Lacertidae > Podarcis > Podarcis muralis. The sequence goes on from NC_135668.1 coordinate 46,616,697, forward strand.
TGCCTGACTCTGGATTGATCTCCGGCAGAAATGTTTCTCCTTTTAAGATAACTATGCAAACGCCCACCACTTTATGAATGACGCTTTTCTCTTCGGCTTCCTTCTTGTTCTGTACCGCATTGATAACCAAACCACATTCCATGCATCCAGGTGTGGCCTGTGATACCTGTTCACCCAAGCCACACCTGTTTGCCCAACACCTGATGTCACAGTCGATGCCAGTTTGAAAACCTGGCTCAGCCCAAGGAAGGTGTGTAGGCATTTTGGATCGGCCAAGACAGCAAAATCCTACGCCAAGTGCTTTCTTGAGTGCTTAACACCGCACTTTAACCACAAAGGTCTTGCAAAGAAACATTGCCTGATGTCACTGTGATGTCAGGGTACTGACAGCTCTGTTTGCCTGTCAGATTTGATCCACAAGCTGAGGGGAGGGCAGTAACCAATGTGGCTCAATCCTGTTCCCCACCCCTGCATGAGAATTTTCACAAGGCTGTCCTGGTGTGAGCTCTGTTCTCATGCTTTGCAAAGTTTGGCGAAGGTGCAATGAACCCTGCATTTCTGCCACTTCCTCTTCAGGTCTGAGTCATGGCGGCTGTTGCTGATATCTGTAGTTAGCACTTCCTGATTCAGGGACTTGTGATGAGATAGGACTGTTTTGTGTTGGGGACTGCGGGAGGGAGAGAAGGAGAGAGTCAAACACAGATGCTTTTGAAATTACAAAAAAAACCAGGAACTAATTGAAGTAGGTGGGTTCCCACGAGGCAAGACACAGCGATAACACCAAGAACCTTTATTGAACTACATAACTGGGAAACGGGCAAAGCAACTGCTTATATACATTCCTGAAAGCCTGGGCCACTCTCACTCCCAACGTGATTGGCTGTCTAAACTTCCAAGCTGCGAATCACGACTCTGAGTTCAAGGGCCAATGGCAGAGGCCCAAATCCTGAACTGTTCTGTGATTGGGCATCACATATCGAATCAGAACACATGAGCTCGGAATTCTTAGTCCAGACTCAAGCTCAGGCAGACACACTGCATACATAACACCTAGGTAAAGGTAAAGGTAAAGGTAAAGGTAAAGGGACCCCTGACCATTAGGTCCAGTCGTGACCGACTCTGGGGTTGTGGCGCTCATCTCGCTTTATTGGCCGAGGGAGCCGGCGTACAGCTTCCGGGTCATGTGGCCAGCATGACTAAGCCGCTTCTGGCGAACCAGAGTAGCACAAAGAAACCGTTTACCTTCCCTCCGGAGCGGTACCTATTTATCTACTTGCACTTTGACGTGCTTTTGAACTGCTAGGTTGGCAGGAGCAGGGACCGAGCAACGGGAGCTCACCCCGTCGCGGGGATTCGAACCGCCGACCTTCTGATCGGCAAGTCCTAGGCTCTGTGGTTTAACCCACAGCGCCACCCGCGTCCCAGTATATAACACCTAGTTTTTATTAAAGATTTTCTTATGTTGGTTGCAATTGCTCCTGGGTGTTATTTGGCCTGTGCACGCTTGGAAATCCTCCAGCAGCCTTTGCAGATGTTTTGGACTACAACTCCCATCAGGCTGGTGGGATTTGTCGTCCGAAATGTCTGGTGTGCACCACGTTGGCATAGGCTATTCTACAGCCTTTGCTCGTCTGTTGCAAGTTGAGTGAAGATGTGTTTCATTCCGGTTCAGCTGGAACATGGAGTTCCCTCTCCTCTCGACTGCCGGAAATGTCGTCCAGCCACTGCGCTGGGCTTCTGACACTTCCGTGACAGCTAGGTGTTATGTACTGAAGTTCTCACCCTGGGACAGCAGGGGGATACTGTAGATGGTTCAGGTCCACATATGCAAATAAGAAGTCGAAAGTGACGTTCAGTGATTGGATAGTTACATAAAGTTGTTACAATTACGTTGTTCTGGAGCTCTATATAAGCAGGCTGGCTGAACCCTTCAGTTCAGTTCTGTTCTGGCCTGTGAATAAACAAGAGCTGTTTGAAGAATCGCTGTGTCGTCTGATATGTTCACCCACAACTTAACACTAGCAACTTAATGAAAGGTGAGGTTTTCAGGAATCTGGGTGCTCCAGGATTGCATCATACACTACCAACCTTGTCTAAGAGTTCTGCCCTTATTTCCTTGAAAGGACAGTTTCCTAGGTGGAGGCTGGTTTCATGCTAATAAAAGCCTCAGAAACATGACTGTAGGAAACTTGCCTTCTCAAATGTTCCATGAGGTCTGGTTGGTGTAGGTATGACCGACTTGACTTTTAATTGCAGAATGTGACATCACCAGAAAGCTGTAAAAGTAGGTCAAGTTGTACAAAACTGCCCTGGGCTAAGCTAGCTTTTCATTTACTTCTCTCTCCTTTTTTTTTGGCAAATTTATTGAGGAAAGAAAGAATAAAACAAAACAAAACATCAGAGTACAATAAATCGGCATCCATCTTAATTTACACATACAGATTAATCTGCACCATCCAAATCAGTATCCAAACAAAGTTGGTGTTTATAGAAAATGCGTTCAAATATAACAAGGGCATTATTGTATTGTACAGTGGTACCTTGGGTTACATACGCTTCAGGTCACAGACTCCGCTAACCCAGAAATAGTACCTCGGGTTAAGAACTTTGCTTCAGGATGAGAACAGAAATCGTGCTCTGGCAGCGTGGCGGCAGCAGGAGGCCCCATTAGCTAAAGTGGTGCTTCAGGTTAAGAACAGTTTCAGGTTAAGAACGGACCTCCAGAATGAATTAAGTACTTAACCTGAGGTACCACTGTATTGTATTTTCAGCTGATGAAGACTATCACGAAACAGAAGTATCATTTTGGAAACACTGTCCTTGAGACTTTTGGGACGTCTTCCGTTGGAACTTTTGAAAAACATTTGAGAAAACCTTACTTTTGAGACGTCTCTTGTTGAAACCTTTGAATAACCATTGTGAGACTGACCTTTGACGCCTACCTTGAACACATGGCTTGATGTTCTGCGCCAGTAGTTTGTTACATTGTAGATATGAACTCCAACAGATTTATTTCTACCTTTTGAATGATACTAGTATTCTATTACATATGATTTAACAGTTATTAGCCTACGTGTTCTGTCTATACTTCTGTGATCGGCCGTGGACTCAGCAGGATTGTGCATGGCTGCACGTCCCCAAAGAGGAACCGCTAGCCAGAAACTGATGGGGAGGAACTTGAAAGCGTGATGCTTCAGCTCTCTCCTTCTTCCCATCTTCACTTTCTAGTCCGATGACATTGTCAAAGTGGAAGGAACTCTTTTCAGTTCCTCTCTTGCACCTTCCTTGTGTTATAAGAAAAAACTGCCCCCTTTCCCTTATGGGGTATCTAAGAGCCCTTATAGAGTCCTTAAGTGGGTTCTCTATCGGTAGGAGAAAATAACAGAGGCCAACGAGAGTATATTGAGAAGTAAAGCAGCTACTAAGCCTGATCTTTATTAAACTGTTGCATCAGGGTCCTCACTCGCCACACGCAGGAGTGAGGAAGAACCCAGAAAATGGTACACAAGCCCTTATATAGACTTTGGAAACAAAATAATAAAAAATTCCTTCCAGTAGCACCTTAGAGACCAACTAAGTTTGTTATTGGTATGAGCTTTCGTGTGCATGCACACTTCTTCAGATACCACAAAATACCACCAATAATTATTTCCTAATAGAGTCGTAGCTTGGTTTTCGAACGGCTTAGTTCTCAAACATTTTGGCTCCCGAACACCGCAAACCCGGAAGTGAATGTTCCGGTTTGTGAACTATTTTTGGAAGCCGAATGTCCAACGGGGCCTCCGTGGCTTTTGATTGGCTGCAGGAGCTTCCGGCAGCCAATCAGAAGCCGCACTTTGGTTTCCGAACGTTTTGGAAGTCGAATGGACTTCCGGAATGGATTCCGTTTGACTTCCAAGGTACAACTGTACTGAAGATGTTGCTTGGTCACAGTTATAGTTAACACTTTTCTTTTATTGAGCTATACATCTTACTGACTTTTTGCACCTGCATTTTCAAAAAAATCTGTAAACATATGCTTAAAAAAAAATTGAGCGTCAGATCGCACGTGAGGATGTCAAGTTGCTTAACACTGGGGGGGGGGGGGTTGGTTTGTGGCCTTGTTTCTTCTTGCCTAATTTTTGGCACATGAAGTCCCAGAACCAGTGAGAAAGATCCCAAGTGTGTTTGTGTTAATATTTCCAGTAACACTTCCAAGAATTATGGGAAACAAAGAAAGAGAGGGGGAAAGGAAGCAGCGTAGATAACCGTAAAATCTGATGCAGGCAGAGTCATTAGAGTGGAGAGTTCTCTGGCTTCCATCAGTTCTAAGAATAAAACCGCAAGTAAATCATTGCATGCGCATCTGCCACGGCTGGCTAGATGCGAATCACTTATCTGGCCTGTCCTGGCAAAACATCTCTATTCAGTGGTTGCATTTGAGGGCTGCCCTATGAAATTCTACGGGCTCGTTTTAGAGCTTTGGGTTCAGAATCCCTGACAAGTGAGGCTGGCAAAAAACATTTCAGTTTGCACTGCTCCTGGTCAGTGCTAGAAACTCAGATCCAGTGGTACCTCGGTTTTTGAATATCTCAGAAGTCAAATGTTTCGGTTTTCGAACGCCGAAAACCCAGGAGTAACTGCTTTGGTTTCTGAATGCTTTTTGGAAGTCAAACATGCCATGCGGCTTCCGTATTGAGTTTTCCGGAAGTAAATGTTCTGGTTTTCGAATGTTTCGGAAGTTGAACGGTCTTCCGGAGCAGATTACTTTTGAAAACCGAGGTACCACTGTATAGGCCAGGCACCAAATGGCTTTTTAAACCAGGGTTGCAGTCGCCAAAATGCAGGGGCGACTTGCCCATAGAGGCAAGTGGCGTGGGGCGCCGGGGCGCCAAGTTCTGGAGGGCGACAGGGAAGAGGCGGAGGCTGGGCGCGGCGCCTCCTGGCATCAACTCACTGCCCTCGCCCACCTCTGCCATGCTGCGCCGAAGCAGTGCCGCGCCTGGGGCCTCTGCCTGCAGTGGCCATCGTGGCACAGGCGCCAGGGAAGAGGCAGAGGCTGGCTGCTGCGGCTCCAAGCATGAGCTCGCCAGCCTCTCCCGCCTCGCTTAAGCAGCACTGCGCCCAGAGTCTTCACATTTTCCCTACCGGAGCTGCTGCTGCCCGCCTTCTCCAGCCCCGCAAAGCCGCCGGCAGTGCCGTAAAAAGGTCAGCAACTCTGGGAAATGGGGCAGGGGGGCGCCAGAGGGATCTTTGCACTGCGGCGCCAGATATACTTAATACAGCACTGCCAAAACGGAATGTCTAGTTGCCATGTTTGGGCAGGACAGCTCTCAAGTCTTATTGTTCAGATGATGGACTGGCTGTGATGGATGATCAGTTAAATATCAGGCTGGTTCATATGACAACCTCAAGCTCGGTTAAGAACTCTGAGAACTTAAAGAACCAAAGTCACTTGGTCCAGGGATAGACCACACATCTTTTTCTTCATGGCGACATGTCCTTTTTACTGGGGGTGTTGCCAAGGTTGAACTGGGACCCTCTGCATGCAAAAGAGGATGATTTATGACTTACAGAGAGCACTATAGATCTGCATTCATAAGCATTTGAGTTAGCTATTCTTTCCTCCCCGTAGGGAAAAAGCTGTTATTTTCTGCTCATGCTTTGAGGTTAAGGAATTTTCTGTGACAGTAAAGGTCTGAATAATAATATAAATAATAATTTTATCATTTATACCCCACCCATCTGCTCTTAAGTTTTGTACTCTTGCAAGGTTGGAAAGCTACATAGAGCCAGGTTCCTGGTGACAGGTTCTGAGGGTCTCTCTTTTTCTCTCCCTTCTGTTACTTTACAATATTACGAGGCAGGGCCTGGACCAGGTAAATTCAGCCCGGTTGGTCTGGGTGAGAGCAAGTTCCGATTGGCTGGGGGTTCCGCTCAGTTAGGAGTTAACTGTCATTGTGGCAGGAAGTTAGGTTTTGGCCGTAGACTCTTACTCAGGAGTAAGGAAGTGACCTTTAGGCAGACTGGGCAGCAGCATAGCAGGGCCCAGGAGTCACGACTCGGGAATTAGGAGCAGAATAAGGAGTTCCGCAGTGGCGAGGACGTCCCAACGAGTTCCCCTGCTTGTCCCGCCAAGCTTTTTAAGACGAGGAGTGGTGAGCTCGCTTGCGAGACACTCTTGCCTTGCAGGAATGTCGAGACAGCAGGGTTGGCCGCGGTGAGTTCTGTGCTCCTATCTGCAAAGGCAGTGCCTTTGGCTGGACGGAAAGGTTACAGCTTTCTGTTCAGGGTGCTGCTCAGTCGCTGCTGCCTCTTATATCTTTCCGCAGGGCCTGCAAGACAGAGCTGTTCCGCCTGGCCTTTGGTTTGGACTCAGTCTGACCCTTATGTTTCCCTCCCCTTATGGTTTTGACCTATGGGCTACTTTTAAAATGAGGCTGCATTTTAAATTGCATTTTAACCTGTATTTTAAATTGCTTTATTTTATTTTATTTTCTATTATGTTTTTATTGTAATTTTATTGGTGTTAGCCGCCCTGAGCCTGGCTTTGGCTGGGGAGGGCTGGGTATAAATTTTTATTATTATTATTATTATTATTATTATTATTTATTTAGCCTTCTCCCCACACAAGCTGATTAAAGCCTTCCCCAGCCACATCAAGGTTCTCCGCTCCATAGGAAGGTTAGAGAGGAGAGCTCGCATCCCTGCTTCCCTTTCCACAGTGGCTGAAATTTGGGATGGAAAGGCAAGGCTGAGCTCCCAGGTCCCTATTCCAGTGGTTCTCAAAGGGTGTGGCAAGAGAGGATGGCAAGTGTGGCATGAAGATTCAAGGACAGCCAAAGAAACATTTAAACATTTCAGTGTGTAGTGTAGTATCAATCTTTTTTATTTTATTTGCAGAATGGGGGTAGACATATTTTCAAGATAAGAGCAAAAGCATCAGGAAAAAAAGGATTGGTGCTATCCTTTTGATAAACCAAGAAGCTTATTTTGAAGTTCATCCTGCATCTCTTAACATTGGTGTCCATTTCACTCCAGGGCCCTACTAACCGTGCTAGTTTTGAAAGTGTTCTGAGTGAATTGGTGATGGGAGAAAAATAAAGAATTGCAGGTACCTAGAGAGTTACCTTTTAACATCTGCTAAAGTAAACTCAATATCAAAGGTCACCTCTCTTGATATCCCTAACATGAAAGGTGTAAAACAAGGGTGCATTCTTGCCCTTTTTCTCTTTAATTCCCCCCCCACGAGATCTTCCAGAGCACACCCACAAAATAGAATCACATGCGCCCAAAACCAACCAAAACCCGACCACACTTTTACTGTATGCAGATGATATGACCTTATTATCACAGATAAGGATAGGTTTGAATAGTCTTTTACGCTCCTTGGTTTCTTACTGTGAAATTAACAGACTCTCTCTAAATTATGAGAAGACCAAAAAAAAAAAAAATCTGGTCTTCTCTAATTTCCGGACACTAGAGAAATGGAAAGTAAGAGGATAAGAAATCCAGCAAGTAAAGATGCAGATTTATCTCGGACTTTTATTCCAGAGCAACTCCAGTTGGTCAAACCATCACACAAGTGCTATAAAACAGGCAAAACGTACCCCGCTTTTATTCTCAGAAATGTAATGGGTTTATACGAGCTGCCAGTTCAGATTTTTCAAGCTAAAGTGTTGTCGCAGCTACTTTTTAGGACCCCAATATGGATGGAGGACGTGGGTGGCGCTGTAGGTTAAACCACAGAGCCTAGGGCTTGCCGATCGGAAGGTCGACGGTTCGAAACCCCGCGACAGGGTGAGCTCCTGTTGTTCGGTCCCTGCTCCTGCCAACTTAGCAGTTCGAAAGCACGTCAAGTGCAAGTAGATAAATAGGTACCACTCTGGCGGGAAGGTAAACGGCGTTTCCGTGCGCTTCTCTGGTTTGCCAGAAGCGGCTTAGTCATGCTGGCCACATGACCCAGAAGCTGTACGCCGGCTCCCTCGGCCAATAAAGCGAGATGAGCGCCGCAACCCCAGAGTTGTCCGTGATGGGACCTAGTGGTCAGGGGTCTCTTTACCTTTATATAATAGTGATTTAGATAAGATACACTCAAGTTTCTTGAGACCTGTCCTTGGGCAAATTCAATCAAGTATGAGTCCCAATCAAGTATGAGTCAATGTGTACAGAATGAGGTTTACACGTGATGGAATATTGAGCGTGGACTAGCACTATAAAATACTGACTTCATTGCCATTTCCGTTCCCAACCGTCAAGTCTGCTTTCTGACTTACTTAAGGACTCCTATAAATCCAGATGGCTCCAACTCATACACACCAAAATTCAATTTATTGGTGTTGACTTGGAATTATTGTGTAATTCTAGTGAGCAATACATTTATTGCAATATCCAAATTAGATAAGGGATATTGAAAAACAGAACATTGAGTCAGCTGTAAATCAAATCTGCTCCCCCAAGTCCTGTGGTTTTAATACAACCAATAACAGGATGACTTATGTCTCAAAGTTAATAACGTATTTTTCCGTGTACAAGACGCTCCCATGTATAAGATGCCCGCAATTTGGGGGGACTCCAAATTGAGAAAATGGGGGGAGATTGTATCTGTGTATAAGACTAGGTTTTTTTACTTCAAAATTATGTTCAAAATTGTGGGTCATCTTATACACGGAAAAGTATGGTAATTCCAGCCCAACGCAATGGGACGCGGGTGGCGCTGTGGGTTAAAGCCTCAGTGCCTAGGACTTGCCGATCGAAAGGTCAGCGGTTCGAATCCCCGCGGCGGGGTGCTCTCCCGTTGCTCAGTCCCAGCGCCCGCCAACCTAGCAGTTTGAAAGCACCCCCGGGTGCAAGTAGATAAATAGGGACCGCTTACCAGCGGGAAGGTAAACGGCGTTCCGTGTGCTGCGCTGGCTCGCCAGATGCAGCTTGTCACGCTGGCCACGTGACCAGGAAGTGTCTGCGGACAGCGCTGGCCCCCGGCCTCTTGAGTGAGATGGGCGCACAACCCTAGAGTCTGTCAAGACTGGCCCGTATGGGCAGGGGTACCTTTACCTTTACCTAGCTGAACATTTCTCCCTCAGCTTTTGTTAAACATCCCTAGAAATGATAGACATTGTGGAAGTTATTTGAATGTGCCGGACACAGTAGAACATATTCTTTTCTACTGTCCACTATACAACCAGCTACGTAAACACGTGTTATCCCCCTTTTTGGGTAGCTTAGCATCATGGCACAATGAAGATATCAAATTCCACCTGTCTGATATTAAGCTGGAGGTGGCTGAGTTTCTGTCAATAGTATCTCCTATTGGCACCATTTAGCCGGGAAGACACTCCCATGACAATTTCTGTTACTATATGTCTTATATGGCTGCTTCTTTGTATATGTTTTTAAAAATGTTGCACATGGGTGTTTTAAGATGGTCTACATCTGTAATGCCTAATAAAGGTTTGGAGGAAGAAAAGAATTAAAAAAAAACATAGAGAAGTGAGGCTGGTATCTCTGACATATGCTTTTTAATACAATGCATTTGTGCCACCAAGCAGCTTGATTAGACTGGCAATTTCTTAGAGAGATGCTAAATGCGTACTGTAAAAAAAAAAAAAAAAAGGCCTTTTCAGCCTGCATGTATAAATTATATATATGCAATGTCTACAACACGGAAGTTTATGCTTCATTGCAGGCCAGGTAGGTGGAAGAGTATCTTTGGAAAGAGAATAGAGCTGTTCCCTGAGCAAACATACCAGCTTGGACAGGAAGCCGGCATCCTCTTATCATACTGTGTACTTTGGGCTGCTGAAAGCATCTGGTGCCATCTGCATTATTTATTCCTCGCTCCGCATGGCTGTGCTCTGCAAACCCCCTTTTCACATTTGGAAGCCGAGGACTTGAACCACCTGCAGGCGCCTTGCCAGGCCAAGCGGTGAGACTTGTTCTTTTTGTTCCACCTCCCGGAAACGACTGAGCCTGCTTCCCAGATAAAGAAACACGGGGTGTTTATTTGGTTACATGTGGTTCTGAAGGGAATGGCACCCTTTACATTTATGTACAGTGGTACCTCGGGGACGCAGGTGGTGCTGTGGGTTAAACCACAGAGCCCAGGACTTGCCGATCAGAAGGTCGGCGGTTTGAATCCCCGTGACGGAGTGAGCTCCCATTGCTCGGTCCCAGCTCCTGCCAACCTAGCAGTTCGAAAGCATGTCAACGTGCAAGTAGATAAATAGGTACCGCTCCGGCGGGAAGGTAAACGGCGTTTCCGTGCGCTGCCCTGGTTCGCCAGAAGCAGCTTAGTCATGCTGGCCCCATGACCCGGAAGCTGTATGCCGGCTCCCTCGGCCAAATAAAGCGAGATGAGCGCCGCAACCCCAGAGTCAGTCACAACTGGACCTAATGGTCAGGGGTCCCTTTACCTTTACCTTACCTCGGGTTAAGTACTTAATTCGTTCTGGAGGTCTGTTCTTAACCTGAAACTGTTCTTAACCTGAAGCACCACTTTAGCTAATGGGGCCTCCTGCGGCTGCCACACCGCCGGAGCACGATTTCTGTTTTCATCCTGAAGCAAAGTTCTTAACCTGAAGCACTCTTTCTGGGTTAGCAGAGTCTGTCACCTGAAGCATATGTAACCTGAGGTACCACTGTATTTTAAAGATTCAATGGTTGAAAATAAACCTGCCGCTTCATTTGATTGTGGGGTCCTTTGGTTGGTGGGAGGAAACCCGTTTTGGTTTACTAATACAGCTGGTTAAACATTACAGCTTTTAAGATCATTTGCTTGTATGTGGATTTACAGTGGATGCTCGAGTTGAGAACGTGATCCGTGTGGGAGACACGTTCGCAACCTGCAGTGTTCGCAACCCGCATTACCGCATCTGCGCATGCGCGGGCTGTGATTTGGCGCTTCTGCGCTGTGATATGGAAGGGGGGGCATGTCTTCTTCACCTTCTTCTTCGCTACAATATATCCATTTATTTCCAATTGTCAATGTCAAAAGGGACTAAAATCTATAAAATTCATAGAAAATCAACGTGCCAATTTGCTCAATTTCTCTAGGACTCCATGACACCTCCCCTGTCCTCCATAATCCCTCAAGCAAGGTGTCAAGACCCTAATCCTGTCAAATCACTCTGCCAAGCCTTTCCTGCGGGCAATGCCAGGTGGCAGACCATGCATACATGGACCATTGTCTTCCCATCACCGGCACTCAGGAAGCGCTTATCTGCGCATATCTCCAGCTCTGCATATTCCCCCCTCCCTCCTCCATATGTTAATCCTGTGTAACCCAACCTCTTCTTAATGTATTCATGATGTAATCTGTGTAACCCAACCTCTTCTTAATGTATTCATGATGTAACTGGGATGTATTTTGCACTGTATTCTGGGACATGGAGGGAAGTTTCAAAAGTTCATGTCACCCCTTTCTCGCTGTTCAATCTCGCCTTGAACCTGTTGCGCAATAAACTTGGATCTTCTGCAGTTTGCTCCTGTCTCTGGCTGAGCTCATTTTCCTCTGCAGGGACCCGCGGACTTAGTCCGACGAGCTGGGTGGCAGAGCAGCCTCGCACCCAGACTTTAACCCATTCCGGTACTTCCAGGTTCGGCGTGGTGTGCAACCCAAAAACCCACAACCTGAAGTGTCTGTAACCCGAGGTATGATTGTATTATATCAGGGGTGGCCAACTCCCAAGAGGCTGTGTGATCTACTCAGAGTTAAAAACTGACAGTGATCAACCCACTTTTTGGGGGTTCAGGTCAAAGTTGTTTTTTAGGAACAAGGAAGGCCTGTTTTTTAGGGGAGCCAAAGTTGTTGATCTACCAGCGTTCAACCACAGATGTTCAGTGATCTACCGGTAGGTCACAATCTACCTGTTGGACGTGCCTGTACAGTGGTACCTCAGGTTACATACACTTCAGGTTACAGACTCCGCTAACCCAGAAATAGTACCTCGGGTTAAGAACTTTGCTTCAGGATGAGAACAGAAATCGTGCTCCAGCGGCGCAGTGGCAGCAGGAGGACCCATTAGCTAAAGTGGTGCTTCAGGTTAAGACCAGTTTCAGGTAAAGAACGGACCTTTGGAACGAATTAAGTACTTAACCCGAGGTACCTCTGTATTATATAATCAGTGAGGCAGGGTGTGTGTGTCTTGCCATCTGGGTAGCCCAGGACCTCCATATGCATTGCCTAGCTTTGTGCCCCATAGAAGTCACTGGAGCTGCTGACACAGGGTTTTCCCATAAGGAGATCCTTATTCTCTCTCCCAGTTCTTCCCGCAACACATTTTCACTCTGCTTATGGCACCGTGGGGTCTTCTGGCCTGCATGTGTGATCTGATCTCTTGAAGGCTGGTGGCTCCAACCTGCTCCATCTTGCAGCTTGTGGGGTTTTTTTCCCCCTACGTGGGTTTTGTGGGTAGTATTGCACATGTAGCTGTTGGGTAGTGATGGTAAGATATACTTGCAGATAAAATACCAGTGAACCGATAAGCAATAAAAGAACCCGCTGATCCCAAAGACAGCTCAATGCTTTGCGCAACTGGATGGGGAAATTCGTTGCCGCAAGTTTGCTTACGTAGCCATTTGTTTCTTTCTGGAGAAAGATTGGCTTAATGCAGGATGCGGGGCATGCAAAGGTTGCGGTTGGCTAATAGATGGAAGTGGAAAGTCATATTTTTGTCTGGGTTAACCACTGGATGTTGAAGCAGCTAGGAGTTGCTTCTGCTTCTGAATCTCCCATGGACAGCTAGCCGGCTGTTCAACATCTCAAGAGCCAGTGTGGTGTAGTGGTTAAGAGCGGTAGACTCGTAATCTGGGGAACCGGGTTCGATTCCCCGCTCCTCCACATGCAGCTGCTGGGTGACCTTGGGCTAGTCACACTTCTCTGAAGTCTCTCAGCCTCACTCACCTCACAGAGTGTTTGTTGTGGGGGAGGAAGGGAAAGGAGAATGTGAGCCGCTTTGAGACTCCTTCAGGTAGTGATAAAGCGGGATATCAAATCCAAACTCCTCCTCTTCTTCTTCTCAAGAGTGAGTGTCTGCTGTTAATTGATTTCAACCCCACCTTTCTCTCCAAGGAGTACAGGGCTTTCCCCCCTCCTACAACAACCCTGTGAGGGAGGTTAAGAGGCTGTGACTGGCCCAAGTTCACCCACTGAGCTTCAGGACCGAGTGGGGATTTGAACCCTGATCTCCCAGGTCCTGGTCCGACACTCTAACCACTGTACCACACTGGCTCCCTAGAGTCCTTCTGCTATGGGGCTGCTCTATAAATTAAGTAGGCAAATAGGGAAAGCCAAATCTCACTCTGAGAAGGATCTGAAACATTTTCCTGGAAGCTTGAATTTGTTTAATTCTGGATTGTTTCCTTTGATGTTTTAATGTGTTGTAAAGCGCTTTGAGATTTTTTTCTTTAAAATATAAAGATGCATAGAAATGAAATCAACAGCAACAACACCACTGGAGGAAAACATGGTGCCTGGTTTTCTGTTGTGGTGATCACAACCTAGGTTTAAGATGGCATTTGGCGATTAGCTTATACATACCACCAGGCACCCCCAAACTCAGCCTTCCAGCTGTTTTGGGACTACATTTCCCATCATCCCTGACCGCTGGTCCTGTTAGCTAGGGATGATGGGAGTTGTAGTCCCAAAACATCTGGAGGGCCAAGTTTGGGGGTGCCTGTGTATGACTTTCTAGCCCTGGTTGTGTCCCTCCAGATGTTGTTGGACTCCCATCAGCCCCAGTCAGCATGGCCAGTGGCCAGAGATGATGGGGCAACATCTGGAGAGCCACAGATTCCCTTTCCTGGGTCTAGTAGGCCAGCAATGCATTCACTTTTAAGAGTCTTGTCAGAAGAGGAGAAATCTATTCCTTTTGGGATACTTCTCACTATGATTAGTAGTAGTACATTCACACACTGCTTTTCCAGGTTGAGGTGGTTTTCTCACCCTCCCTTTCCCCTTTTATCCTCAAAACAACCCTGTGAGGTAGATTAGGCTGGGAGGCTGTGACTGGTCACCTGGCGAGTCCATCTCCTTCCTTTAAGTTGTCACCCACGGTTTCTAGGCTTTTTGAATGCAGTTAAAAAATAATAATCTTTTGTTTATGGCTTTTTCTGCAGAGCTACTGTACAAAGTACCGCTCTGTTTAGTTTATCAGAATTAACAAAGGCAGAAGCATTAACAATGATGTCAAAAGCCAGTTAAGAACATGACTATTTTTAGCTGGCCTTAAAATTAATACTGCTGCCGTTGTTCCTTCTGATTATTCAGAGCCTTGCTGGAGGCCTCTGAACAGTTCCTGGGACTCGCAATTGAGGAGACTGTGGTTGTGCTAAGCTCCTGGTTGCAGGTTTCCCATCTTTCAGGTTTCCCATTGTGACAGCACCATTGGTCATTGTGACAGCAGGTAGGCCTTTGGCCTGGTCCAGCATGGCTTGTCTGATTTTATTTTTATTTTTCTATACCGCCCTATACCTGAAGGTCTCAGGGTGGTTCACATGTTCTTCAGACCACCTCCTTCCTCTATCTGTATCTCCCTTTAATTCTGAAGTTCCTTCTTTCAGTTAAGACAACCAGTGGAGGATAAGACAAGTGGCTACTAAGCACGACACCTACATTCTATGCCCACCTCGCTGGTGGTGTCACCACTAGGGGCTGCCTAGTTGGTGCTGATGCATAACAGGGCCTTTTGGGTGGTGGCTCCCCCTTTGTGGAGCATATCTGTGATTGTATCTGAATGGATTGAGGAAATGTAGTCCATGGTAACTATGACTGAGCTAAAAGAATACATATAAACCAGCCTAAGATTTACGGGAAAATGGACGTTTTTTGTAATGTTTTGGAACAAGAAGATCAGTGATAACTTTATCAATATCCAACAATTCTGCAGCGATTCTGGTTTTTAAGCAATTCTTGGTTTTATCTGCATGCTGCCTTGAATCCCATCAGGGGGAAAGGTGGAGAACAGACGAATGAATAAATGAACGAATACTTTCTGCTGCTTTCAACCTGTAAAAACATTTATTTATGCTCTTCATTTTATTTAATAATATATCTATATATGAAAGATAAGCTTTTAACACTAGCTTACGTTTAGAATACTTTTTTTTTTTTAAAAAAGGTGTGTTTTTGATGCATTTGCATCCTTTGGGACGAAGGGCGAGATATTGAGGAAATAATAACATGCATGCCTTTTCCTTTTCTGTCTCCCAGAAAAATGGATCCATCTGCTCCTGGCTTTCAGGGGGCCCAGCCTCCTCCTTACACCGAGACAACCGGCATCCATTCTGCTCCCTACCCCCAGCCCTATCCCGTCCCGGGGCCAGGGCCTGGACCAAATATGAAAGGCCAACAGGCACCGCCATATGGCATGCAACCTGGAGTCATAGGAGGTCCCCAACCAGGTAAGCCTTCAACTGCACCATCTTGGTCCACTTACGCCCCACTTTCCTTCCGTCCGGAAGATTGAAGGCTATAAATATAAGGTCCCCCGGTACCCTCTGAGCAGAACTGGAGCCCACCAGTGCTCTAAATCAACAGCGCTACGATACCTCTTTAAACAGCCACGACTCCCCCCAAGGAATCCTGGGAAGTGTAGTTTGTTGAGGGTGCTGGGAGTTGTTCAGAGGTCCTTGTTCCCCTCACAGAGCTTCGGTTCCCTAGGAATTGGGATTGGTGTTTAAAGCACTCTGGGAACTGTAGCTCCATGAGGGGAACAAGGGCCTCCGAACAACTCCCAGCACCCTCAACAAACTACACTTCCCAGGATTCCTTGGGGGGAGTCGTGGCTGTTTAAAGAAGTAGCTGTCAAGGACTGGACTGAGGAGGAATGGTGGAGACCGCCCTCCCCTCCTGAACCTTCCTGAGGAGGACAGTATAGATTCAGAACAGTGGTTTGCAGAAGGGCATCGTTCAGAGGCTGCAGAGGGGAGAAGCTGGGAAATATTGGGAGAGGGGCAGAAAGAAGAAGCAGCACCAGGGGAGAGGCAGCCGACAGACTCAGTGTTTTTAGAAAGCATTTCGGACCCCTCACTCTCTCAGGACCCGGCGGGCATTGAGAGTAGGAGAACAGAAAACTCAGAGGCAGAAAGCACAGATCAGCCAGCACAGGGGTGATGTAGAATAGGAGAGATGGAGCGGGTGGGACTTGGAGCAACGCTATTGTCTAAGAGAGATGACATTTCTACATCTCTCTCTGTGAATATTAAATACAGTGGTACCTTGGTTCTCTAACTTAATTCGTTCGACTCCCAAAACCATCCAAAAACCAAGGCGCGGCTTCTGATTGGCTGCAGGAGCTTCCTGCACTCAAGCAGAAGTTGCATCGGATATTTGGCTTCTGAAAAATGTTCGAAAACCGGAACACTTACTTCCGGGTTTGTGGCGTTCGGGAGCCGATTTGTTTGGGAGCCAAGCCGTTTGAGTACCAAGGTACCACTGTAAAAGACTCGGTATGAACTCTTCTTGTTTCTCTACTTGGCTGCCACCATGGGAGGGATAGGATTCCTTGAAGCGACAGTAGCGTAGTGCTTTAAACGCACAGTGCAAACGAGACCCCAGGCCTTTATAACATCAGCACGTGCCCCTCAGACTGAACCCCATAACCCTCCAGACACAGCTGGACTGCAGCTCCCATCATGGTCTCTGACCGTCGCCCAGGCTGAGCTGCAGCCCAGCAACATCCCCTGTTCCCTTCTTGGGGGTTCAGCCATGTCGGCATCTGAAAGCCAGGAGCCAAGACAGAAGAGGAAGCCTCTTGCATCCTCCTTGAGATGGTTCGTTTTGATTTCCCATTGGGGTGGCTTTTCTCCCGGCGGATCTGAGCTTCTGGCGAGCTGGTTATGCAAGGCACTTTCGCCCGGGTGTTGAGGAGGAAGAGGGAGTCCGAGGTTGAGCAGGAAAGGAGTGTGACCCTCTCGCCCTTGTCTCTTTGCCTCCTCTGCTGCCCCAGTTACCGTTCAGACGGTTTACGTCCAGGCACCGCTGGTCTTCCACGACCGTCCTGTCCAGATGAACTGCCCTGCGTGTCAAAAAACCATTTTGACGCGCCTCTCGTTCACCTCTGGGGCGCTGACCTGGCTGGCTTGTGGCGGCCTCTTCCTGGTGGGGTAAGTAGGTCCTTGCCAGCTGCCTTTGTATGCTGATCTCTTGTATGCATTAAGCCAGGGGCTGCTGAGCTGGGACCACTGGGCATGCTGGCTGCGGCTGATGGGAGATAGGAGCCTCGCAGTTTCTTGGAGGGCTGGAGGTTGGCTGCTCCCACATTACATAGGAGGAACGTTCACAACCAAAATGTTGTTGATGATGATTATGCATATATCAACCACCTTCTCCAAGGAGCTCGAAGTGGCGTATGTGGGCTCTCCCACTCCTCATGTAATGTCCACAACAACCCTGTTAAGTAGGTTAGGCCCAGAGGCAGTTACTCGCTCAGGGTCACCCAGTGAGTTTCACAGAATCTTGGGAGTTGCCAGGGGTCCCATTTGAGGGGATGCCAGGAAACAGGGAATTAAGTTCACATGTGGTGGGGGTGTAAACATGTACAGTTTTTTTGGCAAAGGGTGTTCAAGGAGATAACAGAAATCACTGGGTTAAAGCTGACCGAGAGTCCAGAGGTAGTACTGTTATCAATTTACGATGGGACGGAAGGTTCGCAGGCTATGAAGGCCTCACTCACAAATTTATTGACAGCTGCCTGAATTATGATAGCTAGGAAGTGGAAGGGGAAAGCAGAATATAAAATGGAAGAATGGTATAGAGAGGTGTGGGATATAGCTATTAATTATAAATTAACACGTGCCATTAAGGTAAGGGAGAAATGATTTTGAGGAGATATGGAGGGCGTTTGTAGAATTTGTACTGTTAAAACGGAAAGGGGTCAAAGCCATTGCAAGAGGTGTTGAAATTTTGGGAGCTTGGATAGTTACAATGGAAGAGTCTTGATGGTGGGGTGCACATTTTTATTCTTATTTATTTATGATTAATAACTTTGTAAAAATTAATGTAAATACAGTCATACCTCGGGTTGAAGTAGCTTTGAGTTGAGCATTTTTGGGTTGCGCTCCACAGCGACCTGGAAGTAACCGAACGCATTACTTCCAGGTTTCGCCGCTCGCGCATGCGCTCAAAATAACATCACGTGCATGCACGGAAGCGGCGAATCGCGACCCGCAGACATGGGTTATGTTCGCTTCAGGATGCGACCGGGGCTCCAGAACAGATCCCGTTCGCATCCAGAGGTACCGCTGTAAAGGTATAAAATATAAATAAAAGAATGAATAAAAAGGGGGGGTCCCCAAAGAGTCATCCGCTCCAACCCCTTGCAATGCAGGAATCAGGGGCAAGCGGGGATTTGAACTCCCAGGTCCTAGTCAGACACACTAACCACTTAAGAGGGTTAGACAAATTCATTGAGGAAAAGCCTATCTGTGGCTCCCAGCCATGATAGCTTTGCCCTTCCTCCACAGTTGGAGGCATCAGTGCTTCCAAACAGTGGCTGGAGACCACGGCGAGTCCTGTTTCCCGGTTTCCCACAGGCACCTGGTTGGCCATTGCAAGAACAGGATGCTGGACTAGATAATAATAATAATAATTTATTATTTATACCCCGCCCATCTGGCTGGGTCTCCCCAGCCACTCTGGGCAGCTTCCAACAAAATATTAAAAATACAGTAAAACATCAAACATTAAAAACTTCCCTAAACAAGGTTGCCTTCAGATGTCTTCTAAAAGTCAGATAGTTATTTATTTCCTTGACATCTGATAGGAGGGTGCCACCACCGAGAAGGCCCTCTGCCTGGTTCCCTGTAACTTGGCCTCTCACAGTGAGGGAACCGCCAGAAGGCCCTCAGAACTAGACCTCAGTGTCCAGGCAGAACGATGGGGGTGGAGACGCTCCTTCAGGTATACTGGGCCGAGGCCGTTTAGGGCTTTCAAGGTCAGCACCGACACTTTGAATTGTGCTCGGAAAGGTACTGGCAGATGGGCTAGTGGCCTGATCCAGCAGACCTCTTCTTGCATTCTTAAGCTCTCTGCCTTGCTTGGTGAGTGAGTGATAAGGCCCTTTTGATACACCAGCTGCAGAAGACCAGGGATGCTTGTGCGCGCGGAAGTTTGCATAGACGCTCCATCCACAGAACAGGAGTAAGATGCGATGGTGCTGTATTGCATTAGGAAACTGCCTCGAGCTGAGCCGGAAGGGCCGTACGCCTTGCTCAGTATTCTTAGCACCTGTAGCCGTGTTACTGATCTTATCCGGAAACGGCAGTCACAGAGTACCTGGGGCAAGAGTCTGTGTTCTGAAGGCTGCCTGCTTTCTCTCGACAGGTGTGTCGCTGGCTGCTGCCTCATCCCCTTCTGCGTGGATTCGCTTCAAGACGTTGACCACTACTGTCCCAGCTGCAACGCTCTTGTCGGCACCTACAGGCGTCTCTGAGCAACATTAGGCGCGCGCTTTTTAAAATACATGCTTTTTTTCCTTTTCTGGAGTTCATGGAAATAATTTTTTCCGCTGTGCCTTTATTTGCCTCTGAAGATTTGGGTGCAAGAAGAACCTTTGGCCAAGAAGTGGGATGTGTTCCTCCAGCAAGTGCATGTTCTTTCTTGCAAAAATCATGCCTGCATTGTCCACGGAAAAGTGTTGAACTGGTGCAGCGTCTTAATTCATCTTTGCACTTTGGCACTGTCCCCCATTCTCCTCCTATTTTGGCATTAAGAGGAAGCGTTGCAATTGGAAACCTCAATGATATTTCTCTCTCTCTGTTTGTGTGTGTAAATTGCTAAGGCCTTTTATGCAGCCTGAAGAGACACTTGGTTCCAAAATTCTCTCTCCCTGGGGAATGTTGATGAGATCCCTGTGGAAAAATAAATCCCGTTTTTTAAAGGTAGCTTCTAACAAAATGAGACACTTCAGGGCTTCTGTAGCAACTGATTTGAAGTTGGTGGCCAGGTTTTTTAATTTTGCAGGGGTCCTCAGAACCTCAGCTTGCCTCTTCAACTTCAGAGAAGTGCCCTTGTTTGCTACCCAGGCGCCCCAAAATCTGTTTTTGTATTCATTTGGAGCTTTATATAAGTGCTTCGAGATTTCCGAAGCAATTTTAAATTAGTGCCGAGAAGTAAATGTGAGGAAATAGGTTCCAGGCCTAGAATTTTGTCTTTCTGACCCAAATGATCATCTTTCTGCTAAGAGTCAAAGATCTCAGTGCCTCAGATCCTTCCCTCCTTTTTACATGTTTGGCTAGAACAGGACCAGCTTCTGATGTATCCATAGAGTATAGAGCAAATCTTAGGGAAAATAATGTCCAGATAGGTGATCTAGATAAACCGATGCTGTGAATGTTGAGGCTATATTCTCTGTTGGGGCGGCTATCGGAAATTTCCTGCTCCAGTGACCTGACAGGAGAAAACCTCCGCTTTTCTTTCGTCCCTACGGGCAAGTTGCAGGCCAGGCGAGCAGCTGCCAAACGAGTTCATCGCAAGCGCCCTTTGAAAGCAGATGTAACAATGATGGAGATACTTGAAACCTACTTCTATTCTGAACTAAAAGTACAACGCATTAGAGAGCTGAAGACTTGCCTGCAGGAATTGTGGGTAGTAGCATTGGATAGATGCTTTTATTTCTCTTTTAACGAGCAGGATGCAGCTTGCAAAAGACTCTTAGCTCTGCCGCTGCAGATCTGGGCAAGTTTTATCTACACCAGATTTGCCCCACCTAAGCCTGGAAGGAAAGCAGACCGCTGGAGATTTTTAAATACATTGTTTTTTTTGGTGTGTGTTTTATTTTGCATAGGCTATACACACGTGATCTAGTTTGAATTAAACAACGGTTTCGTCCTCTAAATAAAAAGGTGCATCTTGTAAATTGGCTGTTAATGCTGGTTCTGTGCAGGATGAAGCCATCAGTGGCTCCTAACTCGGATGGCTGTGTTGCAGGGGCGGCATGCTTTGGAGGATGAGTTGCAGGAGGGGAGAGCGCGCTGTTGCACTGCAGTCCTCTTTGCAGGCTCCCACTTGGCCGCTGGGAAAACAGGATGCTACAGGAGATGGGCCATTGGTCTGATCCAGCAGCCTTCTGTTATTGTGTTCTGGCATTATTGCAGGTCTGGAGGGGAGGGTTCGTGGCCTTCCAGAGCCTCAAGACCTCAATAAATCAGCCTGGAAAGCCATTCCTGACCCGCACCCTGGCCTGAGGTCTCCCACCCACCCACCCTGGCGTGGAAACTTTTCACAGATACCTGTCTGATTTCCTCATCCAGCAGGCTCTTCCTACTTTAGATTTCGCTTTCTGAATTGGGGTATGGTGTGCTTTTGAGATCTGCAGGCGGAAAACTTTTTCTCCCATCTCTTAAGTAAGGCAGCTCTATAGCAAATCTCTCTCACAGCTGAAGCCAAGCAGCCCTTTGGGGGGGGGCAGACATCTGCTATGAGAGAGACTTTGCCCTCAAGCAGCTGGTGCTTGCAAAATGCAGGTCCCCCCCCCCATCAGATGAGGGAGAAAGGTGGGTTTTTCCACCTGGCACTTGGGGGGGGGGAGGGATTTTGGCAGGCAGGACAACCCACCTGCCAGACATGTGGTTTTATTGTGAGGTCATGTGACTGGCAGGTGTGCTGCCCCACCCACCTGTCAAAGCTGGACCTGGGCTGCGACCAGGATAAAGATCTGATCACCGGAGCCAAAAAGGTTCCCCACCCGTGTCCTAGAGGAACTGGCGTGGAAAGGATGGGGGGGGGGGTGATGCTGGAACAGATGGTACTTTGGTCTGATGCAGCAAGGCAGGTCTTCTCTGCTGCTGCTGAAAATAAGCTATTTTGCCACATTCGTACAGAGGATGGGGAAGGCTCTCCTCTCCATCTGCCCACCTTCCCTCCCCTTTATCATGTCTTAATGCAGTTAATAATAATTTATTATTTATACCCCACCCATCTGGCTGGGTTTTCCCAGCCACTCTTGGCGGCTTCCAACAAAATATTAAAAATACAGTAAAACATCAAACATTAAAAACTTCCCTAAACAGGGTTGCCTTCAGGTGTCTTCTAAAAGTCAGAGAGTTGTTTATATCCTTGACATCTGATAGGAGGGTGCCACCACCGAGAAGGCCCTCTGCCTGGTTCCCTGTAACCTCGCTTCTCGCAGGGAGGGAACCGCCAGAAGGCCCTCGGAGCTGGACCTCAGTGTCTGGGCTGAATGATGGGGGTGGAGAAGCTCCTTCAGGTATACTGGGCCGAGGCCGTTTAGGGCTTTCAAGGTCAGCACCAGCACTTTGAATTGTGCTCAGAAAGGTATTGGCAGCCTTCAACCTGGAATAATGGAGGTAACAGAGGAGCATTCTCCTTGCCACACCACATGAAACCGGTCACTCATGCGTCCTTTCACTTGGGATGCTGCAATTTGCATCTCTGTGTCTCCAGCCTTGGCCTTAAGTTTCATGCAGGCCCAATTGGGAAAAAGAGGTTTGGATGACCAGCGTGTGCCCTGCTGAGTTAGGGCCCCTTCCAACAGCTTCCCATTTAAGAATGGGTTTCCCCTTTGATTAGAATCTCCCATGCTGATCACATGCTCTTGAAATCATGTGACGTTTGACCTCAGGGTTGCCACAGAAGGGGATTTCCTAGCTTTGTTTGTTCCAGCTATCATGGGACTGTTCCTCGCATGACACTAAAAAGTTCAGAGCTTTGGTTGAAAACAAATTATCTTTGCTACCTTTGTCAGAAGACCATAGAAAAAGCTATCTAATCTACAGCCCCATGGCCACTTACAGTTATTAAAGCACAGAGTTACCTAAGCCTATTCATAAACACAGAAGTGCAACTTACAATTGTCCACAAAACCCACACATTTCACCTCGCTAAACCCAAATTAAACCACACACCCAAGGGGTTACAATAAGTCCAGTATTCCCATGCCGGGGAGATAAAACCTTCCACCTCTGTATACAGCAACCCTACTGTTATTTTCTGCAGGTTTACAAAGAACGAGGACAGTTCTCCAAACAAAAAGGTTTTTACTGAAAGCTCTTTCCATGAGTCATTACAAAAATACCAAAGTAAATTTCGATCTATTTAACTTTAGAGAATTGTATTTACAAAAAAAATAAATAACTTTATTCTAAGAAAAGACGTGTCTTTAAAAAAAAAGAAAAAAAAGTCAGCAACATAATTCAAAGTCTGCTGTTCCAAGCTCCTGGAGTGAGCATTTAGATGCACTGATAAGTTTGATTTTCCTTCCAGCTTAGCTTTGGTAAAATGACTGTGGAGAACACAAGAATTGTGGGTTTTTGTTGCAGATCCTTTCCAATTAAAAGAACACAACGGCTGGGGGGCGGGGGAGAGGAGAAAGGACCTTAGACAGAAACGATTAGGCTGAATTTTCCTTTTTGGAACCACAACAAAAAAGCATTTTGCCTACAACTGGGAGTGATTCTTTCATCCACAGGGTTAAATATATATGTATCTTATGGTATAGGGTAAAGTTCTTGGGAATAATAAAACAAACCCCCATCTTCCTACGGCCAAGAACAAAAACCACCTGGTCTTCCATTTTCATTTTTCCCCTCCATCCTCAAAACAAGCCAGAATTGCTCTAGATAAATGTATGCAATAAGCATGTTTTATCAGAATAGAAGGGAAATCCCTCGCTCCTCTCCCCCCATGCCAGCATGTGACAATTCTGCTCGTGGTGTTAAAGTTTTGGACTGTGCTATTCCTATCCTCTATTTAGCCATCCTCTATTTAGCCATCCTAAAGTTTTCTCCCATTGAGATGCTGGGTTTTCAAAAGGAAATTATCCAGTCTCTTCAAGAGCTGCTTGCCACAAAAACCAGGATGGCTGAGCAATGTTTTAGGCACAAATTCAGCCAGGCCTCCTCCAAGGACTCAATTTGGTCGTGGCCAACGGGGTCAGAGGGGACTCAGACCAGCAGCATCCGAAGGGCCAAAATATAGCCACCCCTGCTCTAGGTAAATAGATGGGATTGGGGCTCAAAGAAACAACCTGTCCATCGCTATTGCTATGCTTGAAAACTAACCCTTTAAAAGGTCGGGAAAGTGTAGAGAAGAGGAGAGAAGTAGATTTTGTGCCTGTCGTGCCTCCATTACGTTGCAAGGAGTGGAATTGTTTGGCTGGAGTTTCTTGGGCAATGGATTTTGGCAGATGCTGCCGTCTTCCTCCGTGTTTGCTTCGCCAGTCCTCTTCTGAGCTGCACCCCCAGCGAGAGAAGCCGCGAACCAGGCGTTAAACCAAGCCAGAGTCTTTGGCCATGCTGTAGAACATGCCTCTCTTCTGGATTAGGCTGGCAGGGGAGCCATATTCCGCAATTTCACCCTTGTCAAGGACAATCACCCTAAAACAAAACAGAAATGTAGTCAGCACATTTACAGTTCCAGAATTCAGAGGTGCAGGGCCTGTTTTGATTCTCTGCTGGAAGTCAATGGGAGCCAAGGGGAAAATAGGGGACAGAAGCTAATCCCCGACTCAGCATGCCATGCACAGGGATAACCTGCAAATACAAGTACAAATCATAGAGGGTAAGGCTATCCATGGCTGTGTTCTCCCTTCACTATCAGAGGCAAGATGTTGGGAATCACAACTGGGGAGCCTTCTGGTCCCGCTTGCAGGCTTCCCACGGGCGTCTGGCTGAAGAAGAAGAAAAAGAGTTTGGATCTGATATCCCGCCTTTCACTCCCTTTAAGGAGTCTCAAAGCGGCTAACATTCTCCTTTCCCTTCCTCCCCCACAACAAACACTCTGTGAGGTGAGTGGGGCTGAGAGACTTCAGAGAAGTGGTCACCCAGCAGCTGCATGTGGAGGAGCAGGAAGCGAACCCGGTTCACCAGATTACGAGTCTACTGCTCTTAACCACTACACCACACTGCGAGGGCACCATGCCAGACTAGATGGGCCACAGGCTTGATTCCGCAGAGCTGTGTCCCTGATCACTCCACACACCGACTTCCCTGCTGTTTCCCCTCCTCACATTAACCCTGCAGAGCTTCCCCTCCCCACCCTATGCAACTATGGAGCTCACTTTTCACCTTCCCCAGCCCGTTTCTTAAGCCGCCACTTCTGTTCTGCAGCCCCGTTTGCCTCAGTTTTCACCTCCACCCCATCCACTACGAGAAGTGAGGTTACGGGGAACCAGGCAGAGGACCTTCTCGGTGGTGGCACCCGCCCTGTGGAACTCCCTTCCATCAGATGTCAAGGAAATAAACAACTACAGTGGTACCTCGGGTTACATACGTTTCAGGTTACATACGCTTCAGGTTACAGACTCCGCTAACCCAGAAATAGTACCTCAGGTTAAGAACTTTGCTTCAGGATGAGAACAGAAATTGTGCTCCGGCGGCGCGGGGCCAGCAGGAGGCCCCATTAGCTAAAGTGGTGCTTCAGGTTAAGAACAGTTTCTGGTTAAGTACGGACCTCCGAAATGAATTAAGTACTTAACCCGAGGTACCACTGTATCTGACTTTTAGAAGACATCTGAAGGCAGCCCTGTTTAGGGAAGATTTTAATGTTTGATGGTTTATTGTGCTTTTAATATTCTGTTGGGAGCTGCCCATAGTGGCTGGGGAAACCTAGCCAGAGGGACGGAGTATAAATAAATAAATAGACTATTAATAATAACAATAACAATAATTTCATCTATATGCTCTCACACGAGGCAGCTGAGGAATGAAAAAGGGAGAAATTTAAGTACAGCTGGAAGTGAAGAACGCTGAGAGGGAAATGGTGACTGTTTAAAACAACATAAATAGTTTGAGTAAAGCAAGCCTGGAAGTACACTGGGAGCAAAATGGCAATTTTAAACAACAGCAGAGGTTTCAGTAAAGCAGAGCTGAAAGAACACAAATGGGTTGGTTTTTTGTTTTGTTTTTTTAAAAAAGGAGAAAGAGAGATGTATACAACACAGAAGCTAACACAATGGAGCCTTTCCAAACTCCCTCCTCCACAGACACTCGCATGGTTCATCCACTTTTACCGTGTATAGTCCATGATTGTGTTCAACCGGTGTGCTATCGTTAGGACTGTGCAGCCCTCAAACTGCGTCCGGATTGTTGACTGTATGAGGTCATCTGTTTCAAGATCCACGGCCGCTGTAGCTTCATCTAAAACCAGGATTTTGGATTTCCGAAGCAAGGCTCGAGCAAGGCACACCAGCTGTCGCTGCCCAACACTGGAGACAGAGAGTAAAACATACCAACAAAAACTTTAAAAATTGAATCTCTAACAACAGTCCATTTCAGGGCCAAATACCGTATTTTTCGCTCTATAACACGCAGCTAACCATAACATGCACATCGTTTTAAGAGGAGGAAAACAAGGGAAAAAACATTCTGAATGAAACAGTGGATGTATCATTTTTGTGCTTCATGCTGTGGCCACAGACATGTGATCTGATGGTGAATTTGGGGTGACCCAATGCAAAACTCCTGAGAATCCCTGTGGATCTGTGCTTTGTAACCACGTTTTTGCACCACTGCAGCCCCAGGCAACAGTGGGTGCGTGATTTTTTTGGTGCAGGCTGTAGCCATGGACATGTAATGTGATCTGATGGTGAATTTGGAATGACCCAATGCAAAGATCCTGAGGATCCATGCTTTGTAACCACGTTTTAAGTGGGGAGGGAAGGAAAACACAGAAGGGAAAAGGAGCACGAGAGGGGTGTGCAGAGAAGCAGCTGGCTAAGAATGCAGGAGAGGGATTTAACGGGAGGGAGGAAAGGAAGGCAAAAGTTTTCCCCCCACCCACCCACCCAAGCCAGCCCTCTCTCTCTCTCTCTCTCTCTTTCCCCCACCTGCATGTTTTCCGGCTGCCTGCGAGTCCCTAGAAAGCATTAGAGCACGGAGAGGAATTAGAAGGAAGGACGTGATCCTTTCCTTTCCCCTCTGCTTGCCTGGAGGGCAGGGGATTTCCCTGCTCTTTGTTCCATTTGAGCAAACACAGCAAGGAAACAGAAGAGGGTGGGCAGTAAGACCCTGAGGCAGAATGCAGGAAAGCAGCAGCTTCCTCTCTTCAGGCTTCCCTCCTCTGTGACGCGCGATCGGATTTTTGCCTCATTTTTGCCCCTGCACTCGCACCAGTCGGCTCCAGGGACCACACATTCGCGCAATAACACGCACAGACATATCCCCTTACTTTTTAGGAGAAAAATTCTGCATGTTATAGAGAGAAAAATACAGTAGCTAATTAATAATGTTTTTAAAGATCATACTTGAATTAGCCACTTTCACTTTTATTTTGAAAAGAAAAAGCAGCTGCAAATGTGCGCCCATGATCTGGGACCCAGAAAAGGCCAACCTTGTAAAACAACAAAATCTAAACAGCTTATTTAAAAGCTACTGCAAAGCTCAATTCAACAGTCTCTTTCGAAAAATATCTAACATTCCTTACTATTCTATGTCCAACAGGAGGCAGAAACCTGCATTCTGTGGTCATGAGGAAAACGACCAAATAGATTCTCTGTTAAAAAGCCGAGCAAAACCCTAAGAACCAGATTTTGCAGGATTTCGCTTTGGATTCCAGTACAGTCGTACCTTGGAAGTTGAACAGAATCCGTTCCGGAAGTCCATTCGACTTCCGAAACGTTCGGAAACCAAAGCACAGCTTCTGATTGGCTGTAGGAAGCTTCTTGCAGCCAATTGGAAGCCGCGGAAGCACCTTCGGCCATTCAGCTTCCTAAAGAACGTTCGAAAGCCAGACCACTCCCGGTTTTAGATCGCTCGGGAGCTGGAAGGTTTTCAGGAGCCAAGGTACGACTATATTAGACTTAAGCAGAGACACACAAAATGAGGAGTCAGCTCTCACATACAGGGTTCCATGTGACTCGCTAAGGCAGCTTGAGTTTCTGTTTCTAATATTGCGTTTTCTGCAATTACGTGTCCTCACCCAATGCTCCTAAAGTGAGGACTCTTTTACAGCCCAAGGGAGTGTGCCCCTACAACATATTATGTGGACAAAATGTGGGTTTTGCACTTTAGGGGTTGTTTTTTTACAGTGTGGGACTTGGTTTTAAAATAAGTTTTAAAATAGTGTGGGACTTGGTTTTAAAATAAACCCAGTCAGATGGGCGGGGTACAAATAATAAATTATTATTATTATTATTATTATTATTATTATTATTATTAGTGAGAGTGAAAAGGGTATTCAGATGTTGCTACCCTCAGCCAGACTTGCACACACGGATGCTCAGGGTTCCAGAACAGCACAAAGAGATTAATGTTGTAGCTCAGTGTTTCTCAATCTTGGGTCCCCAGCTGTTGTTGGACTACAACTCCCATCAACCCTGACCACTGGTCCTGCTAGCTAGGGATGATGGGAGTTGTAGTCCAACAAACAGCTGGGGAAACCTAAAATAACGGGATTTGAAAGGAAAATAAAAAGGGGCAGATCCTGTACAATACCTGAGGTTCTCTCCGCCTTCGGAACACTCGTGGTTGAGTTTATCAGGGAGTGCCGAGACAAAGTTTTTCAAGTGAGCGAGTTCCAAAGACGTCCAGACGTCTTCATCGGAGTATTGGTCGAAAGGGTCCAGATTCATGCGCAGGGAGCCAGAAAACAAGATGGGGTCCTGTTTGGAGAACAGAAAGCCATCCATCAGGTCTGCACTGCACATTTCAGAAATTTATCCTAAGGTAGGTGTGCGGAATAGTCTACAACAGAGGTAGACAACACGGTGCCCTCAAAACGCTGCTGGCCTACAACTCCCATGCTCTCTGACTGCTGGTCATTCGGAGAGGGGCTGATGGGAGCCAGAACCCCATTTCCTCTCTCTACCTACACGCAACTGCTTCCAATGCACAAACCGCTTGAGCCACAAGCGAAGTGCCCTCCAAGAGACCTCCTTCCTGCCTGGGTATCTAGAAATCAGTCTCGGCAACAGGACTGGGCAGATCTCAGCAGAGGTCATGTCCATGGGACCAGTGGGTTACACACTAACAAGGATGCAACGTGGGTGTACTGTAGGAACCAGAGGCCACCGGTTGTGCGTCCAAATCCTTTCAGAAATTAATGTGCACATTTGCACTTTAAGAAGAAACAAGGTGAGCAAACAGATACTAGAGCATTCCTTTGTAGGCACAAGTTTAATCTCTTAGGTTCATATGTATATATCCTGTTGGCATCCGTCCGTCTTGATGAGACAGTGGAGTGTGCCTCTGGGAGTGAAGTCAAACTGCTGTGCTTGCAGCACCGAAGAGACCTCCCCATGATGCAAGCCTGGGCAGTGTGGATGGGGGTCCTGGGCTGCCCGGACGACAAGACTCCCCTCTCAGCCTAAAGGAAAGCAGAGCAAGATGCTTGGCACCAGCATGGATGCGGGAGTTGCCGGAAGGAGGCGTACAAGGCGCCGTCCAACCAACTCCAGGTTTGTGTAGGGTTTACTCCTTAGCCTTCTTCTCTTCCCCAAAGATATCCTGCAAGGCAGCAGAGGTTAGGACCAGAGTTTTCCTTCTCTTAGATGGGCTTCCTTCCCAGGTTGATGAGGCCCACTGCCCCTTAAAAAGGTAAAGGTACCCCTGACCGCTAGGTCCAGTCGTGGCCGACCCTGGGGTTGCGGCACTCATCTCGCTTTACTGGCCGAGGGAGCCGGCATACAGCTTCCAGGTCATGTGGCCAGCATGACTAAGCTGCTTTTGGTGAACCAGAGCCCATGGAAAACACCGTTTACCTTCCCGCCAGAGTGGTACCTATTTATCTACTTGCACTTTGGTGTGCTTTCGAACTGCTAGGTTGGCAGGAGCAGGGACAGAGCAACGGGAGCTCACCCCATCGCGGGGATTCGAACCGCCGACCTTCTGATCGGCAAGTCCTAGGCTCTGTGGTTTAACCCACAGTGCCACCCGCATCCCTACCTGCCCCTTACATGTGTGCAAAAAAATGGGGCCCCACCCTCCATCTACAGAGCAGAGACCATTTGAAAGTAAATTCATCAAGAACGTATCTGAGCCAACACAAAAGCTGGGCTTGCCCTTTGCTCATGCCAGCAAAGACCAACTCCCTCCCGAAACCGCCTTGATCAGCCATCTGACACGGCCTTGCAAATATTTGCTTCCCCTCTGCGTTTGCGTTCTCTCTCTTGGCACCACCTGAAATGCTTTGGCAGAGAAGCCGCATATGAATGAAGGAAGCAAATAAAACCAGGCACCCATTAAGATCCGTGGACTCAAGCCTGTAACGAGGCGGCATCAGCAGTGAACACGGCCAAAGGAGCTAGAAAGCACAGCTCCTAACGAAATAGTCAAATTGTGGGCATGAGCAGAGATTCCCGCTTACCTGGGGGATAATCGTGACCTTGAAGCGAAGGTCGTGGAGCCCAATCTTTGCAATGTTGATCCCATCAATGAGAATCTCCCCTTCGGCTGCCTCGTTGATGCGGAACAAGCCGAGAGTGAGGGACGACTTTCCAGCTCCCGTTCTCCCAACGATGCCCACCTATTGAGAAGGGCAGAAGGGGGTGGGGGAGGGGAAGGAGCCACAATGCTCTTAGTTCTGGAGCCAAGAGGACGAAGGATGCAGGCAGGATCTGAAGGGGATCTTCCTGCCCATCCCCCTCCGGACTGAGGAAGGAAGAGACTTCTTTTAAGAAACCTGGACTACCAAGCTCTGCTTGGGAAACTCTGCAGCTCTGCAAAGCGGAAAAGACGCTGCCTTTGTTATGGCATGGCCAGGGAACACCTGCGGCCGAGCCAGAGCCACACAACAGCTGAAAGACTGTGGCTTTTCAACAGCTGAAAAACCACAGGTTCCCCGGCCCTGCTTTGTGGACAAAGCAGTCAGTCTTGGCACACAGGAGTCTTGGAAAACAGAACGCCCAGCCTTGAAACTGCTGTTTTACGTTTCAAGTTGCCTGAAGACACGGAGAGGCAATGGGCGAGGGGTTTGTGTGTGTGTGTCCGTCCGTCATGTCTTCAGAAAGTAACATGCCAGGCAGCCCTAAAAAAAAACCTCTCTCTTCGATACTCTTCTTGATCAAGGCTCTTTTATTGTCTCCTCTCACCTGCCACAAATTCTGCCTTTCCAGCTTTCCTTTCCACACAGCTTCTTTTCAGCCTCAGCTCTTCCTTTATTTATTAAATTTATATATGTCGCCCGGAGATCACAGGGCTGTTTACCACATTAAATGCAGAATGAAAACACAAAAATATTTACAGTAAAACAAAACCCTCCCACAAACACCTTTGAAAGGCCATAGATTTTAAAATCAGACGAAGGCCTGGTTGCAGAGGAACTGTTTTTGCCTGGCACCTAAAGATACGCAACGAAGGTGCCAGGTGAACTTCCCTGGGAAGAGAATTCCACAGATGGAGAGCCACTACAGAGAAGGCCCTGTTCTCGTGTTGCCACTCTCCAGATGTCACGTGGAGGAGGCGCAGGAAGAAGGGCCTTAGATGATGAATGCAGGGGCAGGGACTGTTCATATGCGGAGAGATGGTCCTTGAGATACTGCGGCCCTGAGCCATTTAAGGCTTTGCCGAGGTTCCATTTCCCTCCCTCCTCCCCTTTCCTACAAGAGCACCTTCTCACTCTTCTTAACTCCCCCCCCCCCCCCGGCTTCAGTGTCCATTAATGGGTCCCGGCACTCACTTTTTCTCCTCCATCTATGGTGATGTTGATGTCCCTCAGGACCAAATCCATGTTGTCCCTGTAGCGAAGGCCATAGCCTTTGAACTCCACCTTGCCTTCGTGGGGCCAGTTGCTTGGTGGGGCCGTTTGCTTAATGGTCCACTCTGCCTGAGAGAAAGAAAAAAAGCCAGGAGCTTCCATTATTAGCCTCTGATGGGCCACCTAGTAGACCCCAATAGCATGGGGGAGAACCACCTCCCATCATCCATGTCCGTAGAATGCAGTTGGAAGGGACCACAATAAACATCTAGTCCAAACCCCTCCAATGCAGGAATCTTTTGCCCAGTGTGGGGCTCAAACCTGTGACCCAGAGATTAAGAGTCTCATGCTTCCTGCTCTGCTTGTGAGCTTCCCAGAACCACGGCAGAAAACCAGGATGCTACTCAAGATGCACCTCTGGTCTGACTTAGCAGGGCAGCTATTCCACTATTCGGTGACTTCCCTTCTTCTCTTTCCATGATTCATTTTGCATATCATAAATCCTTGCATTCTTTACATAAACCAAACCATTCAGTATTCCATTATTACATCCATCATAACTTATGTACACTGTTGAATCTGCCAGCATTTTCAAGTGTACACAAATCCCCCCATATATTCAATAAACATTTTCCAATCTTCTCTAAACACACTTTCTTCTTGTTTTCTTATTCTATATATTGTCTGCAAGCTGCGCATATTCCATCAGCTTAAGTTGCCATTCTTCTTTAGTTGGGACCTTGCTCGTTTTCCATTTGGGGGCTAACGAAACACAGGCCGCAGTAGTGGCATACATAAATAGCCTTCTTCTTTTTTTGACACCTGGGAATTTCCATATGAATTATCCCCAACCAATGTACCACTACTTTATACCACCATATCACCCCCAGTCCTCTGGCATAGCAACCTGGAGCCAAATGCTACATTCTTGGCCTCAGAAACAGAGTTGCTGTGCATAGTAATAATAGCAGTAGTAATAATAATAATTTTATAATATATATAATTTATATATATATATATATATGTATATATATATATATATATATATATATATATATATACACAGTGGTGCCCCGCAAGACGAAATTAATTCGTTCCGCAAGTTTTGTCGTCTAGCGAATTTTTCGTCTTGCGAATTATTATTTAGACAAAGGAAACAAAGTCACGAGACGTTTTCGTCTTGCGAAGCAAGCCCATAGGGAAATTCGTCTTGCGAGGCAACTCGAAAACGGAAAAACCTTTCGTCTAGCGAGTTTTTTGTCTTGCGAGGCATTCGTCTTGCGAGGTACCACTGTATATATATAAATCTACGAAATATATATATAAATCTACGAAAGCATATATATATATATATATATAAATTTTATATATAATATATAATTTTATAATAATATAATTTTATTATATGCCGCTCATCTTACTGGGTTGTCCCAGCCACTAAAAAACACAATAAAGCATTGATATCTTCCCTGTACAGGGCTGCTTTCAGGTGCTTTCTAAAGGTCACCCCTGTGCAGATCATTGTTTACAATGCGCCCTCAAAACTGCAGCTAGAGGAGCGGTCTTAAACTTACCTCTTTCTCCTTCTCAGAGTATTCTTTGACTCTTTCCACAGCAACAATGTTTGTTTCCATCTCGGACGACATGCGAACCAACCAATTCAAGTAAGTGGTGATCTAACAAAAACGAACAGAGGCCCCAAATATGTGTTTTGCATACATCACAGCAAGCTGCCCATTCAAGTTCTGCCTGCTGAACACCCTTGAGGACTCATGTATAGTTTCAGATGTTATCTCCTCCTCTATCTCCGGGTAAAATTTTTGAAGCCAGGGGGGTTTTGGCAAACCATTAAAAAGTCTGCATCTTCATGAAGCACTGCCTTGTTTAACAAGGAGGTCTCAGGCATGCTGTCTTTGTTTACAGAGTTAAGAGCCAATCTGCACATGCAGAAAACGCAAGAGAGACAGGCTCAGATCAAGCAGAATTTCAGAATTGCAAGAGGAAGGACCTAATGTTTGAATGTTATTTCCCAGACTCAGAGCACAGACAGAACAGCTCTTTGTTTGGGGGCTGGAATTGTTTTATTGCAAGTACTATCTTTTTAACACAAGTATCTTACCTGGGCGGCCGGGGATGAATAAGAGAAATTCCACAGTTGGTGGAAGTCTGGTGGCTTATTTTTCCTCACCCCTGCCCACAGATTAACCATCCCAGCTCGATGAGTGGCATGGTTTTAGGGCAGCGATGGAGAACCTTCAGATGTTATGGACTACAGCATCCATCATCCCTGACCATGCTGGTGGGGGGTGATGGGAGTTGTAGTCCTAGCAATATCTGGAGGCCCAATTCCTGTACTAGGGCCAAGGGAACGAGACTGCATAGATTCTATGGGTCCACTGCCTTCGTCACACTAAGGCTGCCTCCAGCGATTGACCTCACTTTCTTGAGGAGGGAGCCTACAGCACCCTCAGTCACCTTCCCAGAAAGCAACAGGATTGCTCCCTTAACATCCCCTAACCTTTCGCTAAATGCTACCTAAAAAGCACAATTCTCTCCTTGCTGAATTATCTATGTAGCTTTACAAAACGCTTAGCCACCAAGTATGAAGAACTGCACCCCTCAAAAAGGTTTTCTTAAAAAGATTATTAGGCTTCTGCTCCAAAAGCAAACCCAGCCTGTTTTCCGTGAGCTACCTGCAGCGAATAGGAGATGGAGAGTCCAACCAGTCCAGGGCTCAGGCTATTGCGGGCGATGACGGCAAAGAGAGAGGCGAAGAGGACGATGAAGTTCCCAACGTACTCCAGCCGGACTGCAAGCCACCTGGAAGGAAAGAGGGGGCTTCTTTTAATACCCACCAGGCCCTTGCAGACCACCTGTGTGAGGACGGGCGGGGGGGGGGGGGGGAGAGAGAGATATCCCTGCAGGGCAGGGGGAGAGAGAGAAACAGGGGGAGCAGTATACACTGGTGGTCAAAATTGTGGAAACCTTTTGGAAAAAGATTTGATGGCTTGTAACACCACTTTTTTTTTGGAGTAATACCATAAAATTATGTATCAATGGAAAGATAATTTAATGAAGAATGTAACCTCAGAAATACACTTTTTCTATGATACAACGAATTTCAGTTAGGGGGGATTTGAGGAAGTCAGATAACAATTAAAGTTAAAATGGGTTTTGAAAGTAATATGTGTTTATATTTTTCTTTCTTTTTTCTTTTAGTATTGTGATGTGTGTGTTTGTGTGTGTGTGGTTTATACGTCATATTTGTTAGAAATGTGAAAATCAATAAATTTTCTGGGGGGGGGGGGGGGAGGAAATAACACTTTTTCCAAAAGGTTTCCACAATTTTGGCCACTAGTGTATATGTGCTTGTAGTTGGTTGTGAAAAGTTTGCACAGGGAATTAAAAGCTGGTCGACACTTAGGAAACAGATCCTCAGGATCAGCTGACATGCTCAAGGTGCCCCAATTTTAACTAGGGGTTAGAGTTTGGGACTCAGGAACAATTTTGCTCGCCTCCACAAATGTCCAGCAGAGGGCCTCAAATTCTGAACCAACTCCACTGGAGTGCTGTTGGAGCTGAAAGACCAATGTGTATGAAATCCCCCAGGTACAGTGGTACCTCGGGTTACAGAAGCTTCAGGTTACAGACTCTTCGGGTTACAGACTCCGCTAACCCAGAAATAGTACCTCGGTTTAAGAACTTTGCTTCAGGATGAGAACAGAAATTGTCTGGCGGTGGCGTGGCGGCAGCATGAGGCCCCATTAGCTAAAGAGGTGCTTCAGGTTAAGAACAGTTTCAGGTTAAGAACGGACCTCCAGAACCAATTAAGTTCTTAACCCGAGGTACCACTGTACTCATACAGACTGGTAGCAGGGAAAATATTTCTGTAACTCAAACCCAACGCTCCTTGGGTCGTCCACCTACCTGTTGGCGACGATGCTTGGGTAGTACGCTTTTTGGTTTTCGTCCACCTTCACGTCGCTCTGCTTTATGAAGCGCTTCTGCTCTTCGAAGGCTCGGATGACGCTGACCCCCAGCAGCGTCTCGTTGAAGTGGGAGTAGACCGGGGAGCGGCTGACTGACTCCAGGCGCTTCAGCTGGCGGGAAGTGGCTACGTAGAAGCGCTGGAAAGGGCCAGGACAGAGAAATCAAGGCGATGGGTAAGAGGCCGCTCGCACCCACTTTGCTCATGATAGCCAATGCGAACTACACCTCCCACCAGCCCCTCCCAGTGCGGCCAAGGCTCAGGGATGATTGGGAGCTGTAGCTGGGGATGTCAGGGAATCCTGGCGGAAACAGGAGTGGAAATTGCCCTGTGTCTGGGATGCAAATCAATCCAGGAATACGATCCCTCTTAGCTGCTGCTTTTCAGCCCATAAACTATATATAAACGCTGACTTTCCCGACCTCACCCATTTGCACTGCGTTTCCCCTGCATTGACATGAATGACCCATGCAGTGAAATGATTGGGTGTGGAATAATGTAATGCTGCAATGAAATGTGTAATTTATGGCATAGTCAATGTCGTGACATTTTGCTGCAGCGGATACAAAGATGCATAAGGTTGTCAGAAGCTGAACTGCAGCGGACTGGAAACTGCGCTGCATGCAACAAAACCCGCTTCAATTCTGCATCCGTTCACCCTGCCGTTTAAGCGAGGATTAAATTTCCTGCTATCTCTGTGCAGGAGGATGGGGAAGCAGAATGGTGACTTTGTATCTCTGACATCGATAAATACATAGGATGCTTGCTGCCTTTGGGGAAAGGACCTCTACATAAATTATTTTCACCCTAGAAGCCAGACATTGTGCTTCCAAGATGGAGCTGGAGCTCTTCCATGATGGAGAAGCAGCTGCAGGCACAATGAACTGGCCAAGCGAGGAAAGAGAAATATGGAGACCTCTAGCAAATGAACTAATAGTAGGAGTTATCTTCTGCTCATCTGAATAGGTCGCCCCAGCTGCACTGGGTGGCTTCCAACAAATATACAGTGGTGCCTCGCAAGACGAAATTAATCCGTTCCGCGAGTCTCTTCGTCTTGCGGTTTTTTCGTCTTGCGAAGCACGGCTATTAGCGTCTTAGTGGCTATTAACGGCTTAGCGGCTTTAAGTAAAAGGAAACAAACTCGCAAGAACTCGCAAGACATTTTGTCTTGCGAAGCAAGCCCATAGGGAAATTCGTCTTGCGGAACGACTCAAAAAACGGAAAGCCCTTTCGTCTAGCAAGTTTTTCGTCTTGCGAGGCATTCGTCTTGCGGGGCACCACTGTAAAAACGCAATAAAACATGAAACATTTAAAAATGTCCCTATACAGAGCTGCCTTCAGATGTCTTCTAAAAGTCAGATAGTTGTTTATTTCCTTGACATCTGACGAGAGGGCATTCCACAGGGCAGGTGTGACTACTGAGAAGGCCCTCTGCCTGGTTATATGATTACGGAAGAAAATCACCACCATAATTAAATTGACTCTGGGAACTATGAATTTTTATTATACAGTGGTACCTCGGTTTTCGAACGCCTCCGTTGACGAACATTTCTGTTTTTGAATGCCATAAACCCGGAAGTAAATGCTTTGGTTTTTGAACACACCTCAGAAGTCAAAGATGCCACACAGCTTCCGCCAAGTGCAAGATCATGAGGCCTAGCTGTCGGCTACTGAGTTTTCGGTTTTCAAATGTTTCAGACCTGAACGGTCTTCCAGAACGGATTACATTCAAAAACTGAGGTACAGTGGTGCCTCGCAAGACGAAATTAATTCGTTCTGCAAGTTTTGTCGTCTTGTGATTTTTTTCGTCTTGCGAAGCACGGTGTCGGGAAAGTTTTGGAAAAGCTTCAAAAATCACCAAAGTCTTTAAAAACCTCAAAAAAGGCTACCACACCGTGTTCTATGAGTTGCTCCTCGAAGTCAAGTCGCAACTGTATTAACGGTGTTAAGAAAAAGGAAACAAACTTGCAAGACGTTTCCGTCTTGCGAAGCAAGCCCATAGGGAAAATCGTCTTGCGAAGCAACTCAAAAAACCAAAAACCCTTTCGTCTAGCGAGTTTTTTGTCTTGCGAGGCATTCGGCCTGCGAGGTACCACTGTACCACTGTAGTTAGATTTTGTTTATTTGCTTGCAGCACTTTGACATCAGTCCATCTATTTTTGATATCCTGCTTTGTATATTTAAGTTGAGCAGTCACTGATCCAAGACTGGTTCTGCCAAGAAGTACCTTGTGCCTGCCCAGCAGATTCTTATTTGGTTCCTTCACCAAATAAGCAATCTGAGAAGCTTTGGTTACTTGGTTAATGAACAGCGAACCTCCTAAAAGGGGTAATGGAGAAAGACACACAGCGAATGTCTGGAGTAAGTGTGGCCAGCTTATTCTTTGATGAAAGAGCACACAAGAGGGGTTGTGATTATATTAGGAGGAGTGGCACCCACTGCTATGCCACACCAACCTGG
Organism: Podarcis muralis; assembly: GCF_964188315.1. Taxonomy (NCBI): domain Eukaryota; kingdom Metazoa; phylum Chordata; class Lepidosauria; order Squamata; family Lacertidae; genus Podarcis; species Podarcis muralis. Next base: position 46,654,712 of record NC_135668.1, read on the forward strand.
TGTCTTCATGATGCTCTGGACTACAACTCCCATCATCCCTAGCTAGCAGGACCGGTGGTCAGGGATGCTGGGGGTTGTAGTCCAACAACGACTGGTAGGGACCCACTGGCTTAAAGGACTGAATGAAGATTCCCGCTTGAAGCGGCAGCCATTTGTGGAGCTTGCTAACACGGTCTCACCAAGAACCAGCTTGGCTAAGGGGAAGTCTGAGGAAAAGCTGGAACCAGGGACAAGAGCTTTGCGTACCTGTACAAAGAAGTAGATGAATCCCAGGGGAGGAATGACCACAGCAGCCACTGGCGTGGCCAAGAGGATAATGATGCAGGCCCCAATGACGTTAAACATGGAGCCCATGAACATCTTGATGACCTGGGGGATGATGGAGTCAATGGTGTCGATTTCTTTGGAAAACCGGTTCACCAAATTCCCGCTGGGCGTCCGCTCAAAGAAGCTCATGGGGCACCGCAGAATGTTGTGGAGCAGGTTGACGTGGAGACGGCGGGAAGCAAATATCCCTCCAATCGAAACAGCCATGGAGTAGCCAAACACGGCAATACCTTTAGGAAGGCAGGCACAAAAAAACACCCTTAAGTGCCTTTCCCTTCAACTTTGCTTATGAACGAATGGACTGAAGACCTTATTATCACAGCGGGCTCGCAAATGGAGCCTACCGCTGTTGAAAACTACTCCACAGTTCCGCTGAAGGATTTTCTTCTGCAAGGTTTCATATTTTGTGTTTGCCAGGAATTTCTTTTCTGCAAGGAGCTGAATAAAGTTTGGGATGTCCTGTGAGACTGTGGGGCAGTCTAAGGTTTAAGGGGTGCATGTGTGAGGGGGGTGGGGAGAGGAGAGAGGCGCAGGCCCTAAACGGGGGGGGGGGGGGCAATCCATCTATTGCCTTCTGTTCTGTTATTGTTGTGGTGGCCCTCGGCTCAGCACCCAGTGCCAGCAAACTGGTTGTGCCCTGAGAAGGAGCTAGAACTTGGGCTAAGCCCTTCCGCCTCCCAGACCACTGGAATCCCCAACTCAGAATGCACTTCTTTCAAAAGGGTTTACCATTCTCTGCAGAAGAAAGCCAGGAAGCATCCCGACCCCAGCTTCCCTCCTGTCTGTGATCTTTCGGAGCCACGACCTGGACTGAACCCTTCCCAGCCACTGAGCTCTTGGAAAAGCTCGGAGAAATGTTGCCAAACAGAGTCTAGTGTCGCTGTGTCCTCAAGCAAAGCAAAGGGTGCTCCTGCCAGGAGGCCTAGGGCAACTCCCTTGACGCCTATTCGAGGCTGCTGACTTGCGTGCAAAGGCACCCTATTCCAGGCCCCACAAACAAGGGGAGAAGAAGGAAACCGGCAGGGTTGCTACTGCAGGCAGTGAACAGGAGCACATAACAGGAGCCCTTCTGGATCAGGCCAAAGGACCATCCATCCCTGCCTCCTGTCCTCACCATGGCCAGCCAGATAAGGAAACGGCCGTAGTTCATGGGCAGAGCATCCAATTGTTAGCAGGAGGTCCCTAGAATGCAGCTGCCTGTCAGTATTGAACTGAGCTTGATGGACCAATGATCTGCTTGTCTTAAGGCAGCTTCCTGCATCCCTACACCTATGAGAATCCCCAAATCAGGACTGCAAGACGGGCCCAAACTGGAGGTGGAGGAACTCCTTCAGAGGAGTTGGATAAATTGAGCAAGGAGACGAGAACCAAGAGAGATTGCAAGCAGACCTTGAGACGTTCCCAGCGCTCCGTACACTCCCAGCCGGAGGTCTGTGTGCTGCTGCGTCCCATTGATAACAGGGTCGTCCGTCCACAGGCTTAGCCAGTAATTGGAAGCAAGTGAGGCTATGTGGTTGCAGAGAAAGAGGAAGATGCTCATGAAGGTGATGCAGAGACCAATGGCTTTCATGTACTCCCAGTAGACAGCTGGCTTCACCTAAACACAGAAGGGATCAGACTTAGCACACCACTCTTGGGACGCAACTCCCCACTTTGACTCTTAATTCGCTCCCACCCTGCCCAAATCCTTCGCCCCTCTTGCTCTGCATAGGCTTATTAGTCGTCTAAACCCTCCACGGCTTCCCCTTCTCATCTCACTTGGTTTCTTTATCCCGACACGACCCCTCTGGGTGCTGTCAAGCCGTCAGCTGTCCAGACAGGTGCTGTGGGAAGCCCACAGGCGGGACCCGAGTGCAAATCCCTGACGGGCTCAAAGTTCGAGGGGGAAACCGAGTCAGCGCTTGTGCTAGCCCATGAAGAGCTGCCGAGAAGGTCCTGGAGCTATGATTTCTAACACCCAGAAAAGGAGGAAGAGCACACTCCAAGTGTCACTAAGACCTGTTTGGAAACAGGTCTTAGTGACACTTGGAGTGTGCCCTGAGAGAGGAGAGTGCTTTTTTGGGGGGGGGGGGGGAGCGCTGCAGAGGCGGTTTTATTAATGTGCTCAACAACACCAAAAAGCACACATCATCAAATGCATGGGGGGCGGTGGCAAAACATATACTAACCAACCACTTATTTTGTAGTTCTTGGGCTTAGTATAAATCCATATAAGCTTCAAATTACCGTAATTAATCTTATTTACAAAGTTAATAACTAAAGTGTGTTTATGTGCCATTTCTTTTTACCCTGATGTCTAAAAACCATAATTAAAATCATAATTAAATTGCAGGGACAAATCATAGCAAACGGCCGTTTTGGCTTCCACCACCAGCTCCTCAGAAGCTACTTTAAAAGACTAGTAGGACAAGTGCAAGGGTCACATGTCTCTGCCTTGAAAGTACCACACTGGGGGTGGTTCAGTCATAAAGCTGTGAGAGGTGTTGTTAAATGTGGTAAGACTCGCCTAACAAATGGGATACGGTTGGGGGAAGAGTATTGTGTACTGCCCTGAGATCTAAGGATGAAGGGCAGTATACAAACTAATAATAAAAATAAATATTCCAGCACTATCCCAGTTTAAGTAAACAGAAGCTGTGCAAGCAGATAGCTCCTGTTTATTCCAACGGGGCTTGAACTGGAAAGCTTTCCCTCCAGCACCAGATTATATCCCACATTACCATGCGGCATTTTCCTGCCTCCAGGACCCAAATGCACAAGGAGAGCAAGGATGGGCAACCTCCAGATGTTGCTGGACTACAACTCCCATCAGCCCCGGCTAGCATGGCCAAAGGACCAGGGATGGTGGGATACGTGGTCCAGCAACATCTGTGGACCCACGATTGAAGAAGGCTACTCTGGAGGGCAACAGGTTGCCTGCCCCTGTTCTATAACAGACTCTGAAGGCAGCCCTGTTTAGGGAAGCTTTTAATGTTTGACAGACTATTGTATTTTAATATTCTGTTGGGAGCCGCCCAGAGTGGCTGGGGAAACCCAGCCAGATGGGCAGGGTATATATAAATAATAATAATAATAATAATAATAATAATAATAATAATAATAATAATAATAATATTTTCTGCAGTTTATCCAACAAAGTGAGACTGCACAGTGTTTCAGAACTGGGCTGCAGCTCCAGAGCTGAGGTGCAATTAAATGTACAGTCGTACCTTGGAAGCTGAATGCCTTGGGCTCCCGAACAAATGGGCTCCCGAACCACCGAAACCCAAAGTTAGCATTCCAGTTTTCAAACGATTTTCAGAAGCCGAACATCAAGCGTGTCTTCCGGTTGACAGCAGGACTCTCCTGGCACCAACTGGAAGCCGCACTTTGGTTTTTGAATGGTTATGGGAGTCAAATGGACTCCTGGAACGCATTCTGTTTGAAAACCAAGGTACCACTGTAAAAATTTAGGCAGCTGAAGAAAAAGTGTTTCTTTAGAAGCAGCAGCAGCAGCAGCTGCAGCCTGGTTCGCAGGCCTTCCATCAGGGAAAGACAAACATACACATGCCCTTGGCCCGCAGGAATTAAGGACCTGCGCTTGACAGTGGAAACTTGGAGTGGGGCCAGATGTCTGGACTCCAGGTCTTCCAGGCTCCAGGAGCCAAGCTAGAAGCTCGTGGCATCTTTCAAAGAAACGAAACAAACACAAAAACAACCCAGAGAGTTAAAACATTTCTGGGGGCGGACAACTCTCGAAACGGCTTCAAAGTAGTTGCGCTCATATAATGAAGGCTGTGCTGTTCGACTGATTAATTGGTTGGCTGAAAAGTCTCTCTAATTAAAAGGGTGCCACAGATGAGCTGGGCAGCAGTTCTTTCCCTCCCACCCACCCCTTCCAGCGGTGTCCAGTGCTAGCCCTACTCAGAGTAGACCCACAGAAATCATTGGGCATGACTAATTTAGGTTCATTAATACCAGTGGGTCTACTCTCAGTATAACTTAGCTAGGCGCAACTCAAAGGCTTGAAAACGGGATGAACAGGTGCTAGGAGCTTTAAAAACGGTCCCCCAAACAGAGACTCCAAACTCCAATTCTTGTCTTCAGAACCGGGTGTCTCCTACAGCAAAACAATGGAGGAGGGCTTTTAATTATTATTATTTTTAATTGAAGCTACTCATCATCAGTTTGTGTGTGTGAACCAACTTGCTTGATTGAAAGGTTGCTGTTCCCTTTGGGGGAAGAGCTGGACAATGGCAGAAAACATGCTCTGCATTTCGAGTGTCCCAGGCTCAACCCCTGGCTGAAACCCTCAAGAGCAGGGGTTGGCAACCTGTGGCCCATGTGCCAAAAGCGGCCCACCGGGGTCGTTTAAATAGCCCATGAACCACCCCCGAACCAAGCTGCCTGCTCGGTGAATCCCCACATGCTGTGCTAAACGCGCGGAGCGAGGACTCGCTTGTGTAGTGCCGGAAATTGCGTCTGTGCATGTGCCGACACCGGAAATCATGTCTGTGCACATGCCGGGAATCCATCCAGCCCACGGAGCAATCTCTGCAGGAGTGAACCGGCCCAGGAAAGGTAAACCTTGCTGACCCCTGCTCAAGAGCCTCTGCAGAGCAGTGTAGGCCAAGGGCAGCCAGTTTGGTGTCATCCAACGCACGTTATTCTGGGCCACCACTGGCCATGCTGGCTTGGGCTGAAGGGAACTGGGTGGTTGGAGGGAGCAGCACCATGCTAGCTACTCTTGGTGTAGACAATACGCAGGCAAGGTGTGGCGCGGTGACAAGCCGGCATCGTAAGTTGCTGGAAACCAAGAGATTTTCACAAATGAAGGAAATAATCAATTCACCTCTCACCTTCCCAGTCTTGGCAGTGTCCGCTTCTGTTAATTTCCAGGCACCTTTTTCTTCCGGCGTCTTCTGCAGCTCAGCTGTGCTGTTCTGTTTCAAGGACTTCCCAGTTTCCCCGCTATGCATGGAAGAGTTACTGAGCTGCCTGTTAGGAAATGCGTGACGGCTTAGAAATCAAGGCGCGCCAGTTACTTTTATGCACAAGCTGAAGATGCTGCCCGTGAGCATGAGACCCTTAATCTCAGGGTTGCAGGTTTGAGCTCCACATTGGGCAATATATTCCTGCATTGCAAGGGTTTGGACTAGATGACTCTCGCAGTCCCTTCCAACTCTACAATGCTATGACTTTTTAAAACAACCACAACCACACCAGTGTTTAAGATTTGGGTGTACTGTGCTGATATATTTCTGGACAATTAACCGTAGTAAACGGATGGTGGTTTCATTCGTTTCATTGTATTAAGATGCCTGTTTATGGTCTCGCAGTCAGGGCTGAAACAAATTATATAAATATTTTTAATAAAATCAACGTCAAGGCTGGGAAAATCCACAGCACTCCCTGCAAAATCTGGGAGTCAAGAATTTGAACTTTTAGAAACAGCCACTTTCACCTCTCCAGTGTCCTGCAAGGAACAAAAGCCTGCTCTGGGTCCGAGTATATTTGAAGCCTTTCACAAAGTTTCTCCAGAGCTTAACCGATGTCTTGAAGACCCCGTGTTTCTTCTTAGGCCTAAACCGTGAGTGCGGTTCTAACACACATCACGCATGTCATTTGGAGGCGGGGGAACATCTGGCAATCAGTTTCCCAAATTTAGACCGCAAAGTGAAAACTTACACCAGGAAAGACAACTCTACTTTCTCAGGTGTACTCTTCTGTCCAGGCTACGCAAAATGCATGCCATATTGCTACTTAAGCCGGTAAAGAAATAATTCTCCCTGGGGTAGGGAGGAGACTTTGCAACAGAAAGTAAGAACAGAGCACCATTCTTCCCCACCTGCCATGCAGAGAAACCTTAGTAGCGTTGCTCAGAGTGGAGGATTACAGAGGGATTAAGGAGAGGGAGAACCTTGACCTGCTAGTTTAGCATTTTCAGTTTTAGACTGAAGGTGTTCAACTGGCTACCCTGGCAATTTCATCTGGCCTTCTGGTAACCATAGCCCCACTGATTTTAAAACAGTTTGCCCACCATTCCACTAGTAAGGAATAAAACCTCCAAGTTATTTTCAAGTTATAAGGAATTGCAGTGCCACATGTGAGCCTGAGAGCATGGGCCACACTGACTCAAAGCCTCTTTCTGCCAGGCAATGCTAACTTTAGCAAGGAGACTTAAGGGCTCATGAGGTGTCAGTCTGCAGAGGCAACACACTTTGGGTCCCCCGGTCACTGTCAGAGCATCTCCCAAGAAGACAGATGTTGGGCCATTCCTGTTTCAGATCAGAAACATTATCAGGGCATATTATTCATTTAAAGCAGTGTTCCCCAGACTTGGGTCTCCAGCTATTTTTGGACTACAGCTCCCATCACCTCCAGTTAGCAGGACCAGTGGTCAAGGATGATGGGATTTGTAGTCCAAAAAACAGCTGGAGACCCGAGTCTGAGTAACACTGAGCTACGACATTAACCTCTTTGTGCCGTTCAGGAACCCTGAGTGAACGGATGTCTTTTTACCAGCTGACAAAACATCAGTACTGTTGGCGCCTGCTAAATATTCAGGTGAGGTGGGTGAGAGAGGCCATTCCACAAAGTGGGTGCAATCACAGAGAAAGCTTATCTTCAAGGTGGTTATGAGATGGATACTTGTAGGTCACATCACAGCCAAGAGGGCTTCTTTTGATGACAGTGGTGGCCTGGGAAGGGTGCTTTTTTCAGCAGAGGTTTCTTTCCCCACAAAGCCACCAGGAAGACCATGTCAAAGCAACTTCAATGCAGATCCAAGAAGCTTCCATACCTCATGACTTCTTTTCCCGAGGCTTCATTCACAAGAACCCCATTTTCCATGTGCTTCCCTTCCTTTGTGGTTGGGCTGTTTGCATCTGTAGAAGCGAGATGAATAACAGCACAAAAAGGGTGAGAGCAAATTCCGAGTTCCCAGTGCCAGAAGGCTACCCCCAAATTAAACCTGCTGCCCCCAACCAGGATTAGCATCTAAACTAAACACATGCGTTTGGTTTAAGCGTCACACGTAGGTCCATCAACTACCTGCCCCTTATACGAGATGCATGGAACAGAGAACTTTTGCTCCATAGCCAACCGAAGCCCAGGTTAGATCTCACGGCTAGCATTTTTATTCATCAAGAAAATGTCTGTTTTCGTTAGAAGTGAGCGAGGAAATCCACGAGACCACCCAGTCTACAAAGTGTTTTAATTCAAGTACAGAAAGCTGACAGAGAGGAATGCCAAATGCACTGTTTTCTCCTTAAAAGCATGCTGGGCACAGCAGACGCTTTTCAAACATTATTAAAGCCAATTGGGGGGAGGCTTATCCCTTCCTTGAGTGCTCATTTCTGATCTTAGGCAGTTCGAGAAACTGCCAGCGGTCCACCCCCCTCCATCTCTGATAACTTTAACAACCTTATTTTAAAAACTTGAGGTGGGGGCCGGGAGATGGGGACAGAAGTCCAAGATCTCAGCCCCAAGGAAGAGGATTATTATTACAGTGCTTCTTCAGGTCCTATTGATTTCAGGAGAGGAACGAAAGTACAGGAAAGGGATGTGGAGCAGTTGGGGCTACACTCTGCAGCGTTCTTGCACAGCTCCCATGCATTTCAACGCACGGAGCCTTCTCCTCTCATAAGCTCTCCCCAGATTCTTCGCATAGCCTTGTCAGACATGGTGTGTCTCTCTGTGTGTAAATTCTTCTAACGCCAAGTTTGGGATTCGAGGGAATGTTCATGCAGACGAAAGAAAACCTTTGCATGGGAAAGCAGGACCCTCAGAACCACTGCCTGAGTGGTTAATGGCAAATGTGCATTTTGGTGGCATAATTCCAGCTTACAACTCACATCTTGGTGTTCTTGCTGGAAAATACTGTTTACGGAGGTGTTTCCGAGCACAAGTCAAAGTGTTGGTGCTGACCTTTATAGCCCTAAACGGCCGCGGTCCAGTATACCTGAAGGAGCATCTCCACCCCCAACATTCAGCCCAGACTGGCGGTTCCCTCACTGCGAGAAGCCAAGTCACAGAGAACCAGGCAGAGGGCCTTCTTGGTGGTGGCGCCCTCCCTGTGGAATGCCCTCCCGCCAGATGTCAAAGAGAAAAACAACTACCAGACTTTTAGAAGACATCTGAAGGCAGCCCTGTTTAGGGAAGCTTTTCATGTTTGATGTATTACGGTATTTTAATATTTTGTTAGAAGCTGCCCAGAGTGGCTGGGGAAGCCCAGCCAGATGGGCGGGGTATAAATAATAAATTATTATTATTATTCAAGCAACTCATAGAATTGAAGAGTTGGAAGGGACCCCAAGGGTCATCTGCTTCAACCTTCTGCAATGCAGGATTCTCAGCTAAAGCATCCAAGACAGATGACCATCCAACCACTGCTTAAAAACCTCCAAGGAAGGAGAGTCCACAACCTCCCGAGGGAGTCCATTCCACCGTCGAACAGCTCTTACTGTCAGAAAGCGTTTAGTTGGAATCTTGTAACTTGAATCCACTGTATCAAGTCCTACTCCCCAGAGCAGCAGAAAACAAGCTTGCTCCATCTTCCATGTGACAACCCTTTAGACATCTGAAGATGGCGCTCATATCTCCTCCCAGTCTCTTCTTCTCCAGGCTAAACATACCCAATGCCCTCAACTGTTCCTCACAAGGCTCTGCATACATTTCAGTTTGTCAACATCCTTCTTAAAACTGTGGCGGCCAGACTGGACACAGTGCTCCAGGTGGGGTCTGACCAACGCAGAATAGAAGAGTACTATGACTTCCCTTGATCTGGACGCTGGACTTCTGTTGATGCAGCCCAGAATCGAACCACCATTTTTTGCTGCTGCATCACACAGCTGACTTGTATTAACCTTGTGGTCCTTTAAGACCCCTAGAACCTTTTCATACATACAAATAACTGTGCTGTAGAGTCCATGAGGGAATAAATGGTGATATCTTGCCCCAACCCAGCAGATACTTGTGCAATAACCTCTACATGTATAAATACCTGTTATTTAAGGCTGTACCTGCATACCTATGCAGAAGATAATGGCTGTCCTCCAGGTACTCACATCTTAAAAAGGTAAAGGTAAAGGTCCAGTCATGGCCAACTCTGGGGTTGCGGCACTCATCTCGCTTTATTCGCCGAGGGAGCCAGCACAAAGCTTCTGGGTCATGTGGCCAGCATGACTAAGCCGCTTCTGGCGAGCCAGAGCAGCGCACAGAAACGCCGTTTACCTTCCCGCTGGAGCAGTACCTATTTATCTACTTGCACTCTGGCGTGCTTTCAAACTGCTAGGTGGGCAGGAGCTGGGACTGAGCAACGGGTGCTCACCCTGTTGCGGGGATTCGAACCAATGACCTTCTGATCGGCAAGTCCTAGGCTCTGTGGTTTAACCCACAGCGCCACCCGCATCCCTACTCCCATCTTACCTGGCCATTATTCGCCACACTGTATGGGGCTGATGGGAGTTTGAGCCCAAACAACATTTGAAGGGCCACGGGTTCCCCACCACAGATGCCAATCTCAACCTAATCAATGAACACCCATTTAGACTTCTGTACAGTTGAGTACCATCCCTGCGAAGGAATGCAAGTGACAGAATCTGGGGTAGTTTTCTCAACAAGCAAACAAACACAAAAAGTAGGGGTTCTGCTTAGGAATTCCTAACAACCATTTCCCACACCTCTATAAAAAAAAACCTCAGAACCTACTAAACGAACACCGGTTTCATTTCAAACTCCAAGTGTCTCTAACACCTCAAGAATCAAGATGGCAATGGAAGTAATGGAAAAGTTAAACAGAGAATTTCAGGAAAGGAGGATGAACGTTGCCTAAGTCAGATCCAGTTGCACTGCAGAGTTGCACGCGAAGGAAGTACGTCTTAAAAAGCAAGCCTCTATAAATATTCTACAAAACTTAAACTTGTCAACTGACTACATTTCATCTGAGTGGTTAGACACTGACTCACAAGATGAAGCCTCTAACTGTTCCATGAATGTGAGATCTAAAACTGAACCTTTCATGATTAAGACAAGAGTCCGAGGTCTAATTACAGAGCCCACTTAAGTCAGGTTTGAACCATTCACACTGCCAGGAATCTCCCATGTGGGATTTTTTTGGGGGGACGGAGGTTCAGAGTGCAGAGATTTCTCTCTTATAAACCTCACCAACTCAGTCACAAACCCTGTGGGGATAGGAAACAGTTTTAAACTGCTGAGGTCATCCTATCACTTTTCATGCATCTCTTTTGCCATTTTTTTTTTTAAATAAAAAAATTAGCTTCAGAAACGGCCAGTTCAGTAGATGTCAGACCAGCAAGAAGCAAACTCACGGCCTACTTCTACGAAGCAAGCAAGCAGGGGAGCCATCCTTCCAAGCGTGAAAGGTTTCTGTTAATAGCATTCGAGTCCCTTGCAGAATTCACAGCTGAGAGAAAATGGCCGGGATCCAAAGGAGCACACAACGTCGCTCCATGTTCCCAAGGAGACTTTGGGATTGAGTTTCTCAAACAGCAACATCTCCATGTCACGTGGCAAGCCGTGGTCGGGCTGAGAGGACTTTGCAAAAGCAAACTGTGATATGACCTGGGAGTGCCGATCTCCAAACGCAAAGAAGTCAAAAGTCTCAGAGGGCGCGCCCAAATTCTTAAGTGACCCTAAGTGGTTGAAACTTGACAACAACAACAACAATACGGAATTAGGTAATAGGAGTTGGCAAAGGAAGACTAGCCAGTTCCAAAAAAGAACCATTTCATCATTCACACATATTGGATTTGCCAAACCATGCTTGCTTTCATCTCAGACAAAGCGGTTTTTTTTAGAACTACAGCTTCTAACAACATGCACAGAAACCTTTCTAGTACTACAAACCTTCGTCTTCATCTGACCTGGTACCTGCAGATTCATGTCAGAAGGAGAAATTAGCAAAAATAAAAACGAACACAAAGTGAATTCAAGAGAAAACTGTTCTGTTATGGTAAAGAGACAAACCTTCTCCTCTCCCTGAGGCTGTGTGGTTTTTGCAACAGTGAGCAGAAAGAAGAAAGAGAGAGAGAGAGAGAGATTGGGAAAGCAAATTATAGATTTTGGATGACAAGTACTTGTTATGGAAGTGTACCAATGCAGCAGGTAGCTCTGCTGCACAAGCTGAAATGAACGAGGGTTAAGCTTTGCTTTTCAAAAGAATGCCGCACCAAAATCACTGCAGAAACATGGCGCGGCACACCGAGCCGGGCCACTGGTCCACCCACCTAACTCAGTGGTGGGGAACCATTTTCTGCCTGAGGGCCACATCAACCACTGGGCAATCATCCGAGGGCCGCATGCCAGCAGAGGGCTGGGCCAGGGGCAAAAGGGGGGCAGAGCAATTCATGCAGATTTTGCAGTTGTAAACTAGCTTCTTTATATATATAATTTTTATTAATTTCAACATACCAATTATTATACATTCCACAGAACTTCACATCTTATACAATCTTTTTGGACTTCCATCAGCACCTCTGATGATCCACCATTTTTATCATTGCTTCTGCATTTCTTTAATTCCTATTGTCTTTAATTATCTTAACTCACAAGCCACCTCTTTAACCATTTATGCAATAATTCAAATAATTCACCTCACAAAACTTCTTGCAAACCTACAAATGTAATCTGGTCACCAAGTTGCAAACTAGCTTCTACATATGTTCCCACACATAGACCTCTCTTCTCCATCTGGAGACGGAAGAGGCACTGCCACAGTTCAAGGACACAGTCCAGCTGGGCAAAGACATTTAGTATGGAGCAGTGGCAGGAAGTGGCCTGGGGAGAGTTTTGAGGGCCGGACAGAGAAGCCTGGAGGCTGCATTCAGTCTCCAGATATGAGGTTCCCCACCCTTGATCTAGATTCACATTTCCAACACTGAGCGGCAGTGGCTCTCCAAGATTTCAGAGAGATCTCTCTCTCTGCCCAACCTGGGGTTGCTGGGATTGAACCCGGAACCTTCTACAACAGTGTTTCTCAACTTTGGGTTGTTGGACTGCAACTCCCATCATCCCTAGCTAGCAGGGCCAGCGGTCAGGGATGATGGGAGTTGTAGTCCCAACGACAGCTGGGGACCCAACGTTGAGAAAAGCTGCACATGCAAAGCAGATGCTCTACCACTGAGCTATGCCCCCCTCCCCAAATGGAAGAAAAAAGCAAATCCTGGTGGTTTTATTAAGAAGCAGCTGAAGGCCTGGAATGATAACAATGGGTTCTAAACTTATCTAGAATGTTACGAGGTTTACCCTGTCACCCAAAACCATCCCACAGAGCTTAACGTTCAGAAGGACAACCACCACAAACCCCATTTCGGTCAAAGCTGAGGCAGAAACAATGCTGTGCTACACAGGGGTGGGTGATGATTACATGGGAGGAAGTTATGAAACTGAACAAGTCCTCTTCCCAACCAGGGCAAATTACTCCACGCGGTCACGTCAGTCTGAAAGTTAATCTGCTCCAAGATTAACCTTTTCACCAACCTATGAGCAGATTTGCCATTCAGCCTTTAAATGTGTTTTACCTTAGGGTAGCAAGGAAGTAACAAGTCAACAACAACCACAACAGCCTCCTCCTCCTCCTCTGGGGATGGAAGAGGTTAACCTTGTTGCTGTTTTTCGTATCATCATTCCCATCATGCATCGCAAGCCCCCAGGGTCACTCCCAACCCTACAGTTCTACCATTCTTTGATCAGCATCATCTAGGGAGCAAGGCATGCTGGGTAAGTTCCCACGGTCTCCCCATGCAGTCTATTTAGCTTTAAGCACACATACGGAGAGAGAGACCCTTACCTTCCTTGTCCACATTCTGTTCCGCACTGGCGTATGTGCGCAGGAACTCTGCAAAGGCCCTGTCTTGCTTTAGCAGCTCTTGGTAGGACCCCATCTCGGAGATTTTTCCTTCCGTCATTACTACGATTGTGTCCATAAAGGGCAGATAACCAACGCCGTGGGTTACCAATACTCGAGTCTAGGTGCCCAAAGAAAAGGGAAAGCAGTCAAGAGAGCCAGGGTGGGGACCTGGAAACTTGCACGTTTGTTGAACATGCTACACTCCAGCTGCTCCTCCGTTTATGGCTTAGATTGTCTAACTCAAGGTTTCCCAAACTTGGGTCTCCAGCTCTTGTTGGACTACAACTCCCATCATCCCTAGCTAGCAGGACCAGTGGACAGGGAGGGTGGGAACTGTAGTCCAAAAACAGCTTGGGAAACCCTGGTCTAACTATATGTTCAGAGTGGCTCAGTCAGTAGAGAGCATGGGACTCTTAATCTCAGGGCTGTGGGTTCGAGCCCCAAGTTGGGCAGAAGATTCCTTCATTGCAGGAGGTTGGACTAGAAGATCTTTGCGGTCCCTTCCAACTCTACAATTCTATGACTGGCATGGAAACATTTCCAAACAGCTTTCCTGAACTTTACAAAGCATCTCCCCCCCCCCCCCCCACTGAACAGAACGAAGCCACCTGCATTCCAAGCATACTTTGTTTTTGAGGATTCCCTTGGGTCCAATGACTTTCTCAAAGATGTGCTTCCCAACATGAGCATCGACAGCTGACAAGGGGTCGTCCAGCAAGTAGACATCAGCGTTACAGTAGACGGCTCGGGCCAGGCTGACCCTTTGTTTCTGGCCACCGGACAGGTTTACACCCTGGGGAAGAGAAGAGGGGTTGAAAATGAGACCCTGCAACTGTCCAGTGGAAAGGGCTTCTGCTTTGTGAAAGGCTTGATTTCCATTTCCACAAGGGCTCTTTTAAAAAGCAGCAGTTTCACGGGGGAAGGAAAGAAATGGAATAAAGATCCACAAGGGTCTTGGTCCATGCAGCACTCACTTAAGAGGCAGGCACAAAGATCCATCTTCGCTTGAGCAGAAAACGGGACAGGTGAGTTATACTTGCGGTGCTACACATATTCAGGATCTGTTCTCACACCCCGGGAGCAAATGTGGGAAAACAAATTTTGGAGCCCGTGACCACTATAACACGTTAAATACCTTTTCTCCAATTTCAGTCTGGTCTCCTGATGGGAAGATCTCCAGATCTGGCAAAAGGGCACACGCCTCAATCACACGCTTATAGTAGTTCTCCTTCACTTCTCTTCCAAATATAATGTTTTCCTTCAGAGTCGCGTTTTGGATCCAAGCTTGCTGAGGGACGTAGGCGATGGAGCCCTGCAGAGAAGAGAGGTTGAGTGGTGCAAGATTCTGGTCCACGCTGAGAGGTGTTTAAAAAAAAACAAACAACCCTGTAGGATGCATCAACCCCTAGAACTGTCTCTCCATTATGTTCTCTGATCCCCATCACTCTCCCAAGTCAATTCTGACATCTCCCAATGCTAGCTCATTCAGTTAGCTGGCTGGCTCATCCCAAACTACCCTAATCTTCTTTGGGACAACACCACATTCACCTGACACATTAAGCCCCTAACAGACAACCCCACACTGCAAGGAGCGAACAGGAGCCAGTAAGGTGCCCCACCCTGGATGCAGTGATGTTGTGTACAGAACAGATTAGTATAACCACCCAGAGAGCTCAGGCAGTATCACATGCTCACAGGGGAAGCAGGAAACCTGTGGGGTCACTAGTCAACCAGGAGAAAATTCCTTCCTAATTCCAGTCAGGGTGACCCCTGAGCAAGCAGCAGTACTCAGCCGCCAGCTGTCTCGAAGATATGTGCTGCTGAACTTTAAAAAAAGCGAGTCTATTTCTTGGCCGTACCACCAAACAGCCTGCACATGTCCCTTACGGATTTCATCGAGGGCCGGCATATTCTCTTCTTATAATTTTACATCTTGTATGTTTTGCAGGGGAGCTGTCGTACCTTGAGAGAGACGAGCCCTTCTCTCTTTTCCATTTCCCCCAGCAGAGCAGACAACAGCGAGGATTTGCCGCAACCGACCTGACCGACGACGGCAACCAAGCGGTGTTCTGGGATCGCAAGACTGATGCTGGAACGAGGGGCAGGGGAGGGTGGGAAGAGCACACAACTTCAGCTCTGCTGGACTGAGATACGACACGGAGAGGCAGTGATAGAGAATGCATTTGGATTGAGCAAAGGGCATTGGAAATGCAATTGAAAGGGAAGACACTCCCTGGAAAAAGTCTGTATCTGGGGGCGGCCAATGGGAGCGGTGCCACTGCAGACCTGTCATCCCATCAGCCCCAGTCAGCACGCACAGTGGTCAGGAAATGATGGGAGTTGTAGTCCAACAGAAGCTGGAGGGTCACAGGCTCCCTGTCCTGGCATTAGTGCGATTAAAACTATTTAATGGGAGAGGAGAGGGAAGAAAGCTGCAACTCTTACTTGTTCAAAGATGGAGGATCATTTCTTGACCAGCTGAAGGTGGCGCTCTTCACAATAATGCTGTTTCCATCAGCTACCAAATAATGAAAGAGGTTGTTTTCATGCAGGTCAAAACACCAACACAACCGAAAATAGGTTACATGCATACAGAAACAACTGGGGGAGATTTAATCCATGGAATCTCCGTGGAGGGCTTGGAAAGACTCCTGCCTGAAGCTCCAGAGAGCTCCAACCTGTCAGGTGGACAATACTGAGTCTGACTCCATGGAAGGCAGGTTCCTGTGTCCCTAGGAGTCTTCCAGTGAGCTTCTTGGCTGTGTTGGGGGAATATGCACCTTCACCTCCCAGGTCATGAACCAAGGCTTAAAAGTACTACAGTGGTACCTCAGGTTAAGTACTTAATTCGTTCCAGAGGTCCGTTCTTAATAATAATAATAATAATAATAAATTTTATTTATATCCCGCCCTCCCCGGCCGAAGCCGGGCTCAGGGCGGCTAACAACAATAAAATAGTACAACATTCTAAAATCATTTCATTATAAAATTAATTCAACTCAAATTGATGGCAACCAGTTAGGCTAAAGTTCTGTGAAGATTGCCAAAGGAGGGAGTCAGGCTAAAATAATAATAATAATAAATTTTATTTATATATTAACCTGAAACTGTTCTTAACCTGAAGCACCACTTTAGCTAATGGTGCCTACTGCTGCTGCCACGCCAGCCGCCGGAGTCCAATTTCTGTTCTTATCCTGAAGCAAAGTTCTTAACCTGAAGCACTATTTCTGTGTTAGCAGTGTGTGTAACCTGAAGCGTATGTAACCTGAGGTACCGCTGTACTCTGCATAGGGCAGGGAAAGGAAGAGTTGGAGAACTTTATGGTCCATCTGTACCTCCTGGATGCAAACTAGACATTGCCACAAGCTCCATTCAGCATCAAAGAGCGGGTAAGGGAGGCTAAACACTATTCCTCTTAAAATGGGGCTCCTCTCCTCCCTAAAAAAAGCTCAACAACTTTGACCTGAAAAATGGGGGTAGATCACTGCTGGTTTTTAATTCTGTGAGTAAGCTGCATTCTCTTGGGAGTTGGCCACCCCTGCCTTAGAAGAAGCCACCTTGAAGCCTGAGCAATGCTGACTGGATAATCTGGGGGTGGGAAGCGGCAGAGGCAAATGGACTGGGAAACTGCACCCCACCCACCTAATAAACCTTGAACTTACAGTCTTTGATGGAACCTCTGACGATGCTGTCTGGATCCAACTCCTCATGAGACAGGAAGACTCGGAGACGCTTCAGAGACACACTGGCCTAGGCAACAAAGCCGAGAGGTTGCTCGAATGAAGCATACCTCTTGCATTTCGTTTTCAGGCATCCGCCAATTTTGCTCTCACAAAATTTTGGCCAGACGATGCAAAACAAACACATGGGATCTGATGGCACAGGATGTGCTTGCTGCCACTAGTTTAGGTGGCTTTAAGAAGCAGATTAGGTGTATTCCGTAGGAATTTCCCCCCTTCTTTTGTGGAACTGCTCTTCCATCAAGGACCCACCTGGAAACAATCTTATTCGCCATTTTGGCACGAGGCAGTGAGATTATTAAGTTTCTCATTGGCACTTACGTGATGCCTTATAAAATACCGTATTTTGTGCTCTGTAAGACTCACTTTTTCCCTCCTAAAAAGTAAGGGGATATGTATGTGCGTCTTATGGAGCGAACGCAGGCTGCGCAGCTATCCCAGAAGCCAGAACAGCAAGAGGGATTGCTGCTTTCACTGCGCAGCGATCCCTCT
The DNA here is from genome assembly GCF_964188315.1 of Podarcis muralis. Classification (NCBI taxonomy): domain Eukaryota; kingdom Metazoa; phylum Chordata; class Lepidosauria; order Squamata; family Lacertidae; genus Podarcis; species Podarcis muralis. Next base: position 46,672,121 of record NC_135668.1, read on the forward strand.
TGCTGTTCTGGCTTCTGAGATTCAGAATATTTTTTTCTTGTTTTCCTCCTCCAAAAACTAGGTGCGTCTTGTGGTCTGGTGCATCTTATAGAGCGAAAAATACGGTAAATTCTCCAGGCACTGTACAAACCCCGTCTCTCAATACATTAATGCTAAAGCAATAGTACAATACACTAGGCACCGGGCCCACCAAAGCAAACAGGACATGAAGGCTGGCAACATCAACCCTGCCCTGTGGGGAATCCCTTGCAGATGACTGCAGCGCTTGGAGACAGACAGGTCATGCATCCACAGCAGCAACCAGAGGAGGAATGACCACTGGGCGGAGCACAGAGAGAAGAAACGCCCTGGTACATCTGCAGCAGCACAACCACCAGGCGCCTTCATCTGCCCCAGCTGGAACACAATATAGCCCTCCTATATCTGTCTCTACAGCCACAGCAGGCGCTGTAACTCTCCAAGAGTTTGACTTCACCCCCAAAGGCGCACTCTGTCTCCTGAGACAGACAGATGCCAAGCAGTACAATTCAAATCTATGGTGTGACCTATCAAACACTAATAACAGTGATAACCAAGTGCAACCTCCAGGAAGGAGGCCACTGAATCCCAGTTGCTCTGGGTCAACCATGGGAGGGAGCTGTTGCCTTCGTGCCCCAATTAAGGGCTGCCCAGAAGCAACACAGGGCGGCCCTCCAGCCTCTTTATTTGGCCTTTAGGAATCCCCGCAAGGCTACAACGCTTGCTGGCTTGTTCTGCACCCTGGGTGCTTTCGCTTGTTTTCCAGCCCAGGAGTTGCGTTTCCTTGTGGCCAGTCTACCCGGGGCCACATTCCAGTAGTGAGCAAGGATAGGAGCAAAAGAATATGCATGAGACTCTTAACTGTGTACAGTTGGGTGCAGTCCCCTGCCCCCTGACCGCCCCCGGCCCAAGGCAACTGCCTGCAAAGAAACCCTTACTTGCACAATGCTGCTGATGACCATCGGAAGGATGTTCAGGGGGAACCGGAGGATGTTAAACAACGCCAGCGACACAAAGGCCTTCTGAGCATCCAGGACATTCTCGTCGGCAGTTTTCACAAAAACAGCAAATGTTGACAGAGCAACCTGGAAAAAAGAGAAATCAATGATGTGTTGTGCCTGGTTTTGAGATTAGATAGATAGATAGATGATAGATAGATGATAGATAGATAGATAGATAGATAGATAGATAGATAGATGATGGATAGATAGATTGCATCTTTATAAAAAGGAGGGAGAAAGAGCGATTCTACTTTGCCTGTTTACTGCAGCCTTTGTCCAACTTGATATCCTCTATGTTTTGGACTACAACTCCCATCAGACCTGTGGCTTATGGGAGTTGTAGTCTAAAACATCTTGGAGGGTGCCATGTTTGGGAAGGCTGTTATTTTTTTCAGTAAAAAGAAATGTGTGGGGTTTTGGGGGGGAGGAGAGAGATGACACTTTGGTACCAAAGAACCAGCGTCTTCAGAAAAATGTTGAGACTATCCATGAGACATGTTTCTTCTGCCATATCTCCATGAGGCCAGACCCCTTGCATAGGCAAGTGAAAGTGTGAGTAAGCCCCCAGTTGGGGCATGACAGCCCCATGGCGTAGACAATGCAGATGGATAAGCAGGTATAAATATTTGGAATAAAGTATTTCGAAAAGCTACAGGATGGAGACACTTGCAATGGGCTCTTTGGTGCTCTCGAGAAGATGCTTTCGGCCTACATCTTCGGAGGACCTTTCAGCAACAAAGCACTTAAATCAAAGGGTTCCTTTTCAAAACAGCTCTTGATTATTTTGATGTTCTTAAGAACACCCATGGTGGACTTAAGAGGCTTCCTGTACATGGCCGTGGCTGGGTCACTCATTGTCCTCAGGACTGTGCAAATATTAGTGTTGTGTAAAGAACGTGCAGAAGGGCGTTTCACATTGCAAACAGTGAACCATAACTGGAGTCCAGCTTAAACAGAGCTGCTGGTTTTCAAAGATTTCAGGAAGCTGCCTTAGTCTGACCTGGTCTATTTGCCTCTCCAGCCCAGTATCATCTACTGCAGGAGTGGGGAAAATCTGAGCCTCCAGACACCGCTGAACCACAACTCCCATCAGCCCTAGCAAACGTGGCCAATGGCCCAGGAAGACGGGAGTTGTAGTCCAGCAACATTTTGAGGGCTAAATGTTCCACACTCCAGGCCAGGCAAGTGGCGCCCTTTGTTTGAGCACAGCACAGCAAACCATTTTCATGCAATCAGAACCCAATCCAGCTTGTGAAAAGTAAGCATTACAGAACATGGCTTCATATAGGAGGTTCCTGTGCTGCCCTGACAAGTTGGAAAGATAGTAAAGGTAAAGGGACCCCCTGACCATTAGGTCCAGTCGCGGACGACTCTGGGGTTGCGGTGCTCATCTCGCTTTATTGGCCGAGGGAGCTGGCGTGCAGCTTCCAGGTCATGTGGCCAGCATGACCAAGCCGCTTCTGGCGAACCAGAGCAGCACACGGAAACACCATTTCCCTTCCCGCCAGAGCGGTACCTATTTATCTACTTGAGCTCTGATGTCCTTTCGAACTGCTAGGTTGGCAGGAGCAGGGACTGAGCAATGGGAGCTCACCCCGTCGCAGGGATTCGAACCACCGACCTTCTGATCGGCAAGTCCTAGGCTCTGTGGTTTAACCCACAGCGCCACCCAGACTCAAATCGGTTCTAAGCAACAGATTAAGGCTGGAAAAGACCATAAAGTGTTTTTTGCCAACACCCTGCCCCAAGGACGGATGCTGTCAAGAAGTTAGGTGGGTGATGACCAGGGAGGGTTTTTTTTCTCTTCGTGGTGGCCCATGAAATGTCCTCCCCAGGGAGGCTTGCCTGGCCGTAAACCTAAAACACTTCCTTTTCAATGCAAGACCTTCTGAAACTGCCCAAGCCTTTCAGAAAATAGCAGTTTTATTAAATTCTGTTGGTTTTATTGCTCCAACTGTGTTTGTTTGTTCGTTTTGCTGATCTCTGGTTTGGTGATGTTCTGGGGGACCAGGAGAACTTTGGATCTTTTGGACCCAAACCATGTCCCGACCCTCTCCCCCAGCATGCAACCTTTTTTGGTCCTACTGACATCAATTGGGCAAAGGTGTCTGAAGTTTCCCACAGCGGACAGGGATTCCCCAGGCCACAGGACTGCATGCTGCATAAAATGAAATAAACACTGGGCAACAAGGATCTCCTAGCTTGAATGACAACAGCATGACAAAAATAAAATGTATGTTAATATTCTTGTAGCATTCTCTCTTTGAATGAGCGCCCAGGTGTGTGTCAAGCAACAAGCAGAGTTCTATGCACAGAAAACATCAGTGTGTAAGAATACCATCCACCAGCAGCTTTTTGAAAGCACTGCTTTACTCACCAGGAACGGGGCACACACCCACGTGAACGTCCCCACTGCAGAGAGGTAAGCGGACTTTTTGAGCACCTTCAGCTCTTCCTGTCTGATCCCCAGGACTTTCTCTTTGAAGGCTAATTCCCAGGCATAAAGTTTTAGCACTTTGATCCCATTGAGAATTTCATTCATCAGCTTAATCCTGTTGTCCTTGCAATTCATGTGAGCAACCTGAAACGAACCCAATCGCAACAAAAGCAAGTCGAGGCAGCTCTCTCTCTCTCCCCCAAGTCGGCCTGCGATAAAACTTCTGAACAGTAGCCGTCATTTTAAAATGTTGTTGTTGGGTTTCTTTGTAGCTCTGGGCTATAAAATGAGGCGGCTTTAAGAAATGGAAACTGTGTTTTGTAAAACTTACAACTGACACGTGCTGGCAAGCCATCAATAGGAAAGGAACAAAGAGATGGTTGCAGGTGAAAGCATTAGACTGGCTTGAGTAGCTCCTTCACAAGACAGGAAGGCTGAAAACACCACTGATAGATGTTTTAGCAGCATCTTAGCTTTGTAGCATCTTAGTTAACGAAGTGATTTGCCCAACCTTGCAAAACAGGTCCAGAGGAGTCATTAGCCCTTGAGTACACTAAACATACGTGTTTAGTTATCTGGGGTCTAAGCAGAAGGAAAAATGGGGAAGCATCTTTTGCAAGATCACTTAGCTAAAGGTAAAGGTACCCCTGCCCATACGGGCCAGTCTTGACAGACTCTAGGGTTGTGCGCCCATCTCACTCTATAGGCCGGGGGCCAGCGCTGTCCAGAGACACTTCCGGGTCACGTGGCCAGCGTGACAAAGCTGCATCTGGCGAGCCAGTGCAGCACACGGAACGCCGTTTACCTTCCTGCCAGTAAGCGGTCCCTATTTATCTACTTGCACCCGGAGGTGCTTTCAAACTGCTAGGTTGGCAGGTGCTGGGACCGAGCAACGGGAGCGCACCCCGCCGCGGGGATTCGAACCGCCGACCTTTCGATCAGCAAGCCCTAGGCGCTGAGGCTTTTACCCACAGCGCCACCCGCGTCCCTGCAAGATCACTTAGAGAAGGTTATTTCCCACCAGAGGTGCATAGTGATTTACAAGCATGGCTGATTGTCACATCAGACCACAAGATACTGATCTTGCTAATACAGTGGTACCTCGGGTTACATACGCTTCAGGTTACATACACTTCAGGTTACAGACTCCGCTAACCCAGAAATAGTACCTCGGGTTAAGAACTTTGCTTCAGGATGAGAACAGAAATCGTGCTCCAGCGGTGCGGGAGGCCCCATTAGCTAAAGTGGTGCTTCAGGTTAAGAACAGTTTCAGGTTAAGAACGGACCTCCGGAATGAATTAAGTACTTAACCCGAGGTACCACTGTACTGGCTGGTATGGTAATTTGCAACATACGTCCGTGAGGCACAATAGACAGGAAGTCTCAACACGTGCCTTAGAGACAGAATCAATCGTTCTTGTGCAGAAAGGAAGTCTCTTACCTGATAGGTCTTTGTTTTCATTGCTATCACAGCATTGACTGGAACCAGGAGCAGCATGACAGCCACACCGGCCAACACCGAGGCACCTAAATTCTAAAGAGAGCATGTTTAGAATGCGGCGTAACGGAAGCACAAAAAACCCGTGGTCCAAATAGCAACCTTGAAGGTGAACCGTTGCAGGAATGAGCAGGTACTTTCCTGCCTTCTAGCCAGAGGAAACTGGGGAAGAGTGCTGAGTGGGAGAGCACCTGCCTTGAAGGCACAGAGTCCCCCGATTCAACCCCTGTCGTTTCTAGTTAAGAGGTTCAAGTAACAGAGGGTGGGAGAAACTGACGAGCCACTGCCAGTCAGAGGAGACAGGAGTCTGATTTGCAGCTTTGCATATTCAGATTCCAGTCATTAGTTGAGGGTTACAGCATGAGAGTGTCAAAGAGCGAGCTAGCTCTTTATTAACGGTTGGTTGTCAGGCCTAATGAGCACCGCAGCTCATCCTCAGCAGGTCTGACCCCATGTATCAGTTGCAAAGACTGAAAGTCCCTGCCTCCCCAGGGTTTTCCCCAAACAATTAGAGACTGTGCCTGCGTGCAGCCTGCCACTGCTCTGCCCATTTCAGCTCTCTTCTGGTTCTGGGAGACCAGCAGGGATGAGAGCTTAACACAGGAGGAGGGGGAGACATCCATGACTCCGTGTCAAGCCTGACTCATCTCTGCTTCTTGGCTCCCTCCTCTCCTGCTTCAGTTTCTGCCTCTGATTCTGGACTTCTCTCTGCCACAGATTCTCCCTGCTCACTAAACCCTTCAGCTTCTGACACCTCCCCACCATCCAGTCTTCTCCCTGTGACCACTCATCATTGTCCACTCCCCGGGCTCTGAGCCTTCTTCCCTTGATAGTTCCCCAGCTGGTTCCGTCCACCATTCCTCTGCATCTTACCAGTCCAAGACAGAGAGCTGCCTGCACTTCTTTCCCTTCCCTGCTATCGCATCCTGGATTCTGAAGCCCTAATCCTTTAATGACAGGATTCTGGCTTTCCCTTGAGTAAAATAAGCACCATTGTTTAGCTACAGTAAAGGAAACAATGGACGCACAGTACTTTTACCTGCCACAGCAAACAGAGAGCCAGTATGACTTGCAAAGGTGCAGACCAGACCATGTTGATGTAGGTAGCCAAGTCCATGAACCTCTGGGCATCCACTGACATCAAGTTGACAATTTCTCCAACTGTAGATGTCTTCCTTGCTGAATTTGTGATGACCAAGGCCTTGGCAGGGTAGAGGAGAGGAAGACAAAATGAAAAGTCCAGAGGCTGGAAGGTTTGCTGGGGCATAAAGAATTTTGATTGGCAAAATCCTACTTCCTTAGATGCAGGAGTTTTGCAGCGAAGGTGCTGGATACACACACACACACACACACACACACACACACACACACACAAACACATGAACTAAAGGGAAGCCAAGCATGGGCTTAAAGTTTGGGACAGAATGCTCTCAAATGGAAAAAAAAACTGTCATGCCTAGAGCTTTAGAAATCAAAAGAATTTTTCTTTCCCTCTTAAAAAAATAACCTCCAAAGGTTTTGGATAGGTCATACCTATAAGCCAGAAACATCAATTAAATAGTGAGAGGTTAACTAAATAAGCATATATCATCAAACAAGTTGAGTTTATTAACTTGCTAGATGGTGTGCAGACGGTGTTTGGTGGTAAAGCACATTCTTTTGAAAGGAGGAGCTCCCACTACCAACCTCTGGCATCTTCGACTAATCAGAGAACAGGCGATACTGGGTCAGATGAACAGTTGGTGTGAACTGGTGTAAGACTGTCCTGTCATCGTTTCTGATAGAAGGAAGGCAGTGTCTCTAAGGTGAATTTGGATCCCATTCAAAACAAACACCACCAAGGAGAAAGGAATGAAATGCACTGGGAGCATAGAAAGCTGGCTTAATATGTAGCCAGACTATCTATCCATTGAGCTCAGTATTGTCCACACTAATGACTGGCAGCCGCTCTCCAGGGATTCAGACAGGGAACGTTCTCAGCCCTAACTGGTCAGGACCTTCATGCAAAGAAGCCACAGCCCTTCTTCCAGTTCAGTAATTAGAGCACATCGGCTGCATTTGCCATCTGGAGTAAGCCATTCCCCAAAGGATAAGGGGCAGTGTTGCTAAGCTACGCTTCTAGGGTGGAAGTCATTTGTAAGCAGCTGCAGCCAGGGCAGCGTCTCGAGATGTGGGCGAGGATCGTCACAGCTCCCTATGCAGCTGGGGACAAATGCAGCAATGCTACCCCAGCCTAAAGTTAAAGCCAACCGTGGGGGTTTAGGATGAAAGCTTATTGAGAGAGACATTTAGTCTAGTTCACTGTGGGCGCCAATCCCTGTGGATAAAGTGATGTCAGGTGGGGTTAGGGTATACATCTGCAGGTCTCTACCTTCCGATAGACTGCACCAATCACAGCTGTTTTAAGCCTCATCCCCGTCACGAAGCAGATGTGGAAGTACTGGTGGAGGACCAGAGTCTGCAGGCCAGTGGAGACGAAGAGGAGTGCTGTGTACAGGTAGCCTTGCCAATTGGGGGCGTTCTCGTCATTCACAAAGTTGATGAGCAACCTGCAAACGAAGCAGGCATTTGAAAGGAAGCCAGCGAAAAGCCCTGGTTAGCCAGTGAGCGAGGGAAGTTCACCATCTCCAGTTCCCTACAGGTCCAAAGATGGCGGTGTGGGCCTGCAGGGAAACGAGACTGAAAACACTCTGGCCGTGAAACAGGTCAATTAAAGAGGAGGGGGTGTGGAATTCCAACCAGCTCTTAAATGCCAATATTTTTGAAGTGGCTAACGAAAGAAACAGACGACAATACAATTTTACAGCTGTAAGGTCTCCTAAAATCCAATTAAATAGCTGCTAAAAATATACTTGAACTCATGGGCAAATTAAAAGTTTTTTTCAAAAAAAATAAAATATCCTTGCCTGACGCTTAATGGTATGGACCAGGCAAGCAGCCTGGGGAAAGCGTTCTGCAGAGCCACCACTGAAAAGGCCATTGGCGACGCTTGATTATTTCAGAGTGCTGCCTTTGCTGTGCAATAACCCAGCCAGGGAGATTTAAAGTGGGGAAAATACATAACTTACGAGACCGGACAGACTTCCAAGCATGTCATGCATAAGGGAGGTTTTTGTGGGTTTGTTTATTTGGCTTTCTTACCCCTCCCTCCACCACAGTAAGATTCCAGGGGTTACAATTGTATAAAAATTAGAATCGGTTAAAACAATGTGCGTTCCAAAGTAAGTACGGTGTGGGCTTGCCACTGAGATTTCAGCACCTCCTTCCCAAATATTTCCTTAAAAATCACATTGCCTGTGTTCTATATCTAAAACTCCAGGGTGCAATGTTAAGAGAGAAGCACCAGAGTTTGATGGAAGAGCAAAATCTTTGCATTTATAAGGGTCAATCCCAGACAGCTCTGGCTAAAAGCAGAAGGCGGCAGGCAATACAAAAGGCATCTCTCTGCTGGAGATCTTAGAGTGCAATTATGCACCAGAGAAGTTCGTTTTGAACAAGATGGACAAATCGCTTGACTTTCATATGAGGCACAGCCCATTTACATGGATCGCTGAGCAAACTTACTAGCGTTCAATCGCTGTTTTATGTGAACAAAGTGTTCCTGCTCAAACACAGCCACATTGCACTCCATTGGAGGGGAAGGTCAGGAGAGGGTTAGCATGCCATCTTCAGGGAAGATGTTCTGTACCTTCTCACCAAGGAATGTTTGAAAATCTTCCAAGGGGATTGCCAAGAGTGCCCCCAAATGCTGTGAAAACCGCTGTCGTAAGTGGAGGAACAGAAACACCATGTAAACTCCTGGACAGCAGTTTTCCTAAGCGTGCCAGACTGTATGAAATCTGGGGACATCTATTTCTGGTTCTGATGAGTGTGAAAGTGGGAAATGGCTAGCTCAGGCACCCCCAAACTCTGCTCTCCAGATGTTTTTGGAACTACAATTCCCATCATCCCTCACCGCTGGTCCTGTTAGCTAGGGATGATGGGAGTTGTAGTCCCAAAACATCTGGAGAGCCGCATTTGGAGGTGCCTGGGCTGGGAGACCCAAGTAAACCAACTCTCTGCTTTATAAAGGGAAGAGGAGCATCAAAAGCAATCAACAACCACCCATGGAAAAGTTTGATAGCAGCAGCAACTATCCATGCACTCTACAGTGATGGGAGCAAGACAGCGCTCTGCTTACCTTAAGAGTTCAGGTCCTGTAAACATCATAAGGTCATGGAAGGCCTTGAAGAGGAAACTCATGAGGAAGTATGGCCCAAACGACTTGTATAAGACCTTAGCAAGAGACGGCTCCTTGTCCCTTTGAGAAGGTTTAATGATCAGAGCTTCAGCTTCTTCCGTCACATCCCCATTCGAGCCACTGGATTTTGTAGGTTTCTTGGGCGAGTACAGCATTGGCGTCGAGAGCCTATCGAAACAGAAGCGTCCAGAGATTCTGTATTGACTGGCATACTTCATCTGCACACAATGTGTACTTATGGTATTTTCATATTTCTTTATTACAACTGTGAAAAAAATGGTGTAGAATTCATCGCTGCCACCGCCCACTCCAGATATTGCTGGACTACAGCTCCTAACATCCCTTGAACGCTGGCCAGGAATTGGCAGCCCAACATCACCTGGTGGGCAAGTTTATAACCCCAGGTACAGGTGGCAGGTCAGGTGCAGTTCTCCTCCTGGCCATTAGCTGCTGCTTTTTGTGAGGGGCAGAGGGAGAGACGAGGGTGGTGGCCACATGCAAAAGGAGTCAAGTTGCCTGCATGTTTAGTAGCCGTACAGAAGAGAGAATTGCAGCAGCTTTACCTTGCGGAACAGGCTAGGCTCACTGAAATATTCTCTGAGACGCCCCAGGTATAGGGCGGTATATAAATTCAATAAATAATAATAATAATCTGTTAAAGGTGCACCCTGGCTTCTTTTGCATCTGGCTGCTTTAAATAAGAGGGAAATGGGTTTCAAAGTTATGCAAAGTCTTGCATCTGTAAGAAAGTCAAAGAAGAGGCAGAAAATGCCTTGGCAGAGAAGCAGGCCTGCGTTCCTTGGAAATATGCTGTAAGTCAGGGATCGGCAACCTAAGGCCCATGCGTGGCCCATGGGGGTCGTTTAAGCAGTCCATGCACCCCCGCCGCCCGCTCAGGGACCCCTGCTGCCCGCAGTCGGCTCCCATGCACCACACTAAATCGGTGCAGAGCAGAGCGGGGACCGCCTTCCGCGACGCTGGCCAGCTTCCCATTGGCTGCAGGAAGCTCCGGCCCAAGGCGGCGTCTGCGGGACCATGTACCGGCCCAAGCCACGAAAACTCTTCCGACCCCTGCTGTAAATCATCCGATAATTTTGGAACTGCCTGCGTGCAACTGTGTTTCGGAGTCTGACGCTTTGAATAGCTGCAAGGCAGGGCTTGCAATTCAGCTACTCATTGACTTTTTTGCCTTCGCCCCTCTCCTGGACTCACCCAGCGTTTCTCGCCTTTTGCAGAGCCAGGACAGAAACGGTTGAGGAGCGCCCCCCCCCCACTTCATGCTTTCTGTTTTACAGACTTTGTTGTAGAAAGGAAGTTTACGGAGAAAACGAAAGGTGAAACCTCAGTGGAGTTATACCGAGAATGATCCGCATTACCCCCTACAAGCCCTAGCCAGCACAAGGAATGATAGTCCAGCAACATCTGGCAGCCACAGGCTCCCCACCTTCGGATTCTTGGTAGTTTAACACTGACGGTAAACTTAAAATACTTACGTTTTTGCCTTCGCATACTCCTTCGCCCAGTTCTGAACCATATCAGGCACCACTTCTTCAGATGTATCCTCCTTGTTTAACGACCACAGGTCTTTCGCTTCCAACGGCTGCCGATATCCTTGAATCATCAACCTACGTTAGAAAATGTGCAGCAGTTAGTCAAAGAGTGCATAGAAAATCAGAAAACCGAGGCCTTCCCCCCTGCAAGCCAAAAGTTATAGAAAGAGCTGCAATTTCTCCTCTACAGAATAGCACACCGATTGGCATCATGGTTTTATAGTGTGATATAATCCCTCTCTCTAGAACAATATGGCCTCCCTCAAAAGCTCTCCATTCTTCTCCAGTCATGGGTAGCTTGTGGCTCAGGGTCCCTTCTATCCTTGAAACAAGATCGGCTTGGCCTTAGAGTGGAACTTTTTTAGCTGCTTGCGTCTATTTTACAAAAATAAAAAAAGCTTTCTTTGCTCTATTCAGCTGAACTCTTTTTACCTGGTTACTGCTGTTTTACACAACTGTATTTATTCTATTCTATTTACGCTGCTGCTGTTTTTTAAGTACAGTGGCACCTCCGGTTGCGCACGGGATCCGTTCTGGAGCTCCGGTCGGATCCCAAGGAATTTGCAACCAGAGGTGCGCTTCTGCACCTCTGCACATGCGCGCGCAGCAAAACCCGGAAAAATACTTCTGGGTTTGCCGCATATACGTTACCGGAGGTGAAAGCAACTAGTTACCACTGTATTTGTTTTCGTGCTGCTTTTTAATAATAATAATATTGCATATTGCTTTGGGCATCACCCAGTGGCAAAACCACTTACAGAGAACTGCAAGTATATATAATCAGTATTACTGTAGCAGAAACATGGGACTAATAAGCCACAAAGTGCACAAGCGCAGCTCATATGAAATGCAAACATAGGTGCATGCCTTAGACCAGCAGCAGGGAACTTAAGCTCCACTAGATGGGTGCTGGACAACAATTCCCATCATCCTGGATCATTGGCCATTGTGGCTGAGGCTGATGGGAGTGGTCAAGGACACCCCCATCCCTGCCTTAGATAAGAAAAGAGGAAGGAAGGAAGGAAAACAGAGAGAGAATGAAAGAGAAAGAAGGAAAGAAAACAGCCAGCCCACTGTCTTTGAGAATTTCAATGCTTCACCCCTCAAATATGTTGTTATTCATATGGTCATTGGTTTATTTCACTTGGAATTCTTGATACACAACCGTTTTTGTTTCTCACTTCTTTCTAAGGTGGAGCCAGCACCCAATATGACTTATATGTCAAATTGCCAAGGATAACAGAGCCTCAAGCAAACCTTAAACAGGCATAGGGAAAGTAGGTTGATGGAGCTCAAATGTGAACCATTTGTCCTCTTACCCAGTGATCCACCAGAATGTGATCCTGGACAGAAAAGAAGCGCTGGATTCCGGGCAGGGATTCTAAGGAGTGAAAAATATTCAACCAGTTACAAATCAGATTCAATATTTCTGCTTTTCTGCAGAATGTAACATCCAAGTGCTTTTTCTTAATCCCAACAAAGCTTGCCACACCTAGTTTCTCATTTCCATGCCGAATTTTAGTTGTATTATACACGCTAACTTGCACACAAACACTAAGGGTTCCCATTTAACATTATGAATTCAGTTCAATAATGCGTGCCAAATTAAAACCCCAGTGTGTGTTTGTATATAATGCATGAGAAGTATTTTCAAACAGAGCTCTCTAACAGCGATAGGGAAAAGTACCAGATTGGTTGGGGGGGAGGGGAGGTTTTATCATGCTGAAACCCCAAATTGGAGCCACTAGCTAATTCTCAGCTGCAAGGCCCCACTCCTTGCCTCTGCAGCCCCCCGGAGCGCAGGGAACTCCCGCTGCGCTCCGGGGGCTTCAGACAGCTATCCGCAAGCCTTTGGAGTGCAGCAGGAGTTATCGCTGTGCTCCGAAGGCTTGCAGATAGCCATCTGAAGCCTGGAGAGGCGCTGCACAGTTTTCCCTCTCTGCGCATGCCCCTTCAGCGAAGCGGGAGTAGAAATGGAAGGGGCTCCATTTCTCCTGCCGCTTTGCTGAAGGGGCGCTGAGGAGAGAGGGGGAGAATTCCCCCCCCCCTGTTCTCCCCCTCCTATGGTCCGGTGCATTCTATAGAGTGGTGTGTCCTATAGAGCGAAAAATACGGTAGACTCGTAAGTTTTAAACAACATGTTCGCGAACACAGGAAGCTGCCTCAGAGCACCTCCTTTGCCTGTACCATGTCCCAAGGCTGACCCTGACATCTCCAGCTAAAGGCCCCCAATTGAAAACCTGGGTGATGCTAGTATTATTTATGCCGACAGGTAAGACTCCTCCAGGATTTCAGGCGGGGGCCTTTAGCTGGAGAGGCCAGAGGCCGAACTTGAGATCTTCTACATGCAATGCAGCTGCTCTGTCACTGAGCTATACTGCCCTTCACTCAAATCCTCCTGCCACAAACTGAAAAATATTCCAGTCAACTGGAATCAGTGCTGCTTGGCTCCGAAAGCACCTTAGCGCACATATGGCAAGACCGTCAGCAGTTTTATTAGAGCTATCAGGAAAAACTTTCCCTTCCCCAGCCAAACCCGCAGCCAAACTAGAAAATATTCGGCGTCTCAGTCCCTCCCAACAGATTAAAGGCCCGGCCAATTATACAACATTAAGTCAGGGTTACGGAAAGGGCAGTCTCCCGGGTGGTGAGACATTGCTCAGTCCCTCACTTCCATTCTAGCTCAACGCCCAACCGCAGAGCTGAAAAGCAGCGGCCAACTTCAACAAAGAGCACATTGCCAAGGAGGAGAACCCCTTGCACCAACCCTGGTTGGCGCTCCCTTCCTGGAGTGGTGAGCACGAAAGCCCACGCTGGCACCGCTCAAGTTCCTTTCCCCAGGAATGAGAAAGTTTATACTTTCTCTTCTGCAAAAGCTGTCTACTTATATGCCCCAAACAAATGAAATACCGTGAAAATCCCTGAAACGAGAAGTAATTGACTAGAAATATTATCTTATGGAAATGGACTAAATAATAAAAATCAAAAAGTTTAAGGAAAAAGTTAGAAAAACCTAAAACTGAACAAAGCCTTAACGGGATGCCGGCTACAAACCTAGTTTCACTGAACTATTCAGTTTCCTCAGAAGGAAATAGAAAAATCATAAACCTTAAATGACCAAAATTCAAAGGGGGTAGAACTCCCAAAAATTCTGAAGTATTATAATCCTAGCTCGACTTAGGTGAAGCAAAGGTCGTTTAAGGTTTATGATTTTCCTATTTCTTTCTGAGGAAACTGAATAGTTCAGTGAAACGAAGTTTGCAGCCGGCATCCCGTTAAGGCTTTGTTCAATTTTAGGTTTTTCTCATTTTTTCCTTAAACCTTTTGATTTTTATTATTTAGTCCATTTCCATAAGATAATATTTCTAGTCAATTACTTCTCGTTTCAGGGATTTTCACGGTATTTCTTTTGTTTGGTGCACTTTCTCGGTTCCGTGACTGTCTTTTTTCTACTGCTGTCTACAATCATACCTCGGGTTAAATATGCTTCATGTTGAGCACGTTCGAGTTGCGCTCCGCGGCAACCCAGAAGTAACGGAGTGTGTTACTTCCGGGTTTCGCCACTCGCCCAGACGCTCAAAATGACGTCATGCAGAAGCGGCGAAAAGGGACGCGTGTGTGCGCAGACATGCCATCGCTAGTTACGTTTGCTTCTGGATGCAAACGGGGCTCCGGAACGGATCCCATTCGCATCCTGAGGTACCACTGTACTTATATGCCAGCTTTTGCCAACCTGCCGCTCTCTAGTCCTGGCTGGCTTTTGCTGCCAGGCAGCTTCCACCAAGACCCCAATCCCAGCCACCATGAACCTGTCTCGGCCTCTTGGCTTCACGACTACCTCACTTGGCCTGTTCTTATCACCACCACCACCTGCAGGAATTCGGCTGGGTCCGGGAAAGGGAAGAGGACTGCTTTGGCCACACAGAGCCAAGCCGAGCGAGAACTCAGTGCTCCTGGCCCAGCGACACAACACATTATAAAGTTATTTCTCCGGGCCGGAGACAAGGCACCCTCTGTCCTTGCTTTCCGCTGAACAGTCCAGAGTGTCCCTAACTTATCAAACAGCCGCTGGAGCCCCAACTGCCCTATTAATCATCTGCGTCTGGAAGCCTGTTTACATATGGCAGGGCTTGCGAGGTCAAAAACAACACATCGAGGCATGGTGGTCCCCACCCTCTGGTGAAGGCGGAAAGCAGCAGCTAAAAAAACAAAAGCCAATATGCTCTTATGTATCATCTCAGACGGATGAAACCAGGCACAAGTTATGCTTTGATTTAAAAGCAAGGGGGGAAAGCGGCCGCTACCACCCACCCGACCATGATTATTATTTCCAAAGGAATGCCAAGGGGGCGGCGTGAGGATCTCCCCGATTCCTCTCCTAGCTTTGGCACAGCCGGCACAACCACCTCTTGGTTACCGAGAGCGTTGTTGTGAAGTATAGAAGCCAAGCACCTCCCGCATTATCGCATTCCTTCGTGTGCTCAAGTTTTCCATGGAAGCACACCATACGGACAACTCCCAAAAATAATAGAAAGCAGATCTGCATGAAAACCCCTCTGAACTACCAGAACAGCCAGTGGCCATTGATGGATATGGCTTAAAGGCAGTGAGATTCTCCGTTCTGGATCTGGGGAAAGGATGAACAGGCACAACGGGAAGGGGAGACTGGGCCGCCTGCTCGCCAGCTCCACCAGCATTTTGCTATCTATCAAAACTAAGCTACTTGCAAGAGCCAGAGAGCAAGATTTTATCTGCCCCAGAGATCAAAAGAGGCAGAGAATAGGCTGAAGACAAATATTTATGTTGGCAGAAGTCAGTGGCAACAGGTCAAACACGATGAAGGGCTTTGACTGCTCTTTCTGACTGATTGCATTCCTATTAGGAAGAAATGCCTCCCCTTTGAAATGAATCAATTCACGGCAAAACAGTCGCTGTAACCAAAAGGACCAGAGTTCAGGTTCCAAGCAAATTCTGCCTTGGATTACATTACCATTCATTAGAGTCTTCATTAAGATATATTACTCAAACAAAACTCAAATGGGCAGGAGCAGCAGCAGCAGCAGCAGCAAGTACCATACCTGAATTGCAACCACTCGGGTGAGGTAGCTCTCTACACACAAATAGGGAACTGAAAGCAAGTCCCTAGAGTGGGTAAGATTTGAACACAGGCCTCTCCTTCTGGAGAACATTTCTAACCTAGAAGTCATATCCAGTTTTTAACCGGAATAACTGCTAACTTGTTCTGTTTACCTGTTAAGAGTATCGTTTGCCATAATTTCCATTTAGGAAGAGTGTTCTCCCACAGTGTGCAATCAGCCAGTAGCGCTACAGGCATAAAACTACTGCTCCTGCAGCCAATCAGAAGCAGTGGAAGCCCCGTCGGACGTTTGGCTTCCAAAAATAGTTTGCAAACTGGAACGGTCACTTCCAGGTTTGCGGCGTTCAGGAGCCAAAACGTTCAAGAACTAAGCTGTTCGAAAACCAAGGTACGATTATATACCTGCTGAAATGTGACTAAGTTAGGGACACTGATTTCAACCAGTCTACTATTGGGAGAAGTAAGCTGAATAGCGCTGACTGCTCCTCTTTTTCCAGTTTTATCCCGCTGCTCAGTCCCAGCTCAAACTCCCAAACCAGCTCACCAGTTCACTAAAATCAGTATCATGGTCTGGCTAAGCAAATACATAAACCACCAGAGGCCATTTAAGTCCACAAGGTACATCACCGTCTAAAAATAAGAACTTGCAACTATGGACCTAATTAAGAGCTAAATCAAAACTGTCAAGCCGGGGAAATGGTGCTAATCCCACGAAACAGAGAAGGCCTGTGCACAAACGAGATACCAGAATGACCGCTTCCCGGTTCGTGAGCCTCTTTGCAGAGATTTTTGAACAACAGTTTAGGATACACAGACACACAAGTTTCCACACTGCAGTATTTATAGGACCAGGAAAAATAGGAAGAAAATGACCTTTAAGAAACAAAACCACCACCAACAATTCGGCCAATAAACTTGCTTCTTTCTGGAAACTCTAAGAAGAGAGTTCCAGAATTCTTATTTTAAGAATTTGTTTGCATATAATATGGTCAAACAAAATTATTAGAAGAAAACTGGTAAGAACATTGGCAGGATTACTGTAATAACCTGCAGTTTTAGAGGAGTATATATTTAAAGTGGATGAATAAATGAGCAAATTAAGTTACTGTATTTTTCGCTCTATAAGATGCACCAGACCACAAGACGCACCTACTTTTTGGAGGAGGAAAACAAGAAAAAAAATATTCTGAATCTCAGAAGCCAGAAGAGCAAGAAGGATCGCTGTGCAGTGAAAGCAGCAATCCCTCTTGCTCTTCTGGCTTCTGTGATAGCTGCGCAGCCTGCATTTGCTCCATAAGACACACACACATTTCCCTTTACTTTTTAGGAGGGAAAAAGTGAGTCTTATAGAGCAAAAAATGCGGTAATTTGGATATGCAGAATATGTTAAAAAATACATTTAAGGAACCGCAGAAAAAAGGGGAAGGAAGTCAAGTTTTCAAACGTTAAAATGAGTATAAAATTATTGAAATGTATAAAATTGAAAATCAATAAATCACAAAATTATCAGAAGCAATCTACTTAAGCAAATTCCCAGGGGTCCCTCAGAGAGGCACCTCCCAAGGCAAAATTACTTACAGGGTCATGAACTGTTTCCGAAAACAAAGGCGGCCTCTCAGGGAAACAGGATAGTATCAGCTGGATTAGCACCAAAGTGAAATAGATGTAGAATGTAATATAACGAAAAACATCGACTTCAGAACCCTAGAAGAAGACATTGAATGCTGCAGTTAGCGGACTGACAGAAACCAGCAAAATAACGTGCGTCGTAGAGAAAGGAGATGGAGAAAACTCTCTCATCAATACTTGGGCGCATCAGACAAAATTGATCAGCAGGAGATTCAGGGCAGAGATAAAGAAGGGTGTCTTCACACAGGGTGTAACTAATTTATGGAATATGGTATGCCGTAAAATGTGCTGACTGCCACAGTTTTAGAAGGTTTTGAAGGGGGTTAGAGAAGTCCAATGAGGAGGAAGATAAGGGGATTCCAATGGCTATTATTCAATGAAAATCTAAATCATAGGTAGGCAAACTAAGGCCCGGGGGCCGGAACCGGCCCAATCGCCTTCTAAATCTGGCCCATGGACGGTCTGGGAATCAGCGTGTTTCGACATAAGTGGAATGTGTCCTTTTATTTAAAATACATCTCTGGGTTATTTGTGGGGCCTGCCTGGTGTTTTCACATGAGTAGAATGTGTGCTTTTTTAAAAAAATGCATCTCTGGGTATTTGTGAGGCATAGGAATTCATTCATTTCCCCCCCAAAAATATAGTCCAGCCCCCCATAAGGTCTGAGGGACAGTGGATCGGCCCCCCACTGAAAAAGTTTGCTGACCCCTGATCTATAGACTCGCCATGTTCAGAGGCAGCTCTGCACACACCTGAGAACGAACCATTTCCTCAAGGCTTGTTTTGTTTTTCATTATTTACTTGTTTTTATCCTGCATTTTATTCTGTGAACCGCCCTGAGAGCTTATGATGGGTGGTATAGAAATAATAATAACAATAACAATAATAATAATAATGTAAAAAAGCTGTAGCAAATGGAAGTGTTTGCGTTTTACAGCATGCTAGAACGTGCATGCGCATGCACACACTAGTTAACACATCTTAAAAAAATAAAAACGCAGAAAATTCTCTGCATAATGATCAGGAGAAAGAACAAAACATTTCCCCAGCTCTTTCAACAGCCGCTGCCCACAGCTTTGGTCTTGGGGGGGTTATCTCTGAACTGCACTTCCAAGGAGGCTGCAGGGCTGTTTTGATAGTCCCTTGACAAGCTCATCCAGGCTTTGATTTGAGTTTCAAACAAAAAGGGAAAAAGGAAAGGGAGCACGCTTTAGTGCCCTTTAACGCTTCGGAATGAGGTTTAATGGGTCATTAACTCACTTGTGTGGCTGCAGAGATTGCCAAGAAAAACCCCGAGTTTAATCATTAAACAAGCAACCGATTCCCTTCACGATTCCAAAGAGTCATCTGTGCTTAGCGGAGGCTGCTTACCGTACTCGAGGCGTGCATAATTTTGGATCTAAAAGTTACGGTGGCGCACAGGAGCGCAATAAGCCAGAAGAGCAACATGACTCCTGAAGACTGGGCTCCTTTCATCCTCTCGTACTGTATCAAAAATGTGGCAAGCAGCTGTGGAGATATCAAAGGGCAGGAGATCACTGTTCCATCAGAATGATGATGGCAAAGCAAAACAAGAACAAGGCTACAAATCCTCCCCCCTTGGACACAGCTCAGTTGGTTAGAGCATGGGGCTGATAATGTCAAGGTTGCAGGTTCGATTCCCAGATGGAACAGCCGTATAGTCTTGCATTGCAAGGGACTGGACTAGATGATTCTCAGGGTACCTCCCAACTTTATGATATTTATTGATCTACAGTTGTACCTTGGTTTTCGAACAGCTTAGTTCCCAGACGTTTTGGCTCCCGGATGCCGCAAACACGGAAGTGACTGTTCTGATTTGCAAACTATTTTTGGAAGCCAAACATCCGACGTGGCTTCCATGTCTTCCGATTGGCTGCAGGAGCTTCCTGCAGCCAATCAGAAGCCTGCTTTGGCTTCCGAATGTTTTGGAAGTCAAACAGACTTCCAGAACGGATTCCGTTTGACTTCCAAGGTATGACTGTACTTTTTTTTTTTAAATGATTTTTATTAATTTTCAAAGGTTTTAAAAATTTACTTATATTTCAACGTATGTTTTTCTTAAAATTTTGACTTCCCACCCTTACTCCCGTGATGTTTTTCTTTCCACCTTATACCTACTGCTTTATATAACAAACTTTAATCTAATACAATTGTCCTCTATTTCACTTATCACTGTTTTCATTCTGCACATGTGATTCGAACCCTGCCCATGTTTTCATTTGACTATAACAGTATTTCAAATAGTCCGAAAAGGGTCTCCATTCTTCCATAAACTGTTGGTCTCTTTTATCACTGTAGATTTCACCATTTCCACTGTAGTCCATTAGATTTTACCATTTCCACATAGTCCATTAACTTTTGAAGCCATTCCTCCTTGGTTCTCTAATCAGGAGTTGTGCAGGAATCCGATCTGGTAAGGCAGCACCAAGCTACTGCCGGGATTTACAATCAGGACACAAGCATAACGAGGTGTCCTATAGGTGGAAACGGCTCGTTTTAGCTGTTCCCATTGTCCTTGGTTACAAACAAAACAAGTTCTGCTGCTAAAATGAAGCTGCAGAAGAATAAAACATCATTTTCACTCACCATTGTTATGCCCAAAATCGTAGGGCTGACTAAAAAAACAGGAGCTCGGAAAATGTTGTGACTTCTTTCCCAGAAAGAGTAGAAAAGGTCTGCCCAGCAGACTATCCACAATAAGAGGCCCAAGGCCTGAAACAGGAAGGGGAAAAAAGATCGTTTTCAGATAAATAGTCTTCATGAAACATAGAATTAGGAGAAGAGGCTCTCTTAGCAGCATTTTGTATGGAGCCGCTTTGTGTGTGCGCGCAAATGGACTGGGCTGGGTGGAACAATTGATTCTGAAGACTTTAGCTTTCATATATATCATGCAGACCCTCCAAGTGTCCCTATTTTCCAGGGGCTTAAGAGAAGCCAT
The DNA here is from genome assembly GCF_964188315.1 of Podarcis muralis. Taxonomy (NCBI): domain Eukaryota; kingdom Metazoa; phylum Chordata; class Lepidosauria; order Squamata; family Lacertidae; genus Podarcis; species Podarcis muralis. Next base: position 46,692,551 of record NC_135668.1, read on the forward strand.
CCCAGTTTTTGATTTGATCCTGGAATGTCCTGCTTTTCCTTAGGATGTCCCTATTTTCATTGGAGAAATGTTGGAGGGTAGGAAGTTATCCGACATAGCTCCCCCCCAAGCCGTCTGAAAGCATTCCTGTATAGGGAAGTTTTAAAAATGTTTAATGTTTTATTATGTTTTTATATGTTGGAAGCTTCCCAGGCAACCCAGTAAGATGTTTGGGGTATAAATAGTAAAATTATCATTATGGAATGGGACGTCCCTATTTTCATCGGAGCATGCATGCGCCACTTACTGTTTTGGCTTTGTTGAGATGCGACATTTGGATGTATCCCCTGTCATGGCGCTGGAGGTACACGAAGTAGATTGGGAAGCAAGCCCAGAGGTAAATGCAAGGGATCCAGGTGAGGACGGTTTTCTGAAAGCACTTGGTGAAGTCTGGGTTCTCGGTGTACCATGTTAAATTCCAGTCCTGAGAAAAGAAGGGAACGGGTTAGCACGCTGTAGAGTTTGCAGGAGGCCCTGGGTTTAATCCTTAGCATCTCCAGGTGGGGCTGTGAATGTTCCCTGCCTCAAACCCTGGAGAGCTGCTGCCAGTCGGTGCAGGCAATACTAAGCTACATGGGCCTGTGGTTTGCCTCTGCATAAGACAGTTCCCTCTGTTCCCGCTTCTTGCAGGCCACCTGGAGGGCCTTCAAATCAAAAGGCAGGATAGAATCATAGACTTGGAAGGGACTGTGAGGGTCATCTGGTCCAACCCCTGCAATGCTGGAATCTTTTGCCCAATGTGGGATTCGAACTCACGACCCTGAAATTAAGTGTCTCATGCTCTACCGACTGAGCTATCTCAGGAATGCCATTTGGACAAAATTTTTATGGATCGATCGATCAATCGCCGCCAAATGAACAACAACAGTGATACAAATCAGTAGCATTATTCTCTTTGTGGTGACGTTGAAAGGTCAATGCAAGTAAATACATTGAGGATTGGGTCCTGCTGATAAGCAATGTTACTTGGTGGGGTACGTATGCCTTTAACGGCTGAAGGGCAAAGAGGAAGCCCAAAAAGCAGTGATGATTTTCTTTCCAGCATTCAAATGCGAGGAAGCGAGAGAGCTGCGCCCACTGAATACCTTCCTTGTAGGTGATAAAGGTAAAAAAGATGCTGTCAGGAGAAGGCGAATCTCCTTGTTAGCAGAGATATTTATGTAATTAAGTTAGCACTGGCATGCTTCCTCCCTGTCTGAAACCCCAGAGAGCCACTGACTGGCAGTGTAGAGAGAAGCTAAATGCACCAATGAGCTCTTACAAGCCAGCTTCCTATGTTTCTTTTCAATCACCTTTCTATTTCAATTGGAGGGGGTTCTTCCTTCCTTTCCTGGGCCTTTGCTGGAGACATGGGACTACATTTCCTTGCAACTGGGTGGTTGTGTGTTTCTGGGGAGGTGTCTACTGCTCTTCTGTTGTTCTATTTAATCTTGTTCTGGCTCTATTTATACTTGCATTTCATGTGCTGCTTATACCTTCACTGCTACTGCCACACACTGCTAGTTTTGTCTGCTACGGCTTTTGCTTCTACCGATTGACAAATTTATATTGCTTACTCTTTACTGATACGGCTGTACCAATGCTTATCTATTTACGCTGTTTGCTGCTTTGTATTGCCTGCAATACTCTTGTCAACAAATAACAAGAGATAATCTAGAGATTAGATTTTACTGAGATGCTGCAACTTTACTCAGGACTGATGCTATCACTGCTGCTCCAGGAAAGAAAGGAAGAATTTGGAAGCGAGATTTGTTTTCCGTTTCTGAAAGTCACTTTTTAACTCTCGGGTTTCTGACGTAACAGGCAAGGAGCATCAAGGCGAAGTTACTGAGACCAGACACGGTCTTTGGGCAAGAAAACTTTTAAGGGAGGCTCCTCTGCTCGCTTCCTGTTCCTGTCTCATTAGCCTGAGGCCAGACAAACTGGGTGCAACAGGGTCACCTGCTGTATTGAGGAGACGGTGTTTGTGCCAAGCCATTTGCTTAGTGGTTTTCCTGTCTGTCTGGTTCATGCCAACTCAGAAACATTATGCTCCTCCAGTCATGTGCAAGTCAAGTCTCCAAACACCGACCTAAAAGTTCACGGGTCCACTCATAAAAGTGAGTTATTTTGTCGCTTAAAAACAGCAACAACAATCAACAAGTGGGCTTATTGGCCCATCTAGCTCAATACAGTCAACACTGACTGGCAGCATCTCTCCAGGGTTTCGGGCAGCAATCTCTCCCAGCCATATGTAGGGTTGCCAGGAAACAAACCTGTGCCATTCTGCATGCAAAGCAGGTGCTCTGTTGTTGATTTATAGCCGTTCTCCAAAAAAGAAAAAAAATGAAACACCGAGTTTTGCAAAGGTTTCCTACTAGGTAATCTACAGAGCAATCCTGACTTGTCGCAGCCACTCGGGCAAATGGCAACTCACAGCATTTCCCTGGTTGCCTCGCCTCAAAAGGGATATTTGCAAGAGTTGGGAAAGGTTCAGAGAAGGGCAACCAAAGTGATCAAGGGGATGGAGCGGCTTCCCTACAAGGAATGGTTGCAGATGTGATTGAGAGGAGACACGATAGAAGTGGATTAAATTGTACGTGGCATAGAACAGTAGCAGACAGAAAGGAAGTTTACCTCCTCCTCTCTCATAGCGCTAGAATTCGTGGACATGCAATGAAGCTGAATGCTGGGTGATTTGAGATGGATAAAAGAAAATACTTCTTTAGGCAGTGCATAAACTATGGAGCTCTCACACGCAGGAGGCAGTGATGGCCCCCAATTTGGATGACTTGTAAAAGAGCACTGGACAAACATGAGGAGCAGCTATGATGGCGATGCTCTGCCCCCAAACCTGGAAACGATATGCTTCTGAATACTCCTTGCTGGAATCCACAGGAGGGGAAGAGTGTTCTTGTGCCCGGGTTCATAAGCATCTGTGTAGCCACGATGACTACCCAGATGTGGAAACAGATGGGCCATTGGCCTGATTCAGCAGGCACTTATTATGTTCTTATGGATTTGTGTACCTGGATGCCAAAGCTTAGACTTCCCTAACCTGTTCCCTTCAGATGTTTGGGCCCAACACCCATTTTTCCTAGCCAATAAATAGTCAAGGGTTGCAGAGAATTGTAATCTCAACACATCCTGAGGTCACCAACTTGAGGAAGGGTGGTGTTGGTGCATTCCATGGGGAAAATCACCCTGCATCTTCAAAAATAAAAGATTTAAAAAAAGGTAAAGGACCCCTGGATGGTTAAGTCCAGTCAAAGGCAACTATAGGGTTGAGCACTCATCTCGCTTTCAGGCTGAGGGAGCTGGTGTTTGTCCACAGACAGCTTTCCAGGTCATGTGGCCAGCAGGACTAAACCACTTCTGGCGCAACGGGACACTGTGACGGAAGCACAAGAACACAAAAATGCTGTTTGCCTTCCCACCGCAGTGCTGCCTATTCATCTACTTGCAATGGCTTTTGAACTGCTAGGTTGGCAGGAGCTGGGACAGAGCAACGGGAGCTCACCCCATCACGGGGATTCAAACCACCAAACTTCTGATCAGCAAGCCCAAGAGGCTCAGTGGTTTAGACAACAGTGCCACCCACGTCCCATCTTCAAACGTACACTGGCGTCTTCAAAAGCACACCTAGAAGCCGTGCCAGAGTGCTAATCAAATTGGCAGTAATGGATATTATCAAGATTCTAGCTAACTCAGTTCAGCAACCCTGTAATAATACAATTGCTTCCTACGCTGCAAGATTTCACCTGTAAGCAAGCTCTGCTCTCTATGAAGCCTATCAAATTCTATGCTGGGGGTCCTTCCAGCATTGCAAGAGGCTGCAAGGAATTTCACAGCACCAGCCTGATTTCAGCGAGGGGAGGACGCCCAGCAAAAAAAGCGCCTTCCAGATCGCACCCACTGAGTTTTTGGCGCTTGTCATGACACAGCATCCGATTACTTCACAGCAATGCCAGAAATGCCCTAACGAGATTAGCTTAGCTCTCCCGGTAGCCCCTCCAAAACCCTGTGAGAGAGATTTGCCGGCTATTTTTAATTATGAGCAGAGCGTGGGCAAAGGGAAAGCTATTTTAATGGAAAAAACAAAAGATTAAAAAGCTCCCACCCAATTGAGCAGCAAGCGAACCGTAACTGAAGGAGGGACGGTGAGAATAGAGAAAGTACCTTCCAAAGGAAATGGGAAGTTGGATCAAAATTCAACAGAGATTTATTCATTTATATATTAAATCTGTACACCACCCTTCATCCGAAGATCAAAGGGCAGTTCACGACACACACTCTTGTTTTTCATGGAGACACCTTCCGAGGCTTCTATAAGCCAGGGTAAAGAAGGTACACGAAACCTTCCCGAATGAAAAAAGATAAGGGTTCTGGACATGATGTCTGCGTCTGCAGTGTAGAATGGTCTCCTGTCCCGTCCCATGCATGGAATTTGGTGCCCAAAGATGGGGACTGAGTTGTACTGGCACAAGGCAAGGGATTCAGTGCCCGATGCAACTCCTTGTCCTTTACTCATGGCTGTTCATATCGATTTGATTTTTTTATTGTGTGCAATCCCAGGGCTGAACACAAAGAAAACAATGCCTGAAAAATTTAAAATTAAAATCAGGCCAAACGACAGCACAGGTGGTGGCAATTCAGCAATTCCAGGTGGTCAAAACAAAATCAGCCACCCTGGAAAGTCTGGTTGAAGAGGTACATATTCTGCAAGTTCCCATCACTTCGGCCCACCTAGCTCCCCCATTCTCCTGTTCTCTGCTTCGAAATTCCAAATTCTTGGGGAACCTGAGGAGGAGAGTATACAAATGACGCAAAATAACAGTGTGCTATTTCAGTACCATTACAAAACACACACAACAACTCTAAAACAATTTCATAGTTTCGTAGCACATCTAGCAAAAGGCATTTAAGGATCACCTCTCTGCAATGAGGACAGAGTTTATTCTTCTCGGAAATCACGGCTGATATCTCCACCTTTTCAGCCTGGCAGCTTTCATAATCTCTATACAAACACACGGGTTTTGGGTGACAGCTTTGCTTTTGGGTTTAAGTGGAGAGTTGTAGTTCAGGCATCAGACGAGGAGTACAAAGTACCTTGCGGCTTTTGTTAAGTCTGCACTGCATGGTCGGTGCTGCGCTCACAAGCCTTCCAGCCTGATCCCAAGAACGCATACACTGAAATAAATCCCATCGTGTTCAACAGGACTTAAAAGCGTGTATAGAATTTCACTCCCCTAACCGCATGTCTTTTGCAGCGAAGGCTTCTTGGCTATTGCTATCCCACGCCTACAGCATTCCTTGCAGGATTTGTGATGCAGCACAGAGCTTACGTTACAGAGCATATCAACACTTAGCTTTAAGAATGTTGGTTCTGTTGTGTACCAATTTCACCCTCTTGCCATCAAGCTCCCCCCGCCCCTTGCCCTGTTGGGAAAAGGAAATCCTGGTCTGAACAAAAACTCCAGAGATCAAGTAGAGAATAAAACAAGTTTGTCCAGCCAAGTTCAACTCAGATTCACTAAAGTCAACAGACCTAAGTTAGCCATGTTCATCGGGTCCACTGAGTAGGACTAAGATAGGACAGGTAAAGGTAAAGGTACCCCTGCCTGTACGGGCCAGTCTTGACAGACTCTAGGGTTGTGCGCTCATCTTACTCTAGAGGCCGGGAGCCAGCGCTGTCCGCAGACACTTCTGGGTCACGTGGCCAGCGTGACGAAGCTACTCTGGTGAGCCAGAGCCGAACACGGAAACGCTGTTTACCTTCCCGCTAGTAAGCGGTCCCTATTTATCTACTTGCGCCCGGGGGTGCTTTCGAACTGCTAGGTTGGCAGGCGCTGGGACCGAGCAGCGGGAGCGCACCCCACAGCGGGGATTCGAACCGCCGACCATGCGATCGGCAAGTCCTAGGCGCTGAGGTTTTACCCACAGCGCCACCCGCGTCCCAAGATAGGATACAACCCATTAAAAATAATAAGTTTATACCCGACCCCGTCACTCAGCAACCTGCTTAGAATTCATCCACGGGGAGATTAAGCCCAGAATGTGAGCTCCCTTCTCACAGAATAAGCACGCCCCAGCTGACGTGATTGCAGCAATTATATAAAAGTGGAGGGGGAAACCAAAGACTTTGTTAAATGAGGAAGCAGGGGAAGATTTTTAAAGACAGGAATGCTCAGAGCTAAAAGAAGGAAAATTCAGGACAAATGCAAGGGACTATATTTGCACAATGGGGCAACGGAAAGATAAGAGACGGGAAGCCGTTTTTGCATGACCTGAATCTGCACTCCTTTGTTGACAGCTCTGCAGATGTTAAGAGGAGCCTCTGGAAAGTAGAGGAGGGGTGAAGGCATGACTCACATTTTATTTGGTGGTGGGTGACCCTGGGTGAACCCGGCGCTGAGTGAAGCCTCACATAACCTTCCCAGGGGCTGAATATAGCAAGGCATCTTTCAACCCCAGCCTATGCCTGACGTTTGAGCACCTGCCTTTTCAATCTGGGAAGCTTATTGAGCCTGCAAAAGGATGCACATACACCCCCCCCCCACCAGATCTTACTTTAAAAATTAACGTAAGGAAAACGGCAGGTGCCCTTCCTGCCTTTTCCTGTGCCCTCCAGAGATACTGAAGCTTTGGCACCACTTCTGCTAGCATTATCAGTACTTCAGCCTTTCAGGGCAGTTGCATGCACTGTCAATCCTGCAATAATCCTGTAACTCACACCACATTTAAAGGATGAGCTTAGGGTCAACACCTGCTTATTCATCCCTTGGAAAGGCACCCAAAAACAGCAGCAGTCTGGTTGCAACAGAATAATAATAATAATAATAATAATAATAATAATAATAATAATAATTTATTTATTTATTTATTTATACCCCGCCCATCTTGCTGGGTTTCCCCAGCCACTCTGAGCAGCTTCCAACAGAATATTAAAATACAATAGACTATTAAACATTAAAAGCTTCCCTAAACAGGGCTGCCTTCAGATGTCTTCAGATGGCAGAAGCTTTCAAGGGCTGGTACAAGGATGGGCTAGTACAAGGTGTTGCTGGACCGCAGCTCCCATCATCACTGGCCATTGGCTAAGCTGGCTGGGGCTGATGGGAACTGAAGTTCAGCAACATCTAGAGGGCACATTGGCTACCCACGGTCCATGACTATTGGCCATGTTGGCTGGGTTGATGAGAGTTGGAGCAGACTAGAGCCTCAGTCCATGAACATTTTGTGTATGGGGTGTTAGGGGAGGGGTAGTACCTCTGGTGGGGGGACGACACGTTGTGCTCCTTCTGGGGTAGTCTGTCCATCTTTGGTCCCCACCCTGCACTCGGCTCTCACTTGTAGCTCCTAGAAGCTGCCAGCAGGCAACAGCAGCCACGTTCCGGGAAACGGCTTTGACTGGCCGGCTAAACCAGGGGAGGGGTCCCAATGGGTCTCAAACTCTCAGTGAGTTAGGGACTTCCCCTGCGTGCAAAGACAGGCTCCAGTGGATTGAGCAGACAAGACCAATGGTCAAGAAGGCAGTTTCTGCACATGATCTAGCGCAGTGGTTCTCAACCTTGGGTCCCCAGATGTTTTTTGGCCTACAACTCCCATGATCCCTAGCTTACAGGACCAGTGGTCAGGGATGATGGGAGTTGTAAGCCAAAAACAACTGGAGACCCAAGGTTGAGAAAGGCTGATCTAGCGGGAAGTGAGGGGCACATGGAGCTCGTCAACTTGGGAAGCCCAGTCCTCTGCTCTGCTGCTTCAGACTGAGGTTCACGGCAGGGCAAATCATACAACATTGTTCCTTCATCCAAAATTTGGGAGGAAGGGAAAAATCCCAGAGACAGAAAATAAGATTATCATGGAGAGGACAGTTCTAGACTAGCTTTCTCAACAAGCTGCTTATCTACATAAAGGGAATTTTCTTCGCAGGGAAACATCCAGCCATACAAACTCCCACTTGCAGCCTGAAGTGATAACTGCCCAGAAACAGACTTGCCACCTTATCTGCTGCTTGTGCAAGCGTGGCCTTAATTAACTAGTGCCAGTGCTTTGCTAGGCACTAATGTTTTTATTTGGCATACAAAGCAGATTATTCAAGTGGGATGAGCCTGGTCTATTTCTCTCCACCTCTGACGTTGTGAACTATTAGAATACCACGACCTGGGATGGATCCCGGGAGCGAAACAAACACCGGCTCTTAAAGCAGGTCCCTTCTGACCCCTGTTATATTTGGGGGGAGCAGAAGCAACAAGTAACAGGTGGGTGACTTGTGGAAAGGTTCCCCAAGGAAGAAACCTCAGCTGAACAGAGTCATCTTAAAGGTCATCTGAGGGCACATCCAAAAAACTTTGACCACCTTGAGAAAACCATACACACCTCCCCACCAACTTCTTCCACAGGTATGTTCTATGACTTAACTGTGCAATGAGATGCAATGCATCGAAAATGAAATTACTGCAATATGCTGCTACTTCACGGCAGGGTGTGCCATCCCTATGGCAAACACTGCCGCCCCCTCCCTGCAAAAATCCTGCAGGTAATTACAGCCACCGGCAATTCAACCAGGTCTTCTGCAAAGAAAACGCCTGGAAAATCTATCTCTGCAAATCATAGAACATCTGCTGCATGCATTTTACCTCAAACAGCACCTCAAAACAACCTTTGCCACTGTTATTTTGCTTTTACACCAGTTAACTACACACAGAAGTTTGCTGTGTTCCTAGCACCAAATTGAAAGATCCTGGCAATCTGCAGCTTTAACTAAAGGAAATAGAAAAGAGCAAGCACGTTGCTACAGAGAGGCTCAAAAAGATAAGCAATGTCGGGTGAAAACTCCAAGCCAAAGAGGAGGACAAAGCAAAGCAGCCTGTTCCGAGTTCAAAACACTAAACAGCCAATTAATATTACTGTGCACCAATGGAGACTGCAACAGGTATTTCTAGAATTTTAATCCTTTGAAGACAAATATAACCTGAATTAGTAAGCTACATTTTTTTGCATATCAGACACTGGACACAGAAAAGTCACTATCAGAAAGCCTGCATGTATGTACTTTGCAGCAACCATCAACTACGTTGGCAAACATTATTATCTGATCTGATCCGGCCAGATCAGTTTCTGCAAGGTTATTAGGACATATTAACAGAGCAACTCACTTATCTCAGAATAAGAGCAATCACACTGTTATCCGCATCGTGCATCATTAAGCCCTGCAGTTACATTATAAAACAGATTTGAAATCAGCCTGCCCAATTCAGAAGCACAAGGGAATTCGCTTCCTGGAGAAAACAAGTAAAAGAAATTGTGAAAAGCAGTCTGAAGGCACATGATCCAGCCACTTCGCTGAAGCTAAGCAACTGAGATTGGCTCAATATCTCAACAGACCCCTTGGGGCCCCTTGTAAATGCTGCACTGAGTTCCACAGGTGGAAATAATACCGGCAATAAAATAAAACCAACAGGCACAAGATTCAGAGGAAATCCATGGATGTGTCAGTAATAAAGATACTGACACATTGGCTGTACAGGTAAGTAGAAAACCGTTCATTAAGTGAGCACAGTTCCTCTCTTATGAGCAGAACGGAAATTCCACAATGTGTCCTGATTTATGGCACCTCTTGGGAAAGGAAAAATGGGAAATACCTAGAGAAAGGGTCATGGTGTACTGGAGTTGTGAACCCAAGCGTGAGCTAGTTGTAAAAGCCAAGCAACTGATGAAACAACAGCTTGTTGTAAGGGCAAGATTTACTGGGTGTATGAAAGGCATGTGGGGGGCGGACGGGACTCCACAAAACAAAAACTAAGTTGAAAGAATGCGGACAATAAGCTTGACTCAAATGTAACTTATAGCAGAGTTGCCTCTACAGTGGTACCTCGGGTTAAGAACTTAATTCATTCCGGAGGTCCATACTTAACCTGAAACTGTTCTTAACCTGAAGCACCGCTTTAGCTAATGGGGCCTCCTGCTGCCGCTGCGCCGCCGCTGCATGATTTCTGTTCTCATCCTGATGCAAAGTTCTTAACCTGAGGTACTATTTCTGGGTTAGCGGAGTCTGTAACCTGAAGTGTCTGTAACTTGAAGTGTCTGTAACCCAAGATAACACGGTACTGTATGTAAAGGTAAAGGGTAAAGGGACCCCTGACCATTAGGTCCAGTCGCGGACGACTCTGGGGTTGTGGTACTCATCTCGCTTTATTGGCCGAGGGAGCCGGCGTACAGCTTCCAGGTCATGTGGCCAGCATGACTAGGCCTCTTCTGGCGAACCAGAGCAGTGCACGGAAACGCCATTTACCTTCCTGCCAGAGCAGTACCTAATTATCTACTTGCACTTTGACGTGCTTTCGAACTACTAGGTTGGCAGAAGCGGGGACCGAGCAACAGGAGCTCACCCCGTTGCGGGGATTTGAACCGCCGACCTTCTGATCGGCAAGCCCTAGGCTCAGTGGTTTAACCCACAGCGCCCCCCGCACCACACTACTGTGTGTAGTGCCACATATTAAAAGCACTGGCCTTTTCAAACAATGCCTTTTCCCCCACTGCTCTCGTTTCCCCTCCTGCAAACGGCATTCACGGGGAGAGCACCAGATCAGCAGCCCAAAAACACACGGGAAATATCCAGATCAGCTTTGACAGCGGTGCTATTGATTAGCCAGAGTCAGAAGGCTACAGGGCCCACCAGCGAGCAGTGAAGGCACCCTCTCAGCATTTAAATCCCAAAGAGAAGCGGCAGTCCTCAAACAAATTGCTCCAGCGTCGGTCACACAAATGCAGAGTAAACAGATTTTCTTTCCCATTCTATTTCAGCGGGTTACTGGAACAAACTGCAGCCCTTTAAACAGCGGTCTCTTTTTCAGGGATGTCAAGCAAGGCAAGAGGCCCACGTTTTCCTTCCAACAGCGGTGCAAAAGGTAGAATTTTGCTATGCGCAGTTTCTCGTGGCAGGAAGAGATGTTTCCTGCACGACTTCAAAAAGCAGAACAGCCTTGTCCTAAACAGAGTTAGCCCAAGCATTTTCATGTCACAGTAATAATAATATTTTTTTTTTAAGTACCGTGCAGTAACAGTTCCAAACTTTAGTTCTCCTTGCACAGCATTCATCATAATCATGAGTCATGAATATCTGCGGAAAAAAGCACTGACTAAGCCGTGGAAACAAACAAAAAGATGAGTTGGGTCGAAAGTCTGTTGCTGCATGGAAGAAGGAGTCGTGGGAAGATCAGGGAAAAACTCGTTTCTATCTTTAAATTAACTGAAGTTTACCACTGTATCCAAACGCAGACAAATGTGGCAATTCTTTAGTATGTTTGAGTGAAACCAGCTAATAACAACAAACCATAGTTAAGATAAACCACAGTTTAGGGTTCAGACAAAACACTAAACTGCTGCTTACTGAAAATGGAAGCAAAAGCTTCCGATCTCTCCTTGTGGGGCAGAGGCAGAAAAGCACACAAGAGTTCAGCACCTTATCTGAAGGTAAAATGCAGGAGAATAGTGGCACAGGTTGTAAAGAGGGTGTTAAATCCACAAAAAAGCAGAGACATCACCTTGCCAACAAAGGTCCGCATAGTTAAAGCCATGGTTTTCCCAGTAGTGATGTATGGAAGTGAGAGCTGGACCATAAAGAAGGCTGATTGCCAAAGAATAGATGCTTTTGAATTATGGTGCTGGAGGAGACTCTTGAGAGTCCCTTGGACTGCAAGAAGATCAAACCTATCCATTCTGAAGGAAATCAGCCCTGAGTGCTCACTGGAAGGACAAATCCTGAAGCTGAGGCTCCAATACTTTGGCCACCTCATGAGAAGAGAAGACTCCCTGGAAAAGACCCTGATGTTGGGAAAGATTGAGTGCACAAGGAGAAGGGGACGACAGAGGACGAGATGGTTGGACAGTGTCATAGAAGCTACCAGCATGAGTTTGACTGAACTGCGGGAGGCAGTGGAAGACAGGAGTGCCTGGCGTGCTCTTGTCCATGGGGTCACGAAGAGTCGGACACGACTAAATGACCAAACAACAACAAACAAATCCACAAAAAGAGCTGTTCTGGGTTGAACCAAGGCCTACATGCCAGTCTTAAAGTGGCCGATCAGATGCCTCACAAGCAATATGTGCCTCGTGCTCACACTTTGGGGAAAAGGAGGTTCAAATGCAACCATGGCTGTCTGCCTATATGAGAAACCTGTTCAACTACTGAAGCTTGCAAGGCTTACCAGAGAAGCGGTAGTGGTTAGAGTATTAAGAGCACAACCAGGGAGAACCCGGTTCAAATCTCCACTCAGCCATGAAACACACCAAGTGACCTTGGACCAATCTCTTGTCTCTCAGTCCTACCTGAGCAGGGTACAAATAGGATAAAATGCAGAGGAGTTTTCTTATGCATCCCCATGAGCTCCTCGAAGGAAGGGCAACATAAATATAACTAACAATACCAGGGAGAAGCGAAGAGGGTATCCTTGAGGAGTAAAAATATTCTCTAGTAGAGACAAATAGGAGCCGATCCGTTAAATGTTTTCTCCAGGAATTTGGCAATTTCAACAAAAGCAAAAGCTCTAGAGATGGGTGGTCCAGCCCGCAAGGCCTGTTTGGGCGGCCCTTGGCAACATTCAAGGAAAAACATCTTAAAGCCTTAAAATTATATTTTGTGTGTGCGCGTCATTGATTAATTGATTGATTTTATTTCCATGTCACTTTTCATTCACGTGAGCCACAAACTGGCTTACAAACAATAAACGATAACCTAATATAACATCACAAATACAACATAAACCATATAGAATAATTAAGAAATCACCAGTAAAATGATTACAATCTATAAGACACTATTTACAAAACAGCTCGAAAAAAAGCTGAATGGCATAATTACAATAAAAAATTACAATAAAAGTCGTATTATAGGATTCACAGCATTCTTAATCTATAAAGCAGCATTAAAAGCTTTAACAAACAGCAACCAAAAGTTAACTAAGCACTGTTGAATTCATACAAACACGCTCCCCATCCTCCTGACTCATAATCTTCCACACTGTTCAGGTCTTCAAAAAATCAACAACACATATACAAAATGCCTGCAGCAGCAGTTCCCTTCTGCAGGCTCCTAGGGCTAGAGGGTGGGGCAAGGCAGGTGGAAAAAGCCATTGCCTGAATCACAGAATTGTAGAATTGGAAGGGACCCTGAGGAGCATCTAGTCCAACCCTGTGCAATGCAGGAATATGTAGCTGTCCCATGCGGGGATCGAACCTGCCACCCCAGTGTTATCAGCACCACGCTCTAATAAACTGAGCTATCCCAGCTATGTGGCCAGCATAATGTCTCTCTCCCCTTACCATCTGTTTGTGTATTAATTCTGTTTAATATTTTTAAAAATTCATATATTTAAATATATTGTGTATATTAAATATATTGCAAACCCTTTTAATTTACGATGGGGAAATTAAATTAAGCGTGTGGCCCGAGAGTTCTGTGTTGAATAACTCTTGTGGCCCACTTGGTATGAAAAGTTGGACTGCCCTGTTCTAGAGAAATGGCACATTCGCTCCAATTAATCATCTTTCTCGCCATAAATAAATTGCAGTCATAACTACTGTTCAGCCTCCAATATACTTGCATAACTTATAATAATCCTACATGCCTGGCACATATCCCTATATGCATATTATCTTTCAGTATTATTAAAGAAGAGGTGTTTATTGATTTAACCATTGGCCCTATTCCCAATCCCAGCAGTTCAGCTATAATTTCCAAAACTGTGATGGCAACCCATGATATGTGGGGAGATAATCTGGTAGGAAGGGAAGAGAACTAAGAGGCTTGAGTTTTTCGCAGCTCGAATTTGTTTCAATTGAGCCTGTTTAGGTGAATTATCCGTTTTCACTGGAACTCAGGCTGTTACAATCAGCCACACAGCTCCATTCCTACAGAGACACAGGACAAAGCCATTCTCTTTTCAACCATTACTAGAACGACTACAAATTAGCAGGCAAAACAGCAGAATCAGAAAACAGTAATTGCTCCTTTAATTAAGGCCACCAAGGCAGGACTTAAATGGAACTGGGTAAAGGTTTTGGCTTTCTTGTCAAACTCTGGAAAAAAGCCAAAAACAGAAGCGAGACGGAGAGTGCATGATGTTCAATCAGTTACTACAGTATAAGGAAAGGGACATCCACACATATTGAAAACTAGACACGCTGGACTTTGCATACTGCACCGATGGAAACTTTTGCTAAAAACTGTAAGAAAGGAAACTTAGCAGGGAGTTAGCATGACCTTCAACAAACAATAATTGTTCTTTCTGCCCACAGCCAACTCAGCGTTGAAAGGCTTCTTCCAATGACTGCATTCTTGAAACTTCTAGGCCTTCATGTGTTTTGCGAATCAATGTTAGAGACATGGTCTTACACCTGAAACAGTTAACTTGTGTGGAAGACTAAGAATTCTCCATCTGCAGATAGGCCCACCTTCCCCGTCTCTGCAAGAGTCACCCATCTGAAGGATGCCTTCTAACCAGATGGAGGCAATCTGAAATCAGCAATTGCTACAGAGCGGCAACAGGTAACCTCCACGGAGAACAGATTGTTTTGTTGTCTGCATCAGCAGTGACTGAATTATCCAAACACAAGCGATGAAGGCTGGAGGAAGCATTACCCGTCCCAGATGGAGGCACACAGAAAGGAAGACCAGAGCAGTGAGTCACACAGAGCCACACCAGGCAGCCCCCTCTGTCTATGAATACTTTGAGCTCTTGGCACGCTAATAGTTACCTTGGGCAGTGCTTTCTTCTGGGGCGACGCAGGGGTATACATACCCCTAAACATTTTGTGAATCTAAGTTTGGCCTCATTGAGGGGCAGTATTTCCATATGAGTAGGAAAATGAGATCACCCCTAAACATTTTTTTTTAGAAAAAAAAGCACTGAGCGTGAGGCTGAGGAAGATGACACAACTTGTGTCACACCATGCCCATCTAACTGGCTTAAGTAGGCCTATATTTTCTAGTCTAGAGTGCATAATACTACAGCTCTACAGTGGAACTAGGAACCCACAAATTCCCACCAAAATCAAAGCAGGTACAAGAATGCAAACAGCAAATTACTAGTGGGGAGCAGCGTTATAAATTCCCCACTTATACCTGGGTTACTGGTGCTGCAATGGAAAGTATAGGCACTGTTTCCCCCTCAATGAAATTTCTTTTTCTTATTTATTTCATTTCTATTACGCTTTGTATTTTAAAGGAAAAAAATCCTAAAGCGGTTTACAACATGTTAAAACATCAAAGGAAAGAATCCAGAATACAGTCATACCTTGGTTCTCAAACAGAATCCGTTCTGGGAGTCCGTTCGATTCCTGGAACCATTCAAAAACCAAGGCGCGGCTTCCTGCAGTCAATTGGAAGCCACGCCGGATGCTCGGCTTCCGAAAATTGTTCAAAAACCAGAACGCTCACTTTGTTTTCGATCGTCCGGGAGCCGAAACATACAAGTTCCAAGGCGTTTTGCAACCAAGGTACGACTGTAAAACAAATTCAAGCTTCCAGGAAAATATTTCAGATCCTTCTCCAAGTGACGTTTTGTTTTCCCCACATCTATTTACCTGCTTAATTTATAGAGCTGCCTCATAGCAGAAGTATTCTAGAAAGCATTGCACAAACACCCCTTACCAATTTTGTTTAGCTGCACACAACTGGAATCTGATTTAAGGCATGCTTCCCTCCAGTAATACCAACACTGCCATAGCAAGCAAGGCAGAACACACAAGAAGTGCCTTCTAGGAAAATCTGAGTCTCCACAGGGAACCTCCCTTTCAACAAGTCTCCGCTGCAACTTTGGCTTGTGTAATAACTATTTCCCAGCCGGTGGGTCCAGTTATCAAAGTGTTCCAACCTTCAGAAGTCCTTCATTAGTCACAAACCTTCGGCCAAAATAGCAAGCTACAACTTATCCTGACTTTACAAGGGCAGCTAAGTGAGACTTCAAAGCCACTGGTTCTTTACCCAGTCAGGAGAGCAAGAACCTATTTATTGGCTTAGCAACTGCAAGCACCTCAGGGCAGGGACGCACCCCCATGAACACACACACACACACACACACACACACACACACACACGGGGCACTGTGATCCCAGTAAGTCAGGCCTCTCTCCTTTCTTGTTGCAAATGGTGCTCTGAACGCTCATTCAGCCAACAACGACAGATCACTTACATATCGAGTCTTCTGTGCAATTTTCAGGTGCAGGTAGACAGCAAGTTGTAAATCATAATAGTTGCATGAGGGAGAGGAACCCCATTGTATATACCCTTGCACAAGTCTGAGGACAGACAAACCAGTTACCTAAGCAGTAACCCACAGTATTGGGCATATTCTCAAATTCCCTTATGACCAGGGTGGATTTGATTTAAATCAAATCGATTTAAATCACGATTTAAATCACTAGTCAGTAAGACTTGATTTAAATCTTTTTTTTTTTTTTTTACAGAAAGACATTCCTGCTGGTATAATCTTAATATTTACAACCAGATGAAGGTTTCATTTTTGGAATAATAAATTTTCAGAGTAGTTTTTACAGTTCTATCAAAAATTACTGATTTGGTTATACTATTAGAAATGCATAGACAGATCATTATGAAATTATTGTGAGGTTTAATAAGTTAACTGTTTATATTTGGACAACTTTTGCGCTGTACTTTATTGGAAGGAGAAAAATAATCATTTCCTCAATAACAATTTAAACCATTTATTTAACTAAAACAGTAACATTATAGCATATGCATCCATGTTTGTTAACTGATGTGGTTAAACTTTTTAAAAAAACCCAAAACGAAACACCCAACTTAGGCTGAGTTTCAACACACACGAAAAACTTAAAACAAATTCTTATTTCCTGATAAATAGCCTTTGGACTATAATGTAACGTAAATAGAAAACTATCTTTAGAAAGATTTTTTCCTCCCAAAACATTTAATTTTAAAAATCCAATTTAAATAAAAAAAATTTAAATAAAAAAATTGATTTTTATCCACCCTGCTTATGACCATTATTAAAATTTCAGCATGGAGGAAGTTTTTACACAGGGTAAAAAAAAGGAAAGTGGCTGACAGAGATGCCCATTTTAATCACTCTCTCAAATTTCCCACCAAAATCTTACTAACAGCGGAATACTTTTTTTGTTCTTGCTTAAGCATAAAAATGGTAGCCCCCAATGGTAAGCTATAAAATGTTGTATTTAACTCCTTTGTATCCCAAATTTCCCATAAAAATATATTCCATCAAAGTAATTTAAATCTCATGCAGAATATCAGATTATAAAACACCCACAAAAGTCTGACGCAAGAACAGTACAAACAGCAAAGGGAGGAAAAACAGACATCGAGCCAACCTCTGGAGGCGTGAAAAAGCAGGAATCTTTGCCAACAGATGCTTTAATGGATCCATAAAACATCAGGCAATCAATTTACTGCACTGTCCCAGGGGGGAGTTTCATAAACAGGGTGCTGCCACACAGGACAAAGCTCCACTCTGGTAACTTAACCCAGCCTTCCCCAATGATTTGAACTTTTTAGTCTAAAACATCTGGAAGGAACCAGGTTGACGAAAGCTAACTTGATCTCTTTCAAAGAATGGATGTGTGCACTCGGGGAAAGGCATCAGAAACTGATCTAAAGGAGGAGGCAGGTTGACACACCCAGCGTTATGTCAGATCAAATGGGTGCATGCAAATTAGTGCCTGGCTTCCTGGTGGTGCAAGGCTGCTTTTTCACACAGTGCAATTAACGTATGGCAGTTACAGAGCCACACAAGTGCGTGCGAGAGGTGCCTCTGCCCCAATTCCAAAGTTAGACCAAGTCTTCTCCAACATGGCACCCAACATGGTTTGGCCTACAACTCCCATCAGCCCCAGGCAACATGGCCAATGGGATGGGATAATGAGAGCCATAGTTCAACCACACCTGGAAGGCACTAGGTTGGGGAGGGCTAAACTAGAAGCTGCAGTCCTCTCATGCAGCTGATACTGGTGACTGGGGACAATGGGGGTTGTAGGCCAAAATTATCCAGAGTTTGGGAACAGCTGGTTTAGACAGTGGAGGGAAACAGCATATATGAGGTGCCAGATTAAACACTCGGATTTTCTAGTTTTGTTTTTTAAAGAAGGATCAAATGGCACACTTCTTTTCAGGTTTTCCCTGGCCCAGAAGATAGGACTCTGTTTCATGTGTCTGAATCTTCTGAATTTCTGTTTTACTTCCTTTTCATACTGCTGCTTACTGGTTTTAGGCTGCATTTTTTGTTTCAATTACAGAGTTTTGTTATTTTAGACTGTACATTGCTTAGAGGTTCAGAAAATTATTTTTTCGCTCATTTTTTTCATGCAATTTATATACTGCTTGCTTGTTTTTTAAAAAAATAACCCTCAAACAGCTTACAAAAATTATGCAGCATAAATGCTTTTAAGCAAATAAGCCCCCCTTTATTTAATAATAAAGCCACTTTATTAATGTACAATACACGAATGACAAGAACCAGGTAAAACCAACTACCTCCAGCTTTCACTGGTTATGAAATTCTAAAGAGAAAGTCATGATGAGACATAATTTCTCCATGCAAACTTTCACCGAACTGGAATCATGCCACTTCACTTCACATACCTGCATCACTCAAGAGCATTAAGGCTCGTTATTGCAGTACGGAGCAGAAAAGTAAAAGTATTTGCCCCCAAGTGTCAGATTCTCTCTAAAACATGTGTGCCAACAAATATACTGTATGTCAGAAATAAAGAAACTTCCACTAACAATGCAAACCTACACATCTACTCAGACAAAAGTCAGAGTTCAATGTGGTTTATTTCTTGTTAAGGGTACGCAAGATTGCAGCCTAAGTAGCTTCTGCACGCAGAAATTAAATCCAAATGAACAGATGCAGAAGTCAGCAAAAACACGTTTTTGTTTTTTAGAAAAGCAACAGGAGTTAAGACAGCAGCATTTACCACTTCCTTGCCCTGTACTCCAATATTACAATCTCTTAGGTGTGGGCCTGTTATATAAGCTGTTGGTGCACACAGTTGTGTGTGTGTGTGTATAACATATTACATCGCTTCGTAACAAAGACAGCCCTAACCACATTAAGGATAGAAGCCACTTCAGAACAAGAACAAGAAAAAGGAATTGGAATGCAAAACAAGTTCAGGGCGTCTTCTGAAGTTTTGCAAGAGGGTAAAACATGCCGTCTGAAACACACAGCTTCCATGTGACGTGTTAAACATGACACCAGCACAAAAGCAAACACTACTACAAAAGATGAACCAGAGATTAGCCACAATAGCAACTGCCAGCGGCCAGTCCCAGGAAAGCAGATCCAACAGATATTTTTAAAAAACAGACATGTTGCAAAGGCTTCTCCCTTTTTCTGCTTTATGAAAACCGTTCCACGTTTAGAAGCAGGCCAGGGGAACACCTGAGGATCCTGAATGAGAGCAGGCAAAAGCAGAGAAGGTGCAAACCTGATTTCTTTGCTCCAGGTTGCATTCAGTGGGCAGTTGGCAACATCATCGAATTGTAGAGTTGGAAGGGACCCTGAGGGTCATGTAGTCTAACCCCCTGCAATCCAGGGATCTTCAAATGAGTTTAACGGTGTCTGTTAATGGCAATGAAGGGAGCTGGGGGACTGCTGACTGTTCTAATGCCATTTTAAACGTAATTTGTTAAGCCCACTTATTTGAAAGACTATGATCCCATGCACACTCACCTGGGAGTGAGCTCCATGGGACTTGCTTCCAAGTAAACATGCTTAGCATTACAGTGTGCATAAATTACAGACTAAAGCAGGCAGCAGAAAAACAGTAACGGAGCCCAAAATGCACACACATGACTCAGAAGCATATGCAACTGTGCTTACTCCCAGGTTAAGGAGTGTGAAGGGTGGCTGGCTAGCAGTGCAAATCCTAAATATGCTTACTCATGAGCAGGCCCTGCTGTGTGCTCAATGGGGAGTTACTCCCCTAGTTAAGGTAAGAACATCCCAAGTCCAGCATCCCATTTACCACAGGGATCAACCAGAAACACCAACAGCCCACAAGCAGGACATAATTGCAACTGGCCTTCTGTAACCCAAGAGACTAAAATTCAGACGCATGGCGCCTCCTCCGAGCCTTGAAGCACCACAGCCACTATTATGGCCAGCAACTTTATCCCCCTGCGAATTTTTCCAATCCCCATTTGCCACAGCTTGTGGCAGCGAGTTCCACAGTTTAACTGTGCAGCCGGACAAAAGATGTGGATCATCTCTCAATTCTTTATTGGCCTGTTCAATCTGCAAAACGCCTTTCCTCTGTAGGTCTTGGGGGCAGTTCACAGCTGCCAGGATAAAGACCTTCCTTTCCCCAGAGCATGCACAGAGTTCACACAAAATAAAATCACCTCTCCCCAAGCATTGCAGCTTTCCTCCTCGCTGCTACTTGCCTTTAAACACCCCCTCCACACACACCCCAATAATTTTTTTTTTTGTCATGGAAAATAGAACCCCCCCCCACAAAAAACCCTGCACCTTTTCCGAGACTCTGTAATAAACCAAATGAAAAATAAAACCGGGGGAGGGAGAGATGCACCTAAAAAGGGAAGATATGGGGCGGGTGTCTTTGTCCCCCCCCCCCATCCTCCCAGTTTCCCCACTGAATCCCAGTTGCCGAGGGTGGAGGCGGCGCACACAAAGGGGCTTTGCCTCGCCGCTGCCGGGCAAGGCGAGACCCCCCTCCCGCCCCACAAAGCCCGGCCTCTGGGTCCGGGGATGCTGCCCCATCTCTCTCCCCACACTCTCTCACCCATAAGGGCTCGGAGCCGGCCGGGCCCCTGCAGAGCCGCTGGACGTCCATGGCGGGCGTCGGCGCTTGCCCAGGCTGGCCGGCGAAAGCTCTGCCTCGCTCGGCGGCGGCGGCGGCTTCGAGGGAAAGGAAGCCTCTGCCGGGGAGGAGGAGCCGCCGGCCGAGCCGGGCCGGAGCTGATTGGGCGGAGCGGTCGGGGGCGGCGAGGGAGAGGCCCCCTCTGGCGCGGGAGGAGCCGCCTCAGAGCCGCGGCCTAGGCGCGCCCTCCTCCTCCTCCCCGGCCCTCGCCCGCCTCTCTGCCCGCGAGGCGAGACCGGGAGGGCCGGGGGAGGAGGCCACGTAGCGGGCCACGGGCGCCTTGCTCAGAGTAGGCCCCCTGGGCTGCAGCAGGCCCGTTGGTTTCGGCCGGGGTCTGCTCTTGGATAGGGGCCCGTCTGCACAGTGCGGTGGAAGCGCGACGGTGCCGCTTTAAACAGTCATGGCTTCTATATATATACTCTCTTTCTCTATATATAATATTATTCTGTCTCTCGATATCCTATAGGCGCTGTCTAATTGAATTATTTGCTTTCCTGAATATATATGTGTGTGTGTGTGTGTGTGTGTGTGTGTGTAATAATTCAATAATAATAATAGGCACAGTCTAATGAAATTATTTGCTTTACTGAATATATAAATGTGTGTGTGTAATAATTCAATAATAGGTGCTGTCTAATTGAATTATTTCTATACTGAATATATACATGTGTGTGTATATATGTGTGTGTATAATAATTCAGTAATAATAATAATACAATTAGACAGCGCCTACGGTATATGATATCGAGCGACAGACTAATTTGGCCGCGATAATAAGGACATTTTGCCCATGGTATGATTATTTCCAATCTAGTCATTTTGACACGTTGGCCCCCTGTTTGCAAAATTGTAACAATTCCAAAATACAGACACGCTTGGCTAGACTGGATTGGATAGATTGGATAGACTGCCTTCAGCTGTGCTTGAAGGTCGGTTTCAAAAAATCCCGCTATGAAAACGCTTCTGTCCATCTGGAGATAGCAGTATTGAATCAGTAGCTCGTGAGCTTCTAGCTTGCACTCTTTATAAAGATTTGAGGTTCTTGCCCCTCTACTTCTATCCATACCAGGTCGCTCAACCATTGCTACTGTGTCCTTTCTTCCAGCAGATCAAGATAATCGGGTGACAGCATAAAAAACTGCAAACATTTTAGCAGGGTCAATTAGAATAAGATCTATTATTTGATTATTGATGTAAATGTCCAGAACGTATTTTGTATAGTTAAGTTTTTACCTCTATCTTCAGTACATTTTATTTTATTGGCTGATGCAAATAAAAATTCTTCAGATGATACATATGCATGTGATATATACATTTATCAGCCACATATTTCAGTCTCTACAGGTTGCCCCCCAATAAAGCTCAACAACTTTGCGGGTGTCAGAAATGTAACTTTCTGAAATAATGGCAACCCTACACAAACATATATATGCACATGATATATACATTTATCAGCCACATATATCAGTGTCTACAGCCTCAGCAGGCACTGCAACCTTCCAAAAGTTTGACTTCGCCCCCAGGGTCACACTCCTCCAATGTCTCCTGAGACAGATGGATGTAAACCGTGTATACATGCATATACATATGTATATGCATACAGTCACGGTAAAGAGAAAGTACTCCCTCTGAATTCTGTGGTTTTACATATTGAGGACGTAATAACTATCTGTTGCTTAGCAGGTCTTAGAATTAGGTAAATACAACCTCAGATGAACAGCATCTGTAGTGGGAAACAACCCCAAATGCACAGCAGGGTGGAAAGAAGAAATTAAGTCACTGCACCAAAAGCCTGTCTAAAGGTTAATACAGTGGTGCCTCGGGTTAAGTACTTAATTCGTTCCGGAGGTCCATACTTAACCTGAAACTGTTCTTAACCTGAAGCACCACTTTAGCTAATGGGGCCTCCTGCTGCCGCCGTGCCGCCAGAGCACGATTTCCGTTCTCATCCTGAAGCAAAGTTCTTAACCTGAATCACTATTTCTGGGTTAGCGGAGTCTGTAACCTGAAGCGTATGTAACCCAAGGTACCACTGTACTGGCCAAACCACACCATCATTATGAGCTTCACTTCCCTATCTCCACCCCTTTTGTAATCTTTTAAGATTAAAACTCAATAAACACAATAATAGGAGGTTAGTAAACTGTTCTGAAAGGAGATCTATAAATGCTTTGGATATTAATGTAATATTAAAACAGTTTCAGGCTGCAACCCAAAATACATTTTTCTGCAGGCAGCCCCAATGAATGCAGAGCTAGACTTCTGAGGAACGGTGCTGAGAGATTTGCATTTTAAAGCAGCAATTCCACCCACACTGGCTTGGAACAAGTAACTTCCACTGACACCATAGGGCTTTCTGAGTTAACAGGCACAGAGTAATAAAGAAATTATTTTATTGGTTTATGGCACCATTACATTGCTTACACACCCCCATATCTCAATTGCAAATAATGGTTGCACTTCCTTTCCTTATCGTTGTTCTGCTTTCTACAGTGGCATTAATTTTCAACCCCTCTTTTATACATGTTTTGATCCATTCTTTGCATTTATCCTCAGATATGTCTGTTTATATTGAAATAGAATAGTTTTAAAAAATCTTGTTCAACAGGGCTTATTCCCAAGTATGCATACAATGACTTGTGTTGTGTGAGCTGTTTCAGATGCATCTGGGAAAGTAGAATGAAAATGCTACTATCACTACCACTACTACTACTAATAATAATAATAATATTTGAAAGCAGGGCTTTTTTCAGCTGGAACTCACCAGAACTCAGTCCCAGCACCTCTCAGGTGAATGCCATTGCTATTATAAGAGAACAAGGGGGGGGGTGTTTGTGGTGAGTTCCAACACCCCTTTTTCTAGAAAAATAGCACTGATTGAAAGTGTCATTGAAATTATTGGGTCTTGCTTGAATAAGAGTGCTTAGAAGATCAAGTTTCAACCAAGCACCCCCTGCATCTTGTGGCACTGAATGTTATTCTTGGGGTGCGGGGGATTAAATAAAAAGAGATTACATCAGCAAGATCCTTTGTACCATTGGGGGTAGTTCACCAGGCCCTGGAGATCTACAGTGGTGCCTCGCAAGATGAAATTAATTCGTTCCGCGAGTTTTGTCGTCTTGCGATTTTTTTCGTCTTGCGAAGCACGGTGTCGGAAAAGTTTTGGGAAAGCTTCAAAAATCACCAAAGTCTTCAAAAACCTCAAAAAAGGCTACCACACCGCGTTCTATGAGTTGCTCCTCGAAGTCAAGTCGCAACTGTATTAACGGTGTTAAGAAAAAGGAAACAAACTTGCAAGACGTTTCCGTCTTGCGAAGCAAGCCCATAGGGAAAATCGTCTTGCGAAGCAGCTCAAAAAACAAAAAACCCTTTCGTCTTGCGAGTTTTCCATCTTGCGAGGCATTCGTCTTGCGAGGTACCACTGTATATTAATTTGAAGTAGCTAGGTGTTCCCTTACCACCTCTTTTCCTATCTTGGGCTGCAGCTCCCTCATTGCATGGTTTATTTTGTTATCACCAGGTTCAGCACTGCTTTCTTTTTGGATAAAGGCAGGCAAAGCAGGTGTTGAGTAGTTCTGCCTTCTCTCTGTCACTCAGTAGCATTTATCCATCTTCTCCATGCAGAGGACCTACTGTTGCTTGTTCTTCTCTTGCTTCGAACATAGCCAAATAAATATTTCTATTTTTATTTTTAACCTCTCTTACAAACCCGAGCCCATTCGGAGCTTTAGCCCTCCTGACCTTCTCCCCGCAACTTGTGTATACTCCTTTGTGGTTTCTCCTTTCTTCCATTTCTTACACATTCCCTTCTTAAATCTCAGCTCATCTGCAAGCTCCTTATGCAGCCACACTGCTTTCTTTAGACGCCACTCCCTTCTTGTTGGAAATGTCTGCATTTGTGCCTTCAATATTTCACCTTTAAGGAACTCTCATCCATTTTGCACTCCCTTCTCTCTGGGTATTTCTGACCATGGGATCTCTCCCAGTAGCTCCTTAATCTTTTTGAAATTGCCCTTCTTAAAGTCCAGAGTGCATGTCTGACTACACTCAGCTTTCCCTTGCCTCTGTATCGTGAAACCCAGGAGGACACAATCACTTCCTCCCAAGTTTCCAAGTACTTCCACTTTGTCAATCATTTCCTTCCTGTTGGTAAGGACCAGGTCCAAGATAGATGATCCATCCCCTTGTTGCTTCTTCCACCTTCTGGGAAAATGAAATTGTCAGCAAGGCAACCGAGGAATTTGTTGGACCTTACATCCTTGGCAGAGTTTGAGTTCCAGCAGATATCGCGGAAGTTGAAGTCTCCCATGACTACTATAGCTCTCCTTTTTGAATGTTTGGTAATTTGCTCTAGGAAGGCATCATCCAAGGCTTTAGTATGGCTGGTGAACAATATGAACATCATAATAAACCTCAGGGAATCATTAAAGCCAGTGACATGGGAGATTGATACACAGAGCAGAATCCTCCTAGTTTCAGTGAGGATTGTGCCCCATAATATGCCAATTTCTAAATCCCTAAACAGGCTTGGTAAGAATTTAACTGCAGCCAGGAGTGTTGCCAAGCTCCAGTGTAGCTACGCTGAATATAGTCCACTTTTCCTTTTGCCCATCTCTCATCCATATCTGTGGGGTTACAGAGGAGAACTGCCACCTGCATTCACAGTCCAGTTCTATCCACCCAGTTCTTTTCCCCAAATTGGCCGCCTGAGGCACACCTTTGCCTCACCTTACCAACTCTGCCCATACAATAAGTTATACAAGCCAAATTCAATCCGAGGATGAACTCGGTGCTCACAGAAAACAAGTTTTACAAGGAAACCATTTCGCCAAAGAGGCCAGCTGCCAATTCAACAATAAACTTGACGAACAATAACGGCTTTTCCAAGGGAAAGCTGAGGAACAGAGTCAGAGTGGCGGGAATGGATTAAGTGCGATTAACATCAAACGGATCAAGGCTCCTAAACAAAGCCATCCATTCTTTGACATTTTCCAACAAACATAGCTCATGGAGTTTCCACAGGGCACCATTTACGGGAAAATAAATTTTCCACAGGCTGGCGTTCGTACGCTGCTTTGGGTTCCTGAGGTGGTCATAAAACAGCTTTTTAGGTGTCGCCTCAATCCTCAACACGTTTCCTAAGTGTCACCCCTTAGCAGCAAGTTCTCAGAAAAGAGTTCTTGAGATTTGAGTGGCTTGTTTTATTTTTCTGACAGCTTTTCATCACAAAGCAATTTCCAGCATACCAGTAAAATAACACAGACTTAGAATTCATGACAAGCCATTAAAATATGCCACCCCCTGTGTTTCTTTTCCTCGATGGTACTCAGCAGTACAAAGTACTGTCCTCTCTTTTTTTGTTGCCCATGGCAGCCATTTTGGCAATATCTTTTATCAAGATATGAGTACCAGCACCACGTTTTTTACCAAAAAAGGCACTAGCCAGCCTTATTATTAGGCAACATATGCTGATGAGATCAGTGTAGACACAAATGTGTGTGAAAAGCATTCTGCCCTATGCTAACTTAGGATCCTTTAGTGAAATTATTTGGCACCAGATTCAGGGCAGACAGCATTTGACATGGCATAGGTTTACTCTATGGAACATCTTGTGTGTTGATGGCCACTGGCTTCAATGGCTTTAAAAATAGATTAAGCAAATTAAAATGGATAGTAATAGTAATGGGGAATGGTTGTGGCTCATCAGGAATACTGTGGGGATGTGGTGTCCAGTTCTGGGCGCCACAATTTATGAAGGATATTGACAAGTCGAAACATGTGCAGAGGAGGGTGGCTAAGATGAGCAAGGGCCTGGAAACCAAGCCTTATGAAGAACGCTTGAGGGAGTTGGGTATGTTTAGCCTGGAAACGAGGAAACAGAGAGGAGAAATGATAGCCATCTACCAGATATCTAGAGGGCTGTCACATGGAAGAGGGAGCAAGCTTATTTCCTCCTGCTCTGGCAATCTTCTGGGGCTCAAGGCCAGAGGCAAAAGTGGGCAATACAATGAATGCAGATGTTATCTTTGTACAGTAGACTTGTTTCTATACTCTAATACCCCTCTCTTTCCAGGCAAGCAAGAGGCATTGGCAAAGTTCAGAGACACATTTCAACCAAGAAAAAAACACCACAGGGCTAGCAGGTATGTGTGGCTTGGAGAGATTCCTGAGAGAGAGAGAGAGAGAGAGAGAGGGAGGGAGGGAGGGAGGGAGACACCTGGATTTGGCTGCTGGTCCACCATTAATTTACAAGGAATGCTCCTACCATGTTTCTATGCTCACTAAATACTGTTACAGAGGTTGCACGACACCCCAATCTCTGCCTGGAGTAGCAAGATTCCAGGCGGTTCCAGGTGCTCACCAAGGGTTGAGTTTCCATTGGGAAATCAAGGCACTGCGGAGACTAGTGCCTTCAAGAAATATGGTTTCTTGTACCTGTGTTTATAAACATTCACAAACTCTATATTGGTAATATACAGATAGACAAACTGAATATCTTTACAATTTTATAACATGCAGAGAATAATATATGTTGAGAAACCAGAGAGAGGAGCTGAGGAAAGTCTAGGGTGGGAGTGGAAGGGTGGGTTTTTCTCTTTTGGGGGGAGGGGGAAAATGGGGGGGGGTATGAGGATGATGTACTTTTGATAAATTGTCATGTTAAAATTCCTAATAAAAATATTTTTTTAAAAAACAAAGTTGATGAGCATTGCCTTTCAAATGGTGTCTGTGCGCCATTTGATCGATTATGCAGAGCTTACTTGGGTCCCCCCAATATTGTATAGAAGTTGGCACCCCTGTTAAGAGGGGCTTGTTCCCCACAGCAGGGGAGCACTGGAATCCAGGGCAAACTGCACAACATTTCCATTCCACTGTCCTAGTCTGTCAAGATGGTTCTGGCCTTCACAGCAGCTCATCCAGTCATCCTCATTCTTCCCCAATCTCTAAATTTCCAAAGGGCACATTTTCTTCCTGTGTTTCATCATGCCCCTCCATTACCCTAGCAACCCCACCCCCCTCTCAATTCTGCTGTTGTCTTCTGTTAACCACTGTGTCGCTTGGGCTTGCCGATCAGAAGGTCGGCAGTTTGAATCCCCGTGACGGGGTGAGCTCCCGTTGCTCGGTCCCTGCTCCTGCCAACCTTGCAGTTCAAAAGCACACCCAAAAAGTGCAAGTAGATAAATAGGTACCGCTCCAGCAGGAAGGTAAGCGGCATTTCCGTGCGCTGCTCTGGCTTCGCCAGAAGCGGCTTAGTCATGCTGGCCACATGACCTGGAAAAACTGTCTCTGGAAGTGGATAAACGCCGGCTCCCTCGGCCTGTAAAGCGAGATGAGCGCAGCAACCCCAGAGTCATTCGCGACTGGACTTAATTGTCAGGGGTCCCTTTACCTTTACCTTTAACTAACACTGAGCTGGTCGGAGGGAAGGGCAGCGTTTGCATGGTCAATTGTTCTCCCTGTGCTTTTAATTGCATCATGATAAATGATCTTCTGAACAGGAGAACTGGTTCATCCTGTATTTTTCACTGGCCCGGCATCTTCCCTTCATTACCCGCAAATATTATCTAAACTCTACCATGGATTAATGTATAAATTTCACTAACTCTTGCAGTGATGGGTGTCCTTGCACCCCGCAAACTCTATTACCCCAGATTTGGAACAGTATCATATATTAATGTCCCCCTCCCCACCTTAGTAACAGATGTTACATATCTGAACCCGGATGTTAAGGCAGCTTCTGACAAACCAGAATTGCATTTGTGGTTAATCAGCAACTTTCACTCTCTTCAACATATGCAAGATGATCACTTCCTTCTTTTTCATTTAAAGATACCCTCGCTGCAAATTGGGACTTGGTGAGTCCAGATTTGCTGGAATACTGTGTCCAATCCTGGGTGCCACAACTTAAGAAGGATGTTGACAAGCTGGAATGTGTGCAGAGGTGGGCAACCTAGATGATCAAGGATCTGGAAACCAAGCCTTATGAGGAACGGTTGAAGGAGCTGGGTATGTTTAGCCTGGAAAAAAGGAGACTTAGAGGAGATAGGATAGCCATCTTCAAATATCTCAAGTACTGTCACATGGAATAAGTTTGTTTTCTTCTGCTCTGGAGAGGACTCAAACCAAAGTTACAAGAAAGGAGATTCTGACTATACGTCAGGAAGAACTTTCTGACAGTAAGAGCTGTTTGACAGTGGAACCGTCTCCCTTGGGAGAAGAAGAAGAAGAGGAGGAGGAGGAGGAGGAGGAGGAGGAGGAGGAGGAGGAGGAGTAGTAGTTTGGATTTGATATCCCGCTTTATCACTACCCTAAGAAGTCTCAAAGCGGCTAACATTCTCCTTTCCTTTCCTCCCCCACAACAAACACTCTGTGAGGTGAGTGGGGCTGAGAGACTTCAGAGAAGTGTGACTAGCCCAAGGTCACCCAGCAGCTGCATGTGGAGGAGCAGGGAAGCGAACCCGATTCACCAGATTACGAGTCCACCGCTCTTAACCACTACATCAACGCTGGCTGGTTGTGGACTCTCCTTCCTTGGAGGATTTTAAGCAGAGGTTGGCTGGCCACCTGTCATGAATGCTGTAGTTTCCTGCATTGGACTAGATGACCCTTGGGGTCCCTTCCAACTCTTCAATTCTATGATTCTATGAGTTGAGGAAAACAACTGAAGCTCTCCTGCTTAAACTAAGACAATTTGCTAGGTTCCTTGGTATAATGGCAGAGACGGGCAACCCATGGCCCTCCAGAACTCCAACTCCCATCAAACTCAACCATCATCACCAATGAGCAGGGCTGATGGGAACTGGAGTCCAACAATCTCTGGAGGACCATAGGCTTCCCAGTTGCTTCTTGAACTGTCCTCATGCAAGCATTCTTAATGCAGGGATGCCTGCAGGAAAAAGTAGGAAAAGCTGTCCCTGCTAAATTGGCATAATAAAGAAAAAATGTAGCGCCTCCATAAGCTTTTAAACAGGATTTTTTTTAAAAAAAATGGCACACCTTTAAGATTACACTCAAAGTGACCTTTTGCATCCCTTCAGCAAGGCTGTCAGGTCCTGACTCAGAGATCATACTCCCCGTTTGTGGAATGCTTTCCCCAGGGAAACACACCAGGCGCCATCATAGTCAGCTTTTAGGCATGAGACTAAGACATTCTTGTTTGTCCAATCCTGGGCGCCATGGTCATTACCTAGGATCACACTGTAGTGCATACCCACCCAACATCCTGCCGATCTAAAGTAGGATGCTCGTTTTTTTGGTCCTGAGCTCTTGTAATTGTAATTCCCCTGCCTGACATAAAATAAATGGAGTATCTTCCATTTTTATTAGTTCATTCAGTTGCTCTTTCTTTTCCATTGGAATTGGTTGCATGCCTTTCTGCTTCAAAAATTCCTCTATTCGATCTATATTTTCCTTTCCAGCTTTTTTGTATAACTGTTTATAAAAGTTTACAAAGCCTTTTCTAATTTCTTTCGGATTCTCTACTTCTTTTCCTTCCAATATTATTTTATTGATTGTATTTTGGGATTTTCTTCTTTTTTATTTGCCAAGCCAGCCAAAGAAGAAGAAGAAGAAGAAGAAGAAGAAGAAGAAGAAGAAGAAGAAGAAGAAGAGGAAGATATAGTTACAGGTAGAAGATGGGATGTTCAGGACTATGGCTAACAAAAATTTTTTGCCAATAATAAACACATGCACGTACCATTGCCCTCTAGTGTACAACATAGAAAACAGCTGCCTAGGACAGTGGTTTTCAACCTCTTTAGAGTGCATGGCTCCGTTGACCAACTTTCAGTGGCTCCCCTGTGGGGAAACGTGTTCCGAGCCTCAGAGTCCCAGTTATGTCACCCCTTGCCTGCAGAACACCCTCCCTTGTGGAGTGTTCCCTCAGCCTCCTCTCCTCTTCCCCCTCTCCTTGGGAGCTCTCCAGGCAGCAGCTGCCGACAACACAGTCTCTGATCCACTGCCCGCCCCCCTCCGCCCCAAAGAGAAGTGCCTCCTCACGTCACCCCACAGGGACCTGGAAAAAGGATGCCCCCAGACTCAGTGGCCCGACTGCCCAAATGTGAACGTGAAGCAAGCATCCGCACAAACCTTTGGGAAGCAGAGATGCGAGAGGGCATCCGAGGAGGGAGGGAAGGAAAGAGGGACCAAGGGCAGTGTTGCCTGCAGCACCCCTGACTATCATGTAAGGCACCCCAGGGTGCCACACTGCACTGGTTGAAAACCACTGGCCTATGGCTATCTAACGTAGATGTGACCTGGGAACTGTCAAAAGTTAATAATTAAACTCATCAGCATTCAACTGGTGGGTCTTGACCCACTACAGTGGGACCTTGGTTTACAACCATAATCCGTTCCGGAAGTCCGTTTGTAAACCAAAACAGTTTGTAACCCAAGGCGCACTTTCGCCAATGGGGCCTCCTAAAAAAAATATTGTTCATAATCCCCCCCCAAAATGGGTTGTATTCCAAAAAAAGGTTGCAAACCGGGACACACATTAAGGCATCTAAGCCTTAATGGTTGCAGGACAAGTAAGAAATCCAACAGGTGGAGAATTTATTTCCAGCGTGGAACTGCAAGGAAGGTGGGCACAGCAACACCTGTTGAGCATCTGCCTTCCTTGCAGCAGCGAATGCTGTTGGGCAAGGAGGGAAGAATTTATTAGCATTCACTAGTAAACCAGCAATCATTTTTCCACGCCAAGGAAAAAGTCCAAGCCCGAGGAAAGGAAAGGGTTAACGGTTCCCGATGAGCTTATTGGCTGAGCGCGCAGCCAGTGCAGAGCAGATAACGCCGCCGGGGGGAGGGAGGCGAGCGCTCCTCCGTCCCTAATGCGCACGCGTGCTTTGCGTCTGAGGTTGCCTTAGAGACCGAGAAGCCGGTTTGTTTATATCCGGGAACTTTCGGTTATTTCTCCCTTCCCACTTCCGCCTCCGGTTGCCCCTTCCAAGATGGCGACCATAACAGAGTTGAAAGCAGGTAAAGGGAAGTGGGAATATTCTTTTTCATTTGTCTTGGTGCGCGGAGGAGGGGGGGCACTTGTTTTAAACTTATTTTTCACTGGGGGTGTGTGTGTGTGTCTGCCCTCCCCCAACTCTGCTTCTAAGCCTTTAAGAGCTGCATAGCAGGTGGAAGTTCAACTGGTGGAGCTGCTACTCTGTTGTGGGGTTCTGCACCTGTTGCCTGGCTGCCCGTCATGGACTTGATGGGGAGACGTTTTATCATGCCAACAAGGAAGCATATTTAATTCTGTCTGCTTTACAAAAAGACGACAATCTCATTCTTCTTTGTTAATTTGCAATTGTTTTAATGTCCAGCATTTCTAATGAAACTTGGCTTCCGTCCAATGCAGCTTATGAGAACTAAAGGCTTAGCTATTGTCAGTTGTTCTCTTTTTTGGGGGGGTATGTGTTTGTTTGTTTTCGCACTTGGAACAGCTGCAGCGGGGTTTCTAGTTAATAGAAAAGCTGCCTGGTTTTGTACTCCCAAGTTTTAACAGACACGCTGGAGAAGAGAGGTACGCTGGGACAGATCAAAGCAAGGATCAGAGCTGAAGTTTTCAACGCGCTGGATGACCAAAGCGAACCACGGCCATCGTTGTCCCATGAGAACCTTTTAATCAACGAACTGATCCGTGAATACTTGGAGTTCAACAAATACAAATATGCTTCATCTGTTCTAACAGCGGGTGGGCCTTTTTCCTATTTCCTTTTCTCTGTTGCATGGATACTGTCCAATAAATAATGAATATGGAAATGGAAATCACAGAAGTTACAGTCCTACAGAAATGTGGCTCTGGGTGGCTGGAGATTCGTGGCTGGTGAATAGTGATTCGTTTGCGAGCTATGCATGATGGGGGTTACTAAAATAGCTAGGTACATACAATTCCTGCATTGCAGGGGGTTGGACTAGGTGACCCTTGGGGTCCCTTTTAACTTTTACAATTCTATGATTCTATGAATCCGAGTTCAGAAAGGATTGGGAAGACTTAATGTTCACATGTTCTGTTTTTCAGAGTCTGGCCAGCCTGAAGTTCCGTTGGACAGAGAATTTCTTGTTAATGAATTAAATATAGTTGAAGATCCAAACAGCAGATCAGTGTAAGATGACATAGTCCATATCTTCTCGTTCTATAAACTCCCTCTGGATTTTGAATGCCTTAAGTGTTGATATATGATGAATACATTCTTAATCATATATGTGCAGGACAACACATATAATGTTTTCCCTACACTTCAGGGGCTCTGAAGGTAAATTGCTAAAGCTATAATCTTATACATACTTACCTGGGAATAAAGTCCCGTGCAGTTCAATAAGTCTACTTCTGAGTAGATAAGATTATGCTGTAAGTGTGCCTCCAAAGAGTGCTTACAAAGAAGTCAATTTCCTTGGACCCAGAGGGCCTTGCTTCTGAGTTACAATCATATGGCAATTGTTTGTTCTTTGCTGAAAATCTGCAAGCATAGTCCAGCAAAGATTCCCCCTGTGCAAGTTCCACTGAAGTAAATGGGAGTGGCTAATGATCCTTTGCCCCTTGTTTCTTCAGCTCTCTCTACTCAACATTCCCCCCCCCCCCCCATTTTTTAACAGGCCACTTCTGTACGGAATTATAAACCAGCTGTTACATGGTAATGAAGAAAAGGTCTGCAATACATTCCCCAGAGCACCTTCGTTACAGGCTTCGAACCAGCCAACGAAAGGAGTCAAATGGGTATGGTTTGGTTAGGGTGTGTGGGCGTGTGTATAATGCAGGAGTGTTTAACCTATGGTCCTCCAAATGTTGTTGGACTACAACTCCCATAATCCCTGGGCTGTGCCAGCAAAGTCTGATTGGAGTTGGAAGACCCAAAAAATTCTGAACCACAGGTTTGCCACCCCTGAGAGGGGCTTGCAAATAAGCTTTACTTTCAAGGAAAAGAGAAGTTACTGTTCTGACACTGGCACACATTGTCATTGGTACTGAGACATAACCAAACATAAAACCTGGCCACTTTGAGGTCTACTTCCTCCTGTATTAAGATGGAGAATCTGATGCTCTCCAGATGTTGTTGGCTTTTCACTCCCATTGGCCCTAGCCAGCAAAGGACAATGGGAGTTGTAGTCCAGCAATGTATGGAGGGACATAAACGCCCCAGTCCTACATGAATTGGCCATCTTGTTAAGATTTGCTTTGGAAGTTCAAAACCGGGTCCCATCATTGTTGGAGTCAATGTCGATGGCAACTGGAGAGAGAGCCTTCTGGGCTTTGCAACTTCCTCCCTCGAGTGGTTTGCCTGGTGCCGAGTTTATTATCTTTTAAGTGCATTCTGGATTTCTTCTCTTACTTTGGTTTTTAACCTGTGCAGGTTGCTGTTGTGTCTTGCTGCTGTAGTTACTTGTTTTGTTTATATTGGAAACTGTTCTGAGAATCTGTATTGAAGAATGGCATATTATTGATTGGGATGTTTGGGTAACATTGGTCACAGAGGAGATCTGCTACGCGGTTCACCCAAATTAGTATTGCAAGAGCTGCTGGCAGCGTGATTCTATACTCAAAAGTGAGTCCTTCTGAATTCATTGGGACTTGTTTTCAAGTAAGCGTGCACAGGACTGCAGTAGCAAAGGCACAAGACTTGCCTTTATCCTGTCTGGAAACAGTGGATGAGAGGTGCCATTCACTGGAAAGATAACTTGCACAAGCCTAGCTTAAATGAGCAGGAGTTGTGCAAGAGCATAGTATGATTCTTCTGCAACTTGAAAGCAATTTTCCAAGAAGGTTTTTGGCTTCCATGCAGGAAAACTAGTTGGCCAGTGATGTGATCTGTAGGTTCAGCTCATCCCAAGTAGATCTCATAAGAAAATATGATTACTGTGAACAATCCACTCAAGAGCTGGCATTACTTACCTTTCTCCCTGCCACCTGGCCATCCCATGTTGAAATGCAACACAACGTCTTTGTTTTAATTCACAGGCGCCGCTGCGGAGCCAGGATGCATAGCCGGCCCAAAGCTTGAAGATCTGTTGAGTTCACGGGGCCTAAACAGATAAAATAAACCATCATGGGTCTTTAATGCACAGCAGGTGTTTATTTGTTACTGTGCAAAGTTTTAAAGATTGATTGGTAAAATGGGTAAGAACTATTTTGTAGAAGTGACATTTCTAATCAGCTTTGTGCTGTGGTTTCCTCTACAGTTCTAGTTCAAGGTATATTGTTGGTAAAAGGAGGGATATGTTAGTGTGGAAACATAAGAAACTGTGACAGTTTTACAGCATCAGTCTTCTCTTGGTGGCTCAGAATCCATTTATTTTCATGGCATGATAAATAGTAAAAAAAAAGGGGGGGGGGAGCAGGTTTGGGCTATAGGTGGGTCCGGGGTCTAAAAATTAAAAGCATCCAGCGTTTCAGCTCAGTGTCATACTGAATTCTATTTTTGGTTCTTTGTACATGAATAAAAGATAATTTGCCTCAAACTTTGACTTGCGAGGGTGTCCGATAATTGAATCCTTATGTGGTGGAAATAGGGACTTTTCACAACAACGATAGGGACTTTCCACAATAATTGATGTTAGCAATTACAGAAATGGGATCATGTTATTTTAGGAAATGTTTCAGCCTTCCCTGCAAGCCTGAAGTGTTTTCCAGTGTTCAGCAAAGAACAGTGTTAAGCCTCAGCTAAGGATATTATATAGATTTAGGACCAAGTTAGGGGTATGGTGCAGATATAATGCTGTTGAGCTTTTGTGCTCTGCCTTTCCTTCCTCTTCTCACATGCCCTGATTGAGTAGAGACTTCCTGATTTCCTAACCACAGTTTCCTGTGACATCCAAACTAGGAAACTCTGGTTTAAGCACTGCCTACAAGCCAAGATTGAAATTCTGGGTGCAGTAGGATAAAAGACTTGAGCTCCTAGCTACTTCTCCTCATTGGAGCAGCACTGCAGTGTTATGATTGAGGGCAGGTTGCTCTCCCTGGTCTCTCATTTGAAGAAATTAGCAAAAAGAAACAAGGATAAAAATTAAGATCTGTATGTAAAATGGGAAGAATACAGTGATCAGCTAACAGCTCTCCCAAGCCACCCTTGGCTGAGCAAATGCTGCGATGTCATGGAATGCTCACAAACATTCAGGCTTCTTTGGGGGGATTTGTCACTTCAGAGGGGAGTAAAATGTAAGGTTGGGTTAGGAAACGCCCTCAGACATGGTGTAGATTAATGATGGCTAACCAGATCAAATCCAACCCATATATAACATTTATTCTGTTTTGTTGTGAGTTACAGTAGCTGCAGCTGCCTGTGCTTTAGTGAAGTACTTAGCTTAGCTATCTGATCTGGCATGCTCACAGAAATAATTTTAAGAGACACACACAAAGGAAACCTGTATCAGACTAGTTCTGGACAAGGGGAAGTTTTCTGTACACAACGGAAGGGGCATTTCATGGGTTTTTACTGAAGCTGGAGTGGCTGGAGCAACCTAGTCAGATGGGCAGGGTACAGATTAATAATAATAATAATAGAGAGCCAGTGTGGTGTAGTGGTTAAGAGCGGTAGTCTCATAATCTGGTGAACCGGGTTCGTGTCTCCGCTCCTCCACATGCAGCTGCTGGGTGACCTTGGGCCAGGCACACTTCTTTGAAGTCTCTCAGCCCCACTCACCTCACAGAGTGTTTGATGTGGGGGAGGAAGGGAAAGGAGAATGTTAGCCGCTTTGAGACTCCTTAAAGGGAGTGAAAGGCGGGATATCAAATCCAAACTCTAATAATAATAATAATAATAATAATAATAATAATAATAATAATAATGATAATAATAATAATAATTTTATCATCATCATCAAGCTGACCCGCTTCAAAATGGAACAGCAGCTTGCCATTCCCATGAAGCTGGAACTTGCAAAAAACTACATGCTTTTCCTCACTCAGGCTATGGCTGTCTAGGATTGAGGCCTAAAACTATGTTGTCACTTACTTTCTAGGAAAGTGTGCCCCCTCCCTGGCCCCACAAGGATCTGTGCAGTTTTAGGCACAATAGTTTCTTTTTCTTACACATACACTTTTTTCCTTAGAAAGTTGGCATACTGTATTTCATATTGCATCAGTCTGCTTTTAAGCAATAACACTGAACATGTGGTAATCTTTCTTCCTCCCTTCTTTTTTTCTGCTTGCCTGGCTGAAGGATGATTGTCCCCCGATATCATTTATTGCTTTACAAAAGCCCCTTTCACGAGATGTGCTTTTGGGTCTGAATGGCTGGGAAAACTGACCTTCAGTGCTCAGATGGTTGGAGTTCAGTGGCTAGATAGAAACTTGAGCCTGCAACAAAGTTATGATGTCTGTTTTGCAGAACAAGTGAAGCGGGCATTCCACTTGACACTGCTGTATTTTCTGGGAGGCGGGGGCACAGAAACTCAGGTTAGATTCTACACTTTGAGCCTGGAAAATACTATTTCTTGTGTAAGCTTATCTGCAAGTCTCAGCTAGCAATGGTATCGTTTCTCTATATTGTGGGTAACACCAGCCCCCCTTGTGTTACCAAGAATCTCTGTTGCAACTGGCACTCTGCATATGCCCCAAGATATTTTGCTGTTGCTTTTCTTCAAGCAGTGAGGGCGACACCATTGCAAGGAATTGGAGAAAGCTACCGTAGTTCGACCTAAGTGTCAAGAGGAAACCTCACTGGTTCGTGCCAAATATCCTCTCCCATAGTAGCTGCGTTTCAGGGGAATGTCCTCACAGTAAGATGACCCTATTATGCAGATTGATAGGTGCAAGCCTAATTGGTCTCCAGAACTCCCAACTATATCTAATGCAAGCAGACAACCTTATTTAGCATTAATGAACTTGAGACAGGAGCGGAGGCAGCCTCCAGCAAGCACCACCCCTGAGGAATTGGATTAACTTTCATTTGCTGAGAAACCTCTCCCTCTTTCTCCAGGAGGAACACCTTAGTCAGCTGATGGCAAGTCCTGATTTTCCAGAAATGGCTCGTGACCTCCCTGCCACTCTCTGGCAGGAAACTTGCATTGAGATGTGTGTAACAACTTGCTACTTGAATTAATGTTTTACTGTTCCTTCTGTCCAGCCCTTTCTTTAAAGAGAGCACCCTTTGGTGTCAGAGCTAATACAGTCATACCTTGGGTCTGCAGTCAGATGCTGTTGGACTACAACTCCCATCATCCCTCATCAATGGCTAAGCTGGCTGGGGCTGATGGGAATTGCTGTTGGCATCTGTCTGTCTTGAGAGACAGCGGAGTGCACTTCCGGAGGTGATGTCAAACCGCTGTGTTAGCAGCACCGAAGTGACCTCCCCAGGGCGCAAGCCTGGGCAGTGTGTCTGGAGGTCCTGGGCTGCCCAGATGACAAGACTGATGTGGCCCAAAGGGAAGCAGAACAATACTTTTGGTTTAGTCCAGGCATAGACAAACTCCAGCCCTCCAGATGTTTGGGACTACAATTCCCACCATCCCTGGCCACTGGTCCTGTTAGCTAGGGATGATGGGAATTGTAGTCCCAAACATCTGGAGGGCCGGAGTTTGCCCATGCCTCGTTTAGTCCAACAGCATCTGTTGAAGAACACTGGTCTACAGAAGCCCCTTGTACAGCCCACCCACCATCTAGGATCTGTGCAGACATGGTGAGGAGGAACATCACCAGCCTGTTCTCTGCACCATCTTGTCTGTAGAACTGGGCAAGGGGTTTCCCCTCTGATGCCAGCAGCGAGAGGCCCTCTTCTGAGAGATTTCGGACCCCATTAGCAGCAGGAAGCCTCAGTCAAGCATTGACACGTGATGCTTTCAAATCACCCAGCCGCACTTTTCAGCTGCCCATCTGAACAGAGCTGGCATCTGAGGGCGGAATCGCTTGACCTTGGCAATTGCTACTCGGCTCTGCTTGGTGTTCTGCTCTGATGGCACAGCTCGCCATCTCCCTAAGCTGCCCGACTTAAACCTGAAGCTGTCCTAGTCCCGTAGACTCCAGCATCAACTAGACGGTCCACACGCAGGTAAGTGAGCTCAGCTTCCAGGCCGTGGCTGGATGTGTTGATTTTTATTTAACACACTTGCGTTCCGCTTCTCTTTCATTTTGGACCTGCATGCCCTCAGCTGCTACCCTGCAACGAATCGTCCTCAAGCTTTCCAGCTCAGCTTCCTATCGCCCTATAAATCATCTGCCACTCTTTGTTCTGTTAGGCGCACTTGTCTGCCAGCAGCCTCTGGATGTACGTGAACGCAAAGAATGGGAAAGAATTTCCACTCCTTTTTAAGCTACGACCACTGAGAGGTGCGGATAGTTACGAAACAAGCTTTATAACTCTTCCAGGGAGAGCACCACAGAGCCTTTTTTTTAAGGTGGTTGCTACAGTCGGGTTGCGTGCTTTTTCGAAGGGGGCATTCAGCTTCACAAAGCAATAACTTGAAAACTTGGCCAGAAGGTGCTTTCTCCTAGTTTGCATAAATGGAGGGTTGTTTTTTGAGTCCCTCGTTTCTCTTTGCAGTTCTGGGCTTTTGCGACATCCAAAACTGCTTCAGAAGATGCAATGTGGAGCCAGTTAGCTCAGTTGGTGAAAGTGTGGTGCTGATAACCCCAAGGTCACGGGTTCGATTCCCATATGAGCCACCTGCATATTCTTGTATGATTCCACCCAGCCCAGTTTCGTACATCCTTCCTGGCAGTGTGTCTCAGCAATGATGTCCATCACCTCCAAATACCTGGCATCTTTTAGGAAGAGAAGACTAGGACAGCAGAGCTCTCTGGCCTTGGGAAGGACCTTCCATTAGCCATCGTTGAGGGTAGCACCATGGAACAGAATGGCCCATAGCTCAGTGGCAGAGAACATTGGCTCCAGAGCCCTGGCATCTCCAGGGAAAAACTTCAGTCTGAAAACCCGAAGGGTTGAAGTGAGTCAGTGTGGACTAGGGGTCTTCAACCTTTTGCGGGGCCCGTGAACACACCTGAAAACCAAAGGGTAGTGTTATGGGCATCGTTCATGTGCAGCAACCCTGCATGTACATGCTCACACTCCATCCCTGGCCAGCTATTGAGTTTGGAAAAAGTGGTTTTCAAAACCCTAAGGTTGGGAGGGGGAATGAGCTACTTGGAAAGCATAGGCGAAATGCGAGAATTGCAGGAAGGCCAGTCTCCCCTCTCCGCATCTGTTAGGCTTGAGAAAAGCCTTGAGTTGGAGACAATGGAAGGCTTTTATCCCATGCCTAATTTCAGCGTGTGTATGTGTAGAGGGGAAGGGGTCCCGGGAACACTTGGTGGTGTCTCTAGGCACCATGCTGCCAATCCAGGTCTACGTAACCCTGGTCTCTCTGGACCAGGATAGGACCCGAAAAACAATGGATCCAAGTTAACAAGAAAGGAGGTTCCAACTAAACATCTTTCTGACTGTAAGAGCCGTTTGACAGGAGGTGGTGGGCTCTCCTCCCTTGGCGGTTTCTAAGCAGAGGTTGGATGGCCATCTGTCATGGATTCTTTAGTCGTGATTCCTGCATTGCAGGGGGTTGGACTAGATGACCCTCGGGGTTCCCTTCCAACTCTACAACTCTTTGACTCCAAGTTCCAACTTGGTGAAAGATAGCTCCTCCTATATTCCTATTTAACTCTATTTAAGTCTGCACAAGGAAGACTAGAATCTTCCTTTATTTTGGGAAGGAGTGTCAGAGCCCCTGCTTTGCATGCCGAAGGTACCAACTTCATTCCCTGATCTCCCCAGCTCAGATTCTCTGCCTGGAGAGCTGCTGCCAGTCCATGTGGACAGTACTGAGCTTGATGGACTCTTTCAAAAATACTTTTTGTGCAGAGTTTCAAAACAAGCATTTTGCAAAGGCATTAACAGAAAAGCAAAGGCATAGGACCATGACGGTTATGGATAACATTGCTGTGCTATTAAATAAAGGATCGCTGTGGTGACGTTGAGAAGAAGTTCAGGGTCAAACGGGGATGAGAAGGGTGGCGGTTGTGTTTCTTTGGGCCCAGGTGAGTATAGATCAAGTGACTTGTCCCAGATGGATCAAGGAATTACCTACAGGTAGGACTTGGGAAAGGTCCTTTGCTGTGAAAACTCAGGGACCGCTTCTGCTCAGTGTAGACGCAGTCCTGGCCTGGTGGTCCACGGCACCTTCCTGCAGAAGTTAGCAAGCCTTGCTGCGTCTCAAGAACTCCTCCACCTTTGGTCCCTGCAAAGCTCTTTGCGTCTCCTTGCCCGCCCACCCCAGTCCATCGGTCCTCTGCTTTTGACACGGGGCTCCATATTTAGGCTGCTGCTGCTGCATGTGGGGCATTTTGTATCCGGTATGTTGATGGGAATTCCTGGAGGATCCTCGCGTTCCCTTTTTGGGATGTTTGAGAAGCCCAGGCCCAGGCAAGGGAGACGCACAGAGAGAGAGGGAGAGAGAGAGCGTTTGGAAGTCTGAACACATAGAATTTTGTTTTGTTTTTGAAACTTCTGCCGGCCTTGATGAGGACCAGATTCCTCTCTCCCCAAAGCTGGCTGCAGGCACCTCTGTCCTTCATTCCTTCTCTGCCAGCTGGTCCTGCCTGCCTCTTCTTCTTTCCACAACACCGGAGGCACCCATTCCATCCTCCCTCCATCCCTCCCTCCCTCTTCCCCCCCTGCTCCCCCCACACTCCAATGCCACAAGCCATTTAACAGTTATCTTTTCCCATTTAAGGACAGAGGGAGGTATTTATATATATAAATTATGTGCAGTACTTTCTCAGGAGGCTGGGATTCCCTGCAAAACAGCCGCTTCGGCGGAGAGCTGGTTGGGGCAGGAGCTGGGAAAAAAACGACCCTTTCGCTCCCCAGAGACAGGCCGGGCTTAAAACGGCCCAAGGTTCCCAAATGTTACATAAACACGTGGGAGATGTGGGGAGACCTCTCCTTCCAGGGCTTGGCTTGGCTTGGGAAGAGGGACCTTTCGTCTCCCCCTCCCACTTCCATGGAAGAGACCCTTCTCATGGAAATGAGCTTACTTTGCTCTTATGTTCAGAGCCGGACATCAAAAGGCCGATGAGAGATAACACTGTTTTTATGGCAAGGGGGGAAATTTGGGAGTCTCCACTCTTAATCCTTCCTAACTGATGCTTCTCTTTCTCTCTCCCTCTCTCCCACTTTTGCTGTAAACCCAGAGACATGAGAAATCGAGAAGGAGTTAAGAAGGGTCATATTGCTGCTTTGCAGACCAAATACCCCCCCCCCCATTATTTCTGGGAAATGGCTTATTAAAAAGTGAGAGAGGAGTCTGATAATTTCTGAGACATCACACAAACTTCTCCCGCAAGCCATGACGAACAAAAGACAGAAACCCCAATTTATTGGGAGGTGGTAATGAGATCTGTTTTAGCCACAGCTTAAAACTGAACATAAGAATGTACAGACAGTTTCTTTATTTGTTAGCCCCCCCCCCCCAGGTACTGTCAGGGTTTTCCAGCAGGGGGCGGTCTCTGGGGACCCTCCCCATGGGAGTCAGTCCGCCTCTATATAGGGAGGTTGCAAAGGGAGAGCAGCCTTGGTCTGCCCCAGCTGTTAGCAGTATCAGTTCCGGACTCTCCCAAGACATTTTCTGCTTTCCCAATTGGACCCCTGTAAGTACTCTTTTTGACAGCAAATGAGTTCTCCTGCTTAAGCCAGCGCTGCTGTGAGTTCAAAGCGAGCTCTGCTATCAGCCTGAAATTAATTGCTCCTCTTTGTAAGATGCAGTTAGGAAGTTTCCTTTGGGGCAGATGTAGAAACCGCCATGGCTTGGCATATAGAACTTTCTTTAGCAGGTGGGTAACCAGTGAGCTAAACTTCCTGGAGATTTGCTACTGCTTTTTTTAGGGTGGGTTTTGTCTGTTTCTAAAATGCAATTTGTAAGGAGGAAGGGTGTAATATTCTTAAATGGCTAAGTAATTGTTCTTACCAAAACCACTCGGAGGCAAGGTGTGCCTTTCATGTATAGGGACAAGGTTAAGAATGAAAATCTTTGCAGAGTTAATTATGTTATACGAGGCTTTAAGAAGCAGAGATTCAGCTGCAGCTTTCTTAAAAAGAAAACATATGCTGAGAAATCATTCATGGCAGGTAACTGAATTTTGACATTTTTCATCTTGGCAAATTGCCTTTTAACAAGCTACTGACATGAGAAAGGATTTGTTGCCAGTTATTACAGTGATGAATGAGTCCCACAGATGGTTCAAATTCCCCATATGAATCGGAGATTGTGATGCAAATGTACTCAAGCCATCTACTCGTTTGATCTTGGATTGTGGCATAAATACCAGCTTTTCCTTGACCTGTCGCTCTCCAGAGGTTGTTGGGCTACAACTCCCAGCCTCCTTAACCATCGGACATGAAGGCTGGGACCGGCGGGAGTTGGAGTCCAATAAAATCTGGCAGGCAACAAGTTGGGGAAGGCTGTCAGCAGGCATGAGAGTTATCTCTCAATTTTCAGTTTTCTTAGTTTCTCATTTCCCCCCTAAATTCAGTTCTCTGTGCCTCTG
Organism: Podarcis muralis; assembly: GCF_964188315.1. Taxonomy (NCBI): domain Eukaryota; kingdom Metazoa; phylum Chordata; class Lepidosauria; order Squamata; family Lacertidae; genus Podarcis; species Podarcis muralis. The sequence goes on from NC_135668.1 coordinate 46,735,911, forward strand.
CAACAATTTGCAGCCTAAAAAAAAACCCCTCAGCATTTTAGTGCCAATTTTTCAGAATAAATATATTTCTTGCATGCAGCGTTGACAAATATACACATTTCCGACATAATATTCACCAATATGTGCATACTTTAGCCTAACACTGCTTGGTTGGAAGACTGCACTGCAAAACTCAGAAGGGTGAGGGTTTTGATCAGTGGCTGTCCCTCGGTTTGGTTTAGGAAAATGTGCATTTGTTAACGTCGCCTTTAAATGTAAACTGAATTGGCTTTCTATCCCCACACTCCACCCCATCCCTTCGTTGTCATGCATGATAAGGCCCTACCTTACAGGAGAGATGCTCATAGTCAAGCAAAAACCTGTTTTTTTCTTCTTTTTCCTTTTGCTTTTTAAAAGGTTAAAAAGTCAGATCTGTCCTGAAGGAGCTGAGGCAGCTCCAAGGGCGTCCTTTTTTTCTGGTGACATTTGGTTACTGGTTTGTTTTGTTTCATCCTCAGAAGGACAAATAAGGCAAAGGAAAGTCTTAAAGCTTCAAGTCAAAGGAAGGGGAAAGTCAGTAGATGGCAGTAAAGGAAAGCAACAGCAATTGGGGGTGGTAGCAGATGATGCTCACAAGCCTTCTCGACAGAAGAGCAATTCCACATGCTGTTACATGGCCACAGCGGGGCTTGCAGCTGAGCTCCCCATTGACAAGAAGCTGCAGCCACTCTTTGTTATATATTTACTGCATTGATAGCTCTCCTTTTGCTCAAGGGAGCACTCAAGGGGGCCTATGTGGTCCCCCCCCTCATATAACCCCCCACAACAACCCTGTGAGGCAGGACAGGCTGAGAGGCACAGTGACTGGTCACCCAGGGAGCTTCATGGCTGAGTGGGGATTTGAACTCTGGTCTCCCTCTTAGCTCTGTGGCTATATTCTTGTCATCATCATCACCATCATTGTCCTCCTCCACAGTCAGGTTACAGCAATTTAAAAATGCGAGATTGAAATCAGATAAAGTCATTTATAATCGGACTAGGATGGGTCTTAAAAATATACATTTCAGGTGTCTATAAGGAAGGAGGTGGTCTTTCTGGCAGACCCTCCAAGTATCCCTATTTTCCAGGGACGTCCCTGATTTAGAGAAGCCGTCCCGGTTTCTGATTTGATCCCAAAATGTCCCGCTTTTCCTTAGGATGTCCCTATTTTCATTGGAGAAATGTTGGAGGGTGTGGAGTTATCCAACCTCCGAGTCGTCTGAAGGCAGCCCTGTTTAGGGAAGTTGTTGTTGTTGTTTATGTTTTACGCTTTACATATGTTGGAAGCTGCCCAGAGTGGCTTGGGGCAACCCATTAAGATGTGCAGGGTATAAATTATCATTAGGGAATGGGACGTCCCTATTTTCATCAGAGAAACGTTGGAGCGTATGTCTTTCAGGTATTCAGGGCCTAAGCTGCTTGGGGATTTAAACGCTGACATGAGCACCTTGGATTGGGCCCAGAAACAAACTGGTGTGTGTTTTTCTCCTTCGTTCATTAAATTCTTTTTAGGTTGAACACCTGAAAAGTGTAGCACCTGAAGCAAACCTAAAAGATTCATTTTGTGTAATCCTCCGCCACATCCACACGAAACATTTGAAGCTCTGTGATGCCACTTTAACCGTCATGGCTTCCCACAAAGAAACCTGGGAGCCGTAGTTTGTTAAGGGCGCTGAGAATTGTCGGGAGATTCCTATTCCTCCCACAATGCTACAGTTCCCATTGAAGAGGGATTAATTGTGAAAACACTGTGGGATTTGTAGCTGGGATGTGTGTAGAATAGGGGCCTCCGAACAACACTCAGCACCCACAACAAACTATAGTTCCCAGGATCCTTTGGGCTGGGGAAACCATAACTATTCAAATGCTAGGATATTCCTTTAAATACGTTGCATAATGGCCGATGTGCCCTTTATTAAGCAGTGCCTCAGAGCAGGAGCATTGTCAGGGAGTACATCAGCGACATGTTCTCCTTCTCTTTCCCCTCTCTTTTGTAAAAGCTCTCTCTCTTTTTTTAATAGAGTTTACAGGTTTTTTAATAGTTTACAGGGCGGCCGGGCGCACTTGCAAAGCTGGCAAGACCCCAGCTGCCTGCCATCTTAATTTGCCCAGAGGCAAATTAGCATACCTTAGCATATGCAAATTTGCCTCAGGAGCACCCCCCCGGGTGCTTGCTTGAAGCGGCTGGCAACACCCACCCTGCAAGGGAGGACAGATATGTGAGAGAAAAGAACCTCAAAAAACTCTGAGGGCAAAAACCATCTGTCCGAAAAACGCCTCTCTTTCGCTGACTCGGCACCAAACATGCAAGTCGAGGTTTTGAGAGACGCGTTAATTCCCAGTGTCTTCTTGACGGTGGCCCCCTCAGGTCCTGTCCTCCTCAAAATATCGACTTGTCTGATTAGACTCATCAGCCACGCTGTCTCATACACGAACGGTACCATTTTTTTAATTGCCCGACATGGCAAAGGACTTCGTTATTCCCTAAAAGGTATTTGTTTTGAACTTGTTATCGTTGGATTTCCTTTTTTTCTTTTTTGGCCGATCGGCTAGTAATGAGCAGAACATGCCCATATATGGTAGCCTACGTGGACCTCTCGCAAACAGATCCAGGGAGCTTTGCAAACGACTTGGACTCTTTAGTTACGGGGATCTGGGTTCGCCTTTGAAGCTCGGTCAGTTTAAAAGGAAGGCGGCCGGGCGATCTCTTTCGGCCACCCCCCCTCCCACTCCGTTCGGCGACAGTTTGTGTGGTGTAGGTCCTACTTTCAAAAGAGAAAACCCCAAGCGCAGGCTGCAGATTTAATTAATAAAGCAAATAAATTTCAAAATATGCTGAAGCGGCACTCGTGGCTGTGAAGGCCACATCGCACAAGACACCCTCCCTCTCAACAATGTGTCACTATCTCAAAAAGAAGCGGGTATCTCATAAAAACTTAAGGTGGGCCTGCCGGTGTTTGAACTGTTGGACTAGCAGAAAAACAGACGTCTCATTTACGTGCCGCCAAAGAGAAATTCGACCCATTATCCTTCTGTTGCCTCTTGGCAACCTTTTCCTCTTGTACAGAGAGGACCAAGCTCACAAATTCACAGAAAGCTTTGGAGAGATTGAATGGTTTGAAATATCCATGTTAAATATCTTAACGCTCCTCCGTAGTTCATCGTGATTGTTTTCAGTCCCGATGGACTTGAAAAGTTTATCAGGTTTCCCCCCAAACACTTAATAAACATAAAAGAAGAATATCATAGAATTGGAAGGGACCACCAGAGTCATCTAGACCAACCCCCCCGTAATGCAGGAATCTTTTGCCCAACACGGGACTCAAACCCATGACCCTGAGGTTAAGAGACCCATGCTCTGCCGATTGAGCCATCCCAGCTACAGTATGGGAGTTGTAGTCATAAGCACCTAGAGGGTGCACCAGGTTGCTGAACTAAGTTGTGCAAAATTATTTTTTGTTGCCGGAGCAAGACGGTTTGAGCATATTACACCGATCCTGGTCCGACTGCACTGGCTACCAATTAGTTTCTGGGCCCAATTCAAAGTGCTGGTTTTGACCTATAAAGCCTTAAACGGCTCAGGACCGCCATACCTCAAGGACTGCCTCTTCCCATATGAACCTACCCAGCACTTGAGTTGATCTTCTGAGGCCCTCCTTCGTGTGCCTTCTCCCTGAGAGATCCGGAGGGTGGAAACACGAGAGCGGGGCCTTCTCTGCAGTGGCTCCCCGTCTGTGGCATACTCTCCCCAGGGAAGTTCACCTGGTGCCTTCATTAGACACCTTTAGGCACCAGGCAAAAACGTTCCTTTTTAACCAGGCCTTTGGTTGATCCGATTTACATCCTATGCCCTTTTTAAAATATTTTATTCTTGCCGGGGGGGGGGGCTATTGGGTTGTCGTTTTTATTTTCATTATGTATTTTGTGGTTTTATATCTTGATTTTATTCTGTGAACTGCCCTGAGACCCCCGGGTATAGGGCAGTACAGTGGTACCTCAGGTTACATATGCTTCAGGTTACATACGCTTCAGGTTGCACACTCCGCTAACCCAGAAATAGTGCTTCAGGTTAAGAACTTTGCTTCAGGATGAGAACAGAAATCGTGCTCCGGCGGCACAGCAGCAGCAGCAGGCCCATTAGCTAAAGTGGTGCTTCAGGTTAAGAACAGTTTCAGGTTAAGAACGGACCTCCGGAACGAATTAAGTACTTAACCTGAGGTACCACTGTATATAAATTCAATTAACAACAACAACAACAATAATTTTAAAACTTTTTTTTTTTAACTATTTCTCTCAGGTGCCCATTAAGTCAAAATGGCACAGAAAGGCCAACTGAGCGATGACGAGAAGTTCCTCTTTGTGGACAAGAACATCCTCAACAGCACAGTGGCGCAGGCGGACTGGTCGGCCAAAAAGCTTGTGTGGATCCCATCCGAGAAGCATGGCTTTGAGGCGGCCAGCATCAAGGAGGAGAAAGGGGACGAGGTGCTGGTGGAGCTAGCGGAGAATGGGAAGAAGGTGACTTGCAGCAAGGACGACATTCAGAAGATGAACCCCCCCAAGTTCTCCAAGGTGGAAGACATGGCCGAGCTGACCTGCCTCAACGAAGCCTCCGTCCTGCACAACCTCAGAGAGAGATACTTCTCTGGCCTCATTTACGTAAGTCTGCATTTGGTCCGTGGGCTGCATGCGCCACCTGTTGTGGTGGCGATTTGTCACTCGCCCTGAGGCAGGTCACAACATCACAACACGGTATCTGAAACAGTTTAAAACAGCTTTAAATCATAACAGTGAAGTGGGAAAATACAGATCTCAAGGGTCAAAAAGAGGTGTGTCTTCACCCAGTTGCCAGAAGCTGTGTCGTGAAGGTGCCAGGAGGACCTCTCTGGGGAGGGAGTTCCACAGTTTACAATAATAGAACCCTAGAATCGTAATAATAATAATAATAATTTATTATTTATACCCTGGCCATCTGGCTGGGCTTCTCCAGCCACTCTGGGTGGCTTTCAACCAAATATTAAAATACAGTAATACATCAAGCATTAAAAGCTTCCCTAAACAGGGCTGCCTTCAGATGTCTCCTAAAAGTTTGGTAGTTGTTGTTCTCTTTGACATCTGGTGGGAGGGCGTTCCACACAGCGGGTGCCACCACCGAGAAGGCTTTAGGGTTCGTAGGGTTTGAAGGGACCCCCAGGGTCGTCCAGTCCAACCCCCTGCAATGCAGGAATTTAAACCAAAGCATCCATGACAGATGGCCCTCCAACCTCTGCTTGAAGTCCTTCAAGGAAGGAGAGCCTACAACCTCCTGAGGGAGATAGTTCCACTGTTGGGCAGTTCTTACTTTCAGAAAGTTCTTCCTGATGTTGAGTCGGAATCTCCTTTCTCGTAGCTTGAAGTCATTGGTTCGAGTCCTACCCTTCAAAAGAAAACTTTCCCCCTCTTCCATATGACGGCTCTTCAGATATTTGAAGATGGCTGCCATATCTTAGGGGCTGCCACAGAGAATTAACTTTTCCCAGGCCACCCCACTCTGAGCTTCGGAGGCCGGTGGAAGTACCACTTCACCAGTATTAGCACCCAAGAGGGTCTGTAGGGAAGGGAGTGCTGTTTCACATCTTTGGTGCCTGAGTCATATATGGCTCTAAATACTAAACTGAGCACCTTGAATTGGATCCAAAGGCTTTTGCCTTTCAATTTGTGATTGGGAGTTGTTGGGTTTTGTTTTATTTATTAATTTAACACCTATCATGCCTTTCCTCCGGTCGGCAAACAGCAAAGCAGTTAAATCACACACACACACACACACACACACACACACACACACACACACACAGCATTCAAAACCTGCAATTTTCAAAGGTGTTAACAGCCACTGTGCAACCCTGTCTCTCTCCCTGTTAAGGTCACCAGGCAGGGCAAACAAGTATGTTTCAGTGCTAAAACTATGCCTGAGGCCAGACTGAGGCTGTGCAATAATAATAACAATTAGTTGTTGAGTTGTTTAGTCGTGTCCGACTCTTCGTGACCCCATGGACCAGAGCACGCCAGGCACTTCTGTCTTCCACTGCCTCCCGCAGTTTAGTCAAACTCATGCTGGTAGCTTCAAGAACACTGTCCAGCCATCTCGTCCTCTGTCGTTCCCGTCTCCTTGTGCCCTCCATCTTTCCCAACATCAGGGTCTTTTCCAGGGAGTCTTCTCTTCTCATGAGGTGGCCAAAGTATTGGAGCCTTGGCTTCACGATTTGTCCTTCCAGTGAGCACTCAGGGCTGATTTCCTTCAGAATGGATAGGTTTGATCTTCTGGCAGTCCATGGGACTCTCAAGAGTCTCCTCTAGCACCATAATTCAAAAGCATCCATTCTTCGGTGATCAGCCTTCTTTATGATCCAGCTCTCACTTCCATACATCACTACTGGGAAAACCATAGCTTTAACAATACAGACCTTTGTTGGCAAGGTGATGTCTCTGCTTTTTAAGATGCTGTCTAATAATTTATTATTATACACATAGAATGTACACATAGAATGGGAGTATCCAACCATCACAGAATTGTAGAGTTGGAAGGGACCTGAGGATCATCTAGTCCAGCCCCCTGTGGATTGGACCAAGAGGTTTGTTTAGTGTAGTCGGAGCAGCCAGCAAGATATTTCTGGGATGCTTGCAAGTAAGGCGAGCTAAAGCCCTCATCACCTGCCATTGTGGATTTAGCTGTGACAATTGCCCAGGCTGGATTGATTCTGTAAACAGGCCCAGCGTAGGCTGACAGTCCTTGAAGGTAGGATGTACTCTGCTCTTCTGGAGAAGAAAAAAAAAAAAAAAAGCAAACCCCCCTTCAGAGCCAAAACAGAGCCCTGAAGAATGAGTTGCTACGGACTTACTGAACCTATGCAGTTCAGCCCAGGGCATCTGAGCTGTTCTGGTCCTCAGCGCTGCCAACAGATATTTCTGCATTTGCTTTCATGCCATATAAAGTGTTTAGTTTGTGTGAAAAGTTTGGGCCGTCTCCTAATATGGTCAAGAAAGGGAAACCCCAGGCTTCAAATCTGTGCTCAAGGACATAGTGAGTTGATTTAAAAGGTCAGCCTCGGATGGTTTTTGTATAATTACATACTTGGGAGCTTTAATAAGAGATTAAGAAAACTGGGGGTGGCGGTGGAGAGAATTGGAGTTGTTGCAGAAATGCCCTCGGTGGGTGCCTGAACCAGGTGCCTTGATGCCAAATTTTGCACAGATGCTTGGGGAAGAAGAGAGATAGAAGGGAGGAAGATGTGGGGGAAATATATGTCAGGGGTCACCCCTGAAAAAAATGTGTGAAGTAGTGCATAATAAAAAAAACCTGCATGGTTATCCTAGAACAGTATGTGTGCTCTTACTGTTGGCAATGATCTTAAGCTTCTCATGTTGCAACACAGGCCTTTGTTGTTCCTGACATGTGTGATGGTAAAATTCTACTGTGGGAGAAAGACATGATCAAACTCCCTCCCTGGAACCCACTGGGCTCCTCCAACGAAGCTGAAGGATAGGAAATTCAGGACAGACACCACTTCATGTAGCTGAACTATGGAACTCACTGCCACAAGAAACAGTGATGGCGGCAGCCCATTTTAGTAGGGGGATCGGACAAATTCGCAGAGGGCAAGGCTAGCCGTGGTGTCTAAACGGAGCCATGGGAAAAGAGAACTGTAGTTATGGGACAGGCCTTTGTTATGTTCTTAAGCATTGCTGGCTAACCTGTGCACTCTAGATATTGTTAGGCTACGGTTCCCATCATCACTGACCGTTGGCACTGCTGGCTGGAGCTGCTGGGAGTTTGAGCCCAAGAACCTTTGGAGGGGCCACGGCTTGGCTACCCCTATATCTTGTAGGTGCGGGTATCAAGTTGTTTGCCGCTGTGCATAATTAAGGTACCCCTGCCCGTACGGGCCAGTCTTGCCAGACTCTAGGGTTGTGCGCTCATCTCACTGTATAGGCCGGGAGCCAGCGCTGTCCGCAGACACTTCCGGGTCATGTGGCCAGCGTGACAAGCTGCATCTGGCGAGCCAGCGCAGCACACGGAAACGCCGTTTACCTTCCCGCTGGTAAGCGGTCCCTGTTTATCTACTTGCACCCGGGGGTGCTTTCAAACTGCTAGGTTGGCAGGCGCTGGGACCGAGCAACGGGAGCACACCCCGCTGTGGGGATTCGAACCGCCGACCATGCGATCGGCAAGTCCTAGGCGCTGAGATTTTACCCACAGCGCCACCCGCGTCCCCCTGTGCATAATTGCTGCGATACAAAAGAAATGAAAGAGGTTTATTTAGCTTCCTCCTGCAAGAGTCCTTTGCTGACTGGACTGCAGTAAATGGGCGACAACGCGATTGTCAACTCAGTCAAATACACACACATGGAGAGGTCTCCTGGATCAGGCCAATGGTCCATCTGTTCCAGCATCCTCTTCCCACAGTGGCCAAGCCGATGCCCGGGGAAACCCACATCCAGGATTCGAACACAAGACGAAGTCTTCCCTCCTGTGGTTTCCAATAACTGCTATTCAGAAGCATCACACCTCTGTTGGTGGAGTCAGAGTTTAGCCAAACTGTCTACTAGCCACCGATTGCTTATTCTCCATGCATTTGACCAGTCCTTTTTAAAAGTCAGGCAGGGTCGTGGCCTTGTTGCCTCCTGCAGGTGAGAGCTCCATAAATAGGGTTGCCCTCTCTTGAAGAGCAAAAAACAGGGCAGCCTGAGACGCTGCTAGCTTGAGCTGTGGAAATAGGCGTGTGGATGCAGGTGTGGCCGCACAGGCCGAGCCCGAGGCCCCCAAAACGGACATTTCCTTTAAAATGTAAAAATCCGTCTGGATGGGCATGTTGCCTCCCCAAAAGAGGACATGATCAGGTTTTCCTGGACATACGGCAACCCCACCATCGTTTAACTATGAAGTGTGTGAAAAAGTAATCTTTGTCTGTCCCGAATCTTCCAACATTCTGCTTTATTGGCATAGCTGTCAACTTACAGATTTGAAAATAAGGGACCAGCAGCCTTGCAGATAAGGGACCAGCAGCCAAAATAAGGGACCTGCAGCCTCACCTGTTCTAGGCACTCCAGTCTTCCTGTCCTCCTGCAGTCTGGTCAAACTCATGCTGGTAGCTTCGAGAACCAACTTTGTAACCAGAGGTTCAACTGAATACATGCACCACAAGGCCTATGCAGCCTCAACTTCAGATGGCTCCCCGGCCTGGCTTTGCACTGCAAAGTTTGCAGCAGCACGTGCAACAAAATGGCGTCCAGCATTCAAAAAACCCCTCAGCTTGCATTAACTAGCCACACACGAGGCATGCAAGCTTCACTCCCCAGTCTTTCTTAGACTTCTTATTGGGTGAGCAACACAGCCAAGCAACACAGTTGGAGCCTCCCTCCTCCCTGGCCGGCAGGGAGGGAGAGAGAGGAGCTGCTTCCTTTGAAATTTAAGGGACATTTAAGGGACATCCATCAATAAGGGACAGCAGCGGGACATGGTGCTGGAATAAGGGACTGTCCCTTCAAATAAGGGACACTTGACAGCTATGCTTTATTGGATGCCCCTGAGGTCTAGTGTTATGACAGAGGGAGAAACCTTTCTTTTCTTTGCATCATGCATAATTTTATAAATTTCTATAACGTTCCTTCCAATGTTTCTCTGGTGAAAATAGGGACTTCTTCTTCTTCTTCTTCTTCTTCTTCTTCTTCTTCTTCTTCTTCTTCTTCTTTCTTCTTTCTTCTGTCTTCTTTCTTCTTTCTTCTTTCTTCTTCTTCCCCTCCCATCTGACTGGATTGCCGCAGCCACTCTGGGCGGCTTCCAACACATATAAAAACACAGTAAGATATTAAACATTAAGAAACTTCCCTAAACAGGGCTGCCTTCGGATGTCTCCTAAAAGTTGGAGAGTTACTTATCTCCTTGGCTCGGGGGTTGCATAACTCCATATCCTCCATCATTTCTCCAATGAAAATAGGGACATCCTAAGTAAAAACGAACATTCTGAGGTGAAATCAGAAACTGGGACGGCTTCTGTAAATCCAGGAATGTCCCTGGAAAATAGGGACACTTGGAGGGTCCGCTTTCACATTACATCTTACACACCTTTCCTCTAAACTAAAACGTCCCCCAACACTGCAACCTTCGTTGTTCCATCCTCTTGATCATTTTGGTTGACCCCACACACTCTTAACTTAGACCAGTTTCATATCCCTTGAACTGTCATGGCTCCCCCCCCCAAAGGATTCTGGGTACTGTAATTTGGTTGAGAATGTTGCTAGCGATTCTTTACCTCCCCTCACAAAACTGCAGCTCTGTTGAGGGAGGAAAGGAAAGGACTATTAAGGGTAAAGGTAAAGGGACCAGTCGTGAATGACTCTGGGGTTGCGGTGCTCATCTCGCTTTAGTGGCCGAGGGAGCTGGTGTTTGTCCAGAGACAGTTTTTCTGGGTCATGTGGCCAGCATGACAAAGCTGCTTCTGGAGAAACCAGAGCAGCGCACGGAAATGCCGTTTACCTTCCTGCCACAGCGGTACCTATTTATCTACTTGCACTGGTGTGCTTTCGAACTGCTAGGTTGGCAGGAGCAGGGAGCGAGCAACTGGAGCTCACCCCATAGCGGGGATTCGAACCGCCAACCTTCCAATTGGCAAGCCCTAGGCTTAGTGGTTTAGACCACAGCACCACCCACGTAAGGGAATGTAGGGAGCTTCTAAAAAAACAAAACCCACGTCACATTGTTGGTACGTTTACTCCCTTTACAGACTTACTCAGGTCTCTTCTGCGTGGTGGTAAACCCATACAAGCAACTGCCGATCTATTCAGAGAAGATTATCGACATGTACAAAGGGAAGAAACGTCACGAGATGCCCCCACATATTTATGCCATCGCCGACACAGCCTACAGGAGTATGATGCAAGGTAAGGCTGGGCAACTTCTTTCTAAGTGTCACAAAAATAAATACCACGTGGAAAATGTTGTGCCAACTTTATCTGGCCAAAAGTAGGCCCCAGAAAGTGATGGGCGATATAGCACTTTGGTGGAGCCCCTGCAGAGAGGGTCTTGGGTTCAGTTTTTGGCATCGCCAGAGGTCCTTCTCTCTAAGGGAGAAGCTGCCAGTCAGAGCAGACAGCACTGAGCTACATGGAGTAGTGGTCTGGCTGTGGTATCAGGTCTCTGATGCCGATGGACCCATAGCACACAGTGGTAGGGAACATGCGTTACATTCGGAAGGTCCCGGGTTCCATGATTATTTGCATTTATTCCTTGCTTTCTGCAAGATGATGGCTCAAAGGGACTTACGAGCCCATGGAATACGAAACAGCTTGCCAATCATTAACAAAAAAAGAACATCGAAATACATCAGGAAACTGCAGCAGAGCAAATTTCCTAAAAAGTGCTCATCCAACCATAACAAGGACAAATCCTGTGTTCAGGTAAAGATAACCGCCACAAAACAGGCCAGAAATCACACTACAGTGTGGTCCAAGGTAAGGAGGAAAGCCTGGACAGACAAGAATGTCTTAGTTTCATCCCTAAAAGCTGACTATGATGGTGGCAGGTATGCTTCCCTGGAAAGAGCAATCCACAAATGGGGAGCCACCACTAAAAAGCCCATGCACAAATTGCCACCCTCCAGGCCTCCCTTGGAGGTAGCACATGGGGAAGGGCCTCTGCCGATGATCACATTGAAAGGGATCTCAGGAGGTAGCAGAGTTGGAAAGGATCTCTCTCAGCCTGTCGCCAATTGGAATAAACAATACAGCCATAGCTTGGATCCCGAATGCCCTGGAGCTCGGACGTTTTGGCTCCTGAATGCTGCAAATCTGGAAGTGATTGTTTCGGTTTGCGAACGTTCTTTTGGATCCCGAATGTCTGACAGGGCTTCCGTGGCTTCTGATTGGCTGCAGCAGCTTCCTGCAGCCAATCAGAAGCCACGATTTGGTTTTCAAACATTTTGGAAGTTGAATGGACTTCTGGAACGGATTCCGTTCGACTTGCAAGGTCTGACTGTACTGGTAAAGTGAGCAAAATGTGTGCATTCTTGGAAAGTGTGTGTATTATCGATAGTAACACAGGAAATGCACTATATTAGCAGAAATTGCTTGCAAAAATCTGAATATTAGAGAAAATGTGAATGCTGAAAATTTTCCCTGAGGTTTTTTTTTTTTTAATAAAAGAAACTGAAAGCAGGTGTAGCAATGTAGAGAACTGAATTTAGGACTGGAAAAACGAGAAACTGAAATTGCCAGATCCGTCTATTCCTAGTCCTTGCACCAGTTCCTGAGGTTTGCCTTTTCCACCCACAGCACCGTAAGGGGCCAGCCCTAGCTCCTGTCTTTGCTTCACGACTTGGGGGCAAGACGGGCTTCCAAAAACATTCCTAGGAATCCTTTGGCACTGTCTGCCATCCACCATCTGACTCAAAAAGGGAACGCTCCTCTCCTTTTGCCCATCTGGGCCAGGCGTGTGGGCAGGGTCGAATGCTTCGCAAATAGTTTTGGCTAATAGGGGCATGGAGAGGTGCTCCCCGTGGACTGGTGGAGGCAGTCACTCTGCCGTCTGGGAACATGGGAGTATCAGACGCTGCCTTATACTGAGTCAAGACCATTGGTCCATCAAGCTCCATATTGTCCACTCCGACTGGCAGCAATCATCCGGGGTTTCAGACCAGAGTTGTCGGGGACTGAACCTGGGATCTTCTGCATGCAGACCAGATGCCCTGCCACTGAACTGGCCTTTCCCAGTAGCTAGAAGTCATCAGAACCCCCATGTTTATCAGCCTCACCTCTGGTGCATTTGTGAATTTCATCTTTCTAGACTCCTGCCCAACATATAAGGCAGCTGCTGCCAGTCAGAACTGGGCTGCAGGGATGACAAAGTCCAGAACTTGAGCCATCGGGACTGTGGCATCTGGCGCCCCGGTTGCTGCTGAGGTTCCCAAGAGAGTGTTTCCTCCTTATGTGACTCCCTGATGAATTGCAAAAGTTATTTTATTTATTTTTTTATTAACTATGTCTACAACCCCACCCTTTAGCCAGAAAGGCTTTCAGTGAGACTTGGTCTACAGTGGTACCTTGGTTCACAAACTTAATCCGTTCCGAAAGTCCCTTCCAAAACCAAAGCATTCCAAAACCAAGGCACGCTTTCCCGTAGAAAGTAATGCAAAATGGATTAATCCGTTCCAGACTTTTAAAAACAACCCCTTAAAGCAGCAATTTAACATGGATTTTACTATCTAGCGAGACCATTGATCCATAAAATGAAAGCAATGATCAATGTACTGTACTATAAAATAAACAAGACAGTATTGTAGATGATAAAAATGAAAATTTAATGTTTTTCTTCCCTGCACTGATGATAGTCATTGTTCGGATGGGGGGCTTTTATCCATTTCTGCAGTCACACAATCAATCAATCAATCAATCAATCAATCAATCAGTAGCTGAACTGGGATCCACACAGTCACAAAAACAAATGAACCGAAAAAGCCCCAAAAACAAAAACGCAAAATAAATAGCAAAAACATGCTGATTCCTGGGCCATCCGTGGGCCGGATTTAGACGGTGATTGGGCCGCATCCGGCCCCCAGGCCTTAGGTTGCCTAAGGCCCCTGAGCTACAGTATATGGGCCTTTTTCAGTTTAGAAAAATGGCAAATTTCTCCTATGCTGTTTGGACTAATGTATATATTTCTGCAAGTAATTCACCCTCCAACTGGGGAAGGATGAAGCTGTCCATTTCAGTTCCTCTCATTTCCACTGCCCCCACCTTAAATCTAGTTCCCCACATTTCTGCAGCAGTGTGCAATTTGTTTTTAAAAATCAAAAACATCTTCATGAAAAATTGCCAGAGTTTTCTCGCGAGTTTCTCCCGATGAAGACATTGCATGCAATTTTAACTGAGATACTTGGGGTTTTTTTGCAGCGAATTTCCCCTAATGCATCTCTGTGTCACCTGGAGAATTGTGAGTGTCAAAGGAGAGCTGTGCTTCGGCTCACGTATTAGTTCAAGAAGTGCAAATTAGGCCGTTTCTCGTTAAAATGCAACCGAAACCGTATTTCTCCCCCAATCCCACCTCCAAGTGCAGGCAACATTCACAACAGCAAATGCGTTTCATCTTTTGGATCTTTGGGAAACTTGGTCCTATAGAATGGGTCTTGATTTGGCCAAGAGGAAATAAGCTTGCCAAAAAATGGGCAGTCTCTGTTTTGCTTCTGTCCATCTCCATCTTCCACTCCCCCCCCCCCCGCTCTCTGCTTTGTCCCTTCTTTCTTTGCCTACATCTGGATTGTTTCATCATCTGTCAGCATTCGGGCGCTTCAAAACGGACAAACAGGTTGAGCACATTTGAGCTTCCGAACTGGGGCTGTTTTGCTTCCTCTGCCTAGCTCCCTCCTCTGAGTGTCTGAATTACGGTTGTAATTTTCACTCGGTTTAATTTTTTTTGTTTTGTTTCGGCTGCTATCCTTCACATAGATTTACTGCCAAGATATACTAACAACTGCTATATACAACTGGAAGGTTTTAAAGGATCTGAATGCGTATAAAACACAGAAGTCTAATTAAGCAGCTAAAAATATACAGCTGTGTGAGTCTCCAGCACGATGCTCAGAAGCATTGCTTAAAGTTACGTCCTTTTGTTCAGACGCAGCAAATGCAGCTGCTCTGTGAGTAAACATGTAACTTCCTCCTAGTTAAAGTGGTCTCTGTGTGTTGAACGCAGCCTCTTTGCCTCCAGAGAGCAGTTGGGGAAGGAGTGTAGCTTAACAGTAGAGCATCCTCCTTGCATGTTCCAGATTCAGTCCCCAACATCTCCAGATAGGATTGGGAACGTCCCCTGCCTGAAACCCTGGGCAGCCATTGCTGCCAGTCAGTGTAAACAGTACTAAGTTAAATTGACCAATGGCCTGGCCAAGCATAAGGCAGCTTTCTATATCTGTGTGTTCTTAATATGGAACTGCAGGAAGGGAGGGATCCAGGCAAATGGGGACTATTGCTCTGGATGTAATATGGGATAGGATGCGAGTGGCGCTGTGGTCTAAACCACTGAGCCTCTTGGACTTGTTGATCAGAAGGGCGGCAGTTCGAATCCCCGCGACAGGGTGAGCTCCCGTTGCTCTGTCCCAGCTCCTACCAACCTATCAGTTCAAAAGCACACCAGTGCAAGTAGATAAGTAGGCACTGCTGTGTTCCGTTGCGCCAGAAGTGGTTTAGTCCTGCTGGCCACATGACCCAGAAAGCTGTCTGTGGACAAACGCCAGCTTCCTCAGCCTGAAAGCAAATTGAGCGCCGTAACCCCATAGTCGCCTTTGACTGGACTTAACCATCCAGGGGTCTTTTACCTTTTTACCTATATGATGTAACCACATTTGGAATACTGGGTACAGTTCTGCCAGGAAAAGGATGCTGTAGAATACAGGAAATGCTTAGATTCAAAGGATCAGGGGTCTGGAGAAGTGGCGTAGCGTGGCCTGTGACCCACCTCACCATGCTATACCACTGGTCTAGAACAGCTGCCTTATGAGGAAATCACTTGGGTTTTTTTAAAGGTTTTTTTGGGGGGGGGAAGTGAGCAATGGGGATGGACATGGTAGAGGTGTCTAAAAGTATCTTAGGTGTGGAGAAAGGAGAACGATGATGATGATGATAATTATACCCCGCCCATCTGGTTGGGTTTCCCCAGCCACTCTGGGCAGCTTACAGCATATCTAAAAATATAATAAAAACATCAAGTGTTGAAAACCTCCTGATACAGGGCTGCCTTCAGATAGTTCTTTATCTCCTTCAGATAGTTCTTTATCAACCTCCACAGGGAGGGTGCCACTACCAAGAAGTCCCTCTGCCTGGTTCCCTGTAACCTCATTTCTCGCAGTGAGGGACCCACCAGAAGACCCTCAGACCTCAACCTCAGTGTCCAGGCTGAGCGATAGGGATGGAGACGCTCCTTCAGGTCTACTGGGCCGAGGCTGTTTAGGGTTTTAAAGGTCAGCACCAATGCTTTGAATTGTGCTCAAAAACCTACTGGGAGCCAGTAGAAATATATCTGAAGAAGTGTGCATACACATGAAAGTTCATATGAAGAACAAACTTAGTTGGTCTCTAAGGTGCTACTGGACAATTTTTTAATTTTTAAAATATATTTCTACTGCTACCTACCTGAATCTAGTACTGGGAGCCAGTGAAGATCCTTTAGGACCGGTGTTATATGGTCTTGGCAGCCACTCCCAGTCACCAGTCTAGCTGCCGCATTCTGGATTAGTTGTAGTTTCCAGGTCACCTTCAATGGTAACCCCACATAGAGCGCATTGCAGTAGTCCAAGCGGGAGATAAGCAGAGCATGCACCACTTTGGGGAGACAGTCTGCAGGCAGGTAGGGTCTCAGCCAGCATACCAAATGGAGCTGGTAGACAGCTGCCCTGGACACAGATTTGACCTGTGCCTCCATGGACAGCTGTGAGTCCAAAATGACTCCTGGGCTGCACACCTGGTCCTTCAGGGGCATAGTTACCCTATTCAGGACCAGGGAGTCCTCCACACCTCCCCTCCCCCTGTCCCCCAAGAGCAGTACTTCTGTCTTATCAGGATTCAACCTCAGTCTGTTAGCCTCCATCCATCCCCCAACCACCTTCAGAAATTCCTTCTTTCATAATCCCAGTGCCCAGTGGGACCTTCCAATGAGAGCAGAATGATGGGAGACTTGGGACAGACATCTTCACCCAGCATGTAGTTAAACTATGGGATTTGCTCTCACAAAATGTTTTGAATGCCAACAATTCAAACGGCTTTAAGAGGGGATTAGATGAATTTATAGAGGAGCATAAGGCTGTCTTTCTTCCAGGCAGATTGTTGATTCAGGGTTCATCCTGATTCGCCGGCACAAAGCTTATGCAGAAGTTAAACTATGGCCTTTATTCATTCAGATTTCTTTCTGGGGAGGTCATGCAACAACAAACATTAGTCCCAATTTGCTTGCGCAGAGTTTATACGTCTTTCTGTTAATCTTCCATGCCATGCTTTGCAATGCCTATACCTGTCACTTTCCAAACCACAGCAAGGTGGATTTGTCATACAGGCTCAAAAGAGCACAGATTTTAATTGCCCAACCAAAATTTATGGTATACCCTTGAACCCCGCCCCCAGCCACTGCCCAATGCTTTTAGGACTATTTCAGATGAGCTTCCAGATTTATTTATTTATAGACGTATTTCCCTCCCATAAAAATATCAGACTGGTGTCCTCATATAGTGATGACCTGCTCATCCTGATTCATTTGCCCAGAGTTTGTTGGGAGATTAGACAACTTGGGCTATCTATGGAGCATTCATTCTGATTTGTTTGCAAGATAGTTATATGACATTGTGCCACGCAGTTGTGACCACCCATTTCCTAGTGCATTTTCCCATCACTTTCTTTATTGTGCTCTTGTCCCTGTCCCTTCTTCCCTCTCCATCCCACTGTTGACATGGTAAGTCGGGATGCGGCAGAAATTCAAATTAAAGGTGAACCTGACCTAATTGCACTTCACAAAACAATATGTGGACTCAAGAAACAGCCATCCTTCGAAATGGACACTTTCCTGAACGTTCTAATAAGGCTCTCTGGCCAAGTAAGGGGTGTAAAAAGTACACATCCCGCAGTGAAGTGTGCCTAAAAATGCATATATTAGCGAAGGTAACGTACTAAAAAGGATGCATTGGGGCTGGTAAAATGGCTTTGCATGCATTTGTATATGAGACAAAGTTGTTTCCTAACGTCTGTGCATTTGGATAAATTTGACTAAACGCTCTTGAATTTTTCGTAATGACTTTTCACAAAATGCAAAAGCTGTTAACTGGGGAAACGCGGAGAACCAAACTTAAGATCAGAGAGGCTGATAGGGCCCGAAATTGACGGGTCCATCTATCCCTGGTTGGTAGTCAAATGGCAGCAGCTGTAAGAGGTCTTCTTCCTGCCATCCTCTCTCTCTCTCTCTCTCTCTCTCTCTCTCTCTCTCTCTCTCTCTCTCTCTCTCCAACTGCGCTGGAAACATGCAGAAACCCTTCAGGGAGACCAGCCCATAATAAAATGTCAAGAAGCTGCAGGCCAGGGTGCCCGATTCTGTTGCTTTCTCCTTTTATGGTCAAGCTGCCAGCTCAGAGTCGCTTCCTTGTGATAAACCATCCGATTCAAGGCTGCGATTAAGCAGAGCAAGCTGGTCCTCTGGGAGGGAAGCGGGGGCGCAAACAGAGGCTGGAGGAGGAGGAAGGGGGGGTCCAAAAGAACGATGTTGTTTTCGAAGAAGGAAGCGTGGGATGCTGGGGGAAAGCTTGTGCTTTCAAAGTGGTACCATTTAACTCAGTCATCACCTAGGGAGGAAAAAGAGACTGCGCTGGATGTCTCCTCTGCTGTATAGATAGTCATTTGGGGCTGAGGTCCAGCCCAGGACCCCCCCCCCCCAAAAAATGTCCACCCAAGAATGTCACATGATGGAGCAAGCAGCAAGCAGATCCTGGATCTTGGGGTGCATAAAACGCTTGTGGGGCACCCGGGAAGAAGACCATGGAGGAGAAGGGACTGCCATGCCTTTTGTCCCCGTCCCCCAACCGTGTTGTCAGAACTTTTGACATGCCCCTGCTTAATTTCTCCTTTCTAGTGTTGACTGTTGGCGTAGCTCAGCCCGAGTGGAATTCGTTCTCTGCTAAGTGCACCCAATTAAATTTGTCAGCAGGGGTGATTAGCAGGATTGAAAGGAGAGAGCAGAACTCTGAGCCTGGAACTGAGGAAAAGCTTAATGAGGACTCTCTCTGGGGTAAATTCAAGCGTGTGCAAAAACTTATATAGTGGTACCTCGTTACATACCCTTCAGGTTACAGACTCCGCTAACCCAGAAATAGTGCTTCAGGTTAAGAACTTTGCTTCAGGATGAGAACAGAAATCGGGCTCTGGTGGTGCGGCAGCAGCAGGAGGCCCCATTAGCTAAAGTGGTGCTTCAGGGTAATGACAGTTTCAGGTTAAGAACGGACCTCCAGAACAAATTAAGTACTTAACCTGAGGTACCACTATGCAGTCATACCTCATGTTGTGTTTGCTTCAGGTTGAGCATTTTCAGGTTGCGTCCCGTGGCGACCTGGAATTAACGGAATGGGTTACTTCCAGGTTTCGTGGCTCGCGCATGCACAGTCGCTCAAAATGACATCACCCGCATGCACAGAAGCGGCGAATCGCGACCCGCGCATGTGCAGACGCGGGTTGCGTTCTGCTCAGGTTGCGAATGAGGCTCCGGAATGGATCCCGTTCGTAACCAGAGGTACCACTGTACAGTCATACCCTGGAAGTCAAACGGAATCTGTTCTGGAAGTCCGTTCGACTTCCAAAACATTCAGAAACCAAAGCGCGGCTTCGGATTGGCTGCAGGAAACTTCTGCAGCCAATCAGAAGCTGCGGAAGCCGAATCAGATGTTTGGCTTCCAAAAATAGTTCGCAAACAGTCACTTCCGGTTTTGCAGCATTCAGGAGCCAAAACGTTCGAGAATTAAGCTGTTCGAAAACCAAGGTACGACTGTTGTTTGATCACAGAGATTTCCTTCCAGAAGCATACAGAGCTTTGGATGTGTCCTGAAGATATATAACCAGATCTGTGTGTGCTCTATGCTCTTATGAGGTTTGTCGGTTGATAGATGCAGTAAACACCTTTCTGCTACAAAACGAGGCTTTCCCTTTTGCTCTCTGTTCTGTGCTTGGCCATTCCGGCTGCATACTTTTAGAACACACCCGCTGACCTGCAAAGAATCCTGGGAACTGTAGGTTTTTAAAAATGAAGATGCTGTGGATTGTGTGAGAGGTAAACTACAGTTCCCATGATCCTTGGGGGCAGGGGAGAATGTGCTTTAAATGTATGGTGTATATGCAGCCCCAGAGTGTAGAAGGAGAGAGGGATTGCAGTCTGGCCTACATCGCTGTTACATCAGTTTCCTTTCTCTCGCTTTTTGTGGCAGCCCCGGGAGCTGTCCAAAAACATCACATCCGTTGTGGACCCCAGTTTAAAGAACCACCGTTCTATTGGGAACTTGACCGTTTCTATTTTTGAATTAGAAACAACTTGAATCTTTAACCTTTTGTCTTCAGTGTTGTCCCAGAGGACAAAACCAAGATGTCCATTGTTGCTAACCTAGGGAGTGTGATAAAAATAAAAGTATTGTGTGTGCATTGTGGCGCCTCTGGTTTTCTGCTGATCCCCCGATGCATAATATTGGCAAGTGATACAGAGACTTGTCCGGATGCTCAGAAGTCATGAGAAGCAGAAACTCAGTGCTAGGTCACTGGCTTTGCCCATGATGGCTGGTGCATTAGGACAAATGTGTCACTGTCCCACCAAAAGCTCCCTCTTGCCTGCCACCCGACTTCCAACTGGTCCAGGGAGTGCCCCTGCTTCTCAGCTTCCTCCTCTTCCTCTTTAGTCTCAGTGTTGCCACTTGTAGAACTCAGCAGAGAGGACGATGGGAACAGAACTAGAATCAGATGGCTCTGCTTGTCGTGGGCTCTCTGGTGCCACCTACTGTTGACCTCCCTGCTTTTTGCCCTAACAGTCCCAATGGGTGCTAGAAGGTATTCAGTTCCGATCTTGGCACCTCCACTTAGCACAGGGGTGGGGGATTGGATCGGAATCCTTATCTCTCCCATCCGTCCCCCCTGGGCCAAGTTTGACAGGTGGGCGTGGCTGCCCACATGCCAATCACCAGATGCCACAATGACATCATGGGCACTCAGTTGATTGTTGCTTACAAAGCACAGCGCAGGGAGGTTTTTTAAAGTGCCAGAAACCATCGGTGTACCTGTAAATCCCTTTAGCCCAGCTGTCTCTTTACCTGCACCACACATCATATGTGATGTTGCATATAGGGCATGTGGGCATGGTTTGGCCAGAATGGCTTTCTTTCTGCTTCTGTGTAACAAATAAGCAGTGGTATATTTTGGAAAGGTGTTTGCTTGCTATGCATTTTGGCACCTCTTAAGACATTGCGGTCAAGTTTGGTGTGGTGGCTCTTGAGATCAAGGAGCAGGATTTGGCCTCTGCTTGGATACAGTGGGATGCCATTTTGAATGAAGATGGCGGGCTGAACTTTTCAAAAATACACTTTTTAAAAAAGTTCCTTTGAATTCCTAAGTATGACGTTGCTAGTAGATGTTTAATAAACTCTTTTGAAGATTCCTGCATTCCTGTGATTCAGATCTCGTTTCTATATGAAATGGTAGGTACTCTATACACCAAGCCCAAATAACTCACCATACTCTTGAATATCCCAGACTTAATACCTGTTTTCTCTTTATCTGCAGATCGAGAAGACCAGTCCATTCTTTGCACGTAAGTAGAACCAGTTTGATCATGCACACCTTTCGATTTCTGCTCACATTTTCACTTGCAGAGAGTATAACCAATATTATCAGTTGACATATGTGTAGCTCTTAGACTGAATAGCATGTTCTGGACCAAAACCTATAGGTTTGGAATTGTTTTTAAAGGCGCCCTGAGCTGTCTGTCTACCCAACTAACCTCCCTTTGTTGTCTTTCCCATTTTAAGCTTGTAAGCTCCATTTTGTGGGAGCTTGTTAATTCCCACCCTCCATGCTTTTGAAAAATTGCTTCCTTTTTTTTGCATAGCTGCTAAGTGTGTGGCACTGGGCACTCTGATGGCACTAAAACAGAGATGGGGAACTGCAGGTCAGTTACTAAATGCTGTTCTTCCATCTTCTCTGACTCGCCATCAGGTAATAATAATAATAATAATAATAATAATAATAATAATAATAATTTATTATTTATACCCCGCCCATCTGGCTGGGTTTACCCAGCTACTCTGGGCGGCTTCCAATAAAACACTAACATACAATAACCTATTAAACATTAAAAGCTTCCCTAAACAGGGCTGCCTTCAGATGTCTTCTAAAAGTTTGGTAGTTATTTTTCTCTTTGACATCTGGTGGGAGGGCGTTCCACAGGGCGGGTGCCACTACCGAGAAGGCCCTCTGCAAAATATGTGTGCAGTGTGTGTATTTGCCCTATACGTTCAAAGTACCAGGCTACTTTAGACTAAGGTTACCAGATTTTTTTCAGTGAATCCGTGGCACTTTTCAACTTCCTCCTAAATAGATGGATTTTGTCAGGGGACTGATTTGTAAATCCAGGGACTGTCCCCGGGAAATGGGGACGTCTGGTAACCTTACTTTAGGCAGCTGTGGCTTCTCCCAAAAGGTTCTGGGAGCTGTAGTTTGTTCAGGGTGCTGAGAGTTGTCAGGAGACCCCTGTTCCCCATCACTGAGCTACAATTCCCAGAGTTCCGTGGGGAGAGGGATTGACTGTTAAAAAACTCTGGGAACTACATTACGGATCCTCCAACGGGGGCTGTGCTCTGACTTCATGCTAATTCAAGACTGATGCAGCACTACACATCCTCCAGGGCAGGCTGCCTGATGACAGCATTACGTTTTTATGTCTATAGGAAGATATTAGGAGAAAATCACACTAAGACTCTGGTGAATTTTCACGGTGACTTTCTTTATTTTAAAAATGCAAGCTGATGTGGAAATGTGGAAAACTGAATTTAAGACTGAAAAATTGAGAAGCCAGTATTGACAGATTCACCCGTGCCCTGTGTTTACCTTCCGTTTTAATGGACTGTGAACGGGAGGTGTGCAGGGTGACGCTGCCGTCTGGGGCAATATCAGTGAGCGAGGAAAGATTTTATTACATGTTGGATAGCAAACCCTTTGCTGCCAAGCAGTTGACCACAAGCTCCAGGTATAGCTTGCCAGAAATGCTCAGCGCCAGCTGCTCCAAACTCCAAGGCGCTTTGATGTTTGGGAACTAAAATGGGAGGCACCTCCACCTCCTCACTCTTGCAGCTAAAAGTAGATTCAGTAGTAGTAGTAGGTTGTTTTAATGTTTTTGTTTTAAAGGAAACATCCGCTTTCACAGGAGCGTTTTCTCTGCGAGTCTGCAGTCTGGGCAGTGCTTTTTTTCTAGAAAAAACTGTTTAGAGGTACTCAAGAAAACCACCGTTTTATAGTTCAAATTGGGAAAAATAAATACGGTAAATGGACAAAAGTACAAAGATTCACAAAATGTTGAGGGGTATGCATACCCCTGCGTACCCTCAGAAAAGAAGTGCTGAGTCTGGGTGTGCTTTTGGATAGGCCAGAGTACTGATTCACTCAGAGGGGCAGTGGCCAACCTCTCTAGCAAGTGGCTACTTTGGGCTCACAGAACACTTTGGTCAATTTACTTAGGAATGGAGGAAGTTGCTTTAGAGCAGGTTAGTTGTCCATTGAGTCCTGTACTGCCGACTGATGGGCAACAGATCTCCCCAGCTCTCCGGTAGCATCAACTTCTACCTGCCCCTTTCAATGCAGATGCCGAGAATCAAACCGAAGATCTTTTTCATGCAAAGTCTGGGCTATGGCACAGAACTGTAACATTAATGATGCAATATTTAAATATTATTGGCAGCCACATGGAGATTTTAAGATACCAGCCTCTTCCAGGTTACCTGTTTGCTAAGCATTCGCCGCAATTTGTTTGCTGGGAGGCTGGAGGGCACTGTGCAAAGTAAGCCTCATTCCACACATTTTCTGCATCACTTTCCTTACTGCAAAAAGTCTGGGTTGGGGGGGGGGAGTGGGAATGTTGGCTTGTCAACCATGATTGTGCAATTTGAATAGGCCATAACGCCACTCGGAAATAGCAGCAGTCTGTAAGCGATTGGCTGTGGAGCCTCCATGTTTAAAGGCAGTTTATATCTGAGCAGCAGTTGCTTGGCTGGCAACAACAACAACAATAAAGAAATTTATTATTTATACCCTGCCCATCTGGCTGGGTTTCCCCGGCCACTCTGGGTGGCTTCCAGCAGAATATTAAAATACATGCTCTCATGCCATGCTTGTTGGTTTTGCTAGAGGTACAGTGGTGCCCCGCAAGACGAATGCCTCGCAAGATGAAAAACTCGCTAGACGAAAGGGTTTTCCGTTTTTTGAGTCGTTCTGCAAGACGAATTTCCCTATGGGCTTGCTTTGCAAGACGAAACGTCTTGCGAGTTCTTGCGAGTTTGTTTCCTTTTTCTTAAAGCCGCTAAGCCGCTAAGCCGTTAATAGCCGCTAAGCCGCTAATAGCCGTGCTTCGCAAGACAAAAAAACCGCAAGACGAAGAGACTCGCGGAACGGATTAATTTCGACTTGCGAGGCACCACTGTATCTAGTTGTTGTCCTCCCCCCCCTTGAGAAACAAGATACTGGATTAGATGGGCCCTTTCAGGGGGATCCAACAAGGGGATCCTTGCTGTGATGCGGCAGTCTGCCTAGCAGATTTCTGATCTCAAAACTGGGGGAGGGAAAAATAGGGTCTCCGGCAAACCGTTCCTGCCCTCGGGCAAAGGAAATTCAGTGGAAGAGGAAGGATGGCTAAAGTATAATAAGTGAAGTTAATGAATTTTTTTTTAAGCACGCTTTTGGTCTTCCCAAAAGCAAGGATGTAAAGTAGATTTATGTGAAAGCCTTTTACGCAAATGTCTTCAAACTGGCATGTTTAGTCTGGAGCCGTTCCCAGAACACTTAATTTTTATCAATAAAACATGCACATATTTCAGCTTTGGGCCCCATGTGAAGCTGCAGGCAGACTTGGAACTGTGCGAGATCAGGGTTCATCATCCCCCCCAAAGAATCCATTTGAAGAAAGAGGCTGGGTCCTTGGGCAGAGTTTATCCTGCTCCGGAGCTGTTCGCTTCAGAGGGGCCTGGACAGAGAGCTCACAAGTCTTCCCTTAAGAACACAGGAGCATTGCCTTGCCGGATCTGACCAATGGTGCTTCTGGCCTCATTACCAGCGACAGCCAGGCACTAGTTGGTGGTGTGTTAGCCAGGGCATTTGGGTGCCCCCTAGTTTGTCTTGTATCTCTTTGTGTTGATGTTGTTGTTCTTCAGTTGTTTAGTTGTGTCCGACTCTTCATGACCCCATGGACCAGAGCACGCCAGGCACTCCTGTCTCCCACTGCCTCCCCCAGTTTGGTCAGACTCATGTTTGTAGCTTCGAGAACACTGTCCAACCATCTCGTCCTCTGCCGTCCCCTTCTCCTTGTGCCCTCCATCTTTCCCAACATCAGGGTCTTTTCCAGGGAGTCTTCTCTTCTCACGAGGTGGCCAAAGTATTGGAGCCTCAGCTTCACGATCTGTCCTTCCAGTGAGCACTCAGGGCTGATTTCCTTCAGAATGGAGAGGTTTGACCTTCTTGCAGTCCATGGGACTCTCAAGAGTCTCCTCCAGCACCATATTTCAAAAGCATCAATTCTTCAGCGATGTGTTGATATGGCTTTGTTATTTTTGTAGAAGTCTGCTAGGCAGTAGAGTCATACCTCGGGTTACAGAAGCTTCAGGTTGTGCGTTTTCGGGTTGCGCATCGCGCCGAACCCGGAAGTACCGGAACAGGTTACTTCCGGGATTCGGTGCTCGCGCATGCACACAAACACTAAGTCACACTTTGTGCATGCGCAGAAGCACCAAATCGCAACCCGCATGTGCGCAGACATGGCGCTGAGGATTCCGGATGCTGCAGGTTGCGAATGTGCCTCCCGCACGGATCACGTTCGCGACCCGAGCTTCCACTGTATAAGCCTTTGGCTTGCCAGGTTTTTATCGGGAGGTTTTGTGATGTGTGGTGGAATAATGGGTGGTGTGCCAGGGGAATTAGTGGGGATGGGGTCAGGGACAGTTTACCTACTTCTCCTTCCTTTAAGCATGGTCTGTGTGAACCTGTTTAGTGTTGTGGGGATTTTCCTTAGTTTGTTTGAGAGGAATGGGGATGCTGTAGCCAGGCACCAGTTAAGCAACATAAAGGTAAAGGGACCCCTGACCGTTAGGTCCAGTCGTGGCCGACTCTGCGGTTACGGCACTCATCTCGCTTTATTGGCTGAGGGAGCCAGTGTACAGCTTCCGGGTCATGTGGCCAGCATGACTTAAGCCGCTTCTGGCGAACCAGAGCAGCGCACGGAAACGGCGTTTACCTTCCTGCCGGAGTGGTACCTATTTATCTACTTGGACTTTGACGTGCTCTCGAACTGCTAGGTTGGCAGGAGCAGGGACCGAGCAATGGGAGCTCACCCCGTCGCGGGGATTCAAACTGCCTACCTTCTGATCGGCAAGTCCTAGGCTCTGTGGTTTAACCCACAGCACCACCTGCGTTCCTTTTAAGCAACATACCATATATTTAGAAGTCACAGCTTTCCTACTAGGGACTGTAGTTTGCTACAGAGCTACAATTCCCACAGTGATTTAACTGTCAGCCGTCCTTCCCTAGGAGCTCTGGGAATTGTAGCTTTGTGAAGGGTCTCCTGACAACTTTCGGCACCCTTAACAAACTGCCCTTAGTCTCGCAGCACTTTAAAACTGTCGTGGCTTCCCCCACGGAACAGCACCCTAGGAAGAAACAGCCTCTAGCCTTCTTAAGGCTTGGTGCCAGCACCAAGCACCCTCCTACCTTCCTCCTCTCGGGTGCGCATGTGGGGCTGTCGCATGGACATTCATCTGTGGGCCGGCGTTTGAGAAGAGGCACCTCCTAATTAGGAAAAGAAATTGAGCAGAGCGGAGTTGGTGGAACAGCTCCAAGATGAAAGGAACCTCAGGCAGATCCACTCTTAACTCCTCTGCAAATGTCCTTCCTTTTTTAAAAAAAAGAAAGAAAGAAAATGCATCAGTTCCCTTAGCAATATTTGCTTCCTTGATGCGTTTGTGTCTTCACTTCAGGAATACAAGAGGATGTTGGGGAGGCAGATTAATTGGGGACCGTTCTCCCAGATGCAACCATCTTGTCCCTGCTTTTAGTTACTGTTCCGACGGGAACGGGGAACTTTTTTCCAGACTGAGGGCCACGAACCCTTCTGTGAAAGCTTCTGGGGGCCACATGGCAATGGTGGGCGGGGTCCGAGGCAGGAGCAAGGAGACGCAGGGGTCGGCAAGGTTTGCCTCGCCTGGGCCAGTTCACTCCAGTGGAGATCCCTGTGATTTCCAGTATCTGCGCAGATGTGATTTCTGGTGCCACGAAAGGGAGTCCCCACGCCGTGCTGTGCCACTTTAGCGCAGCGCACGGGGACTCACCGAGCCGGTAGCTTGGTTCGGGGGCGTCTCGTGGGGCGGTTAAACAACCCCCGTGGGCCCGTGGGCCTTAGGTTGCCTACCCCTGAAGGAGAGCAGCAGATGTAAATGTTGCCTTTGTACAGTTGGCTACTTTCTATACACCCTGGCCCCTCGGTCCTCCGTCCAGGCAAGCGAGAGACATTTTCAGAGTTGAAGGGCACATTCCAGTCAGGCAAAAACATTCAAGGAAGGTGCAGAGCAGGGCTGGTGAAGGGTACGTAGCCCTAGGGAGCGAATCAAGGGCCAGACAGGGACTGAGGGCCAGGTTGGAGCTAACGTGAAATAACATTTGAAAGTTTAAAGCCCAAACACCCAGCTGTGGATATTTACAAACCCCTGGACGACATCCCAGACAAATGAGTAAGCTTTAAGGCTTGGTTATCCACTCCTGCGATAGCTATCTATGTCTTCGTGTTGTTTCCACATCCTTCCCTCAATATTTTAAAAGATGTGCATTCAAGACTGAAGGAACTTGGAACCAAGGCAAAAAGCTCTCCAGCCCTTTAGGACTCCTTACTCCTCTCAGTTTAATATTGGGTAAGTGGCAAGCAGTATGAAAGCCAGTGTGGAATAGTGGTTAGAGTGCCAAACTAGGTCCTGGGAGAAAAGGGTTCAAATCCCTGCTTAGCCATAAAGTCCACTGGGTGACTCTGGGGCAGTTGCTGATTCTCAGTCTGACCTACCTCACAGGGTTGCTGAGAGGATAAAATGGAGAGCAGCAGAAGTGTTAATAATAATAATAATAATAATAATAATAATAATAATAATATTTATACCCCGCCCATCTGGCTGGGTTTCCTCAGCCACTCTGGGCGGCTTCCATCAAAATATTAAAATACAATAGTCTGTTAAACATTAAAAGCTTCCCTAAACAGGGCTGCCCTAAACAGCCCTTCTCATCTTGCAAACTCATAAATATGAACAACCTAAAACAATGGTTGACTCCATTGAGTACAGTAAATATAATAAAATTAAGCATGTGTGTTTAATCTAGCATTTGCATGGACAGGCGGAGTCCCCCAAACCCTGGACGGCCCCCGTGTGGAATAAAGACTCAAGACAACGTGCTATGGGGTTAAAATTGGCTACAACTTGATTATGTTTCAGATGTGGGTAGACCTTGGCTCAGGCAGTGGGCGTTTATCCCTCCCAGTCCCCCACCGGGGATCTGGGGAACATCAGGGTTATGGGGGTGGGGGTGGGCTGAACATATGTTCAAGCAGAGCGAGCCTGTCCCCATTACGCCACCGTCGCAGGGGAGAGCAACGACAACCTCTCGGCGTACGGCCAAAGCCTCCCCTCAAACAACCCCTTTAACAGGGAACCCTGGTATTGCCACCGCAAAGAGGAGGGGGGCGTGGGTCACCACTGAACGCCCTCCCCTATTTAGGGAAGATAGACTAAGGATTCCACCCAAGGCCTGATACTGCCAAAGTTGTGACGTTTTGCTACGGGAAAGGCAAACCTGCTAATGCAGGAGAATTCCTTTCCGGCCCTTCAACAGCGACCTTGACGTAGCAGCGCCCGCGTACCTGTGGAGAAAAGGTTAACCTGCAAAAGAAGTATTAACTGAGGGTGGGTAGGGTGGGAGAAGCTTTGGAGCCAACTGACAATTCCCAGGTAAGATCCTCCCCCTATTGTGTGGGCAGGTGGTCCCTCCCCCTACCTGGCCTGATCACCGTGGCAACGCCTCCCCAGGCGGGATTGGGCAACTGGCTGAGGTAGGCGGAGACCTCCAGGTATCCCACCTGGGGAAGGTGCCGCATAGGGTCCAGGGGGCTGCATGCGACCACATAAAGGGCGCCCCCCATTTAATATGGGGAGTGGTCATTCTCTGGGGGCCAGCAGACATCAGAATGAATGGGCTTCGTCTTGGCTGGGTCTGTCTCTCCCTCCCTCCTTCCCTCTCCCCTAGTGGAAGCAGAATAACACTCAGCTTGTGGCGCTGTGGTCTAAACCACTGAGCCTCTTGGGCTTGCCGATCAGAAGGTCGGCAGTTCAAATCCCCGTGATGTGGTGAGCTCCTGTTGCTCTGTCCCAGCTCCTGCCAACCTAGCAGTTCAAAAGCACACCAGTGCAAGTAGATAAATAGGTACCGCCGTGGTGGGAAGGTAAAAGGTGTTTCCGTGCGCTCTGGTTTCTGTCACGGTGTTCCGTTGCTCCAGAAGTGGTTTAGTCCTGCTGGCCACATGACCTGGAAAGCTGTCTGTGGACAAACGCCAGCTCCCTCGGCCTGAAAGCGAGTTGAGCGCCGCAACCCCATAGTCACCTTTGACTGGACTTAACCATCCAGGGGTCCTTTACCTTTTCCCTTTCCCTGATTGCTGAGTGGTGGGAGAGAAATGCAATGTTACCTTCCATCTCTCCTCTCCTTTGCTCCTTAGAGGGGAATCTGGTGCCGGCAAAACGGAAAACACCAAGAAAGTCATTCAGTATCTGGCTGTTGTGGCCTCCTCTCACAAGGGCAAGAAGGACACCAGCATCACGGTAAGCATTCTCTGGAGCAGCCTCTTCTATCTCGACAAACAAAAACAATGCGAATATCTCCTAGGGGAGCACTGGGATAGTCTTTAGCTAACAATGGTACTTGGACCAGGCCGGCCGCTTTGCAGCTCAGGCCGTTTTCAGCATCCCTTTCGTTGCCAAATTGCTGACATATTACTGAGAGGACGCAGTTATGTCACAACCCCTGTGTGTTTATGGAAAAAGGGCTCTTTGTTTGACATCCCCTCCTTAAGCGCAGGCAGGCAGGAGAAGAGCGCATAGCTTTCCATATGCGGCTCCTCCTCTGGGGAGCTGCTGATGCTGGGGAAATGTGGAAGTCCCCTCTCCATCTTTAAAGCTTATGGGTGAGACAGGGCTGGATCCTTTCCTTCCATCAGGCCTGCGGGGTGACCTGTGGCTCTCGGGATGATGTGGGACTCCATCTCCCATCAGCCCCCAGCCAATATGGCCAATGGTCAGGGGAGGTGGGAGTTGGGGACAGGGTAGAAATTCAATTCAGCTTGCGTATTTTAACATGGACCTGCCCAATCTTCCCTTTCCGAAACAAGATGCGAACCAGGTGCCTTCCAAAATCTGCACTTCCCCAAATTTTTGCAGTGTGGCTCCCTAGCCAGCTCCTGTGTGCAGCAATGCATTCCATAAACGTAAAACATGCAATATATGCTAATATTGGTGACAGTAAGATCCCAGCATATGTTGCATTTGGCAGAAGTGATTTTTTTTAAAATGCACCTTTTAGAAGAAATCCACACTCAGATTCTGATGAATTTTCACGAGGGCTTAAAAGAAAAATGGCAGGTTGATGTGAAAAAGTGGAGAGCTCAATTTAAGACTAATCTACCACCTATATTTCCTCCCCGCCCCCCCCTCCACCCCCGAGCAAAACATTTATTTGTTTGGATCTAGGTCGTATCTAAACGTACCAGTGCAGATCCACAGGTTGGTCCTTCTGCCTTTATTTTCCTTGAGGAGGTGTGTTGTGTGTCTGTTTGCATATATAATATACATGCATACATACATATAAACACCTGCCACTGTGGATTGTGAATTCAGGTGGAAACACCTTTTTTAAAGAAAAGTATTTCGGGATGTGACGGGAATGATACTGACAACTGTTTTATGCCGTGTTATCTGACTGCAGCAAGGTCCATCTTTTGCTTACGTGAGTAACCTGGATTATTTGGTGTGTGTGTGTGTGTGTATATATATACAAAGGCACGGAGTGTAGATCTGCATGGTGTTTTTGCACTCCACCTTCTAGAAGAAATCACCCAATGGTTCAATGTGACAAGATCCCTCATGGCTCAGGGCAACAATAGTGTTCATGTGTATGTTTCCCCAATGCCCTGATCTCAAACACACCATCGTCAGAGTTAGCGGTCTGGGTTTCAGCTGGTCTTGCTCCCAGAATCAGTCTTCATGAGAACTGAGGCCACGAGAGTTGCTTTTCCCAGTAGCACTGCTCGGTTTTGCACACTGGAATCGTTTCCTCTTTCCAACACATCTCGGAAGAGCAAACTTGTGGCCAGAAGTGTCGTTTCGAGAGGAAGCAACCCCGAGCGGCGATGCACTTCAAACTGGACCGCTTTTGAAAGAGTGCCTTACTCTCCCCAAGGATCACAGTTGATTGACATCATCCCGGTCTGCTTGCACGCTGTTCGTTTTTTGACATTGCTTGCTGCCTGCCCTGTGCTACACCTGCAACAAACCTCCTTCCGCATGCCTTCAAAGTGGCCAGGTTATAACAATCGCCATGCAAAAGAATTGAGCTTTAAACTTTGGGAATTTATTTAATACAGACTTGGCAGTTTTGCAGCAGCGATAGGCGCCAGTTATGCGGGAAAGAGTAGCTGAGTGAGACATGGCATAGACCTCTAGCTTGTGTACAAACCAGACATTTAGGGCACATTTGAAGTGCATTCCCTCCCCTGTAAAAGAACCCTGAGAATGGTAAGGGTCTGTTAAGGGTCCTGGCAATGGTAGCTCTTTGCATCCTCAACAAACTACAGTTCCCAGAATTCTTTTGGGGGGGCATGTGTGTGTGCTTTAAATGTATGGTGTGGACACAGCCCTAGTTCTGATCTCCAAGGTTTCAGAGGCCTTTTCTCCTTTTTGATTGATGCTTCCACAAAACACACCCCCAAGGACAATGGAAACCTCACATGTGATGCTCCTTGTCCATCAATAATTTTGAAAGTTCAGTTCTGCTTTCAGAAATGATCCAGTTCAGCTCTTCAGCTCTTGGCAGAGAATGACTTGACTAAAACTCCAGAAGCGAAGTGCCAATTGAACAGCTGTTCTGCACAGCATAGCTTGGCAGCTAAGTCTACAGATGTTACTTGTCGCTCTGTCCACTCCTCCCCAAACAACTGGCCTAGTGGCGAAGAAATGAAACGTAGTTATTCGCCCATATTGACAGCTTGAAAGGAAAAAAAGGAAACCGTTCTCTTCCAGTTCACGGAAGTTTTGCTATCTAGTCACCTGGAGCTGATTCATAATCACCACAGGTGATGAGTGGAGGAGACCGTATAGACGCCCAAAGCAAAGTATGCCTCTTGTGGATTCGCCTCCGATATTCCGCCTTCCTCTTTCTTTGACCTAATCTGTTAACTGGCCTGTTGTCATTGCTTTCAGAATTTGCTTAATTAGCGTTTGCCTGGATACATTGCATGGCTTGTGTGTGTGTGTGTTCATCATCATCATCCGTGTGTAACTGCATGCGTGCATTTGCACAGGGGTTGGGGAATCTGGATATTTTTAAAAAACCCAAAATAATGCATTGTCATATTCAACCTTTTCAAAAGCCCTGCATTTAACATGATTAATAGATGCGGCGTAATCTGCTTTGTGCTGCATTACCTTACAGGTTTTTATTTTTTGGCCATTTCTTTCCCTTGCCTAATTTACAGCATTGTCCCCTTGCTGAGTAAATGCTTCAACACTCTAGGTCCAGGGTTTGAGGGGAAGGGAGGAGTTCTTAGCAGGCCGCTCCAGAAATAACACGACCAGACTTTGATGGAGCATTGAACACACAGTGAAAATAGTTGTGTTCCCTCCGTTGCGGCCATCCGAAGAAAGGATTTCATCTGCAGCAACTAGCTGCCTTGTCCATCCAGAGGAGGCTCGATGGACAGCGCCAGGCTAAACAAGGAGCAGGAAGAAACAGAGAGCTCAACCTTTTACTGCAGGCTGCTTCAGGCTTCTCATTCGCATCCCTTGCAGAGATAATCTCCAAAATGCTTGTAGACTGGAATGTGCAAAGCACGGGTGATGGGACACCCATGGCCTCCCCAGATGTTCTTGGACTCCAACTCCCATCAGCCCCAATAGCCAGGGATGATGGGAATTGTAGTCCAGCAATGTATGGAGGGCTAGACTGGTATAAAATACCCAGTGCTGTGGTTCCCACCCCCTTACGCTGTGTATGTTGTAGTAGAATCCTGATTGGGGTGCCCATAGCAAAAGAAAGCCCTGCCCGGCGTGCATTACAATATACATGCTTTTTTTTTTTTTAAAAAGAGATTATCTGCAGGGGAGGGAATCAAGGCTGGACCTGCCTTGGCCAAAGGCTCTGTATGCATCTTGCGTGTGTCTGTTTACAGCGGAGAGACTTGTCCTCTTTTTGAGGATAATGGTGTTTGAATCCATTTTAGGGTGAGCTGGAGAAACAGCTGCTGCAGGCGAACCCCATCCTCGAAGCTTTCGGGAATGCCAAAACCGTGAAGAACGACAACTCTTCCCGATTCGTAAGTTGGAAGTGATATAATACTGCTTTGAATGTTATAGACCAAGTGGGACTTGACTATGAGCTATGGGGTGCCAACAAGAATGCACTGGGCCCAGCACATTCATTTGCTTCTGGGAAACTAAGCTACAAGGTGTATGGCTCTCAGTGACACAGTGCTTGAAAGCATATCCATTGTCCCATACCCTCCGGCATTTATCAGATGGAACTTGCGATGTCCTAAGTAAAAGCTAGGGATGCGGGTGGCCCTGTGGGTTAAACCACACAGCCTAGGACTTGCCGATCAGAAGGTCGGCGGTTCAAATCCCCGTGATGGGGTGAGCTCCTGTTGCTCGGTCCCTGCTCCTGCCAACCTAGCAGTTCGAAAGCACGTCAAAGTGCAAGTAGATAAATAGGTACCACTCTGGCGGGAAGGTAAACGGTGTTTCTGTGCGCTGCTCTGGTTCGCCAGAAGTGGCTTAGTCATGCTGGCCACATGACCCGGAAGCTATACGCTGGCTCCCTCGGCCAATAAAGCGAGATGAGCGCCGCAACCCCAGAGTCAGCCACGACTGGACCTAATGGTCAGGGGTCCCTTTACCTTTACCTAAGTAAAAGCTGGACGTTCCTGTCTCAAATCAGAAATCGGGATGGGTTCTGTAAATCTGACACCACCTCTGGAAAATAGGCACAACTGGAGCAGGAGATCCCTGCTTGAATCCAGAAAAACAACTGCAATCACAATTCTCATCAGCCATGCGAGGGGTTACCAGTGTGACCCCCCACCAGTGCAATGCCCCCCTTAAGGTCTTCTTTTGGTACCCACAAAACCAGTGGGCCCCCTTCACTGCCCTCTTGGTCATGAGGTGGTGAGAGTTACCCATTTCTCGCTTGGAAAGTACCGGTACATAGAGCTGAAGGAGGAAATTGGAAGAGTGATTCTCTTTCTCACTTCCTCTTCCGGCTCTATGCTCTTTTCGAGGCTCAGTTCCACGGGATCCAACTTTTACGCAGATCCCTTGGGGGAAGCCGAACTCTGCATGCGCACATGTTCTCTCTATCTGGGCAGCTGGGGGAGCTGATCTAGGAGAGGCCAAGCGGAGTGACCAGAGGGGGTGGCCCTCAAAAATTCAGATCCACCCGTGTCCAAAAATGGTTTTTGAACTACAGTCATACCTCATGTTACGTTTGCTTCATGTTACGTTTTTTCAGGTTGCGTTCTGCGGCGACCCGGTAGTACCGGAAAGGGTTACTTCTGGGTTTTGCCGCTCACGCACATGCGCAGAAGTAGCGAATCGCAACCCACATGTGCGCAGACATGCTGCTGCGGGTTGCATTCTGTTCAGGTTGCAAACGGGCCTCTGGAACGGATCCCATTCGCAACCAAAGGTACCACTGTATATCTCTGTGTAGAGTCCCTTCCAGCTAACCCCCTCCCAATTCCATTCTGGTTAAGTTAGACTGGGGAAGCCTATAATTCTCAGGTTGTGCTAGCAGGTATCAAAAGCCGTCTTCTCTTATCACCAACAGGGCAAATTCATCCGCATCAACTTTGACGTAACCGGCTACATCGTGGGAGCAAACATAGAAACCTGTATCCTTTTTTTTGGCACATGGGATGGAACTTGGAGGAGTACGAGAAAGTTGTACTCAGAGCTCAGAGTTGTCCCTGAGGAAGGCAAACATTTCCAAGGCCGGGTGGGGAGAGGAGGCAGGAGGCTGATCTGATGTGGTTGTCTCTGTTTGGAGCTGATCCTAGCAGCTTTGCTGCCTTCGTTCATGGTGCAGATCTTGAATGGCTGTCGGTTGAGTTTGTGCGTCGCTTTGGGGAGGGCAAGAATTAGCTAGGTTCTCATGAAAGTGTGAATCAAAACGCCAAATTTCTTCCTCATCCTCAGATCAGGAGGAAGAAGCACTCCAGAAGCAGCAGATTTCGAGGCCCAGGTGTTGGACCCAGCGTGGTTCCTCGGGTCAGCTGACTCCAGAGGAGCAGCAATAGCTCTTTCTGGCCACGCAGAGTTGGGGCACTAAGCCACAGGAGAGAATAGGCTAGGACAGGGGTTAGCAAACTTTTTCAGCAGGGGGCCGGTCCACTGTCCCTCAGACCTTGTGGGGGGGCGGACTATATTTTGGGGGGGGAAATGATGCAAGAGCCCTGGAAGCCCCGGTGGCTGCTTACCTGTGTCTTGTGAGCAGCAGGGGCTGGCGGCGGCAGAGGAGGAGGGACGATGAGCGGCTCACA
Source organism: Podarcis muralis (assembly GCF_964188315.1). Lineage (NCBI taxonomy): Eukaryota > Metazoa > Chordata > Lepidosauria > Squamata > Lacertidae > Podarcis > Podarcis muralis. The sequence goes on from NC_135668.1 coordinate 46,771,552, forward strand.
AAAGGGCTCCAAAGAGGGGCTGCTTAAAATGGCGGCCGGTCGAGCGCTGCTGCTGCTGCTGGCACCAACAAAGCCCAGCCCCCTTCCTCCTCTAGGCAGGGCAGGGAGAAGCCAGGAGGAGAGAGGGAGGAGGCACTGCCACCACCGCCGAGGGAGGGAGAGGTAAAAAACGTGCGCATTGGCAATCCACGTGGCGATTCCTGGACCGTCCGTGGGCTGGATCCAGGAGGCAATTGGGCCTGATCCAGAAGGTGGTTCCTGCTCTGTTCCGTGCCAGTTTAGTGCGGCGCACAGGAGCCGAGTGGGCGGCAGGGGTCCGTGGGCTGGTTAAATGACCCCCATGGGCTGCTTGTGGCCCGTGGGCCTTAGGTTGCCGACCCCTGGTTTAGGGCTTTCAAGGTCAGCACCAACACTTTGAATTGTGCTCGGAAATGTCCTGGGAGCCAATGTAGGTCTTTCAAGACCAGTGTTATGTGGTCTCGGCAGTTGCTCCCAGTCACCAAGCTGAAATGTCAACATTTCCAGCAAAAATTTGCTTTTCGTGCAGGAGTGGCTGCCAGCAGCGTTTTTCCTTGGGGCGGTGTTTGTGCAAAAGCGCTTTGTTTAAACAGAGAAACAAACAAATGAGCAGATTCAACCCCGTAGTCATCCTCTGCATAAATATCGAAAGCAAATGAGTGAAGTCATTGACAAAGCCAAAACTTCTGTGGAGCTGGAGGAGACACAGGAAAGGAGTACCCCCCTTATACAGGAAAGCTTAAATATCTGCAGGGGGGAGACGGAAGAAAAGGCGGAACATCGGGGAGAAACTCATTAACTTCATCGCAGCTGAAGCGAAGCAGATAGCCAGAAGCAGGGCAGACATCTCACCTGTGGAACTCATTGCTACAAGATGTTGCCATAGATCAGGGAACCTGAGGGCTGCATTCTGTCATGGGGAAACTTATGGGTGCTGGGCATGGCCAGAGACAAATGTAGGAGGTCAGTAGATGAGACTCCAGCCATGTAAAAACCAGATAAGCTCACCCCCACCCTCTCCATCCGCTATATTGGCAAGAAAGAGGCACATCCCAGCAAGGCAAAAGTGCTTAAGGAGCAGAGTGTGGAGCAGAGTTGATGAGGGATATGGCTTTGGGAAAGTCCCAAGGGCCATAGATCGAGGTTCTCCACTCCTGCCAATGACATCCCCAGAAAGGACTTTTAAGTGGTCTTGCTAAATCCATGCAGGGTATGTGTTCGGAAAAGGAGGGGGAATGTCACAGGGGGAATGGCTCCCTCTTCCCATACGGATGGTCCTGTGTTCAGCCCCAGGGACATTCAATTAAAATAAATTCAGGTTGGCAAGAATGGGAAATCTCTCCCTCTGGCTTAGATTCTGAAAGATGCTGCTATAATATATATATATATATTAGAGAGCATTTATACCTTGCTCTTGAGTCAAAAGGAGCTCCCAGATGATGATGATGATGTTGTTGTTGTTTAGTTGTTTAGTCATGTCCGACTCTTCGTGACCCCATGGACCAGAGCACGCCAGGCACTCCTGTCTTCCACTGCCTCCCGCAGTTTGGTCAAACTCATGTTGGTAGCTTCAAGAACACTGTCCAGCCATCTCGTCCTCTGTCATCCCCTTCTACTTGTGCCCTCCATCTTTCTCAACATCAGTGTCTTCTCCAGGGAGTCTTCTCTTCTCAAGAGGTGGCCAAAGTACTGGAGCCTCAGCTTCAGGATCTGTCCTTCCAGTGAGCACTCAGGGCTGATTTCCTTCAGAATGGATAGTTTGATCTTCTTGTAGTCCATGGGACTCCTCCAAGAGTCTCCTCCAGCACCATAATTCGATTAATACAGTCCTCGCCCACAGTCTAGACCAGGGTTTCCCAAACTTGGGTCTCCAACTGTTTTTGGACTACACTTCCCATCATCCTTGACCGCTGGTCCTGCTACCTAGGGATGATGGGACTTGTAGTCCCCAAACAGCTGGAGACCCAAGTTTGGGAAAACCCTGGTCTAAACAAACATGGCGCACAAGGAAAGGGGTCAGGGAGGAAAGAGGAGGTGGAGAAATCAAACTCAGGTCTTAAAGCAGTTCTTATAATGACACAGTTGTCATAGTTCAGGGACTGGGAGGTGCCAGATGGGCTTTTGGGGGGAAAGTGATGGAGTGAGTCTTCTGCTTCCCATCTCTCCCACTGAGATGGTCTGATGTAATGGCTGCCCCCAGTTGACAGCTGAGGGGAGAGGAGGCCAGATGCGGCTGGCCTGCCATGGGGCTCTTTATTAAAACAACTTTATTAGGTTACATATCCCAGCTTTCCACTACAGTGGTACCTTGGCTCCCAAACGCCTTGGTACTCAAACAACTTGGAACCCAAACACTGCAAACCCAGAAGTAAGTGTTTCAGTTGCAAACTTTTTTCAGAAGCTGAATGTGCTCCATTTTGAGTGTTACAATTCCGTTTTGAGTGTTACGCTGAGGTCTGTCTGTTTTTGTTGTTTATTTTGCGTTTTTGTTTTTGCGGCTCTTTTTGTTTTGTTTTTGTGACTGTGCAGTTCAGCTACTGATTGATTGGTTGTGTGACTGCAGTGCATTGTTTATTGCTTTCATTTTATGGATCAATGGTCTTGTTAGATAGTAAAAATCAGGTTAAATTGCTGTTTTAGGGCTTGTTTTCAAAAGTCTGGAACGGATTAATCCATTTTGCATTACTTTCTATGGGAAAGCACACCTTGGTTTTGGAACGCTTTGGTTTTGGAACGGACTTCCGGAACGGATTAAGTTTGAGAACCAAGGTACCACTGTATTAAATTAGCACTTAAGGTGATGATGACGACAACAACAGCAACAACAACAAAGCAATCCAATTGCTTTGCACAATTGAAACCATTTAGAACCTATGCAAGAGATACTATGGCAAGTAGTGAAAACTCCAGAGCCAATATTTAAAAGCACCCAAAGTTTCGCTTTCTTGCTTGCTTAACTTAACATTTGCCGACAGATTTGCTGGAAAAGTCCCGGGCCATCCGGCAAGCCCGAGATGAAAGGACCTTCCACATATTTTATTACCTGCTCGCTGGAGCCACGGAACAAATGAAGAGTAAGGCACTGGCAGTGACAGCTTCTGTTTCAAACCATCGGGGAGGGGCTGTATCTCAGTTGTAGAACTTCTCCTTTGCATGCAGAAGTTCCCAGCGGCATCCGTAAGCAAGACTGGGGAAAACTCCCTGCCTGGACCCCTGGAAAGCCTCTGCCAGTCAGCGCAGAAAATACTAAGCTGGGTGGAAGATTGGTTCTGACTTGGTGCAGGCAACAACTGATTAACACGCATCCAATTGGCATGAAACCGCACATGCACGCATTGCAGCAACCCAGAAGTGGCCGGGAAAGGGGGCAGGGCAGGGGCATAATGGGGCAGGGTGGGCTTTGGGGTGGGGGCTAGCTGGTTGGGAAAGGTTGGGCTAGAGGGTGAATATTACAGGAGCATATATTGGGCCAAAGGGACCATGTTAGGTTCATTCATTTCAATGGCTCTACTCTGAGCAGGACCGAGTTGGCTACAACCCTTCATTTCTGCATGTACTTCATGGGCTGCCTTTTGAGGTTATAACCCACACAAAGCCGCTTGCAGTATGACGGGGAGGACATAAATTACATTAAAACGTGCAGAATTTGTTATAAGAGGCATAAAAGCCTGCAGTTTTCTTTTATAGCGCTGGCTCGTCTCAATTCTGCTACTGTTCACTCTCTAGATGACCTGCTGCTCGAAGGTTTCAATAACTACACTTTCCTGTCTAATGGCTATGTGCCCATTCCCTCTCAGCAAGACGATGAGATGTTCCAGGAGACCCTGGAAGCTATGGGTATTATGGGCTTCAATGAGGAAGAGCAAGTTGGTAAGGAAGAAAGCAAAAAGCAAATGTGCTTTTATCCATTTCTTTTCTTTCTGTATCCCGAAAACAACAACAATCTGTCACCCAGTGCAGGATGGATATTTAAGGGAGTGGTGATGGATGTTTAAAACTATCCTGATTTAGTCTGGTGAAATGCATCTCTCTCTTTTATCGGTCTTGTATTTCATAGGAATAGTGGCATTTGGATCCAGGTTTTTTGCATGAAGGTATTTGAAAAAGAGCCTTTCAGCAAAGCTGATATTGAGAGCGGTCCAGTTATATGCATTGAGCTTCCAGGCTTAAATTAGCTTTGCTGTAGGATTAGTTTCAGATACCTTGAAGCAAAATTGAAGAGAAAGGATTGTGATTTCCAATGTTAGGTTTGTAGTATTTTAAATTTTACCTTCTCAAGCTTCCTCTGCACTTCTTCAACGCCTGAGAGTGTTTATTTTAGCAACTATTCTAGTAAATGTTGGGGGGGGGGATTCTTGTTCACCAGAATTATGCTTGCAATTTACTGCCTTCTCTATTATAACCACGCCCCTGTTTTCACCTGTGAAATGTTGGATGGTTTGTGGGTAGCGTGGAATTGGATGGTGTGTGCAATAGGGGAGATTATTTTGTTAATGGAGGCCTAGATTAGGGAGCGGAGGAACCACTAACCCACAAATGGGTGGGATCTGCAACTGGATTCCACAGAGCCTCTGGGTTTCTTCTTCCTGATTATCGGCTATTTAGAAGGAAGGTGAAAGGGCATTGATGATGTATGAAGTGTGCAATGGCAGCGCCTTCTGCAGAAAGGCCTGTTGCAAGAAGCTGAAAGGAGAGGGGGAATTGCCTTGGCAGACATATGCTCCTTGCAAAAGCTGAAAACGTTTTAAGTAGTGATTTTAAAGATTTCTCCTGAAGAGGTGCTACTAGTCAGCCTAGACCTCGTCCTTTTTAGATATGGGACCCAGCTTTAACCCAGATCTGGAAACCAGCTTCTCTATATTTTACCATCTATTCGCTTGGTGATAGTCACAACCTAGCTCATATCAATGGGTTTCGACCCAAGGGAAGAGGACCAAAGACATACAGTGGTACCTCGGGTTACATATGCTTCAGGTTAAGAACTTTGCTTCAGGATGAGAACAGAAATCGTGCTCCGGCGGCGCGGCAGCAGCGGGAAGCCCCGTTAGCTAAAGTGGTGCTTCAGGTTAAGGACAGTTTCAGGTTAAGTACGGACCTCCGGAATGAATTAAGTACTTAACCCGAGGTACCACTGTAGTACCTTTTAGACATTGTTGAATTACAGTTCCTGCGAGCATGGCCAAAGGCCGGGGGGCAGGGATAGGATTTGTGGTCCAGTAACATTGGGAGGGCACCAGGTTGGCTATATCTGGCACAGAAAATACTGGGTTAGATCAGGGATGGGAAGTACGTGGCTTTCCAGATGTTGTCAGACACAACTCCCATCATCCCCATCTATCCACGATGCAGGCTGGGGTTGATGGTAGGTGAAGGTCAACAATATCTGGAGCAGTGTCATAGCAGGGGTTACCAGCACCCTGGGCCGTGTGGGAGGGAAACGGACAGAGTACACATGTGCATTCAACTACCTAATGGCGTCTGCATCACCCAAGAGATCACAGCCACAGAGGTAAGAAAATAAGAGTTGTTCCATTGTCTGGAGAGGTCATTTCCTGGTTCGCATGGAGAAGCCATTTTCAATGGAGCCCAGAGACATAAGCACACAGCTGTATTGAGGCATCACTAGGCATTGAAATTTTGTGCCTTGGGCAACCGCCCCTTCTCCCCCTGCTATGCCACTGGTCTAGACGACTACCCCATTCCCCATCCCTGTGCTAGATGAACTGATGGCCTGACCTGGTCGAGGTAAAGTAAAAGATAAAGGACCCCTGGACAGTTAAGTCCAGTCAAAGGCGACTATGGGGTTGCGGCACTCATCTCACTTTTGGGCCGAGGGAGCCGCTGTTTGTCCACAGACAGTTTTCTGGGTCATGTGGCCAGCATGACTAAATCGCTACCAGCGCATGGAGGACTGTGACGAGTGCCAGAGCGCATGGAAACACCGTTTACCTTTGTCTCGCAGTGGTACTTATTTATCTACTTGCACTTTGATGTGCTTTCGAACTGCTAGGTTGGCAGGAGCTGGGACAGAGCAATGGGAGCTCACCCCATCGCGGGGATTTGAACCTCTGACCTTCCGATTAGCAAGCCCAAGAGGCTCGGTGGTTTAGACCACAGCGCCAAGCTTCAAATGTCTAGAACTCAGAAACTGTTTCCGTTACCACTCAGTCACATCAGGAACTTATGATCTGCATCTGTGCATTAGATTACATTACAGACTATTACTATTACAGACTATTGTATTTTAATATTTTGTTGGAAGCCACCCAGAGTGGCTGAGGAAACCCAGCCAGATGGGGGGGGGGGTTTAAATAATAAATTATTATTATTATTATTAGATTGCAAATGAGAAACAAATTCAATTGCCATTGATTTCTCATCTACCACTGATCATTTGCGCAGCTCTGATCAGTAACTTGTGCCGAATGAATGAGTTTTTTGAACATAGGACGCTGCCACAGAACATGTTGGACTGTTGACCCATCTAACTTGGTATTCTCTACACAGACTGGTAAGGGATGCGGGTGGCGCTGTGGGTTAAACCACATAGCCTAGGACTTGCCGATCAGAAGGTCAGCGGTTCGAATCCCCGCGACGGGGTGAGCTCCCGTTGCTCAGTCCCTGCTCCTGCCAACCACGCAGTTCGAAAGCACGTCCAAGTGCAAGTAGATAAATAGGTACCGCTCCGGCGGGAAGGTAAACGGCTTTTCCGTGTGCTGCTCTGGTTCGCCAGAAGCGGCTTAGTCATGCTGGCCACATGACCCGGAAGCTGTATGCCGGCTCCCTCGGCCAGTAAAGCGAGATGAGTGCCGCAACCCCAGAGTTGGTCACGACTGGACCTAATGGTCGGGGGTCCCTTTACCTTTACACAGACTGGCAGCAGCTCTGCAGGGTTGGGCCTCTCCCAGCCCTACCTGGGTCATGTACGATCACCATCAAGAATGAATTAGATTTTTTGTTGTTTTTTCAAAGGCAGGGTTTCTGCAGATTCAACACCGTTGATGAATTTTCCAGCACAGAGCAGTAGCTGGAAACCTGGGCTCCGAATGTTTGAGATGCAGCGAGGGAAAGATAAACTTTTTAAGCATTCCTGTGACAGGACTCTGCACAAACTCAGCAGAAGGGATTTGAACTTCAGCCAGGAAGTACCAGACAGATGACCATTTAAAGCTAGGATTTAGGGGGCCTCCAAGCACTGACGTCCAAGCAGAGAGCTGCAAGGAGATCGGGACATGGGAGTTCGGATTGGGATTTATTTTTTTATTTTTGTAAATAAAGAGAAGCGGCAGCTGCGTTGAAAATGTTTTATGACTGGATGAAGAGGAGACATCAGTCAGATGAATTGTTTGCCGTGGTTGTTTTCCAAATGCTCTCCCTCTTTTCTTTAAGGCTCTCTAACTACATTTGGTGCCTAAGGGAACACAGTGTCTGTAGTTTTTCAGTCTGGTGACACCTACTGGCCCAGAAATTTTACTGCTATCTGCAGTATCCTCCAGACAGATTTTAAAGTGTGTGCAACTGATCTTGAGATAAAAGATGCGAGAGTAAACAACTCAGAAATAAATTGTGGGCAGGGCGAACTCTGGGCTTAAGCTCAACAAATTTGGGGGTTGTCTAAAGAAAGTTCAACTTTTGGGGTGTCCTGGTTTTTACTTTCTGAAATAGAGGAACCCGAACATAAACTAATTTTACGTGTAAACATTTAGTATTATTCTTAAGTATTTCTTCAGTTATATATCACCCTTTATCCAAAGATTCCAGGGTGGTGTACAACATTATGAACATAATTTAGGCAGTATAATACTAAAAACATAATGCACAGCATTTAACAGGCCATAGGGTTGTAACCTGGAAATCTGAGTATGAGAGAGAGGCACCCAATTGGCTCTCGCTCATCTTTGGGACTTGGAAGCTTAGGGGTTCATCCTGGGTACGAAATGTAAAACAGACCTTTCCATCAGACTGTGGTGTGGCTAAAACTCTTTTCTGAGCCCCCTTGTTGACTGAGCGGAGTACGGATCTGTATATATCTTCAAGCTTCTTAAAGATGTCTCCTTTACACCCGCGCAGCGATGCTGAGAGTCGTCTCATCCGTTCTCCAGCTTGGTAACATCGTATTCAAGAAAGAGAGGAACACAGACCAAGCTTCAATGCCAGACAACACAGGTATGACAGAGGACTGTGCAGGATTCAGATTTCTGCCCTTGTTGTGAGTCCCGCCCCCCCTGCAAAAATGGACCATGTATAGCTTACAAGCAGCCATGCACACATGGCCTGTACCCAACAGAAGGAACTTGTATATCAATATTCAGCTGCTCATGGATAACAAAACTCTGCTTTTCTGATGGTACATCTGACATCTCTTGCAACTCAAATGGGGAAAATATGCTGTATGAAATAGTGGGTGCACAAATCAGTCAGTTTTGGTTTCTCCACGTTTCCCATTCCCCCCACCCCAGTCTTAAATTCCTTTCTCCACATTTCTGCAGCGGTTTTGGTGTGGGGGGGTTTTGTTTATAAAGAACCCTCCTGAAAATTCACCAGAATTTGGGTGAGAACTTTCCCTAACAAACACATTTTTGTATGGAGTTTTGACCGACCTACACATTTTCACAAACAGGTTTTCCGAATATAATGCATCTTGGTATGTTGTTTTCATCAATATGTGCAATTTTTTTTGTACACGTTGGTTGGAGGGACTGCATTGCAAAATTCAGGGCATGTCGGATTTTGAAGGATAGATGCGTTTTCGTCCCCATGTTGGTTGGAAAAGTGCAACTTAGGTAGCTTCTTGTTCAAATGCAACCAAAATTGAATTTATCCATGCAACCCTAGTATAAAATGACATTTCAAATCTCTTCTGAGAGCCAGTGTGGTGTAGTGGTTAAGAGTGGTGGACTCGTAATCTGGTGAACCGGGTTCAATTCCCCGCTCCTCCACATGCAGCTACTGGGTGACCTTGGGCCAGTCACACTTCTCTGAAGTCTCTCAGCCTCACTCACCTCACAGAGTGTTTGTTGTGGGGGAGGAAGGGAAAGGAGAATGTTAGCCGCTTTGAGACTCCTTTGGGTAGTGATAAAGTAGGATATCAAATCCAAACTCTTCTTCTTCTTCTGTTCCAGCTGCACAAAAAGTGTGCCACCTTATGGGTATCAATGTGACAGATTTCACCCGGTCAATACTCACCCCAAGAATCAAGGTTGGCCGAGATGTTGTTCAGAAAGCTCAGACCAAGGAACAGGTAATGATGGCCTTCTTTCCCTTGTTTCCTCCGTTCTGGTCATGGTCTTCGAAAGATCCAGCACCCAGGCAATGGGAATTTCCCCAAGCCCAGACACCAATGATTGCCATGCAATAAAAGCTGGCTGTGGTTCCTTCATTGATTTTGGTCTTGCTTCCGTTTAACTTTTTCAACAGGCTGATTTTGCAATAGAGGCCTTAGCCAAAGCAACGTATGAACGCCTTTTCCTTTGGATTCTGAGCCGGGTGAACAAAGCCCTGGACAAGACCAAGAGACAAGGCGCATCCTTCCTGGGAATCCTTGACATTGCTGGGTTTGAGATTTTTGAGGTATGCTCCCTTTATTCAACCCAAGGTTACTGGAGCAGCTGACCTCAATCAAGGCCAGCTCATTTTCTTGTGTTCCGTGGTCAGTGCCAGATTTACATATAAGCTTAACAAGCTATAGCTTAGGGCCCCACTCTCTTGGGCCCCCCAAAAAAATTTAAAGAGAAAAAACCCTGGATGTACATTTCCAAAATATAACATAAAAACAAATAAAATAGAACCTACATACAGCAACAGTGTTTTGTGTTGTGTAGGCTCCTATGATGTAAGTAATGGGCGCCGCCTGCTAGCCTGTTCCCTAAAATATCACTGGTTTGCTCATTTCTATATATAGGGTGCCTACATTCTGCATGGACTGATTGCATGGCCACATGTGCAAATGGCTTTAGATACCAATTAGGTCCACAAATTACCATATAGCATATGTTGTTGTTTAGTTGTTTAGTCGTGTCCGACTCTTTCTGACCCCCTGGACCAGAGCACACCAGGCACTCCTGTCTTCCACTGCCTCCCCCAGTTTGGTCAAACTCATGCTGGTAGCTTCGAGAACACTATCCAACCATCTCGTCCTCTGTCATCCCCTTCTCCTTGTGCCCTCCATCTTTCCCAACATCAGGGTCTTTTCCAGGGAGTCTTCCCTTCTCATGAGGTGGCCAAAGTATTGGAGCCTCAGCTTCACGATCTGTCCTTCCAGTGAGCACTCAGGGCTGATTTCCTTAAGAATGGATCGGTTTGATCTTCTTGCAGTCCATGGGACTCTCAAGAGTCTCCTCCAGCACCATAATTCAAAAGCATATATAGCATATATTCAATACAAAAAACAGTGACAATTTGTTGCTGACAAAGGACAGCTGGACATATAAAGGGCCCCAATACCTTCAGTTGCTTAGGGCCTCATCAAACCTAAATCAGGCCCTGTCCGTGGTCCAAGGCATTTTGCTGCCTGAGGTGAAGAGCATGGTGCATTGTCCCCAGTTCCCTGTACAGAAGCTAACTGGACTGGAGCTGAATCTTGTTCGATGCTGGTCCAATGGGGCAGCATCCTCTGGCGGAGATGGTGGTGGTGGGCTTCACTCAGAGGGGGCAGGCAGACTGTTCAGCACTTGCCACTCTGCCTTCCAAAACTTCACTGCCGTCCTCCGGCAACCCTGAGGCACACGGCTCACTCTGCCTAATGACAGGGCTGGTCCTGTCCATACTGTTTGTGGGTTTATAAGCTTGTTGGTTTTATGAACTTGTAGGTTTATAAAGAGACGAGTAAAGGTAAAGGGACCCCTGATCATTAGGTCCAGTCGTGGCCGACTCTGGGGTTGCGGTGCTCATCTCGCTTTATTGGCCAAGGGAGCCGGTGTACAGCTTCCGGGTCATGTGGCCAGCATGACTAAGCTGCTTCTGGCGAACCAGAGCAGCGCACAGAAACGCCATTTACCTTCCCGCCGGAGCGGTACCTATTTATCTACTTGCACTTTGACGTGCTTTCGAACTGCTAGGTTGGCAGGAGCATCGCGGGGATGCGAACCGCCGACCTTCTGATCGGCAAGCCCTAGGCTCTGTGGTTTAACCCACAGCACCATCCGCGTCCCTTAAAAAGAGACGAGTAGTCTTCGTTTATTAAGGTTTAAAAGCTCCAATTGTTTTGGTCTTACCTTGATTTAAGAAGGTTAACCCTGTATATGGCTGCTGCTTCACCCCTGCTTTCTCCCCCCCCCCCATCCCACAGGTCAATTCTTTTGAGCAGCTGTGCATCAATTACACCAACGAGAAGCTCCAGCAGCTCTTCAACCACACAATGTTCATCCTTGAGCAAGAAGAGTACCAGAGGGAGGGCATCGAGTGGAACTTCATTGATTTTGGACTGGACCTGCAGCCCTGCATTGAGCTGATCGAAAGACCAGTAAGATTGCTTTGTCTAGAACATCTGGTTGACCATTCACCCATTACAACCATCTTCACAGAGCCAGTGTGGTGTAGTGGTTAAGAGTGGTGGACTCGTAATCTGGTGAACCGGGTTCGCTTCCCCGCTCCTCCACATGCAGCTGCTGGGTGACCTTGGGCTAGTCACACTTCTCTGAAGTCTCTCAGCCCCACTCACCTCACAGAGTGTTTGTTGTCGGGGAGGAAGGGAAAAGGAGGTTGTGAGCCACTTTGAGACTCCTTAAGGGGAGTGAAAGGCGGGATATCAAATCCAAACTCTTCAGAATTTCTTACAGTCTGGTCAGGCTTTTGGTCAGGTCTAAATTAAATTAAATTAAATTAAATTAAATTAAATTAAGCAATTCATTATATTGAAACTATTGCATCAAGTGTGACTTGCTAAATTTCTCAGTATTAAATTCTGACTTCTTATTTTTAACACACAGACACACACAATGTATATCCCACCTTTCCCTCAAGGTGCTTAAGGTGGGATACAAGGTTCTTCCCCCCTCCCCATTTTGTCCTCACAACAGCCCTTTGAGGTAGGTTGGGCTAAGGAATAGTGCTGCTCTCCAGGCACTATTCCACCCCTCTAACCACTACACCACACTGACACCTTAGCATTGTATCACAGAGGATTGGCTTCCTTGGGTATAATCCATCAATTGATCAATGGAAGCATTTGGCAACCAGAGGCTAATTTTAATCAGGTATGGCAAATTTTCCAGAGCCATCTGTTTGGCAGTGGTGAGAACAGAATGCTGGAGTATATGGGCCTTTCAGCTGACCCAGGAGGGCTGCTCTTAATTTCCTACATTAATTTTTATCTCTGTGGCCATGGATTAACAGAACACGAGTTTAAAGAGCAGCGCGGGGCTGTTTGCAAAAGGACTTTCTAACAGCCCTATGCTGCTCTTTGAACCTCTAAAACTGGAGTTTCTAGGCCCAGTGTGGGCCTGTTTGAAACCCTTTTGCAAACCCCACGCTGCTCTTTAACCATCCTAAAACCAGCTGGTTTAGGAGGTTCAAAGAGCAGCGTGGGGTTGTTTGCAAAAGGGCTTTCAAACAGCCCTGCGTTGCACTTTGAGGTCTCAACAATTGGGGCTACAAAGTGCAGCATCACCTGATATCAATGATAGATGGCAACCCTGCCCACCTGTCAAATTTGACCTGCTAGGGCTTGAGGAGACAATGATCTGTCCCGTCCCCCCCTCCCAAGACTCCCCACTCCTCCTCTAAACAAATGAACACCGTTTTCTTTCTAGCTCTTTACCAAATGGACACCGGCATGACAGTAAATTTCAGCAGTCAACGCCCAGTATGTTGGGAAGGTCTCTCCCGAGAGGTGATCTGATGACGTTCTGTTCTCTTCCGTTTCAGAATAACCCCCCTGGTGTCCTGGCCTTGCTGGATGAGGAGTGCTGGTTCCCCAAGGCCACGGACACCTCCTTTGTGGAGAAGCTGGGTAACGAACAAGGCAACCACCCCAAGTTCCAAAAGCAGAAGCAACTCAAGGACAAAACAGAGTTCTCTATCATTCATTACGCAGGAAAGGTAAGGGGCAGGACAGGGACATCCAAATAGACAATTTCTTTCTTTTTTTAATTTTATTTATTCTTAATAAATGATACAAAAAATGAAAATAAAATAAACTAACATGTACTGATACAAAAAGAAAAAATACATATACCCCGACTTCTCGACTTCCTTTGGTTCAAATTTGAATATTGTCTTTTTTCCCATATAATTTTTATTAATTTCTTTTTTAACACAATATTTCCAACATTACAATAACAAATAACAAAAAAACCTCTTTGCTCTGCCGAGCTCATGACTTCCCTCCATCCCTTCAACCGGTTTTGTGTTTTCAAGTCTCTACAGTGATACTTCTGGCTACGTACTTAATTCATTTTGGAGGTCCGGTCTTAACCTGAAACTGTTCTTAACCTGAAGCACCACTTTATAACCCTTTCTAATTATTGTTCTCATTTACACTTTACATACTTAATCCATGCATATCAACATATTCCTTTTAGAGCAGTGTTTTTCCATGTATTCCTCGAAACATTGCCATTCTAATCTTAATTTTTGATTTGTCTGAAGTCTTGTGGCTGCTGTTAACCTTGCTAATTCTATAAATTCGCTTAAATTACATATCCAATCATCTTTTGTGACAATTTCTTAACAGTGCACATACTTAGGGTTGCTTTCCTTTGATTTTTTTTTGGGGGAAATAGCCCTACTTGCCATAGGTCTGTGTTTTCCCAGACATTTTTCTAATTCAGCAAAAATCCGCCTGGACTTCATTTTGCTGAGCTGAGCGTTTCCCGGATGTGTCAGGGAAAACCCGGACATATGGCAGCCGTACACATGCTGCCCCCTCCCTGCCCGCAGGCTGAAGCACTCAGGGACAGCGCAAAGGCTTGGCATGGGCAGGCAATTGCTGTGCCCCCCCCCCACGATTCCCCTACACCTGCTCTTCCTCTTCAGTGTTGCAACTTGGTTGTTCACCTACCTCTTGCTCTGGCCTGGAGGGTAATGAGCAAGCAAATAACGGCAGAGGTGAGAAGGCGGCAGAGTCAGCTCCTGCTGCCTGCTTGCTCAATGACTCTGTCTGGTAGCAGTGATGGGGCAGAGGAGCATCAGCAGTTGGCAACAATGGCAGAGAGGAGGTAGACCAGGGGTCTGCAAGGCTTACCGGGTGTGGGCCGGATCACTCCTGCAGAGATCCTCCGTGGGCCAGGCCGGCGCAGTGCAATGCCGGAAATCACTTCTGCGCATGCCCAGACGCTGAAAATCGCACCTGCGCAGAAGCGATTTCTGGCGTCTGGGCATGCGCAGAAGTGATTTCCAGCACCGCGATTTCTGGTGTCTGGGCATGTGCAGAAGCGATTTCCGGAGCCGCAGAAGAGAGTCCCCGCACCACGCTGCGCTGGTTTAGCGCAGCGCATGGGACTTGCCGAGTGGGCAGCTCAGTTTGGGGGTGGCTCTGTTGACATGCAGAGGGCCGGGAGGCCAGCTGATAAGCCCCAGCTGTGCCGTCTCCTTCCATCGGCCCATGCTTGATGTAAATCAGTGACCCGGACTTCAAAAGCCAGGGCACGCTATTAGCAGAGTGTACTGTGCACACAGAATAGGTCTGAGGCTTGTGAAGTCATGCTCTAACTACAGATTTATTAAACATAAATCAGAACAAAGAAACATGTCTCTCATGTCGTCTCAGAGAAAACAGCAAAAGCAAAAGCTATACACAAACGGAACTGCCCAGCATACTGTGCTGGAATGTAAACAGACATGTGACATGCAACAATCTCATGCCTGTTCCTTAAGGTGGAATGGAAATGTCAACAGGCTCATGGGCCGGTTAAGTGACCCTCATGGGCTGCTTCTGGCCCATGGGACTTAGGTTGCTGACCTCTGAGGTAGACTCACAGAGGGAGGGCTGGGGGGAGCATCAAATTTTCACCTTTTACAGGGTGTCATATTACCCAGATCTGCCCCTGCTGGAAGTTGCCAAGTGACAACTTGCAGTGACTCACGCATGCTGGGTTTTTGTTTTTCCTGGAAGGTTAACTACAACGCCACCGCCTGGCTGACCAAGAACATGGATCCCTTGAACGACAACGTGACATCCTTACTGAACCAGTCCTCCGAGAAGTTTGTGGCAGATCTCTGGAAAGATGGTAAGGACATGCAGCATGCAACGCCGTCCGTTGAGCATAGGCCCTTCTTCATGCCAAACAGCTCCTCTGCCCCTGAGGCTTCCTCTAAAGGCTGAATGTATAGTCTCGGCTTTGTTTCAGTGGACCGCATCGTGGGGCTGGACCAGATGGCCAAGATGACGGAGAGTTCCCTCCCGAGCGCTTCCAAGACGAAGAAGGGCATGTTCCGGACAGTTGGGCAGCTGTACAAGGAGCAGCTGACGAAGCTCATGACCACCTTGAGGAACACCAGCCCCAACTTCGTCCGCTGCATCATCCCGAATCACGAAAAAAGGGTCGGTACTCTTCTGGTACTGAGAGCGAGCACATCCACTCCTTTTCCAAGTACAGTGGTACCTCAGTTTTCGAACTTACAGTGGTACCTTGGTACACAAACGGCTTGGCTCCCAAACAAATCAGCTCCCGAACGCCACAAACCCGGAAGTGAGTGTTCTGGTTTGCGAACGTTTTTCGGAAGCTGAACGTCTGACATGGCTTCCACTTGAGTGCAGGAAGCTCCTGCAGCCAATCGGAAGCCATGCCTTGGTTTTCGAGCAGTTTCGGGAGTCGGATGGACTCCTGGAACGGATTAAGTTCATGAACCAAGGTATCACTGTAATCCGTTCCAGAAGACCATTGGAGTTCTGAAAAGTTTGAAAACTGAAAACTCAATAGCCAACAGCTGGGCCTCAGGATCTTGCACTCAGCAGAAGCCGTGTGGCATGTTTGACTTCTGAGGTATGTACAAAAACCAAAGCATTTACTACTGGGCTTATGGTGTTCAAAAACCGAAATGTTCATCAACGGAGACATTCGAAAACAGAGGTATCACTGTATTTGTTTATGCTTCAGAAAAGCCCCCAGAGCAATTTGAGAAACTGAAACCACAACGATAATATTAAACCAAACTGTTTTCAAAATGGAAAAGACGGCAACTAGAAAGCAGCCATGTAATTCGCCAAAATAAAAATAAAACTTGAAGCCTAAGAAGAAGAAGAAGACCCCATGCATCTGGCTGGGTTTCCCCACTTGAGGGGAGGGTACAGATTAGGACCAGCGAGAGGATGTGGCCTTTGGAGTCGGGAAACTTCTCTGGGGAGAGCCCTGGGGAGTAACTCTCCACTTTAGCAGCAGTTTCAGTTGGAAACCAATTGTTGCTACTGGAACAAAGCAACGCTTGCCCATCAGCAAGCAAGTCTTACTCTAGGAAAGGAACAGTCAGGAGCTCATGCACTCGATGCCCCGTGTGATGCCAGGTGTGGAACAAGTGTGCGGTTTAGGGAGAACAGCCTCATGGCCAGACATTCCCCACCCCTGCCCTAATGGAGTAGTTTCCACTGTGCATGTGAAGCTGAGAATCTTTAATGGAGGAATCCCATCATTTCACCAAACTATGGTTCACATAATTGCTCCTTCAGAGCCACTAGTTTTTAGTGTAGAAAAGCCTCTAGACAGGAATTCTCTGCTCTGGTTTTGAAGCTTATTCACTTATATATTCCAGAAGTGTAAAAATGGGCCTTTTGCAAATCCCTCCTGCCCCCTTTCCTATGCTGGGTGATGGAATTATAAAAGACCATCTCCCTGTTTTACAGTCCGGGAAGCTAGATGCTCACTTGGTCTTGGAGCAACTGAGGTGCAACGGTGTTTTGGAAGGGATCCGAATCTGTCGCCAGGGTTTCCCTAACAGAATCGTCTTCCAGGAATTCCGCCAGCGGTAAGAGGCTTGCAAGGAGCAATAAGGATTTTGGTGTTTTTTTTTGGGGGGAGATATTGTGCAAGAGTTCCCCAAATCAGACCTGGGTCTAGGCATCTCAGTGACTGGGCTGCATGACTTGAACATGAGCAGGAGCAAATTGCTTGGGTTCCTGTAGCATGACAAAGCTACAGGAGTATGGATGGCATCAAAATGAAACTGTAGACTCCAATTCACCAAGATCATCTCTTCTGAAAGGAATGGGAATTGTGCAAGAGCACTGTTGCTATCAGTTTGTTCCATGGATCGGAGCTCAGGATTGTTATCAAAGGATTTAATTAGGAACAGGCAAATCTGACAGTTTTTGTTTCCCTCAATTTCTCCTTTTCCCAATCTTCAGTTCTCCACGTTTTTCCTTTTTTTATTTTATTAAGAATTCATCGGCATTTTAGTGTGCTTTTCTCCCAGTTTACCCATTTTTGTCTAATATACTTTGATTAACTTTTTACCTAATCTGCATTTCTCTTATATCGGCTGGATATATGAATGGAATTGCAAAACCCAAATTAGATAAATCACAAACTAATGGAAGAAGTAAATTAGCAGGGATTCTCCCCCAAAATGTGCCAAGAAATAAATATCAAATTATGGACATTAATAGGTTCACGGATAAATTGTAATTCAGAAGCAAGAGAGACTATACATTTTATGCCATGCCACATATTTCATACCCAAGGATTTACATGATTTGGATCACGCCTATATTCAGATGTTGCAGAATTCAGTGCTATTTTCAATGTGCTTTGCCCATAGCTATGAAATTCTTGCTGCAAATGCCATTCCGAAAGGATTTATGGATGGAAAGCAAGCATGTATACTTATGGTGAGCAAAGCCTTTTCACCTTTTGCTATATGTCCCTGTTTGCATGACTCTTGTCTTCTGTTACTTTCCTGCTCCACATTCCAACATGACCAGACTTCCTTTCACCTCTTTGTTTTCTTCCTTCTTTTTCTTGGCATTCCAGGGTTTCCCTTAAGATGTTTCATTTTCTCCACTCCGGACCAACTCTGTGTTTTGGGATGTATCTTTTAAATACACCCCGTATTCCAGAATTCATTTATACAGTGGTGCTCTAATACTGTATAAATAAATACATGCCGTTTAAAAAACACACACACTGAGTTGCTCTGCAGCCTCCCCAAGATGATCCGTTTATTGAGCATTCGTCCCGATTCGTTTGCACAAAGCTTATGTGGAGGGTTAGCTTAGATCTGGTTTTTAATCGAACACTACAAATTGATGTCTCCTCCCACCTCAATAGATCAAAGCCTTGGAACTTGACCCCAACCTGTACAGGATTGGGCAGAGCAAGATCTTCTTCAGAACCGGCGTCTTGGCTCATTTGGAAGAGGAGAGGGACCTGAAGATCACAGACGTCATCATCACTTTCCAGGCTCAATCCCGAGGCTACCTGGCAAGAAAGTACGGTTGTTTCCCAAGGAGCAATCAAAAAACAAAACGAAACAAAAAACTTAGGATGGGTGGGAGGTGCAGGATCACAAGCATCAAGCATGGTCACTCCCACAAGTGGTGTGACTTTGCTGGACCAGGTGCCCTGTGTAATGGGCCCACCGAAAGGACAGAGAGCTTTTGAACAGCTCATGCAAGCAAGCCAGTCTGCATGGAGCAGGGCATTGTCAGAAGGGAGAGTCTGCAAAACTACCAGGCTCCTCCCACTTCATCTCCTGCTCCAGGGCAGACTGTTTGCACATTGCATTTGCAGACTCCTGGTGGTGTGTTCCTGTAATCAGAAGTCCCCTTTACTGGACATTTTGCTGATCAAAATTGTTCTTCCCTATACACAGCTGGGTGGGGTGTTCTACACGGATGATGAAGGGTTGTATTCAATGCTAGTCATCTTCAGAGCAGACCCACTGAAATGAATGGACATTGGTCCATTAATTTGGGGAGTTTCCTTTGAGCAGGACTGCATTGGACACAACACTAAGACTGTCCCATGCCAACATGCTTTTGTGAGGGTATAACAGATATCTGGCACGTACGTGTTGTACCAGTTGCTGAGGCGCGATTTCCCATAGAAAGTAATGCAAAATGGATTAATCGGTTCTAGGCCTTTAAAACCAACCCCTAGAACAGCAATTTGACATAATTTTTACTATCTAACGATACTATCTGATGTTGTTCTGTTAACGATTCTCTTGGCTTTGCAGCTTTTATCCATTTCACTCAGCACTGGCTTCCACACAGTCACAAAATCAAATTGGTTGCAAGAGAACTCCAAATAAACCAAAATAAAAGCTAGCCCAAATAAGCCTAAATATCACCTCCGTGACGCGCAGGTGCCCAGCTAGGCCTTGGGATTTTGCCCTCAGCGGAAGCTCCTGAGATCAGCGGAAGCTGCATCGCACATTCGGGTTCCGAAAAACGTTCGAAAACCGAAGCATTTACTTCCGGGTTTGCGGTGTTCGAAAACTGGAATGTTTTTCAACGGATACATTCAAAAACTGAGGTTTGACTGGATATTTCTCCCTTTCTGATCAGGGCTTTTGCCAAGAGGCAGCAGCAGTTAACCGCCATGAAGGTCATCCAAAGGAATTGTGCTGCTTACCTGAAGCTGAGGAACTGGCAGTGGTGGAGACTCTTCACCAAAGTAGGTGCCTTCCTTGGCTGCCCCTTCCTAGGGCGGGCTGCCTTGGCCAGGTGCTCTAGAAAGCCACTTCCGCCCTTTGGAGTAGGCAGAGTTGCGGGCTTCACGGCCCCACCATGCACGTGGCGGCTGGAACCCAGCCAACGCGTGATTGGGGGGATTCCTGACTGCGTCACCTCCTGGCCAGCCAATCGGCTGGCTCTGGGGGTGTGGCCTGCCCTATTTAAACCAGGACGCGGCCGGGGATCTCCCTCTTTGCCGCCTACCAGGTCTTCCTGCTTTTCCCACCCTCCTGCCCTTTAAGGTTTTCATTCCTTGACCTTGCTATGGACCTTGGTTGGTCGCCCTTGAGGGGCCTGGTGGGAATATTTCCACTTTGGCAAATTGGCACCAGCCACTTGGTTTTCACCTAGCTCATAGCAAATCGTCACAACTTTCTTGGTATTGGCGGTTAGGCATTGGCATTGTTCTTTAGATGGAAGAGGGGAGGTAGAGTCGTCACCTGCCCCGCATATTGAAAGGTAGTCTGATAAAGGATTATGGGGGGCGTGGCCCTGTCCGAAGCCTAGGGTGGTGAGGGCCTAAGGCACGCCCCCTAGCGGTGACCCCGGGGGAGTTGCTAGTTGATGTGCATCAGCAGGACTCCCCATACTGGTGGTTAACCCTTCCAAGACTCCTGCAGACGGGCTGAAGCCGGATATAGTTGGTTAGGACCAATGCCTAAGCCAATACCGCTCATCACCTGTCACCAATAAAGTTTTGGCCTTATTTAGCCCATTAACCTTAATAATTGTGTCATGTGTAATTATTTCCACTGGGGGGGGCGGGCGGGAACTCGCCACACAACAGCCTTCCTCCCAAAGGCTGCTCTCTGAGGACTATATCTCCCAGCCTGCTCCCATTCAAAGGTTCCCTGGGGGAAAGACTAGGAAAGGCGGCTATGTTCTTTTTCGGGGTGTGTGGGTGTGTGTGTGTGTGTGGGGTGTGTGTGTGTGTGTGTGTGTGTGGAGGAGTCAGGCAGCGTGTTTCCCAAAGTGACCATAGATATTCTCTTCTTTCAGGTGAAGCCGCTGCTCCAGGTCACCCGCCAAGAGGAAGAGATGCAGGCGAAAGATGAAGAGCTCAAGGCGGTGAAGGAAAGGCAGATCAAAGCCGAGAGCGAGTTGAAAGAACTGGAACAAAAGCACAGCCAGGTGAGCTTGCAGGGTGCCTTGACCTTTCCACCCAAAGTGCCCGGATCCTTCCTTGTCAGGTTAGGTGCTCACATAATCATAGTGTTGGAAGGGACCCTGAGGGTCGTCTAGTCCAACCCTCTGCAATGCAGGAATCTCAGCCAAAGCATCCATGACAGATGGCCATCCAACCTCTGCTTAGAAACCTCCAAGAAAGGAGAGTCCACCACCTCCTGAGGGAGTCCGTTCCCCTGTCAAACAGCTCCTACTGTCACAAAGTTCTTCCAGATGTTGAGTTGGAATCTCCTTCCTTGTAATGTGAAGCCATTGGTTCTGATCCTACCCTCCAGAGCAGGAGAAAACAAGCTTGCTCCATCTTCCTTGTGACAGCCCTTTAGATGTTTGAAGATGGCTAACACACCTGCTCTCAGTCTCCTCTTATCCAGGCTAAACAAACCCGACTCCCTAGGCTGTCCATCGTAAGGCTTGGTTTGCAGACCTTTGGTTTTCTTGACCGCCCTCCTCTGCTCCCATTCCAGCTTATCAATATCCTTCTTAAATTGTGGGGCCCAGAACTGGTGTTGCTCCCTAAGACAGGCAAATGCAAGCAGAGGTTCGAATCAAGACGATGGATTGAACCTTTCACACCTGCCCTGATTTCAGCCCAATGGTGTGTGATGGTTTCTGAGATCAAGGAGCCATTTTTGGCTATTCCTGGATAGCCATTTTGAAGCAAGATAGTGCACTGAGGCTTTCAAAATTTCAACCACTTATTTCAAAACTCTGCTAATTTTTTCCTCCCCTTCAAATTCCTGAGCAACCCTGGGTGCATGACTGCTAGTTTGGGATAAAAACGAGTTTGCCCTCGGGTAAAGAAACCACTTTGCCCAAATTTTAACATTTGCTGTTGTCCTTTGCCAGCTGTCTGAAGAGAAGAACCAACTTCAGGAGCAGCTCCAGGCCGAGACGGAGCTCTACGCAGAAGCCGAGGAGATGCGTATCCGACTGGCCGCCAAGAAGCAGGAGTTGGAGGAGATTCTCCACGAGATGGAGGCCAGGATCGAGGAGGAGGAGGAACGTGGGCAGCAGCTGCAGGCCGAGAAGAAGAAGATGCAGCAGCAAATGCTGGTACCCAAGCTTTAAATTTATGATCATCATCATCACCACCATAATTTATATATTTATTTATATCACATCTTTCCCCCTTTCCAAGGAGCTCAAGGGTGGTATGCATGGACCTCCCCTCCTCATTTAATCCCCCACAACAACCCTGTGAGGAAGGTTGGCCCTCAAGGTTATCTGGTGAGCTTCATGGCCAAGTGAAGGGATTTGTCCCATTAATCTGTTGCCGAGACTGAAGGTCCCCGCCTCCCCACAGCTGCCTAAGTCCTCTCCTCTCCACGCCCCCCCCCCCCAGCAATTGGAGACTGGGCCTGCTCACTGCCAACCTCCGCCCTTTTCGTGCCTCTTCTGGCTCTGGGAGACATGTTGCAAGGAGTGAGTTTGTAGTGACCGAATTGAGCAGGGATTTGAACCCTGGTCTCTCCCAGGTCCTAGCCTGGCACTCTAACCATTACACCACCACTGGGTTCTCCTGCTGGGAGATCAGAGGGAGACTTAAAAGCATTGCTGCAAAGAAATGGGCTTGGCTGGAGAATGGAGAGGAAGAGTGGGCTGCTGAGGGGCAGGGAAGGGAGAGATGTAGAAACGCAGAATCATAGAATTGTAGCATTGGAAGGGAAGACCAGGGTCACCTAGTCCAACCCCCTCTGACGCAGGAGTCTTTTTGCCCACCACCTTGAGATTAAGAGTCTCATGCTCTCTACCCACTGAGTGGGAGGGTGGCCTGGAGAGAGTCCCTTCCGCATACGGTGAAGGCACACTTGCAAATTCATTTTCACACCAATGAGGACTAGAAGCTTGCTTTCCCCTCAATGCTGTGCCAAGTCCTTGACTGGACAACTACTTGCTGGGCTTGATTCTAATTCTGTTTATATATATATATAGTGTGTGTGTGTGTGTGTGTGTGTGCTGGATTTTATGGTAGTACTTTCAGGGCTGGATGACCCAATAGGCAGACTAGTAATTTTAGGGACTCACGCAAAAAAAATTATAGAAAGATTTTGATATTTCATATAAAAACCCAACCCATGAAAGTAGTCATCTAGCGAATCTAGAAAGAAGCTACTTTTAATTTCAGCCTAACACACACACACACACACACACACACACACACACACACACACACAGACAGTGAGTCCTTTAAAAGAAGTCCTGTGGATACAGAGTACACATGTTCCACGGGGCTTCTTTTAAAACACTCACTATATATATATATATATATATATATATATATATATATATATATATAATATTTTCAATACAAGGGTCTTAATCCAGCCCCTTTTGCCATACGGTTCACATGCTAGCCTAACAGGTGGTGCTTAAAATACAGTGGTACCTCAGGTTACAGACACTTCAGGTTACAGATGCTTCAGGTTACAGACTCCGCTAACCCAGAAATAGTACCTCGGGTTAAGAACTTTGCTTCAGGATGAGAACAGAAATCGTGCGGCAGCAGCGGGAGGCCCCATTAGTTAAAGTGGTACCTCAGGTTAAGAACAGTTTCAGGTTAAGAACGGACCTCCAGAACGAATTAAGTTCTTAACCCGAGATACCACTGTATCTGAAGAAGCAAATGAATGCATAAACTTCACATCCCCCCCTTTTTTTACCTTCCACCTCCCATGAACCCCCAAACAGGAACTTGAGGATCAGCTGGAAGAAGAGGAAGCTGCCAGACAGAAGCTGCAGCTGGAGAAAGTAACTGCGGAGGCCAAGATCAAAAAGATGGAAGACGACATCCTGGTGATGGACGACCAGAACAACAAACTCACAAAGGTCCGTGCTGCTGAGCAAACCACGCCCTGCTCTTCAGAGCCAGTGCAGAGGTGGCGGTGAGGGAAAGACCTGCTGAAATCCTAAGCAACTGAGAGGGGCAGAGGGTGCCCTCTTGGTGGTTCTGCCAGCCACAGACACATGGGGGCTGGCAGACTGGGAGAGGGCGTTCTCTGTGCCAGCTCCCAAAATGTGGAACTCCCTCCCTGCAGAGGCTCGCCTAGCACCTTCATTACAAAGAGTTGTATCCAGCTAAAAGGTTCCGCAAGTGCAAGCACTCTGGGCTGCCCAGCAGTACTTCCCCTCACTGTGTACCTCCTAAATTTGTAGAGGGTTCCCCTCCCAACCTTTGAGAGAAGATTTAGGGGGGGAGGAGAAGGCGGTGATGTTCTGTCGCACAGCCAGAAGTACAGATTCGTTGAATACCACCCATAGTTCCCGCCCTTTTGCTGAAGAAGCTCCTCTTCGGCCTTCGACAATTAAGATTTGCGGGTCGTTTTTGTGAGATCACCTCTGCTGTCTGACACAATGTCGTTTGGTTTGATTGAAATGGGGGGTTTTCATATTGTGCAATATGTCTGGCTGCAACCCACCCTGGGATTTTGCGGTGAAAGCGAGTGAGACAATATCTTAAATAAATAAATAATGGTATAATAATTTATTATTTGTACCCCACCCACCTGGCTGGGTTTTCCCAGCCACTCTGGGCGGCTTCCAACAAAGATTAAAAATACATCAAAATGTCACACATTAAAAACTTCCCTGAACAGGGCTGCCTTCAGGTGTCTTCTAAATGTCAGGTCGTTGTTTATCTCTTTGACATCTGGTGGGAGGGCGTTCCACAGGGCGGGTGCCACCACCGAGAAGGCCCTCTGCCTGGTTCCCTGTAGCTTAGCTTTTCGCAGTGAGGGAACTGCCAAAAGGCCCTCGGTGCTGGATCTCAGTGTCCGGGCCGGACAATGGGGGTGGAGATGCTCCTTCAGGTATACTGGGCCGAGGCCTTTTAGGGCTTTAAAAGTCAACACCAACACTTTGAATTGTGCTCGGAAACGTACTGGGAGGTCTAATGGATGGATAGAGGCATCCATGTCTGGGTAAAGGTAAAGGGACCCCTGACCATTAGGTCCAGTCGTGACCGACTCTGGGGTTGCGGCGCTCATCTCGCTTTACTGGCCGAGGGAGCCAGCGTACAGCTTCTGGGTCATGTGGCCAGCATGACTAAGCCACTTCTGGCGAACCAGAGCAGCGCACAGAAACATCGTTTACCTTCCCACAGGAGTGGTACCTATTTATCTAGTGGCACTTTGACGTGCTTTTGAACTGCCAGGTTGGCAGGAGCTGGGACCGAACAACGGGAGCTCACCCCATCACGGGGATTCGAACCGCCGACCTTCTGATCGGCAAGCCCTAGGCTCTGTGGTTTAACCCACAGTGCCACCCGCGTACCCCATGTCTGGATAGACTTGCCTAAACAGAATGGTTTTAAGCAGGTGCTGAAAAGAGTACAGCAGAAGTGGCTGTCTGATGTTAATAGGCAGTGAGTTCTCACAAATGCAGAATGAGTATTATGTGGCACATTTAGCAATGCTGGTTTTTTTCCTAAGTAAGTTCATGCAAACTAAATGCAATTTCTGATTGTTGTTTTTGTGTGTGTGCCTCCCTCTCTTCTCCTCCATAGGAAAGGAAACTTCTCGAGGAGAGGATAAGCGACTTGACCACCAACCTTGCAGAAGAGGAAGAGAAAGCCAAGAACCTGACCAAGCTGAAGAACAAGCACGAGTCGATGATCTCGGAACTGGAAGTCCGCCTGAAGAAAGAAGAGAAGTGCCGGCAAGAACTGGAGAAGATGAAGAGGAAGCTGGAGGGTGACTCGAGCGACCTCCATGAGCAGATCGCCGATCTCCAAGCCCAGATTGCGGAGCTGAAGATGCAGCTGGCCAAGAAGGAAGAGGAGCTCCAGGCAGCCCTGGCCAGGTGGGAACAAGTCCTTGAGATGCCCCAGATGATGGCTGGTAATTTAGGACTGTGGTTGCATGACAAAGGATTTTTTTTTAATTAAATGAATTTTATTAGTATTTTCTACACAACAACAACAACACGAAAGATATAAAAAAATAACAATACACAACACACAAAAATCAACATTCAAAAACTAAAAACAACAACAAATAATGATAATCTGTATCTTACAAGTTAATAATATAAACACTAAAAGAACAACAACAAGACATTGACTTCCTCCAATCCCACAGCACCTCCTTTATCTCTCATTGTGTCTTCCTGTTTTCCTGTTTTCTTTATCATCTCTATCCTAACAGCTAGATATAAATCCTTCTTTCATATCCTTTCACTTACCAAGGTTATTCCAGACTCAGCCAGATTTCTGCCCTTGAACCTTGACTTTTGAGGTATTCATTTAGGCACTCCCATTCTGTTTTTACTTCACTTTTTGGTTTTTGTCTAATTATGTCTGTCAATTTGGCTAATTCTAAGTATTCTGAGAGCTTACATAGCCACTCTCCCCTAGTGGGTAACTGATTCCCTTTCCAGTACTTAGCCACCAGAATTCTTGCTGCCGACGTTGCGTATAAGAAAAAATTAGTTTTGTCTTTTGGAATATCGTCACTTAAAATTCCTAAAAGGAATGCCTCTGGCCTCTTACTATATGATATTCATAATATTTTCTTTATTTCTTTGTGGATCATGTTTGCATGACGAAGGATTTGCTGTTGCTGGTGGGACACACGATCCTCTCTGCTGAAACCACTGCATGCTTCTGTTGTCCTTCTGGGGAAAACCAAAAGAAGCCCCCAGGAGTGTGATTCACACTCCTGCAATAGCTCAGGGGTAGCGCAGCATCTCCTTTGTATCTAGAAAGTCCCGGGTTAGACCGCTGGTGTCTGTAGTTAAACCTGGGGTGGGAAATCTTCTATTCATCCCAAAGGCCACATTGTCAGGAGCAAGCCAGAAGTAAATCACACCGTGCAAGTTGGAGTTAACTCTTTACTTGGTTCTCAAACTTAATCCGTTCTGGAAGTCCGTTCCAAAACCAAAGCATTCCATGGTCGGCCAATTGGTGCCAAAGAAGGATAGAACTTTCTTTATGTATGCCACAACAGCAGCAAGAATACTTATCGCAAAGCATTGGAAGACACAAGATCTACCCACCCTGGAAGAATGGCAGATGAAGGTGATGGACTATATGGAACTGGCGGAGATGACCGGCAGAATCCGAGACCAGGGAGAAGAGTCGGTGGAAGAAGATTGGAAGAAATTTAAAGACTATCTACAGAAATACTGCAAAATTAATGAATGTTAGAATGATGTTGGATTGAAGTTAAGTGGTTTTCAGCAGTAATGTTATAAAGGAATGTGCAAAAAAGGATTGTTAACAGGTGATAATCTAAAGTTATAATATATTAAGATTAAAGATTAGGATAAAAACAAAGAGGGAAAGGATTTGCTGAACCAACTAATTGAACTGGAATACAAAAAAGGGAGGTGTGAGGAGGTCTGGGGAACAAGCAAATGAAAGATAAGATACGGAAAGATTGAATTGTTTTTAACTGTTTTTACTTTGTTTTCTTTTTCTTTTTCTTTTTTCTTTTTGTAACATTTTGAAAACTTTAATAAGTATCTTTAAAAAAAACCAAAAAACAAAACCAAAGCATTCCAAAACCAAGGTGCGATTTCCCATAGAAAGTAATGCAAAATGGATTAATCCGTTCCAGACTTTTGAAAACAACCCCCAGTACAGGAATTTAACATGAATTTTACTCTCAAACGAGACCATGGATCCATAAAATGAAAGCAATAAAGAATGTACTGCAGTCACACATTCAATCAGTCAGTTCCGCACAGTCACAAAAACAAAGCCAAAACAAAAATGCAAAATAAATAACAAAAACAGACAGACCTCAGAGTAACACTCAAATTGGAAGCATAGCGCTGAAAACAGAGCATGTTCAGCTTCCGAAAAAGTTAGCAAACTGCAACACTTCCGGGTTTGCAGTACTGTATTTGAGTTCCAGGTTGTTTGAGTACCAAGGTGTTTGAGAACCAAGGTACCGCTGTATTAGCAAAAACATGTTCTGTACAGGAGTGTCGGGCTTAATGAACACAGCAATTCATCTCTGGTAGGCCTTGCCCCATTAATCAGTGGCCGAGACTGAAGGTCCCTGCCTCCCCACAGCTGCCTAAGTCCCCTCCTTTCCACGCCCCCCCCCCCCCGGCAGCAATTGGAGACTGGGCCTGCACATTGCCAACCTCTTCTCTGCCCTTTTCATGCCTCTTCTGGTTCTGGGAGACTCGTTGGGATGGGGGAACTTGTAGTATTCGGATTGAGCAATCTGTGCCTTTAATGACAAACTATCAACCGCTAAGTAAGTTGGTCCCTTTAATTTTTTTTTTGCTTTAAAAAAAGTCTTCTAAAAATCCCATCCTCCCAGGCTTGAAGACGAAACAGGCCAGAAAAACAATGCCCTGAAGAAAATCCGTGAGCTGGAAGCACACATCTCTGACCTCCAGGAGGACCTGGATTCTGAGCGCGCTGCAAGGAACAAAGCCGAGAAGCAGAAGCGGGACTTGGGCGAGGAGCTGGAGGCTCTCAAGACAGAGCTGGAAGACACCCTGGACAGCACTGCCACCCAGCAGGAGCTCAGGTGAGGACGGGAGAGGAGCGGAAAGTGGACACCATTCCTGCGGTGGAGGCCAGTGCATGGCAGGGCAACTGGGGTGCTGTCCCAGCCTGCCTTCTGCCAGATAATAATAATCAAAATAATCATAATAATATATTAGTTATACTCCGCCCATCTGGCTGGGTTTCCCCAGCCACTCTAGGCGGCTCCCAACAGAATATTAAAAACACAACAAAACATCAAACATTAAAAACTTCCCTAAACAGGGCTGCCTTCAGATGTCTTCTAAAAGTCAGATAGTTTATTTCCTTGCCATCTGATGGGAGGGCACCACCACCGAGAAGGCCCTCTGCCTGGTTCCCTGTAACCTCACTTCTCGCAGGGAGGGAACCGCCAGAAGGCCCTCTGAGCTGGACCTCAGGGCTGAACGATGAGGGTGGAGACGCTTCTTCAGGTATACTGGGCCGAGGCCATTTAGGGCTTTAAAGGTCAGCACCAACATATATAACTGTGCTCAGAAATGTACTGGGAACCAGTGAAGATCCTTTAGGACCAGTGTTATATGGTCTCGGCGGTTGATCCCAGTCACCAGTCTAGCTCCCGCTTTCTCGATTAATTGCAGTTTCCGGGTCACCTTCAAAGGTAGCCCCACGTAGAGCGCATTGCAGTAGTCCAAGCAGGAGATAACCAGAGCATGCACCACTCTGGTGAGACAGTCTGCCGGCAGGTAGGATCTCATCCTCCATACCAGATGGAGCTGGTAGACACCTGGAAGCAGAATTGACCTGTGCCTCCCTGGACAGCTGTGAGTCCAAAATGACTTGCCAGCTTGGTGCAAAGTGAGGCCAGCGACGTGTGTAGCCAGGGGGAAGTTCCGAGGGCCACATAGAAAGGACTTGAGGGCCGCGTATGGTTCGTCTTGCAACAGGGCGCAAGAGCACTTCATATCCTCTTTAAATTTCCTGGAATACATTTGCAATGCTCCCAGCTTGGAGGCGACAGCAGAGCCAGCTGTATCCCGAAATAATGTGGTTTGGGATGGCAAAAAAAAAAAAAACCACGCCTGTGCTGTTGTTTTCAGAGCGAAGCGGGAGCAGGAGGTCACCATCCTGAAGAGAGCCTTGGATGAGGAGACCCGCACCCACGAGGCTCAGGTCCAGGAGATGAGGCAGAAGCACACGCAGGCTGTGGAGGAGCTGACGGAGCAGCTGGAACAATTCAAACGGGTAACAAGCAAGCGAGCGAATATATAAACAGACTCAGGGCATTGCTTTGGGGGTGGCTGTGCCCTTTCAGAGCCAGGATTTGCGAACTGCTGGGATTCCTGCAAGGAGACTAGAACTCGGGGCCACCCAATGCAACGGAGCTCACACTCGCGCTGTGCATTTCAATGCACCCTTTTATACCAGAGTGGTTGAGCAATCGACCCTTCTTCCCATGGAACTCTGGGAATTGTAGTTCTGTGAGGGGTGTGTGTCTCCTAACAACTCTCAGCGCCCGCTGCAATCTAGGCCTTCTGGGCATAGTGTTTTAAATGCAGAAGTGGCCTGAATGTTACAAAATTCAGGACAGACAGAATGAATCATAGAATCATAGAGTTGGAATAGAGCACAAGGGCCATTGAGTCCAACCCCCTGCCAAGCAGGAAACACCATCAGAGCACTCCTGACATATGGTTGTCAAGCCTCTGCTTAAAGACCTCCAAAGAAGGAGACTCCACCACACTCCTTGGCAGCAAATTCCACTGTTGAACAGCTCTTACTGTCAGGAAGTTCTTCCTAATGTTTAGGTGGAATCTTCTTTCTTGTAGTTTGGATCCATTGCTCCGTGTCCGCTTCTCTGGAGCAGCAGAAAACAACCTTTCTCCCTCCTCTATACGACATCCTTTTATATATTTGAACATGGCTATCATATCACCCCTTAACCTCCTCTTCTCCAGGCTAAACATGCGTAATTCCTAAATGTTTCTGATCACGGGTTTGATAACAACACCATCTATGCATGGTTTAGTTTACTTTACACTGCATGTTTTTGTCTCAGGTGTGAGCGTTAATGATATTGGATGTCAAATAGTAAAAAATAATAAAAAACTGCTGCTGATATATTATTCCATACCCTTTCTTCACAATATATTCCCCAGGAAGGTTTGAACAATTTAAAACACAATACAGTCGTGCCTTGGTTCTTGAACGGTATCCATTTCAGAAGTCTGTTCGACTTCTGAAAACGTTCGAAAAACAAGGTGTGGCTTCCGATTGGCTGCAGGAGCTTCCTGCACTCAAACAGAAGCTGTGTAAGCCGCGTCGGAAAATTGGCTTCCAGAAAACGTTCACAAACCGTAACACTCATTTCTGGGTTTGCGGTGTTCAAAAGCCAAAACGTTTGAGTCAAAAGGCATTCCAGAACCAAGATACGACTGTATTTAAACAGTCTAAAAGATACCCCGGTGACAAGAATAGGACGGGTCCCCAAAACATTCATAAAACCATAGAATCATAGAATGGTAGCGTTTGAAGGGACCCCTGCGAGAATCCTGCCCATAGGATGGGCTTGAACCACCAGCCTTCTGCTTTATTAGCCAGACGCACTGACCCAGTGTGTCAGATTAAAGAAGTGTGATCGGACGGTGGTGAAATTGACGTATACAAGAGATCTGTGGCTGCCACATTGCTGGAAGACTTGTCAACTCTGGGTCCCTTCTTAGGTACGTAAACGCCGAATGTCCTCTGTGCTTTCAGGCCAAAGCCAACCTGGACAAGACCAAGCAGACACTGGAGAAGGACAACGCCGACCTGAGCAGCGAGGTCCGGTCACTCAACCAGGCCAAGCAGGAGGTGGAGAACAAGAAGAAGAAGCTGGAAGTGCAGCTGCAGGAGCTGCAGTCCAAGTTTTCAGACGGGGAGCGCGTCCGGACAGAGCTGAACGAAAAAGTCCACAAGCTGCAGGTGACAATGCACTGTCCCTTTTTCATTTCTGTAGTTTTTTAAAAAATAAAAAAGGATGCAGGAGCCTAGCAAATAATAATAATAATAATAATAATAATAATAATAATAATAATAATAATTATTATTATTATTATTATTATTATTATTATTATTATTATTATTATATTTTCCGTGAGAAGAGTGCTGATCAGGCTAATCCAAACACTGCTTTGTTTTGCTCTTCGTCTCCCTTCCAAGTAAGGGTGGCGCTGTGGGTTAAATCACACAGCCTAGGTCGGCGGTTCGAATCCCCGTGACGGGGTGAGCTCCCATTGCTCGGTCCCTGCTCCTGCCAACCTAGCAGTTCGAAAGCACGTCAAAGTGCAAGTAGATAAATAGGTACCACTCTGGTGGGAAGGCAAGCGGCGTTTCCATGTGCTGCTCTGGTTCGCCAGAAGTGGCTTAGTCATGCTGGCCACATGACTCAGAAGCTGTACGCTGGTTCCCTCAGCCAGTAAAGCAAGTTGAGCGCTGCAACCCCAGAGTTGGTCACGACTGGACCTAATAGTCAGGGGTCCCTTTACCTTTACCTTTACCTCCCTTCCAGGTGGAGGTTGAGAACGTGACGGGGCTGCTGAATGAAGCAGAGGGCAAGACCATCAAGCTGACGAAGGACGTGGCGACTCTGGGGTCTCAGCTGCAGGACACTCAGGTAAGTACCACCGCAAGCCAAACTGAGGTTTCCAGAGAGGTTCTTGGGGAAGAGTCACCAGCAAAGGCTTCTGCTTTCTTGCTGCCCCTAGGAGCTGCTCCAGGAGGAAACCCGCCAGAAGCTCAACTTGTCCACAAAGCTTCGCCAGGTGGAGGACGAGAAGAACAGCATCCAGGACCAGCTGGAGGAAGAGATGGAAGCAAAGCAGAACCTGGAGAGGCACATTTCAACGTTGACCGTGCAGGTTCTGACCATTACTATATTATAATAATAATACTTTCTTATTTATACCCCGCCCATCTGGCTGGGCTTCCCCAGCCACTCTGGGCGGCTTCCAACAAAATATTAAAATACAGTAGTCTGTTAAACATTAAAAGCTTCTCTAAACAGGGCTGCCTTCAGATGTCTTCTAAAAGTCTGGTAGTTGTTTTTCTCTTTGACATCTGGTGGGAGGGCGTTCCACAGGGCGGGTGCCACTACCGAGAAGGCCCTCTGCCTGGTTCCCTGTAACTTGGCTTCTTGCAGTGAGGGAACCACCAGAAGGCCCTCAGCGCTGGACCTCAGTGTTGGGGCTGAACGATGGTGGTGGAAACACTCCTTCAGATATACTGGACCAAGGCCGTTTAGAGCTTTAAAGGTTCAGCACCAGCACTTTGAATTGTGCTCGGAAACGTACAGGGAGCCAATGTAGGTCTTTCAAGACCGGTATTATGTTGTCTCGGTGGCCACTCCCAGTAACTCCCAGTCTAGCTGCCGCATTCTGGATTAGTTGTAGTTTCCGGGTCACCTTCAAAGGTAGCCCCACGTAGAGCACATTGCAGTAGTTACGCTGAATTTATCCACTTTGGGTGTTAGAAACAAAAACAGAACCCCTTCGGGTTCTTACTGTGCACACCTGCTGTGAGGCAGACTGTTTTAAATTCCCATTTTCCAGGTTGAACTATCACGTCTCACTGCCCAGGAAACCCCAGGCAGGGTTGGGCTCACATTCACGTCACCCATTGCCAAACCCCTAGGTATGCCCCTGACGACGACAACCAGGATCCATGCTCTCAGGGATGATGGGAATTGTAGTCCAACAACTTCTGGAGAGCCACAGCTTCCCCATCTTTGTTAGAAACCCCAAACAGAGGGCCAGTAGGAGGGAGCTGGATGGGCACATGGACCCATCTCTACATTCCCACAATTCTGTTGGATCAGCTGATTCCACACATTCACGGGGAAGTTGCTTGCACCTGCGTTGGTTGGGGCGCTGGGTGTCACGAGGGCTTACCTTTCTCTGAACCCCAAACTGCAGCTCTCCGACTCCAAGCGGAAGCTCCAGGAGTACGCCAGCACCATCGAGGGCATGGAGGAAGGGAAGAAGAAGCTCCAGAAGGAAATCGAAGGCCTGACGCAGCAGTTCGAGGAGAAAGCAGCTTCGTACGACAAACTGGAAAAAACAAAGAACCGGCTTCAGCAGGAGCTGGACGACCTGGTGGTCGACTTGGACAACCAGCGCCAGCTGGTCTCCAACTTGGAGAAGAAGCAGAAGAAATTCGACCAGGTAAGAGCCCAGCTCCCTGCACACTCTCTTTCTGTACTGTCCACTGTGCCCAGCGTGACTGAGACATTAATAGGATTGGGTTGCCATTGATGTGCCCCTTATCCAGCAATAACCTTTCCCACGGCAAAATCCCTCCCATATTGTTCACTCACAAACAGGTCCTGTTTAGGAAAGGGACCCCTGCAATGTTAATTAAATGCTTCCTCCTTGCAGCTTTTGTTTCCTTTATTGCTTACTGAGGTTTTGCACAGCACTTAATATAGTGCTATCTTAGCCAGCAGTGCCTGTCCCCAAGACAACAAACCCTTCCATGTTATTCACTTAACAAATAGGTCCTGTTTAGGAAATCCCCCCACAATGTTAATTAAATGCTTCCTCCTGGCAGCTTTCCTTTATTGCTTCTTGTCCAGTGCAGCTTGGGCTTTGATGATGATTTCCTTCTTTATTTTGCCCCTTAAGCAGTCAACTTCTCTGAGCTGTTTTGCTGTTGGAAAGCCCTCTTGCCCCTGAATCAAAATGATGGCCTCCTTGCTAAGACCCGAAGCTCACCAGCATCTTGTTCCTTGGCAGATGCTAGCAGAGGAGAAGAACATCTCTTCCAAATACGCCGAAGAAAGAGACCGCGCAGAGGCTGAAGCTCGGGAGAAGGAGACGAAGGCTCTCTCTCTCTCCCGGGCTCTGGAGGAGGCCCTGGAAGCAAAGGAGGAACTTGAGCGAACCAACAAGCTGTTGAAAGCGGAGATGGAAGATCTCGTGAGCTCCAAAGATGATGTAGGCAAGAACGTAAGTTCCCTCGAAGGGTGTCCTGATCTGCCTGAAACAATTCGTTTACCGTATTTTTCGCTCCATAAGACACATCTGACCATAAGATGCACCTAGTTTTTAGAGGAGGAAAGGGGGAAAGCCCCGGTTTTTTGAGCATCAGCTCACAGTTGTGCAGCTTCTTTTGCAAAGGGGAAAAGCTCCTTTTTTTGAGCATCAGCTCAAAGTTGTGGAGCTTACTTTGCAAAGGGGGGGAAATCCTGTTTTATGGGGTTCAACTCACAGTGCTGCAGCTTCTTTAGGAAAGGAAAGGGAGCCATTTCTACAGTTCCCAGACAGATAATCTAATCAGCCAGTCACATGTCGCTGGGGAAACAAAAGCCTCCGTCTGCAGAACATTCAACAATGGAGGCCTGGGCAAGGGGCCTGGCCGGAAAGAGAGCCAGCAATCAACCACATATTCGCTCCATAAGACGCACAGACATTTCCCCTTACTTTTTAGGAGGAAAAAAGTGCGTCTTATGGATCGAAAAATACAGTACATGCATCTTGTAAAAACACACGTGCATATATATTTGCCAGTTGATTACCAGTTTGCAGTGACTTTTCTTTCCAAGTGAGCCCAGTCATCACATTTCCTGGTTTTGCTTTTGCCTTATTTATTCATTCACCGCTGGTGAGTTTCACCCCTCAATCCTCTCTCGTCACTCGGCCTGCCTTTTTGCCTCCTGCTCCAAACAGGTCCATGACCTGGAGAAATCCAAACGGGCCTTGGAGCAGCAGGTGGAAGAGATGAAGACCCAGTTGGAGGAGCTGGAGGATGAGCTCCAGGCGACGGAGGATGCAAAGCTGAGGCTGGAGGTGAACATGCAAGCACTGAAAGGACAGTTCGAAAGAGACCTGCAAGCCAGGGATGAGCAGAACGAAGAGAAGAGGAGGCAGCTGCAGAAGCAGGTATGAGCTTCCATTTCACCACCTATCTTCTCATAGCCTCAGAGAGTAAGGAGACCTTTCCCCACAGGGCCAGGGGTGTTCTAGAGCAGCCTTTCCCCAACCTGGTGCCCTCCTGCTGTTTTGGACCACAACTGGAGGGCACCAGCTTGAGGAAGGCCAGCGTAGAATCTAAGTGTTGGGTTCTCCAATACCTAAACATGCCTCCTCCCGCTGATGGCTGGAAGATATCTGAACATGGATGGCTTCTGATAGCTACTACCTCCTGAGCAGAACTCAATATGGAAGTGTGTGTGGACAGGGGAGGACAACATAGTTTTGTAGCATGGACTCAACCAGCAAAACAAACAGGCGGCTGCAGTTTTGCAGCTCCTATGAACTGCTTTTTAAAAAACTGTTTCCATCCAAGCTCAGCATTATAAAAGCTGCTTAAATTAAGGTTACCAGACGTCCCCGTTTCCTGGGGACAGTCCCTGGATTTACAAATCAGTCCCCTGACAAAATCCTATCATTCCTATTGAAGTTGAAAAGTATCCCCGGATTCACTGAAAAAAATCTGGTAACCTTAGCTTAAATATTAAGATATTTGGGGCCTGTCTGTGCTCGTTACCTCTTCTCTCCCCATCCTGGTTTCCTCTTGTGCCATCTCCTTTTTCAGATGTAGACCTGAGGGCAAGGACCATGTTATTTTTCTCTTGATCTGTAAACTGCTTGTGAGCTTTTCTGGCTAAAGAGCATGTTATAAATGCTTTGAAAGAAGGAACGAATGACTGAACTTAGCTGGACAGCAGCTACAACCCAAAGGCCTTTTGGGGAAACCTAATCGCTTGCAAGGGACTGCGGGTGGCGCTGTGGGTTAAACCACAGAGCCTAGGACTTGCTGATCAGAAGGTTGGTGGTTCGAATCCCTGCGACGGGGTGAGCTCTCATTGCTCAGTCCCAGCTCCTGCCAACCTAGCAGTTCGAAAGCACATCAAAGTGCAAGTAGATAAATAGGTAACACTCCGGCGGGAAGGTAAACGGCATTTCTGTGCGCTGCTCTGGTTCGCCAGAAGCAGCTTAGTCATGCTGGCCACATGACCCGGAAGCTGTACGCCGGCTCCCTCGGCCAATAAAGCGAGATGAGCGCCGCAACCCCAGAGTCGGTCAGGGGTCCCTTTACCTTTTTACTAATCGCTCGCAACCACCTCTCCATTGTACAGCTCTTAAATAGATAGATATTCCCGAAAAGTCATTGAATAGGACCTTGTCAAAGACTGCCCCGCTCTCTCCCCTAGAATGTTTACCGTTTGAGGAAGCACTGCGAGCCTTCCCCACATTTAGCCGCGAGTCCCTGAGCAATGCCTTTCACAGAATCGTAGAACTGCAGAGTGGGAAGGGACCCCGAGGGTCATCTAGACCAACCCACTTTGCACGTCTAAACCTTTTCCAATTGCTTCCCTGCTGCTACTTAGCTCCACGAGATGGAAGTGGAACTGGAAGACGAGCGCAAGCAACGGGGCTTGGCTGCCGCCGCCAAGAAGAAACTGGAGGTGGACATCAAGGACATGGAGGGCCAGCTGGACTTTGCCAACAAGTCCCGGGACGAAGCCATCAAGCAGCTGCGGAAGCTCCAGGTCAGGGCAACCCACTTGCTTTCACCCAGGAGAGTTGGGCGTCTGACAGGGGCATAATAATAATAATAATAATAATAATAATAATAATAATAATTTATTATTTGTACCCCGCCCATCTGGCTGGGCTTCTCCAGCCACTCTGGGCGGCTTCCAACAAAGATTAAAAATACATCAAAATGTCACACATTAAAAACTTCCCTTCAGATGTCTTCTGAATGTCAGGTAGTTGTTTATCTCTTTGACATCTGGTGGGAGGGTGTTCCACAGGGCGGGCGCCACTACCGAGAAGGCCCTCTGCCTGGTTCCCTGTAGCTTTGCTTCTCGCAATGAGGGAACCGCCAGAAGGCTCTCGGTGCTGGACCTCAGCGTCCGGGGAGAACGATGGGGGTGGAGACACTTGCCCAAAGGACAAAAGCCTCCTAGATCCATTGCAGTCAGGAGGGAGAGACTCTCTCAGGCCGAGGTGGGGGGGGGGGCTGGAGGGTGTCTTGCCCAAGGGCCCTCCAGACCTAGTGAGATGGGGGAGAAATTCATTTCGGTTTGCCTTTTAAATTGAGCCTGTCTAATTCTTGCTTTCCGAAATGATGCATAGACCGAAACGCAGCCACCCTTTGAAATTATCATTTCTCCAAATTTTTGCAATGCAGTTCTTTGGCCAAGTAATGTGTGCCACAAATGCATGTGCCAGGATTAAGTGTGCATCAAAATGCACATATTAGTAGTAATAATGTATGGTCGTACCTTGGAAGTCGACTTCCAAAACGTTTGGGAACCAAAGCGCGCCTTCTGGTAGCAATCGGAAGCTGCGCCGGACGTTCAGCTTCCGAAAATCGTTCAAAAACCGGAACACTCACTTCTGGGTTTCAACCGTTCGGGAGCCGATTTGTTCAAGAGCGAAGGCGTTCAGGATCCGAGGTACGACTGTACTAAAAAAGTCTTATATTAGATCTCTTTGCGACAAATGTGTAGATCTGGAGGGGAAACAGCACACAAATGCATATTTTAAAAGAAATCGTATCCAAAATGCTGAATTTTCATGAGGACTTTTTTTAAAAATTGCATATTTCTACAGAAATTGAGAGAACTGGATAGATTGGTGTGATCCCTACTTAACACCGCACATCCTTTTATAAACCATTATCATGTCCCTCCCGCGCCCTAATCACCTATTTCTTAAACTTCAGACTCTCTTCTTTGGTCCTTGAAACATCCCATCAGGTGGAGGGCGATGCTGAGAAAGATTTGAACCTGAATGCGGGTGAGTCTCCACCCTAAACCAGTGTCTCTTCTCACTCAGGCTCAGATGAAGGACTTCCAGCGTGAACTGGACGATGCCCGGGCTGCCCGGGAAGAAGTCTTTGCAACAGCCCGAGAAAACGAGAAGAAAGCCAAAAATCTGGAGGCTGAGCTGATGCAGGTTCAAGAGGTAAACTGGAGAATCTGGGTCCTGGCCAGCCCTCGAGGGATGGCATAGCTCAGCGTCTGCCCAAGGGCTACAGTTAAGGGTATACTCTCAAAACATGGCGCGTATCTAATGTAGCTCTGTGTGGCGATCACACAGGGTCCCCGGACGTTTAACGGTCTATTGATCCCTGTGCCACCACTGTGATCGCTTCCCCGCTGCCACCAACCAGTTACTCTCTGGTAAAACACTGAGTCCAGTCAGTTGTTAAAAGTGAACCAAAAAAACAAGTTTATTTTACAAACATTAACAAGTTTATGGTTTCTCAGATAATATTCCTGTCAATATCTTTTTTTTATTATTATTCCTGTCAATATCTTAACTTTATTTTCTTTACTGGCCTATACCTTCCTAATACCTTCTGACTGATTATCTCAACTGTTTGACTGGCTTCTCTTAACAAATTCTCTCACTCTCTCCCCCCAGACTAGCCCAACCCACAGACTTTTCTTATCTGTCTCTTCTAACTCCAGACTGCCTTCTCAACAACTCTAACTCTCCTAAAAAAACTCTGTGCTTCAACCTTATACACAGTTAACTCTGCTCCCTGGGTTCCCATTGGTTAGTCATTTTACAATGACTTCCCCTATGAACCCAGTATGCTGTCACACACATATGAGGGCAAATGCCATATTCTGCTAAGTTAAAGGCCCTTTAAACTTGCACTTGCGGAAGGTTGTTGCACAAGGAAAAACACAAGTGCCTTACTGAAGGTTGTGCAACAGATTGCACAACGGGAACCAGCAGACTTCCACTAACACAACTGTTGCACTGGGTTTCTTTGTTGCAAACGTTTAAGCACTAACATCCGCTAGCAGACAGGCCCTTGCGCTAGTGGACAGAGAACATTCAATGTGGCCCAAGGAACTGTGTTTCATGCATTCAGCCAGAGTTCACCACATGTAAAAAAACAACAACCAAGTTATGAGGACAACCAATTGTTACATGTGTGACCTCTCCTGCTTTAAGGAACAGGGGAGCACTTGTTCAGGCAGGGAACTGTGACCCGTACCACAATAAAAAGCCACTCCTGGTTTCTGTCCCCCCGCCAAGTGTTCTAAACCACTGAGCCTCTTGTGCTTGCTGATCAGAAGGTCGGCGGTTCGAATCCCCGTGACGGGGTGAGCTTCAGTTGCCCAGTCCCTGCTCCTGCCAACCTAGCAGTTCGAAAGCACATCAAAGTGCAAGTAGATAAATAGGTACCACTCCAGCGGGAAGGTAAACGGCGTTTCCATGAGCTGCTCTGGTTCACCAGAAGCAGCTTAGTCATTCCGGCCACATGACCCGAAAGCTGTCTGCGGACAAACGCCGGCTCCCTCGGCCAGTAAAGCGAGATGAGCGCCGCAAGCCCAGAGTCGTCCGCAACTGGACTTATTGGTCAGGGGTCCCTTTACTTCTAATCTAAGATGGGTAGAACTTATTTTAGTTTTGCTATTGCTAGTTGATATTTGCAAGTTGGAAACTCTTGCCGATCTACTGCAAATCTCCCAGAGGTATATGAGTAGATCTAACTTCCGCCCAGCCTTGGATCTAGAGTAGCCATGTTTGCTTTGTTGAGTCAGGGGCTCAATTTTGCCTCCTTTGGCAGGATTTGGCAGCTGCGGAACGGGCACGGAAACAAGCTGAGCAGGAGAAGGACGATCTGGCTGAAGAGCTGGCAAGTTCTGCTTCTGGGAGGTAAGTTCCCAGCCGGGATTTGGAGGCTACTAGAACCAGGCGCCCAATTCCACTCCCTGCTGCTATTTTGTCCAAACAGGAAGTATAAAAGGTGCCTTACACAGTACCCTCTCCAAAGGTGATGATGGTGATGGTGATGATGATCATACCCTGCTCATTTGGCTGGGTTTTTGACAACCTCTTTTTGGGGATGAAAAGTTGGAGTCAAAATTTCAAAGAAATGAAAATTAAATAGAGGACTTGGTGCATCTTTTGGCAGGCACGGGAGTTTCCCCTTCTCTCTGTGAGCTTCCGATAAGAATTAACGAGCTTCTGACAGGTTTATAGTCCTTTATTTACAACCATATACAGAGAGCAGCCTTGGGCCACCCTCCTTCAGGATATCAGTTGTTCACTCTGAATCACCTCCCCTTCCGCAGCAAGAAGCGCGCCAACGGCCAGCTCTCCCTCCCCTGTGCTTCTGTTGTTCCTTAACCCTTTCAGACCTCTGAGTTCGAGGGGAGAGAGGGAATTATCCACCACTCTTGAATGAAGAGTCTCCCAAACACTCCCTCCCTCCTGGTTGCCTAGCTACTATCTCAAAGCTGTCCAACTCTTCCCCTGACTGTGCAGCCTGCCTCTGAATCGGCTGCTGGGAACGTTGAAGGAAGAGGGGGGGGGGGTTCTCCATTCTCTGTTAGAGACTGCTCTGTCTTTGTCTGCATTCCCCCATCTTCGGAGTCAGAGCAGTCTCTGGCGTCCGATTCTGACCAGCCCCTGACACCGTACGATTGTAGGACCAGCCTCCAGGATGAGAAGCGGCGCCTTGAAGCAAGGATCTCCCAGCTAGAGGAGGAGCTGGAAGAGGAGCAGAGCAACATGGAAGCTATGAGCGACCGCTTCCGCAAGGCTGTCCAGCAGGTACGTTGCAGACACCTTGATTTCTGCAAGGAGGATGGGAGTTGCAAGAAAAGTAAAGCAAAAAATAATTTTGCTTGCTATTCACAGCTCCTTCAAATGAGAAGTAGAACAGATTCCCCACTCAGCAACTTCCCAAACCCAAATGCAGCCGTCCTTCAAAATCCATGCTTCTCTGCACATTTTGCAATGCATTTCTCCATCCAAAAGAATGCATACTTTAATAAAGCACATAGGAGAGGAAAGCATGCACAAAAATTTGCAGATTGGTGAAAATAATGTACTAGAAAAATGTCTTTAATATATAATCTATAGACATTTATTTCATATGTGAACTGCTTCCCACGAAGCCTCTCAAAAACGATTTCACAACTCAATAAAAAACATACGTATGAATATTGCAAACATATAGACAGTTAAAATGATTATGCACCGTATTTTTCGCTCTATAAGACGCACCAGACCACAAGATGCACCTAGTTTTTGGAGGAGGAAAACAATAAAAAAAATATTCTGAATCTCAGAAGCCAGAACAGCAAGAGGGATTGCTGTGTAGCGAAAGTAGCAATCCCTCTTGCTGTTCTGGCTTCTGAGATAGCTGTGCAGCCTGCATTCGCTCCATAAGACGCACACACATTTCCCCTTACTTTTTAGGAGGGAAAAAGAGAGCCTTATGGAGCAAAAAATACGGTAGTTAACAACTAGTTCAAATCTAATACAGGTATACCCTGTTTTATTGCGCTTTGCTTTATTGCACCCCACAGATATTGCTCCTTGTGAGGATGCGGGTTAACAGGCTATAGTATAGCGCAAACATAACTTTGATTATGCACTGGGAAACCAAAAGAATTATGCGACTCGGTTTGTCGCATTGTTCGCTTTATTGCAGCGGTCTGGAACCAAACCCGCAATGATCTCCCAGGGAATGCCTATACATGCACCAACTGGGGTTAATGATATAAGGGAAGCCCCCTGAAGATTTGCAAGCATTTTGGTGTGTGCACTTATCCCAATGCATGCAGTTTTGCTTGCTTGCTTGCAAAAGCAGGTGTGTTTGGAGAAATGCACACAAAGATTGCTAAGAAATTTTGTGCGGTCTCTTATGAAAGAAGAGAAAGCAATCTGATTTTGGAAACGGAGCAAAAGATTGGAAAAATGGGAAACCGAGTTCCCACCTGCACTATACATTTAAAGCGGAATCATACCACAGTGGGTGGCGCTGTGGGTTAAACCACAGAGCCTAGGACTTGCCGATCAGAAGGTTGGCGATTTGAATCCCTACGAGAGGGGTGAGCTCCCGTTGCTCGGTCCCTGCTCCTGCCAACCTAGCAGTTCGAAAGCACGTCAAAGTGCAAGTAGATAAATAGGTACCACTCTGGTGGGAAGGTAAACGGCCTTTCCGTGCACTGCTCTGATTCACCAGAAGCAGCTGAGTCATGCTGGCCACATGACCCGGAAGCTGTACGCCAGCTCCCTCGGCCGATAAAGCGAGATGAGCGCCGCAACCCTAGAGTCGGTCACGACTGGACCTAATGGTCAGGGGTCCCTTTACCTTTACCATACCACTTTAAGCAGCCATGGTTTCCCCTCTAAGAATCCTGGGAGATGTAGTTTTTTGAAGGGTGCTGAGAGTTGTTATTCCCCACACAGTTACAGTTCTCAGACAATCCCTTTTCCCTGGGAAGTTTGGGAACTGTAGCTCTGGGAGCGCCTCCTAATGCCTCTCTGCACCTTTGAGAAACTACAGTTCCCATGGTTTTTTGATGGCTGCTTAAAGTGTTGTGATCCTGTTTTAAATGTTTGGGGCAGATGGGGCCAGAGAGCAACTGAACAGGACAGGCTTGGCCACCCCTAATCAGACCTGTTTCCCCCGCCCCACTTTGACTGATCTTTCCCATGTGTCGGTTCCAGTCCGAGCAGCTGAACAATGAGCTGACCTCCGAGCGCACCGCAGCACAGAAGAACGAAAGCGCCCGGCAGCAGCTGGAGAGGCAGAACAAGGAGCTGAAATCCAAACTGCAGGAGATGGAGGGAGCCGTCAAATCCAAGTTCAAGGCCACCATCACAGCCCTGGAAGCCAAGATTGCGCAGCTGGAAGAACAGCTGGAACAGGAATCCAGGTACTGGCAGCTGTGGGTGCCCACATGCTCAAAGGAGGGGTACGTGCTGGAATTGGACATAAATATGCCATAATCTGTTATCGCTCAGGAGGTGTGCTTGTGAATGTCTGCATGAAATTTAAAAGAAACAGTTCTATGCAAATATAACGAGTGTGCTTTTAAACAACACAAACTGCCTTAACTTCTGGGAAATACTTTTGAATGATTTTATAAATATATCCAAAATGGTTAAAAAAGAAATTCTTTGTGCATTACCATATATGTGTGTGCACACATACATAAACATACTTTCTGGGGTTTTTTCACCATTTATTATTATTATTATTAAAACAATATTCCTTCAGGAGTGCAAATTGTGGTGTGCCCGGCTCATTTGCAGAATCAGTTACTGATATTCCAGTGTCCAAGCTGAAATCCAAAGCAATTTCATCTCTTAGGGAAGCTGGAAAGATTTTAACAGAGAACTACATTTTTCGGCCCTTGAATCCTGCTCAGTTTCCCTCTGACTCCCTTCACCACATGAGCATCTTCCCAGCCACAACTTTCCTCCATGGGGACTAGTACCTTTAACCTTCCCGTTCAATTCCGTTGCTCCACAGAGAAAAGCAAACAGCAGCAAAGACCCTGCGCCAGAAAGACAAGAAGCTCAAGGAAGTCCTGTTGCAGGTTGAGGATGAAAGGAAGCAAGCAGAACAGTATAAAGACCAGGTGTGTTGATGTGTCACGTGGCGTGGGCTAGCCGAGAAGTCAAACCGGAAGGCAGTGTGGGAAGAGGGCTTGATTTGAAGGATTTGCTGGGAGGTTGAAAGGGAACGAAT
The DNA here is from genome assembly GCF_964188315.1 of Podarcis muralis. Classification (NCBI taxonomy): domain Eukaryota; kingdom Metazoa; phylum Chordata; class Lepidosauria; order Squamata; family Lacertidae; genus Podarcis; species Podarcis muralis. Next base: position 46,815,309 of record NC_135668.1, read on the forward strand.
TGTTTTTATATGCAACAACAGCAGCGAGGTTACTGCCAGCCCAGGTCTGGAAACAACAGCAAATACCAACAGTAGAAGAATGGCGACAAAAGGTAATGGAATATGCAGAAATTGCCAAATTAACAGGGAAAATTAGACAACAGGGCGAGGAAACATTTCAAAAAGAATGGGGAAAATTTATGTCGTATATAGGAAAGATAAGATGAAATAGTGAAACCAGTAGAATTGGAAATAAACCTCATAACGGGAAAGTGATGGATAGTGAAAATAAGAAGAAGCAAAATGTATAAGGAGTGTAATATAACTAACAGTCATTGTAAATGAATACAGACAGACAACAAGAATTGTATAAACAGGAGGATTTATTTGTTTATGGATATACTATGGAGAAATATGGAAAATGAATAACAATATACAAAATGGATGAAAATAATGCGATAAAATTATATGTGATATAAAAAACCAGAAGAAGGAAGGAGGGAAGTCAGCGCTTAGGAGCAAGTATAAATGTAAAATGCAACACATTATGTGTATTTGGAGTATGTAACCGGAAAACTAATAAATATTATTTTTTTGGGGGGGGGGGAGAGAAAAAAAGAAAGAAAGGGAACAATACCATATTTTTGCGACTCTAATGCGCCATCAAATCTAATGCGCATCTTAATTTTCTTTCTTTCTTTTTGAAAATTTAGTCTTTCAGGCTTTAAATTTTTACAATCAATTATCCAATAACCACCATAAAAACAAAATTCCAAAGAACCTCCTGAACTTCCCTTGTCTCCTTATAAATAACCTTTCCCTCCTGCATCTTTTATATTAATCCAAGTGCATCTCAATTTTCAAAACCCTGAAACCAAAAAAAGTGTAAATGCACCCTAATTTTCACGACGTAATTTGGCCGAAAAAGGTGCACATTACTTTAGAGTAAATATGATGGTGATGAGGATAGTGTTATTATTTGTACGCTAGCCATCTGACTGTGTGGGCCCAGCCACTCTGGGCAGCTTCCAGCAGAATATAAAAACATGGTAAAAGACCAACGCTTAAAAACATCCTGATGCAGGGCTGCTTTCAGATGTCTTCTGAAAGTCATATAGTTGTTTATCTGTTTGACATCTGATGGGAGGGCGTTCCACAGGGCGGGTGCCACCACCGAGAAGGCCCTCTGCCTGGTTCCCTGTAACCTCACTTCTCCCAGTGAGAGAACCACCAGAAGGCCCTCGGAGCTGGACCTCAGCATCAGGGCTGAATGGTGGGGGTGGAGATGCTCCTTCAGGTATACAGTGGTACCTCAGGTTACATACGCTTCAGGTTACAGACTCCGCTAACCCAGAAATAGTACCTCGGGTTAAGAACTTTGCTTCAGGATGAGAACAGAAATCGTGCTCTGGCTGCGCGGCAGCAGCAGGAGGTCCCATTAGCTAAAGTGGTGCTTCAGGTTAAGAACAGTTTCAGGTTAAGAATGGACCTCTTGAACGAATTAAGTACTTAACCCGAGGTACCACTGTACAGGTTAAAATGCAATTTAAAATGCAGCCTCATTTTAAAAGTAGCCCATGGATCAAAACCGTAAGGGGAGGGAAAACATAAGGGTCAGACTGAGTCAAAGGCCAGGCGGAACAGCTCTGTCTTGCAGGCCCTGCGGAAAGATGTCAAGTCCTGCAGGGCCCCAGTCTCTTGTGACAGAGTGTTCCGCCAAGTCGGGGCCAGTACTGAAAAGGCCCTGGCCCTCGTTAAGACCAATCTAACCACCTTGCGACTTGGGACCTCGAAAGTGTTGTAATTTGTGGACCTTAAGGTCCTCCGCGGGACATACCAGGCGAGGCGGTCCCGTAGGTACGTGGATCCTAGGGCTTCAGGTATCCAGGAAAGCTTGGGAAAGCCAAAAGGCTGGCTGAGGACGCCAACTCTGGGCTCCCATCTGACACCCTCCTTGCCTTGCTGTCTTCCTTTAGGCTGACAAGGCCAGCACTCGCGTCAAACAGCTGAAAAGGCAGTTGGAAGAGGCCGAGGAGGAGTCCCAGCGCATCAACGCAAACCGCAGGAAGCTGCAGCGGGAGCTGGACGAAGCCACCGAGAGCAATGAGGCCATGGGGCGGGAGGTGACCGCCTTGAAGAACAAACTCAGGTGAGTGCTCTCTGCCACAATGTCCTCCCGTTTACAGTAGTGCCATAGAACAGAGGGGAGAATGCACCATTGACATACACCCCCCCCCCGGAAGGTTGCGCATGTGGGAACACAGCCCTCTGCCTGAATAAGGTCCTGCCTCTCTGATGAGTGTCGACTCTGGTGTATGGAATCACCCACTTAGGAGTGTCAACGCTCCTCTGTATGTTCTGTTCCCTGCCCACAGAGTGAGCTTGGCACATATGAGAGACCTGGTCCGTAAGGCTCAGTTAGGATGCCATCGCTGCCACAGCCTGCGGCTCCTCTCTGCCCTGGCTGGGGGAGCGGTTGGGGGTCATTTATGAAGGGCCATAGCTCAGGGGTCAGGCTCCCGTTTTGCATGCAAAAAGTCATAGGTTCAGTCCCGAGCATCTTCAGGCAAGGCTATGAAAGACATCAACCTGTGAGCTCAGCAAGCCTCTGCAAACCAGTTGTCTGATTCGGTGGAAGGAAGCATCCTAGGGCCCCAGCTACCTTTTTCCTCTCCGCTGCCCATTTTTTCTTGCATTTAGCAAGGAGAAATCCAATTCTATGTACCGTACCTTCAGAGCTGAATCTACCCAGTCTGCATTTTCTGAAGCAGCATGCAAACCGGAACACAGCTAGCCTTCAAAATTTGCACGTATCCGAATTTTGCAATGCAACATTTACCCAAAATGCATCTATTAGAGGGATGCATGTGTGAAAACGAAGATAGTAGGGAAAATTGATTATATTAAGGGAGACAGCTTGTCAAAATTTCATATTTAAAATGTGTTTATTAGGAGAAATTTGTGCTTGAACGCTGATGAGTTTTCACGAGGTTTTTTTTTTAATAAAATGGAAATTGCTGCAAAATGTGCAGCACCGAGTTTAAGATTGGAGAAAAATGAGAAAGTGGGAGAACCAAAATGGGCAGATCCTTCCACCCCCTCCTGCAATTAAGAGAGTAGCACACAAAACACACAGCATGACCATCTAGCATTGGGATGGAGAAACCTTTTGCAGGCAGCAGGCTAGATTCCTAAGCTCTCCATTAAGTCACTTTAATGTGGCTGTGTGGCCCCTGCCAATCACCTTGACGCCAGGTGAACTTCTCCATAGTAGCATTGCTTGAGCTTAAGCCTTGGTGCAAAGGAAGATCTCAGCTGCTCTGAGTGCAGCTTGAGGTTAGCACTGATTGGCTGGGCTCCATATCAGCAGGGATCAGCTCCACACAGGAGCAAATTGCTATTTAAATGGCCCTGTATAGAAACTCCGCTTCCCAGGACAAATTGGGAGTGCCTTTTAAGACCCCTGCTTGCTCCTTTGCACCTGTCTCTTCACGTGACCCTCACATGACTTCATATGACGTGGGATGGGTAGGGGTGGCCAGGAGAGGTCCAAACTAGGATTCCTAATAAGGCTAATTAGGCCTGTGGACCAGAGGCTCCCGACTGCTGTTCTGGCAGAGCAGGAACAGAGTGTTTTTTTAAAAAAAAACCAAAAACCAATAAATGACTTGGAAATAACCCTTCCTGCAAACAGATGTTGAGTGTCTCCTTCAGCTAACTGCTTGGGATACCTTCTCTCTTTCAGAGGGAACCCAGAACCTTCGCAGTGACTGAGCAGGTACCATGCCTTCATCTTTGCAGTCCCCTTGTTTTGTAAAAAATAAATAAATCAAATCAAATCAAATCCCAGTCCCCCACCCTCTTTTTCTTTTCGTCCCGAATAAACCCATGTGAGATTTCTGCAAACTCTGAAGGCTTGGATATCTAGATGTCAATGTCTTGTAGCAAAAGAGACAAATATTACAGATTTTTGCTTTGTTGCCTATCTCCCTTCTTTCGTGAACATCTGCAAATCTGTGCTCTGTTGCACAAAATGCTAAGAGTTTGGCATAGCCTTCCTTCCCTACTTTCTCCTCTCTCGGACGGTCATGTTGAATGCTTGCTGCCTTTGCAAAAAAACCACAAGCACCAGCCATCTGCCAGGTGTGAGCAGAATGGCGCACTGCATTCCAGGCAACAGTCATGTATCACGATGCCTGAGCATCCTGCCTCTGGGCTGCTTTTCTGTAGGAACTGCCTGAGAATTTGGGGGTGCAGTGCTGTTAACTGACTGTTGTGTGCATTCACTTGGCACCAAAACAAAATGCACTGTCCTGCCTTGAAGGCTAGAAACTCACCGCTGAGTTGTGTCACTTGCACCCTTTCTGCACGGAAAACGGCGAAGCACTGAGCTAGGGATATGCACACCCCCAACCACAGCTAGGGACCGCCTTAGCAGTATTGATGCGCTCAATTCTGGAACTTGCTCAGGTGTGCTGAGCTCCTTCCGCTTCCATTAATTGACGGACAGCCCGGAAAACCACTTGCATTCTGTAATATTTGTAGGTTCTCTTTTTGCAAGGAAACAAACCGTGCTTTGCTTAGCTGTTGCCACACCGATTCTGGTCCCTGTCCTCTTCCTCGTCCCGGTAGACACAGGGGTGTGGACATAACCATTCATTCGCACCCATACCACCCTCCCTGTATATATTGCAGGACTGGGACAAAATGTACCGTATTTTTCGCTCTATAGGACGCACCAGACTATAGGAGGGGGAGAACAGGGGAATTCCCCCCCCTTCTTCTCCCCCTCTAAAACAAGGTGCGTTCAAGGTGCATTCACCCAAAGCCTTCAGGCGGCTAGCTTGGAAGCCTGGAGAGTGAGACGGGTCGATGCGCACTGACCCCTCTTGCTCTCCAGGCTTCAGTGAAGGCAACCCGAAGCCTCTGGAGCATGGCAGGAGTTCCCGCTGGGCTCCGGAGGCTTCAGGTTCCTTTCAACTTGCTCTTTGGGGCTGGCGGGGGAAGCACTGCTTTCCCCCACCGCCAGCCCCAAAGAGCAGGTCGGGGCAAAGGCTGTGTGCAGCCTTGCCGCTGCCCCCCGAGCTTGTGGGGCTGGCGGTAGGGGGAAGCGCTGCCTCAAAGATCCCTGAAGCCTTTGGAACGCAGCGGGACCTCGCGCTGCGCTCCAAAGGCTTCAGGTTCCTTTCGCTGACCCAAAGCCTTTGGAGCGCAGCGCGAGTTCCCGCTGCACTCCAAAGGCTTGAGGCTTCAGGGACAGTCTTTGTAGCCTCTGCAGGGCAGCGGGGTGAAGACACTGTGCTTTTGCGCAGCCATCCCCAAGCTAGAACAGTGAGACAGAGCACTCCGCAGCGCTCCGTCTCGCTGTTCTGGCTCCGGGGACAGCCTTTGTAGCCTCCGCAGGGCAGCGGGGTGAAGACACCCCGCTGCCCTGCGGAGGCTTTGCGCAGCTAACCCCAAGCTAGAACTGCGAGATTGAGCACTGCGCAGTGCTCCGTCTCCCTGTTCTGGCTTTGGGCTTAGCCGCGCAGCCTGCATTTGCTCTACAGGATGCACACACACTTCCCCTTAATTTTTGGAGGGGGAAAAGTGCGTCCTATAGAGCGAAAAATAAGGTAACTGAAATGCTCATGGCATTTGAAAACTTGCCCCAACCTAAGAACAGGCTATGTAACATTTGGGGTTCTGTAGGGGTTTTTTTTTTTTGCAGTGGGGGGAGGTTGACAAAGGGGTAACTCAGTGGAGGTTTTAAAGAATGAGGAATATCTGGGAGAAAGCAGAAAAAAGAGCAGTGCTAGAACAGCGTGGGTCATCGAAATTAAACTGGCTTGCGGTAGATTCACATAACGCATAATGGATTTATGGAACTGTCTGCTGCAAAATGGCAGAATTGGAGGGGGGGGGTCCCTTCCAACCCCCTGCAATGCAGGAATCTTAACTAAAGCATCCATGGCAAATGGCCGTCCAACCACTGCTTTAAAACCCCCAAGAGATGTTGGGGGGCAGCTTTGTTTCGAAGCTGAGAAAGGTTAGAAAAAAATTCTAGAGTCAGAGGTGGTCTGCCATCAGAAAGCGAAGGTACAGTCTTGCTGTCGGGCTCCCCACCCCATTCTCAGCTTCGCCTAGTCATCTGGCATCGTCACTCCAAGCAGAAAGTTGGTAGTCCTCATGGTCTTTTATAACAGTTCTTTTACCTGCACTACTTGTAGCTGCAGCCCACCCCTCTATGTCAGAATAAAAGTTGAGCACGTAGCCCCACACCTGATCCAAGAACGATGCTTTTTAACTCTGTTCGCAGCCAGCCAACTAACCCTCCACGCCCCCACCAGGGAGCAGACTGACCTAGTGGGTAGAGCTGCTTTGCAAACCACAGCCTGCTAAAAGCAGGGGTTGCCAACCTTTTGGGTGTATTTGCAAACCGGGGGAAAGACACCATCACAGACTGCTGCTTTCAAGCATCATTACAGGGGGAGAGGGAGGGCAACCTTGCAGACATCTGGTTCGCGCACGGGCACCAGGTTGGCAACCCCTGGCTTATACCTTCAACCTTTCCCTGCTTCTAGGGGCCAGGGGTGGTGGAAAAATTCAACGAGCTGCTAGATTCCCATTTCTTCCTCCCTTCTTTTTTCGCATCCTTTTAACCGCAGGCGTGGGAACGAACAGTCCTCCTTCGGCCCCTCGCGCCGATCTGGGGGTGGCGGCGGCGGCCGTCGTGTGATCGAAAACGCCGAAGGGTCGGAAGATGAAGCGGACGCCCGGGATGGGGATTTCAACGGAACAAAAGCCAGTGAATAATAATGATTTTTTTTTAAAAAAATTGTTTTAAAAGACACGCTTGCTGATTTTAACTCTGCACCAAAAAAACAAACAGGGGGGTATAAAAGAGGGGTAATTGTAGCACTGTATGCTGCTTTATTGATCCCAAAGACATACTGACACCTCCCTCAAAGGCCTTGATGAGAGCACAGCTGCCTTTTACTCCAATGTACACACCAACCCTCCTAGCTGTTGCAGAATTGCTGTTCTTTTGCCCGCTGCCGGGCATCATTCCAGAGCGAATGTACTTCACCGAGGGACTAACGCAACAGGGCGGGGCGACCAGAAAACACCCCCCTTTTATTATAGAACAACAGCAAGGCAAAAATCTGTTGGGCCTCTGGCCTCTTCCCTAACCTCGCTACCTGTCCCTTTCTTCTCCTTGGTAAAGTTTCAGGTACTGTTCCCCCCACTGAGATTGCGCACCCCCACTCTTCCAACTCCCTCCACCCAGTTCACAAGATCAAAGTGCCTTTCTTCATCACTTTTATTTTTTTTGGGGGGGGGGAGACGAAGAGTACTAAATCAACTGTTCTTGTTCTAGATGGATTTTGTGCTTAAATACACACTAATAAAGGTTTATAAAATCACTGGGGCTGCTCTCAAGTTGTGTCGGCCTGATGTGAGCAGAGGGAAAGGTATTAGGTTTAAGCAGAGTTTCCCAGCTTTAGGCAGGAAACATTAGCCAGCCTGCAAAGAGGACGAGAGGACAGTCACAGGAAACTCGTGGGCCAAGCGTGCTCTCAATTCTGACTGGTGTTTTTCGGGTGAGCTTCTGGCAGCACAGTGTTGCCAACTGAACACTAAACTGTAAAATGTGTACTCCATCTCCTTCAAAAGAACAAAAATAACCGTTTCCAAAAAAAAGTTTCCAGAAGATTTAAGAGGCTCTAACTGGTGGTGGACACAGGTGGCGCTGTGGGTTAAAGCCTCAGCGCCTAGGACTTGCCGATCGAAAGGTCGGTGGTTCGAATCCCCGCGGCGGGGTGAGCTCCCGTTGCTCGGTCCCAGCGCCTGCCAACCTAGCAGTTCGAAAGCACCCCCGGGTGCAAGTAGATAAATAGGGACCGCTTACCAGCGGGAAGGTAAACGGCGTTCTGTGTGCTGCGCTGGCTCGCCAGATGCAGCTTGTCACGCTGGCCACGTGACCCGGAAGTGTCTGCGGACAGCGCTGGCCCCCGGCCTATAGAGTGAGATGGGCGCACAACCCTAGAGTCTGTCAAGACTGGCCCGTATGGGCAGGGGTACCTTTACCTTTTACCTTTAACTGGTGGTGGAATGCCATAGCAGGGGAGGGCTGGGAACACACAGGGGGCAAAACGAAAAGGAACAGTAAGTTGTTAAATTTTTACCCCTCCAATGGCATAAATAAAATTATTATTATTAAAGGACTTTCCAACATGTTTAAATTCTGCAGTCAACAATATTGCATATTTCAAGGGTAGAATCTGAGATTTCTCTCCACAGCCCCAAATCCCAAGGCTCCTGAAAAGATGTGGGTTGCACATCTGTCAACGAGTTCAGTTAGTGGACCAAAGACTAATGGGAAATTTTAACCCAACCATGTCAGTCCCCCCTCCCCAGATTCCATGCAATGCAACCACTGCTTCTTTACAAACACAATCGAGACTTTGAATTCCAAAACTTTATAAACAACGATGCAACATCAATGGATGAGATTTCAAATTCTTAAGCACGTTTCCCCCCTAAAAATGCAGGACCTCTTATTTCCTCTTCCAAATGTGCAGCTGGCTTTAAGGGCTGTGTGTGGGTGTGTTTTTTAAAAAATACCACCGTCCCCAACCACCACTGGCAAAGTAAGAGGTGGTGTGACTTTGCTCCTATTGCAGGAAGCACTTAACAAAAGGCGTTTGACGAGCTGAGATGGCTCGGCTGTCAAACCAAGCTTAAAATCCTCTAGTCAAGGAAAATGGTTCCTGGTGGGGCTCTCCCAGCTAAGCACAGCCTCACATCACTTCAGGACCAAGTATGGGCAGACAAAAAAGAATGGAAACATATTGCCCCCTTCAGAAATCTTCTCCTAAGCAGCCGTTTTCCTTCACCAGCTGGATTTGTTATTAAGATTTATGGCCCAGCAACACTGCGTTCCGCTGGAAGATTGGCTCTGATGCAACACAGATACCATCCATCATCTTCTAGCAGAAGACCCAGCTTTATGTGCTAGCTTGAAGGAGTTCAGTTCATCTTTCCATCGGTGCAATGGGACGTGGCTCCATCCAACGTTCTGGGCCTTACAGTTCCTGGTGTCATTCATCCCAGCCAGGGCCTCAACGCAGGTCTTAGTGATGGATCTTCCAAGCAAGTCTTCTGTGTCTGGATCTCCTGCATCACAGAAACCGCCAGGCTTGTGGGGTGGGGACAAGCCCCAGTCTGGTGGAACAAGATGCAGTTAATGGTCTCTGGGTACAACTCCATTTCTACAAGTCTCCTATCTCAAGTGAGTGGCCAAAAGCGAGGGTTAGTATTCCCATTAAAGACAGGAAAAGAAACCAAAGTTTCCACCCCACAGGAGGAGGGCACTCTGGGCTGGCGGTTCCTCATAGAAGCATCTGAACTACTCCTTGCGGAGGAAGGCCCATTGGCCTTGCGAGATTTGATGGCCGCGTCCCTAAATCCAGCCTCTTAACCATCCTGTTGAAACAGGGGTGGGGTGGAGGGAAGGAAAAGGCATTAAGCATACAAAAGCAAGAGGAGTTATGACTTACGGCAGCCGGGAAAAAACACAGCAAGGAAGCACCAGAATTTGTGAAGGGTAGGAGGAAATATTAGGTTTCAACAGCCAAGATGCCAGTCCTCATTGTTTTGATGGCAATAGCGACTGATCAAGCAGGAATGGGTTTCAGCCTTGCTTCACAAACACACACAATACTAAAGCAGCCCAGCAACTCTTCCCAACCTCCAGATATTGTGGACTTCCAACTCCCAGAAACGGCAGCCCGCGTGGCCAGTGGTCAGCAATGATGGGAAGTGTCGTCCACCAAATATCTGGAGGGGGACAGAGCCTGGGAAAGGCTCAGCTTCACCGGAGGTCCCCTCTAATCTAGCACCCCATTTCCAACCGCCACCAGGCAGAACCTGAAGGAAAGAGCCCCCACCCCTGCTGTGTGTGCCAACAGGTTTGCTCTTTTGCAGGTAGACTGCACCATAACATGGAGGCTCCAATTAGCTAATATTAAATGTCCAATGTTAAATGTTGGAATTGGCCAGGTCAGGGGTCACCACCAACCCTTTTAGGTCTATGGGCACATTTGGATTTTTGGGCGAGTGCTGTGGGTGGTCTCGGATCACTTTCCTCTCTCCTTTCCCCAAGAATCAGAAAGAGAGAAAACATACTCGGCTGCCCCAAGGAATCTGGGGGAAAGTTGAATCTGGGAGAAGCAAACTGAACCTCCACAAGGACATAGAGCTGAAAAAGGAAGTGGGAAAGAGCGTCTCTCTTCAAACTCCCTCCATTGTCTCTATGTCCTTTCCAAGGCAGAAAAGGGGTCCTCACAAGCTTGCCACCCCGTGCCAAAGGGGCAGGGGCCCCAAATGTGTTATGGGTACCAGGAGAAGACCTCAAAGGAGTCATTGCATCCACAGATGCTATCCGAACCCCTTGCCTAGGTAAAGGTAAAGGGACCCCTGACCGTTAGGTCCAGTCATGGCCAACTCTGGGGTTGCGGAGCTCATTTACTGGTACAGCTTCCAGGTCATGTGGCCAGCATGACTAAGCCACTTATGGCAAACCAGAGTAGCACACGGAAATGCCATTTACCTTCCCGCTAGAGTGGTACCTATTTATCTACTTGCACTTCGACGTGCTTTCGAACTGCTAGGTTGGCAGGAGCAGGGACCGAGCAACGGGAGCTCACCCTGTCGCGGGGATTCGAACCGCCAACCTTCTGATCGGCAAGTCCTAGGCTCTGTGGTTTAACCCACAGCGCCACCCAAGTATTCAGGCAAGTAGATGTGTCGGAGATTTCAGCCAAACTGGAGAGGAAGCTTGGGCAATTTAGGTTATGTAACGCACCAAAACATTTAAAAATGGGCCCAGCCCAGTTACATAACACTGCCTTCTCTTCTGCTGACATGAGCAAGCGAGCAAAACAAGCAACTCTCAGCCTGTATCACCTGGATGGACACCCTTTTCTGGACAGATCCAGCCCAAGGCTTGCACCGGGAAGAGTGAAAATTATGCAAAGGCAAGCAAGTTTAAAGCTTTTTGGTTTACCACTTTCAAATTCCAGCTGCAGATAAGGAGAGTCAACCTGTCCCAGAATTCTCCGCATGGTTTATTCCCCTCCCCACCTGAGCTGAGGGGGCCACAGCTGTAAACCGCAGCTCATTCAAAAGCAAGTTAAAATACTAAACTATTGCTGGCTAAAGCTCAAACTACCAGATGACCCACACCCCTCTGTAGAGGTAATTCCAGGAATAAGCTGCCAGGGTGAACACACCTCCAAGGTACAGATTTATCTCAGCAGCTACCATATTCAGCACTTCCACAACTGCTTATTATTATTGTTATTATTATTAAATTTTGTATTCTGTACCCTATACCTGTAAATCTCAGGGCAGTTCACAACATAAAATGACAATATACAAAAGACAAAATACAGAATAAAAATAAAAGCGACCCAATTAATTCCCCCTTCCACAACACATTTAAAAGGGCTTTCGATAGCCTACGTGCAGACTGGCTGAGAACACAGTCTTCCCTTTTCTCTCTCCCCTGCGTAAGCACCAGTGTGGTTGCCGTGTACTGGGAGAACTGGGAGACCAGGGCGTCCCTGCCTGCTGCCTTACTGGTCCCTAATGGGTGCCAGCCTCCACTCGTGAACACAATAGATGCTCTGTTAAACCCTAGGAACTTAAAAAGAACCTGCTGTATCCCACCCATCTAGTCCTGACATGCTGCTATCACAGCGGCCAACCAGATGTTTATGGGATACAGGCAAGCAGGATTTGAACACAAAGCTCCCTCCTGTTCCTGTGGCTTCTAGCAACTGATATTCAGGAGCACCGCTGCCTCCAGCAACAGAGGTATCGCATAGTCTCTGTGCCCAGTAGTAAGTGACAGCCTTCCCACTGTTAATCTGTCTAATCCTCTTCTCAGACCATCTAGGTTGATAGCTCCTGTGGCAGGGAGTTCCACAGCTAAACTCCACGCTGCACAGAGGACTTCCTTCTGCCTGTCTTGAACCTCCCAAGGTCTTCCCCTCCCAGCTCATCGAGCTCTCGGCCATTTCCCTGTAACCTCGACGCCACAACCGGACAAATCAAGTTGACCATGTCTCTCGAACCCACCACCCCATCAAGCCCTGACTTAAGACTCTCCAAAGACGTGAAAGCAAACACTCACCCTGGGGGTCCGTAGGGGCCACTCAGCCGCCTATCATGTACCATGTGGACCTGGGGGGGCGCGGGGCTTCGGTACGGAGCCCGGTCGTACACCAAGTTCTGACATGAAGCCAGCTTGGATTCCAGGGCCTAGAAGCAAAGGCAAAGTTAGTTTCAGTTCAGAAGCCCAAGGAAAGAGAGAAGGGGAGGCAGAGAGCATATCCGTTATCTGGCATGGACCAGGTCAGGTGGGGAAACAGGGTTACAGGTCTGAATGGCTCATGAGCAAATCAGTTTTCACAGAACTGCAGAGTTGGAAGGGACTCTAAGCTACATCGACTCCAACCCCTGACAATGAAGGAATCTTTTGCACAATGTGGGGCTCAAACCCACGACCCTTGACTGAGCTATCCGAGCACACTGTAGTTTTTTTTGGGGGGGGGTACATGGAAGGAGAGTACATGGGAAACTCACACGGGGCGGGGGGAATCTGCCAGCTTTCGCCCCACAAAACAGACCCATGGCGGTCCCAGCAACATTCTCATTTTTTAAGGTGACCCAGAAACTACAAATAATCCAGAATGCGGCAGCTAGACTGGTGACTGCTGCCAAGACCATGTAACACCGGTCTTGAAAGACCTACATTGGCTCCCAGTACGTTTCCGAGCACAATTCAAAGTGTTGGTGCTGACCTTGAAAGCCCTAAACGGCCTCGGCCCAGTATATCTGAAGGAGTGTTTCCACCTCCATCGTTCTGCCCGGACACTGAGGTCCATCTCCAAGGGCCTTCTGGGGGTTCCCTCACTGCGAGAAGCCAAGTTACAGGGAACCAGGCAGAGGGCCTTCTCGGTAGTGGCGCCCGCCCTGTGGAACGCCCTTCCACCAGATGTCAAAGAGAAAAACAACTACCAGACTTTTAGAAGACATCTGAAGGCTTTTAATGTTTAGGTTATTTTAATATTCTGTTGGGAGCTGCCCAGAGTGGCTGGGGAAACCCACCCAGATGGGTGGGGTATTATGATTATGATTATAATTATGATTATTTAAAAGGCAAAAAAAAAAAAAGGCTGTTGATTCAAATCTAGTTGCTGACCAGGGCTGTAGAAGCTAGGAAGAAAAAGAAGTGTGCCTCCTTGAGCTCCCTGGAGGGCATGAAAGGTGGGATATAATTGCCAAAAATAATTACACAGTGATCTTGGAAGGGCCGAATTGATTTCTTAGCAGGTCCTTCATCCTCCAGCTTTCACTTGGCCCTGTATTCCAAACGGGGCCAGGGCAAACAGGCCCCAAGTACTCACCCCAACTTTCCGGAGCAGATCTCCCACAATGTTTAGCACGGATATTCGGGCAGCTGGTGTAAGTGGAGTTGCGCTGTAGCTGTCCTCAAGACCTTTAGGAAAGGATATCTTCATTCACACAATAGTACAAATAGCTCCAGGAAGATTCCAAACCCTTGGAACGTAAGCTGACTCAGCAAGTGACTAGCCCTCAACGCTACACCCTTGTGCAAATTAACTGAAACAAAGCATGTTTTCTATCTTACTTGGAATCCTGTACTCAAAACAAACATGAAAAGTCAGCTGATCATTATCGTGTTGGAAGCCTGCAGCCAACAGAAGGAATGATGCGCTCGCCACAATATATTAAGGTTCTACAAAAGAGAGTTTATTCCAGAGCTGGAAAAGAGGTATGCTGATGGTACTGGGATATTGCAGCAGGACCTAGCCCCCTGTCACACATCAAAAGTGGTGAAGAAATTCATGGCAGAGCAGCAGATACAGGTACTTGATTGGCCAGGGATTTCCCCGGACGTAAATCCCATTGAGAATTTGTGGGCTATATACAAATGTCGCCTCTGTGCTGCAGACTGTACGACTATGGAGAAGCTCATTCAGGCGATGATTCAAGTGTGGTACAGGGATCCGAAAATCAACAGTGACTGTTTGAAACTAGTAGAGTCCATGCCAAACCGTGTTCAAATGCTGCTTAAAAATAGCGGAGGTCATATTCGTTACTAATATACGTATATGTGAGTTTTGTACAATAAAATACATTGTTTGTTTCAATTAATTTGAACAAGGGTGTACAGGTATAGGTTTTCAAGTGTAAGAAGGCCCAGAACCCATTCTCCTCTTGCTGACGGCTAACACACCAAGAATCCTCTTTTCAGAAGATGTGAAAGCACCATTGGACAACCAACATAATCTGGAGGGCGACAACATCCTTATCCCCGGCTTAGAAGGAGCTGAAGGAATGGATCCAGGTGAAATCTTACTTCCTTTCCACTCCCCAACCTGCAGTGCTTCTTCAGCAACCGTTTACACACCCTGCCCTAATTCCCAGTCTTATTACAGCCATACCTTGGATCTCAAACTCCTTGGGCTCCCAAACAGATCTGCTCCCGAACGATCAAAACCCAGAAGCGAGCGCTCCGGTTTCCGAATGATTTCCCGAATGTCCTGCGCGGCTTCTGGTTGGCTGCAGCAGCTTCCTGCAGCCAATCGGAAGCCGAGCTTTGGTTTCCGAACGTTTTGGATGTCAAACGGACTTCCGGAACGGATTCCCTTCAACTTCCAAGGTACGACTGTAGAGTTAATTGGGCCACATTAAAGTATACTGAAACGCACTGTGCAGCTGCTGCTTCAAGTGCCCACAAGGGGGAGCTGTTGCACAACTTGGCCCTCATATTAGATGGCTAAAAAGGGAGTTGTGTCTTAAAACTGGGTATATAAATTAAATAATGATAACAAAACATACCTCTTCTGGGTGTTCCTGGGGTGCTCATTCCAGTGCTAAGCCCCCGATGGCCTACAGGGGTGGAAGGCACAGAGGAAGTGGCCTGGACGGCTGTGTCCATCCGATCTACTTCCAGCGAATCTTCTACAGAGGCCCGCGGTTTCTCCTTCTGCTGCACAGCCAGCTCTTGGCGTAAGTCTGGAAGGGAAGAGGAGAGGGGCATGACGGACAGCGATAGCCACTGTTCCCTTCCCATTCGTTTGGCACAGTTAGGTTAAAAAAGGGGGACACCCCTAAATCACAAATCTGATGGTTGCACCTGAAGGCTTTTCTCTCTTGTAAGGGGGGGAATGAACAGCAACGGCGGTTCTTTTCGAGGGATCCATCCCTCTAGGGTGGAAAGGGATTCCCTAGGAGCCTCTTCCCTCCCAAGCTCAAAGGAGAGCCAGCAAAGGGTTCGAGTGTCGGACTAGGACCTGGGTTCGAATCCCCGCTCAGCTGCGCAGGTCGCCGTGTGACCTTGGGCCGCCAGTGTCTCTCAGCCTAACCTGCCTCACAGGGTTGTTGCAATGATGAAACAGGGATTGGGGGGGGGGTAGGGGAGACCCATGGCCTCCCCCTTGTGCTCCTTGGCAACACAAAAAGGTGGGATAAAAATGGAAGTGCAGGCAGAGAGTCTGCTTTGCAGGCAGCGGGTTCAACTCCCAGCAGGGCTGGGAAGAGGCTCTCTGCCTGGAACCCGGGAGAGAGGGTTGCAAGTCAGTGCAGGCAACCCTCAGCTGGACAGACCAATGGTGCGACTCGGGAGAAAGTGGTTTGCAATGAATTTTTTTTTGCCTTAAGCCAAGGAGAGGCTTGGGGAAAACTTATCCTAAGGACCACTGTAAACAGTTAAAATTGTTAGTAGGGTTGGAATATCACTTGTAGCTTAAGGGTGAATATTACAGTGGTACCTCGGGTTAAGTACTTAATTCGTTCCGGAGGTCTGTTCTTAACCCGGAACTGTTCTTAACCTGAAGCACCACTTTAGCTAATGGGGCCTCCTGCTGCCGCCGGAGCACGATTTCTGTTCTCATCCTGAAGCAAAGTTCTTAACCCAAGGTACTATTTCTGGGTTAGTGGAGTCCGTAACCTGAAGCGTCTGTGTCCTGAGGTACCACTGTATTATAAAGGATGCAGGAGGAAATGATTAACAGTTAGGACCCACAAAGCAGAGGAGGGAACTTCAGGAGATTCCTTGGAATCTAGTTTTTGTGTTGTATGTTGGATATGTGATTGTAAATTTCAATCTGAAAAAAATGGAGGGGAGGCGAACGACCACCCAGCCCTTTCCTAACCTCTGGCTTCATCTTTTAGCCGCTG
Organism: Podarcis muralis; assembly: GCF_964188315.1. Lineage (NCBI taxonomy): Eukaryota > Metazoa > Chordata > Lepidosauria > Squamata > Lacertidae > Podarcis > Podarcis muralis. The sequence goes on from NC_135668.1 coordinate 46,831,545, forward strand.
CACCGATTCCAATAGGTTTTCCTTCTCGTCCAGCTCGCTCTCCAGGAAGGCGTTGCGTTCAATGGCCTGGTTCATGCGCTGCTCAAAGTCTTCCAGAGACATTATTGTGGCTCTGCAGAGAAGGAGAAATGCGGCGCTAGAACGGACAAACTCAGCAACCTAATAAAGGAACCGAGTCAGGCTGAGTAGACTTGGGTTCAAATTCCAATCCGGCAAGCTGCCAGCTTTCGCTTTGAATCACCTCGCACCCGGCCCCCAGGAAGTCCCCGACAAGGGAATGCGGCCCCCGGGCTAAGAAAGGTCCTGTCCAAACCCTTGGGGGGGGGCTGGGCTTTGCCCTCCACCAAAAGGGAACAACCCCCTTTGGGTCAGTACCTCTTGGCTCTTTCCAGGTCATCGTTGGCTTGCTCCAGCTCCCGGATATATTTCTGCAGCTGGTCTTTGACAGCCCTTGTCTGGGCGAGCTCTTCCTCCAGGGTGGAGATCTGCTGGTAGCCCTCGGAGTGCTGGGTCGTGATCTTCTCCTAATTGCAGAATCACAGAGTTGGCACAGTTGGGAGGGATCCGAGGGTCATCTAGCCCAACCCCCTGCGATGCAGGAATCTCAACGCCTGGGTCCCCCTTCCAATCTGAAACCACGCCAGACCCTGCTTAGCTTTAGCAAATGTAAGAGCACTGCGGGAACCTGGGCTCCAGCGCGGCCCTTGCTAGCTCCCAGAAAGTCCTCTGCAGGAAAATGCAGAGGGAATTTCATAGATAGATAGACAGACAGATAGTTTTTTATTGTATTTTCTGTTTTACAATTGAAAGTGCAGTCATACCTCATGTTACGTTTGCTTCATGTAACGTTTTTTCAGGTTGAGTCCCGCGGCAACCCGGAAGTACCAGAAAGGGTTACTTCTGGGTTTTGCCACTCGCACAAACGCCAAATCACGCCGCGCACCTGCGCAGATACGGCGCTTCAGGTTGCGGGCTTTTCATGTTGCAAACGGGCCTCCGGAATGGATCCCGTTCGCAACCAGAGGTACCACTGTACTCCTTTATACATCAATGACTTCCCTTCTTATTTTGCATTTCATAAATCCCTGCATACAGTGCTGCCTCGGTTTAAGAACAGTCCTGTTTACGAACGATTCGGTTTACAAACTCCGCAAAACCCGATGTAGTGTCTTGGTTTGCGTACTTTACCTCGGTCTAAGAACGGAATCTGAATGGTGGAAGGGCACCGGCAGCAGGAGACTTCATTAGGGAAAGTGCGCCTCGCTTTAAGAACGGTTCCGGTTTAAGAATGGACTTCCGGAGCGGATTAAGTTCATAAACCGAGGTACCACTGTATTTTACAAAACTGAACCATTTGGTGTTTCATTATTGCATCCACCAAAACTTATTTACACTATTTAAGTTATCTTAATGTTGACAGCGGGACGCGGGTGGCGCTGTGGGTAAAAGCCTCAGCGCCTAGGGCTTGCCGATCGAAAGGTCGGCGGTTCGAATCCCCGCGGCGGGGTGCGCTCCCGTTGTTCGGTCCCAGCGCCTGCCAACCTAGCAGTTCGAAAGCACCTCCGGGTGCAAGTAGACAAATAGGGACCGCTTACTAGCAGGAAGGTAAACGGCATTTCCGTGTGCGGCTCTGGCTCGCCAGAGCAGCGATGTCACGCTGGCCACGTGACCCGGAAGTGTCTCCGGACAGCGCTGGCCCCCGGCCTCTTGAGTGAGATGGGCGCACAACCCTAGAGTCTGTCAAGACTGGCCCATACGGGCAGGGGTACCTTTACCTTTTAATGTTGACAGCATTTTCAACCCATCGTGCTTTTTAGATTGAGCCAAATGCAACACCTTTTGCAATACCGGTAGGAAATGGAAGGTAATGAGCAACAGGCAGATTAATTTTATCGCCAAAAAGGAATTTACAGTCTCTTCCAAGTCAAAAACCCCAAAACCCTCAGCCTCACATAAACACGGGGGGGGGGGGGGAACAAAGTGGGGAAGGCTCTCTGTTTTGGGCCCCACTGATGCAGTTTTTGGAGGGCTGGTTTGGCCCTGCCCAACAGCGAGTCCCTACGTGATGACATGGGGATTTCTGCAGGAAAAATGCTCCTTTGCCCCATACTCCTCTTGCTGCAAACTCTGCGGTCAGTCCTGAGAAACACACACACTTGGGTGGCCTGGCAAGCTCTCAGGTGGCTACCCAGATTTTGGCTCGCGTCCTCGGAGCCCGTTGCTGTAGAAGGCCGACCCTTGAACTCAGAATTCGCACCCGGCACCTGGCCTGCTCTGCCACCACCCAGCTGGAACCGGCCACCAGCTGGTCGGAGCATCAATAGCCCCTCTGTCCTTTCCCTTCCTGGGCGATGATGCTGTTCTTTGGCTCGGATGGATGAATGAGCCAATTGTCAGCAGAGTTTTGCCTCCTGAGGAAAAGCATTTCTGCCAAAAGGCCTTGGGGCAAGGCGGGGATAAACCACATCCATTCAGCCCCACCCCACCCTGGGCTTTCCTCTATTTATTGCATTCCTGCCCCACTGTTTTTCTCTGAGGAGTTCAAGGGGATGTGCAGGATTTACCCAAAGAGCAACCCTGCCCGGTAGGTCAGGCTGAGAGGCAGCGACTGGCCTGAGGCTAAGAGAGAATTTGAACCCTAGTCTCTCCTGGGTCCTAGTCCAACACTCTAACCCCTACGCTGTAAGGTCTGTCTCTTTTTATAGGTCGGCCCCAAAGCAGGACGGTCAGGGACCTGGCTGGACCAAACTCACACTCTGAACCCCACACAGAGCTCAGCCCCCCCTAAAAAATATCTGCATTCACTAAAGGTAAAGGGACCCCTGACCATTAGGTCCAGTCGTGACCGACTCTGGGGTTGCGGCACTCATCTCGCTTTACTGGCTGAGGGAGCCGGCGTACAGCTTCCGGGTCATGTGGCCAGCAGAACTAAGCTGCTTCTGGTGAACCAGAGCAGCGCACGGCAACGCTGTTTACCTTCCTGCTGGAGCGGTACCTATTTATCTACTTGCACTTTGACTTGCTTTCGAACTGCTAGGTTGGCAGGAGCAGGGACTGAGCAACGGGAGCTCACCCCATCACACGGATTCGAACTGCCGGCCTTCTGATCGGCAAGTCCTAGGCTCTGTGGTTTAACCCACAGCACCCTTTGCAGGATGATAGCCTATGGAAATCTAGAGTTGAAAGGGACCCTGAAGACCATCACCCCCGCAATGCAGGAATATGCAGCTGCCCCGTGTAGGGATCAATATGATCATCTTTATTGTCATTGTCCCATACAGAACAACGAAATTGAAAAAATCTACATCAGACATTCAAAAACCAAGAGGCTTGCTATCCCAGCCTGGTTAGCCCTCTAAAAACTCTGATACCCCATAATTAAATACAATATACTCCCACAGAGACTACCTTACACTGCGTTTAAAACCAAAATCACATTTGGATAGAAACTGTTTCTAATGCGGCTAGTCCTAGTCTTTATAACCCTGTACCTTCTTCCAGAAGGCAGAAGCTGAAAGAGATCATTTCCGGGGTGTGCACTATCCTGCGCTATCTCTACAGCTTTCTTTTGGCACCTGGAAGCGTAGATTTGATCCAAGGTGGGATCGAACCTGCAGCCTTGGCACTATCAGCATCATGCGCTAACCAACTGAGCGAACACAACTCAAGACTGAAGGTCTGGCTAAATCAGCATCATGCTCCCCACTAGAAAACGAAATCTGATGCCAGCCAGATGTCCGCAGGAAGGCAGGAATCCACACACACAAACCCCCTCGTGGTTTCTGCCCCACAGAAAATCGGTACGCATTGGTATACTGCTGCTGTGCCTGGAGGCTCCGACGCCTCACCTTCACCAACTCAATCTCCATCCTCAGCCTGCTGTTCTCCGAGAGGAGGTCTTTGTTCCGCGACTCCACCTGCTGCAGCTGCGCCTCGAGTTCGGCTTCATACTCGCGGCTCCCTTCCTGAAACTCGCGAAGCTCCTCCTGGGCGTTCTCTGCGCTGGAGGGGGCGACAAAGCCAGGCTCAGAGTCAGCGCCCTCCTCGCCGCTACAAATTCCACAAAGCCACTTCCGCCCTGCAGAGGAGGTGGGATTGCGGGCCCCACCATACATGCGACAGCTGGAACCCAGTCAAAACGCGATTGGGGGGATTCCCGGTCGTGTCACCTCCTGGCCAGCCAATCGGCTGGCTTGGAGGGCGTGGCCTGCCTGATTTAAACGCAGGCGCGGCCGGGATCTCCCTCTTTCCCGCCTGCCACCTGTTCCTGTTTTTCCCACCCTGCCGCCCTATAAAGTTTTCGTTCCTTGACCTTGCTATGGACCTTGGTTGGTTGCCGTTGAGGGGCCTGGTAGGAATTTTTCCACTTGGCAAATTGGCACCAGCCACTTGGTTTTCACCTACCTCGTAGCAAATCGTCACAACTTTCTGGGTATTGGCGGTTAGGCATTGGTATTGCTCTGTAGATGGAAGAGGGGAGGTAGCTCCATCACCTCCCCCACATATTGAAGGGTAGTCCGATAAAGGATTCTGGGGGGCGTGGCCCTGTCCGAAGCCTATGGAGGCGAGGGCCTAAGGCACACCCCCTATCAGTGACCCCAAGGGGAGTTCCTAGTTGATGTGCATCAGCAGGACTCCCCCTAGGTAAAGGTAAAGGTACCCCTGCCCGTACGGGCCAGTCTTGCCAGACTCTAGGGTTGTGTGCCCATCTCACTTAAGAGGCCGGGGGCCAGCGCTGTCTGCAGACACTTCCGGGTCACGTGGCCAGCGTGACAAGCTGCATCTGGCGAGCCAGCGCAGCACACGGAACGCCGTTTACCTTCCCGCTGGTAAGCAGTCCCTATTTATCTACTTGCACCCGCGGGTGCTTTCGAACTGCTAGGCTGGCAGGCGCTGGGACCGAGCGACAGGAGCGCACCCCGCTGCGGGGATTCGAACCGCTGACCTTTCGATCGGCAAGTCCTAGGTGCTGAGGCTTTAACCCACAGCGCCACCTGCGTCCCTAGGACTCCCCCTACTGGTGGTTAACCCTTCCCGGACTTCCAGCAGACAGGCTGAAGCCGGATATAGTTGGTTAGGACCAATGCCTAAGCCAATACCGCTCATCACCTGTAACCAATAATGTTGTGGCCTGTTTTAGCCCATTAACCTTAATTGTGCCATGTGTCCTTATTTCCACTGGGGGGGGGGGCAAGAACTTGCTAATTTCAAATTTAAAGGGTTGACTTCCCCTCTGGGTTCCTGACATACAGGCAAGCCAAGTTCAGTTTGGTTCCAGCCATTGGCCTGGAAAAGAGGGATTGATCGCTAACCATTCCGGGAACTGTAGCACTATGAGGAGAAACAGGGGTTCTCCTAACAACTCTTTGCACCCTGAGCAAACTACAGTTCCCAAAATTCTGTGTGGGAAGCCATGACTGCTTAAAGCTGTATAATAAATGTATAATGCAGATGGGGCCTAAGCTGCTGCGGTCAGGGAATCAGGTGATAATAATGAAACTGGTCCCTGCCCTGAGGGGCTTACAATGGCACAGAAGTGAGCATTTCGGGGTTGGTTGCAAAGCCCCCCACTTTGCCCGTATCACAGAAGGACATCTGAATGCTTTACCACTGCTTGTATTTCGCAGCCAGCTCCTTCCAGTGGTTCCTTTCTTCTTCCACTGAGCCAAACTGTTTCCTTTCAGCGTCGTTCATCGTAGAGGCTCTCTAGCATCCTTTCCTACAAAGGGGGGTGCAGGGGTAGAAGACAGGAATGAGAATTTTTTCCCCCTACCCAAAGACTTTTCTATAGCTGACCGAATTTTCATGCAATGTCCAGTTGCCGGCATAAGAGAAAGATGTTGGGCCTGGGGATTATCTAATGCTTATTTCTCCTACATTGATTTCTGAATTTTGAATTTTATTGTTATTCACGTTTTTATACTGTATTTTATGCTGCTTTTACAATTAAATGCTTTAAATTTGTTGTTAGCCGCCCTAAGCCCGGTTTTTGAACCAGGAAGGGCCGGAGTATAAATAATAATAATAATTATTATTATTATTATTATTATTATTATTATTACAGTGGTACCTCTGGTTACGTACTTAATTCGTTCCGGAGATCCGTTCTTAACCTGAAACTGTTCTTAACCTGAAGCACCACTTAATGGGGCCTCCTGCTGCCGCCGCGCCGCCAGAGCACGATTTCTGTTCTCATCCTGAAGCAAAGTTCTTAACCCGAGGTACTATTTCTGGGTTAGCGGAGTCTGTAACCTGAAGCGTATGTAACCTGAAGCGTATGTAATCCGAGGTACCACTGTATTATTAATTAATAATAATAATAATAATAATAATTTTCTTTATTTATGCATGTAGATAATCATTGCAGAGCTTTACGCAGCAACCCCAAAAGGAGCAAGACCTACAGAACTGAATGAGACTTCTTGGGGGAGATCTGTAGCTCAGGGGCAGAGAATCTGCCTTGCATGCCAAAGCCCCTGGGTTCAAATCCCCAACATCTTAAAAGTTGGGCTGGGAGAGACTTCGGTCTGACACCAATCTGATAGACCAATGATCTGCCTCTATATAAAGCAGCTTCCTCTGTTGCTATAAAATCACAGAATAGTAGCATTGGAAGGGACCTCCGAGGGTCATCTAGTCCAACCCCCCCCCCCATGCAGGAATCTTTTGCCCAACGTGGGGCGCGAACCCATGATCCTGAGATTAAGGGTCAAATGCTCTACCGACTGAGCTACCCCTGTATAGCTATGTTATTTCCGAATAAACTTCAGAGTGAAGAAAAAAAGCCACTAAACTAAATTCATTTCTGGCCATTTAACTTGCCATGGTTCTCAACCTGTGAGTCCCAGATGTTGTTGGACTACAACTCCCGTCATCCCTGAGCTCTGGCCTTGCTAGCTAGGGGTGATGGGAGTTGTAGTTCAACAACATCTGGGGACCCACAGGTTGAGAAAGGCTGAAGGGATTTATGGATGCATGTATGTTTTTTCTGTTGTTAATATTTTGTTATTTTTGTTAATTCATTGTGTGTGTTTCTTAAGTAAGAAAACTAATAAAAAGCACACACTCTCTCTCTCTCTCATTCACTTTTGGCCATTTAACCTTATCTATATAGTCATTTTATTTACTAAATTTATATCCTGAGGATCGCATCATAAAAAAGCAGAACACATACCACAATAACAAAGACAGTAACAATATGCCCCTCCCTGCCCAAAGTCGCTGCCTTGCAAGATTAAAGGACGTCTTGGATATTTCTAAAAATAAAACTTTTTTTCTAACAACACTTAAAATAAACACCATAGGTTAAAAATAGAAAGCGAGAACATGTGGCTGCCACAGACACGCAGAATGACCACGGAGCGCGTGCAAAGGGCCCAACTCAACCAACGCCAACCCAGCAGTGCTGGCAAGAGTCGAGAGCCATGGACTCTCCCAAATCCAATTACGAGCTCCCTTTGCAATTTAGTTGACAGAGGCTTGGCTCTCTCCAACTGCATGGAAGGATCACGTGCTAATCCAGGCGGCAGCAGCTTACAGTCTGCACATTAAGGCCTTGCTGCAAATCCCCACTCAGCCTGGACCACCTCGCAGGGTTGTTGCAAAGGTAATGGGGCACAGCAGTGGCGAAAACCCCTGGTGGGAACAGGACAATTCTCTACAAATGCATTTATTTTGTAAATTTATACTCCACCTGCTTTAAGTGTACAGTGGTACCTTGGTTCTGGAACTTCATCCGTTTCGGAAGTCTGTTCGAAAACCAAGGCGCACTTTCCCATAGAAAGTAATGCAAACAGGGTTAATCCGTTCCAGACTTTTCAAAACAATCCCTAAAATAGCAATTTAACATGAATTTTACTATCTGATGAGACCATAAAATGAAAGCAATAAACAATGTACTGCAATCACACAATCAATCAATTAATAGCTGAACTGGGTTCCCCACAGTCACACAAACAAACAAAAAAGCCACAAAAACGCAAAATAAATAGCAAAAACAGACAGACCTCAGTGTAGCACTCAAAACGGAAGTGTGGCACTCAAATTGGAAGCGTAACACTCAAAATAGAGAATGTTTGGCTTCTGAAAATAGTTCACAAACTGGAACACTTACTTCTGGGTTTGCAGTGTTTGGCTTCCAAGCTGTTTGAGTACCAAGGGGTTTGAGAAACAAGCTACCTCTGTATGATGTAAATGTGACAAAATCTTCCAAATAAAAATGGCAATCGACCCACAACCAACACCAAGTAACTTCTGCTATTGACACCAACGCAAAAAGACTCAGACGCAGACGGATCCAGGAGGCAGGCGGCCAGGAGGAGCTTCCTTCCTTTAAGTAGAACAGCTGGTCATAAACATTACAAAACAAAGCCTGAGTCACAGAGGAACTGGAAGTTTTGGTGGGTGGAGACGGCAAGTCAGAAGGTGCAGGGAGAGAAAGAATGCCAGCTTGCTTTCTACATCCCACTAAGCAACTCTGGACTTCTCCAAACCAACTTCCTCTCCAAAACAATTACTTTTTAAATATTTGCGGAGCGCTTTTCAAAAGCGCCCTACACAACAGGGTCGTTTAGGATTGGAGCCAATGCTAGCCCTACTCACTGTAGACCCATTGCAGCTAATGAAGATAATCAACTTAGGCTCATTAAGTTCCATGGGTCCGGTACGAGTCGTAGTTTGGGGGAAATGTTTGGCGACGGACGTCATCAGAACAGCAAATCCCACCCCAACATTTTTAAAAGTCCGTTATTTGTTTCTACCTGTATATTCCTAGTTCAGGTGTCAGCAAACTTTTTCAGCAGGGGGCCGGTCCACTGTCCCTCAGAAGTTGTGGGGGGCCTGACTAGATTTTGGGGAAAAATATGAACGAATTCCTATGCCCCACAAATAACCCAGAGAAGAAGAGAGAAGAAGAGTTTTGGATTTGATATCCCGCTTTATCACTACCCAAAGGAGTCTCAAAGCGGCTAACATTCTCCTTTCCCTTCCTCCCCAACAACAAACACTCTGTGAGGTGAGTGGGGCTGAGAGACTTCAGAGAAGTGTGACTGGCCCAAGGTCACCCAGCAGCTGCATGTGGAGGAGCGGAGACGCGAACCCGGTTCACCAGATTACGAGTCCACCTCTCTTAACCACTACACCACAGAGATGCATTTTAAATACAGTGGTACCTCGCAAGACGAATGCCTTGCAAGACGGAAAACTTGCAAGACGAAAGGGTTTTTTGTTTTTTGAGCTGCTTCGCAAGACGATTTTCCCTATGGGCTTGCTTCACAAGACGGAAACGTCTTGCAAGTTTGTTTCCTTTTTCTTAAAACCGTTAATACAGTTGCGACTTGACTTCGAGGAGCAACTCATAGCAAGCGGTGTGGTAGCCTTTTTTGAGGTTTTTGAAGACTTTGGTGATTTTTGAAGCTTTTCCAAAACTTTTCCGACACCGTGCTTCGCAAGACGAAAAAATCGCAAGACGAAAAAGCTCGCGGAACGAATTAATTTCGTCTTGCGAGGCACCACTGTAAAAGGACACATTCTACTCATGTAAAAACATGCTGATTCCTGGACCATCTGTGGGCCTGATTTAGAAGGCGATGGGGTTTGCCTACCCATGTCCTTGTTAGTGTGTAAGTTGCTCAGAATTTTCTTAATTTAATAGGATGGCCTGTACTTCCTTAAGATAAGCAGATGAAAATAACAGCATACACCTGCAGTAGGTGAAGGACTCTGGCTCAGGAACCGCCGCTTGTTTACAATGGCCCTCATTGCTCCAGAGTCCTTTCTCCTCTGCTCTGAATTTCAAACTGGGCCCAAACGAGCAAAATGCAACTCAACAGGGACAAATGTGAGGTTCCACACTTAGGCAGCAAGAACCAGCTGCCAGTAGTACATCTGAACAGGATCTTGGTCAGGCATCCCCATCCTTAGGCCCTCCAGATGTTTTGGACTACAATTCCCATCATCCCTGACCACTGGTCCTGTTCGCTAGGGATCATGGGAGTTGTAGGCCAAAACATCTGGAAAGCCGTAGGCTGGGGATGCCTGATCTAGGTGTTTTAGCAAACCACAAGCTCAATATGAGTCAACAGTGTGATGCAGCACCAAAAAAAGCTAATACTGTTCTAGGCTGCATCAACACAAGTATAGCATGCAGATCAAGGGAAGTAATAGTACCGCTCTATTCTGCCTTTGAATTATTATTGGTGCTTTTGAATGATGGTGCTGGAGGAGACTCTTGAGAGTCCCATGGACTGCAAGAAGAACAAACCTATCCATTCTGAAGGAAATCAGCCCTGAGTGCTCACTGGAAGGATAGAGCCTGAAGCTGAGGCTCCAGTACTTTGGCCACCTCATGAGAAGAGAAGACTCCCTGGAGAAGACACTGATGTTGGGAAAGATGGAGAGCACAAGGAGAAGGGGACGACAGAAGACGAGATGGTTGGACAGTGTTCTCGAAGCTACAAACATGAGTCTGACCAAACTGGGGGAGGCAGTGGAAGACAGGAATGCCTGGCGTGCTCTGGTCCGTGGGGTCACGAAGAGTCGGACACGACTAAGCAACTAAACAACAACAAAAATACTATGTCCAGTTCTGGGTGCCACATTTTAAGAAGGATATAGACAAGCTGGAAGGTGTTAAGAGGACAGTGACCAAGATGATCAAGGGTCTGGAAAGCAAACCATATGAGGAACAGTCGAGAGAGTTGGGTATGTTTAGCTGGGACAAGAGGAGACTGAGAGGAGAGATGATAGCCATCTTCCATTATCGAAAAGGCTGTCAGGCAGAAGATGGAGCAAACAATAAGAAAAATAATATTCTTTGCCTTCTTTCTTTTTCTTTTCTTTCTTTCTTCTCTTTCATCTTTATTTTGGTATTATTTGTTTGATTTCTTTCTATTTGTATTGTTTATAAAATTTGAAATAAATAAAATTTAAGAAAAAGGAAAAGAAGAAGATGGAGCAAGCTTGTTTTCTCCTGCTCTGGAGAGCAGGACCCAAGCCAATAGTTTCAAGTTACAAGAAAGAAGATTCTGGCTAAACGTCAGGAAGGACTTTCTGGCAGCAAGGGCTGTTTGACAGTGGAACGGTCTCCCCCGGGAGGTTGCGAACTCTCCGTTCTTGGAGGTTTTTAAGCAGAGGCTGGATGGCTCTCTGCCATGGATGCTTTAATGGAGATTCCTGTATTGCAGCGGGTTGGACTAGAGGACCCCAGGAGTCCCCTCCAACTAATAATAATAATAATAATAATAATAATAATAATAATAATAATAATTTATTTATACCCCACCCATCTGGCTGGGTTTCCCCAGCCAGTCTGGGCGGCTTCCAACCGAATATTAAAAACAATACAGCATCAGACATTAAAAACTTCCCTAAACAGGGCCACCTTCAATTGTCTTTTAAAAGTAAAATACAGTGGTACCTCGGGTTACAGACGCTTCAGGTTACAGACTCTGCTAAACCCAGAAATAGTACCTCAAGTTAAGAATTTTGCTTCAGGATGAGAATAGAAATCGCGCGGCGGCAGCGGTAGGCCCCATTAGCTAAAGTGGTACCTCACGTTAAGAACAGTTTCAGGTTAAGAACGGACCTCCGGAACGAATTAAGTTCTTAACCCAAGGTACCACTGTAGTTGTTTATTTCCTTGACATCTGATGGGAGGGCGTTTCACAGGGCAGGTGCCACTACCGAGGAGGCCCTCTGCCTGGTTCCCTGTAACTTGGCGTCTCACAGCGAGGGATCCACCAGAAGGCCCTCGGAGCTGGACCTCAGTGTCCGGGCAGAACGATGGGGGTGGAGACGCTCCTTCAGATATACTGGACCGAGGCCGTTTAGAGCTTTAAAGGTCAGCACCAACACTTTGAATTGTGCTCGGAAACGTCCTGGGAGCCAATGAAGGTCTTTCAGGACCGGTGTTATATGGTCTCGGTGGCCACTCCCAGTCTAGCTGCCGCATTCTGGATTAATTGCAGTTTCCGAGTCACCTTCAAAGGTAGCCCCACGTAGAGCGCATCTACAGTTCTATGAAACCAATTTGTAATTTTACAATGGCATTAAGAACCTAAGAAGAGCTTGAACCCTGGATCAAGCCAGCGGCCCATCAGGCCAAGCATTCTGTTCTCCCAGCGGAAGTCTGCAAGCAGAGCGCAGAATCTGTCTCACTTGCTATCCCCAAAAGTGATATTTTGAGGCCTCCAGCAGTGTGGGGTAGTTTTGCACTGTGACGGGGGTTTGCATTTTCTTGTAAATCTGCCAGCTTCAATCCCTGTGAGTTGCTTAAAAGGGTAGTCTATAATAATTTTCGTTCAGAAGCCCACCAACAGGTTATGGGGTCCCTTGTTGTCATCCCCCAAAATGTGGCCCACTTTTACTTTAATGCCTCCATATATGCAAAGTGGTATCATACCACTTTAAATACTTGTGGCTGCCCGTCTCCCCCAAATAATAATCTTGGGAACTGTAGTTTGGTATGGATGCCGAGGGTTGTTAGGAGACCCCTGTACCCTTCCCAAAACTACAACTCCCAGTCCATTCCTCTTCCTAGGAAACTCTTGCAGGGGAACAAGGGTCTCTCAACTTCCAGCGCCCATAACAAACTACAGCTCCCAGAATCCTTTGGGGGCTGCTTAAAATGGCATGATACTGCTTTAAACATACAGGGCAGACAAGGCCGAAAATCTACTCTGCACTTCATCAGAGGACACCCAGCATGCAATATTAAAAGATGCTCTGGGGAGGATATTGTTGACACCTGTGGATGGATGCCTTCGATTTAAAGACTCCCCAGTTGCACAGAACCTTTTGCTAGACATAACTGGGGAGGTGTTTCTTTTGGTGGGAGGTAAGGATGCGGGTGGCGCTGTGGGTAAAAGCCTCAGCGCCTAGGGCTTGCCGATCGAAAGGTCGGCGGTTCGAATCCCCGTGGCGGGGTGCGCTCCCGTTGCTCGGTCCCAGCGCCTGCCAACCTAGCAGTTTGAAAGCACCTTCGGGTGCAAGTAGATAAATAGGGACCGCTTACCAGCGGGAAGGTAAACGGCGTTTCCGTGTGCGGCTCTGGCTCGCCAGATGCAGCTTGTCACGCTGGCCACGTGACCCGGAAGTGTCTCTGGACAGCGCTGGCCCCTGGCCTCTTAAGTGAGATGGGCGCACAACCCTAGAGTCTGTCAAGACTGGCCCGTACGGGCAGGGGTACCTTTACCTTTACCTAAGAGCCCCTATTTTAATTTATGCACTGATCAAAGCTATTTCTGGGATAGTGATAAAGTATTCTTATTATGAAATGCAGGAGAAGAGTAAAGCAAATCATTCAAAATGAAAATTTTCATCTCATATACAGCAGGTCAGTTTACATCCAAACCATGTTCACAAGCAAAACCACACACTTATGGGGAGAGGCAGTGCACCAATCCTCTCCAAGTGCAAATGACCGCAGAGAAAGCTGCTCTACAGCAGTATGGTGTAGTGGTTAGAGCAGCCTTTCTCCACCCGGAGTCCCCAGGTGTTGCTGGGACTACAACTCCCACCATCCCTGACTGCTGGCTCCTCTCACTAGGTCATGAATGGAAACTGTAGTCCAAAAAACCCCACCTGGGGATTCAAGGTTGAGAAAGGCTGGGAGAGAGCGTGGGACTCCTCAGGGTCCGAACCTTTCTGGGCCATGAAGCTCTCCCAGTGAGTTGTGACCTTGGGGGGGGGGGGCAGCCCCTGCCTCTCAGCCTCACCTACCTCGCAGGGCTGTTGTGGGGAACAGATATTGGGGGGGGGGGATCACGTACGTCACCCTTGGGCTTCTTGGAAGCGGGGAAATGGTGAGAAATAAATGCAAAAAAATAAGAATCCAGTACGTAATTCAGTCCAGCGGGGCGTACAAATGGCAGTGGGGAAAGACCCCCCCCCCGAGGGCGGGGGCTGAGGGGAGGGGGGGTGAAAGCGAGGCTTCTTTCTTTTATCTTTAAAGCCCCCCCCCCCAAAAAAACCCAACAACTGGAAGCTCTCAGAGGTTATAAGAGTGGCTCAGAAAGTGGATCCATAGTGAAAGGCGGCGGGGTGTGTGTGGAGATTTGCTGGCTTCCTCTCGATCTTTAAGGGACACCCCCCCCCCCGCGAGGTTTCTGTTCCCCTCTCAACTTCCCTTTTCGCCTGCTCTTTCGGGGGGGGGGGTCCAAGCGATTGCGGGCAAAAGCTCCAGCCAGCCCTTGGCTCACCTTGTATTTTCTTTTTTCCCCCCACTTAAGCAGAGTCGCGCCGGCAGCAACAGCCTCCGCCCGCCTTCCTGCTCCGGTTCCGCTCCGGATCAAAAAACAAAACAAAAAAACAGGCTGCAAAGTCCTCGCACCGGCTCGCCCCGTTTGCCCGATCCGAAACATTACAACCAGGCTCTGCGCGGACTCCCATTGGCTGCCGGGTCACGCGGCTCCGCCGGGCTCCTCCAATCAGCGCCGGTGGAACGCGGCTCTTGGAACGTTGAAAGTTTTGTGTCTCTTCTCTTCCCTTTTGATTCCTCCCTCCTTCCCTCCCTCTCAATGGAATGTTTTGAATGACGTGGGGGGGGCGGGACTTGGGAAACGGCCCAGATGATTGAAGAAAAGAGCAGGAGGAATCGGGGCAGTAATCCGAATTCTGTCCTTCTCCCGCCTTTACTTTTTTCGATCAAAACTGCTGACGTTAGTTGAGCGGTTCTTAGTTGAGTCGTGTACCCGACAGGATGCGAATGACTTCCAGCCCAGCTTGGCTGCACACACTTCAACACAGTTACACGGGAGTAAGCCTCATTGACTATAAAGAAGGCTGATCGCCGAAGAATTGATGCTTTTGAATTCTGGTGCTGGAGGAGACTCTTGAGAGTCCCATGGACTGCAAGAAGATCAAACCTATCCATTCTAAAGGAAATCAGCCCTGAGTGCTCACTGGAAGGAAAGATCCTGAAGCTGAGGCTCCAATACTTTGGCCACCTCATGAGAAGAGAAGACTCCCTGGAAAAGACCCTGATGTTGGGAAAGATGGAGGGCACAAGGAGAAGGGGACGACAGAGGACGAGATGGTTGGATAGTGTTCTCGAAGCTACCAGCATGAGTCTGACCAAACTGCGGGAGGCAGTGGAAGACAGGAGTGCCTTGCGTGCTCTGGTCCATGGGGTCACGAAGAGTCGGACACGACTAAACGACTAAACAACAACAAGCCTCATTGAACATTGCAGGCCTTAATTCTGAGTAAACGTGTGCAGGACCACTCCGGCGTTGATTTTAAGCCTTGCTGGATCTAGGGCCACGGGAATTAGAAGGGACTCGGGCATCATGTAGGCCACACACACACACACACACACACACACACCGCAACTCACAACAGTATTCCACATGGATTCAAGAAGCCTTACAACAACCGTGCAGGGTAGGCCTCTATTCAGGGTCTGCCCTGTCATTAGGCAGATGGGCTTACTCAGGCAGCTGCTTTTAGGTGTCACAAAATAAAAGCAAATTGTTAGTCACTCAATTTATCACCACAGCATTTTTACTGCCAGGGAGGCCACATATGGGAATTTCTGCCTCAGGTAAAATAAGTAATTTGATCAGTCTAGGGTGAAGAAGAGTTTGGATCTGATATCCCGCTTTATCACTACCCTAAGGAGTCTTAAAGCGGCTAATGATCTCCTTTCCCTTCCTCCCCCACAACAAACACTCTGTGAGGTGAGTGGGGCTGAGAGACTTCACAGAAGTGTGACTAGCCCAAGGTCACCCAGCAGCTGCATGTGGAGGAGCGGGGAATCGAACCCAGTTCACCAGATTACGAGTCCACCGCTCTTAACCACTACACCATACTGGCTCTGATCATCGGGGCAGACCATAGCCATCATGGCTAGAAGCCACATTGCAAGGAGGGAAGGGGCTGACTTTAGCGGTGCATTCAGATGTGGGGATTACTGCATGGGATTTCCTGATTATAATGCTAGCTTTTCTATCCCAAATGATAGCCCCAATTGCTCTTATATATAAGGCTGCACACCCAGATTTAAATCTTCCTTAAAGCACTTGACTTTCCCCCAGAGAATCCTGGGAACTGTAGCTTGCCCCACAAAGAACTACAGTTCCCAGCACCCTTAAACTACAGTCCCCAGGATTATTTGGGGAAAAGTCATGCACTTTAAATCATAGAGTTGGAAGAGACCACAAGGGCCATCGAGTCCAACCCCCTGCCAAGCAGGAAACACCATCAGAGCACTCCTGACATATGGTTGTCAAGCCTCTGCTTAAAGACCTCCAAAGAAGGAGACTCCACCACACTCCTTGGCAGCAAATTCCACTGTCAAACAGCTCTTACTGTCAGGAAGTTCTTCCTAATGTTTAGGTGGAATCTTCTTTCTTGTAGTTTGGATCCATTGCTCCGTGTCCGCTTCTCTGGAGCAGCAGAAAACAACCTTTCTCCCTCCTCTATATGACATCCTTTTATATATTTGAACATGGCTATCATATCACCCCTTAACCTCCTCTTCTCCAGGCTAAACATGCCCAGCTCCCTTAGCCGTTCCTCATAAGGCATCGTTTCCAGGCCTTTGACCATTTTGGTTGCCCTCCTCTGGACACGTTCCAGTTTCTCAGTGTCCTTCTTGAACTGTGGTGCCCAGAACTGGACACAGTACTCCAGGTGAGGTCTGACCAGAGCAGAATACAGTGGCACTATTACTTCCCTTGATCTAGATGCTATACTCCTATTGATGCAGCCCAGAATTGCATTGGCTTTTTTAGCTGCCATAAATGTATGGTTTGTGTACTGCCTAAGGCCTAAGAGCCTCTGGCTAGTTGTTATATAATAAGGGAGTGTGGCATCATTTATTCCAGGGTGGGGAACCTCGGGCGCAGGAGCCAAGCCTCTATTCTCCAGTCCTTGTGAACCTCCCCAGCCACACACAAGCTTTTCTCAGGCCACACCCCTTACCAGTTTTGCCTTCACCCTCCACAAATGTTTTTGTCTCGCTGTGCCGTATCCAGGGCCGTCTTTATCCGGGTGTGCAAGGGGTGCGGGGCGCCGAATTCTGGGGGGCGCCCGGCACCCACTGCTGAAGCCGCTTAAGCTCTTAACTATCTACCTGTTATGAAATGCAAATAATTTTGATCAAGCTAGAAACTAAATTTGGGGGCACTGGGCGGATCTTTGCACCCCAGCGGTGCATATGCTAAAGACTGTGCTGGCCGCACAAACCCTTATTTCCAGATGAATAGTCTTTGGACTATAATGTAACTTAAATAGAAAACTATCTTTAGAAAGATTTTTTCCTCCAATAGCATTTTATTTTTTAAAAATCCAGTTTAAATAATAATTTTTAAAATCTGATTTAAATAATAAAAAAAAATGATGTTTATCCACCCAGCTTGCTGTAATGATTTGTAATTTGTCATCGGATACTGTTTTGGCTGAAGAATGGGAGAAAAATAATTTGAATATATATTTAGTAAATAAATCATGACAGACAAATCCCATATGCTTCTCTTCCAGCATGATGCTACAGAAACATTTGCAGCAGTAGACACCACAGACTGATTTTAACTGATTTTCATTTGCACACTTCTTTGTGAATGAAAGGTTTTGGAGACCATTATCTGCTATTTCCTGTTTATTTATTGAGCAGATTTGTAAGCCACTCTTCCGTACTGGGGCTCTCAGGGTGGGGTACAATGTAAAAACAAATCAGAATAAATGCACTTAAAAACGAACTCACAGAAGCTACAGCAAAAACACTGGACTCAGCTATACATCTGCAAATAAAATGTTTTAAATGTGTTGCGAAGTGCAATATGCAAATGTGACACAAGATGCCAACAGTGAGCTATGCGAAATTCGTTTTATTTTTCAAAACGTTTTTTTAAAAAGCATTTTCACAGCCTTTCTTATATGTTTGTAGATTCATTTAGCACTTACACGACACTTCGGAATTGTTAAAATAATAGAGGAAATGCTCGCATTTCAACTGTCTTCAGTTGTTTTTGTGAACAGATTCCTGAGCAAAAGCAGGCAAGGGGAATATAACCTTTTGCCAGTAGAGAACTTCACATAATTTATCCAGCCATTGCAACAAGGCAGTGAACCAATCACTTATCAATAAACGGGAAGGAGTCTCAGAGAAATGGGTTGCTTGCTGAACGCAGGGACAGAGGAACTCTGGGAAAGTTTGCAGCATTTGGAACTTCGGTTCAGAGAAAAGGTAAGTAGGAATAAAGGGGAGATTATCTTTCAGGTACATCTAGTTACAAGTTGGCGGGGCAGCCGTCAGTCTCTGTCTCTCAAGCTTCCAGCTTCAGCCCAACTCACACACACCACTCTTCCGAACCCAGCTATCCCTTGGCCTTTCGTTCTGCACCCTAGGGTGCCAGGTGAGGTGGGGAAAGGTCCTCCCATTTGTCTCCACGGCAACAGAGCAGCTCCTTTGGATATGTTAAATCAGGGCACTTAACTAGCCAGCCAAAACCATTATCTTAACAAAGGAACTAGCTTGACTGGTTCCTCAGGCTCCCTCCTAAACATTCCACCCTCACAGATACAGGATGGCTGGTTTGGAAGGGACCTAAAGACTAAAGAGGGCCTTCTTGGTGGTGGCACCCGCCCTGTGGAATACCCACCGGATGTCAAAGAGGAAAACAACCACCAGACTTTTAGAAGACATCTGAAGGCAGCCCTGTTTAGGGAAGCTTTTAATGTTTAATAGATTATTGTATTTTAATATTCTGTTGGAAGCTGCCCAGCCAGATGGGCGGGGTATAAATAATAAATGATGATGATGATGATGATGATGATGATGAATAACCCAGACTGAGCCCTTAAACTCCTTACAATAGGGTTATCATATGTCTGGAATTTCCCAGACATTGCCGGGATTCGACCACTGGAAACAGTGTCCGGGCGGAAATCACTGAAATGTCTGGGGAAATCTGGACGAATGGCAACCCACGTCAGAAGTGCAGATTTTGGCAACCCTGCCTAACAATATATATACAGCTGAAATATAATCTCTGTCTTCTATATGTCCCTGTGCTCTGCAGGTGAGGGTCTCTTATAGATACAGTACCATCTTATCAAGAGGTCTGTCCCCCACAATATGGGAATTGGGCCTTTAGTGTTGCGGCACCTCAAGCCTGTGGAATACCTTCTCCTAGAATATTAGACAAACCACAATTTCAGTGGTTCTTGAAGACTTTCCTCTTTCAATCAGTCTCTTAAGAGCAGACCTTTCCCAGTCTGCACCTGCATTAACATTATTTTTAGATGTTTTATTGCTAGTGTATCTGCTGCCCTGGGCTCCTACGCAACTTTTAGAAGACATCTGAAGGCAGCCCTGTATCAGGACACTGTTTGATGTTTTATTATGTTTTTTATATGTGCTGGAAGCTGGCTAGAGTGGCTGGGACAAGCCAGCCAGATGGGCGAGGTATAAATAATAAAATGATGATGTTGATAGAATCAAAAACTTCACAGAATCACAGAATTGTAAAACTGGAAAGGACCACGAAGGCGTGGTCCAACCAGGGATCTTTTGCCCAACGTGGGGCAAAATAAATACATTTGACTGTCTGGTAATGCAAGTGTTTGCTTAGATTTGATTGATTCAAAGGAAAGCAATTCACCACCCTTTGAGTGGTGTTAAGTTGCATGGACCTGGACGGGACTCCCGTGATCAATTCTGCGTCATACAGATTAGCGGGAGCTTCCTGGCAATCTCAGAATTCCTGCCAGGAGTATCTATCCTGGGAGCATCTCGTCCAACCGGCTGATTTGCATGAGGGAGAAGGCACATGACTGATAACAAGGTATGCGGCGGCCAATGACAGCTTTCCCCCATTCATTAGAGGCAGGTGGCTCATGCTACAAAGCTAGTAATTTGTGCTCATGTGGGCATCTAATTCAGGAAGCAGGCGCCGGACACACCTAGTGACAGCCTTTGTTGTCTTAAATTATGATGTTAAAATTGTGGGTGGTAAGAAGAGATGTGTGTGTGTGAGAGAGAGAGAACGAATGATTCTCTCATAATGAGAGAACTCAGGCTTACCTGGAGAAATCCGCCATAGAACAGGAACCACCAACCTGGATGGTTTCAAAAAAGGATTGGACAGAGTTATGGAGGCCATTGATGGTGGTTAGGAAGGAGGGCAGTGGAGTACAGTGGTACCTCAGGTTACAGACGCTTCAGGTTACAGACACTTCAGGTTACAGACTCCGCTCACTCAGAAATAGTTCTGAGGTTAGAACCTCAGGTTAAGAACTTTGCTTCAGGATGAGAACAGAAATTGTGCGGCGGCAGCGGGAGGCCCCCATTAGCTAAAGTGGTACTTCAGGTTAAGAACAGTTTCAGGTTAAGAATGGAAACGCTGTTTATGTTCCCGCCAGAGCGGTACCTATTTATCTACTTGCACTGTGATGTGCTTTCGAACTGCTAGGTTGGCAGGAGCTGGGACCGAGCAACGGGAGCTCACTCTGTCACGGGGATTCGAACCGCCAACCTTCTGATCGGCAAGTCCTAGGCTCTGTGGTTTAACCCACAGCGCCACCCGCGTCCCCTTAACAAACTACAGCACCCATAATTCTTCGAGAGAAAGACTGTGCTGCGAAGTTATGCTTTGTATGCAGCCTTAATAACGTCGTAAGCTGCCTTATACTGAGTCACACCATTGGTCCAGCTGGCCAGTATCATCAACACTGACTGGCAGAGGCTTTCCAGGGTTTGAGGAAGGGGATATTCCCAGCCCTACCTGGACATGCTCTATTTTATTTTTTATTTATTAATTTTATTAAATTTTCCTGCATTGCAGGGGGTTGGACTAGATGACCCTCGGGTCCCTTCTGTCTCTTCTAAGATTCTATGAAATTTGTATAACGCGCTTCATGCAAAGATCATCAGGCTACCCTCTGAATCCATCTAACGGTTTCTAGCTCAGCAGGGCTGTGCTGCCTCGGCACATTTTGTGCACACTGTTAACGGAGAAATCTGAGGGCTCCCTTGGACAAAAAAACAAGGACACCAGCCAGGAATACCAGAGCAAAACAGCAGTCAGTAGGCTTGGTCTTTATTGAAGACTGTCATGACAGGACTTCCACCTGCCACCAGGTGGAACAAGATGGAAGCCCCGAACAAAGGAGAACCCAAACTTTTATTAGCTGCTCATCCCCATGTTACACCCCCCCAAACTACATCACTAATACATCATGGTTACATCATGAAAGGGGAGGTCTGGTAGCAGTAATCTGAGCATCCTGGACCCTGCCCCATGGTTCCCCTTGTCCTCCACCAAACACCCATCAAGTGTAACAAAAGAGATCTTTACATTTCCCTGTTTCCCAGCCAAGTTAATCACACCCTTTTGTCTTCATCTGGGTTTGTTATTTCTGGAATGGCTACCTGTCTGGCACTCAGGTATCAGGATGCCAGGGACTATCACTCAGGCAGAGGGGCTGCTGAGTAGCTGAGCTGACATGCCTATATGAATTTCTGAAGTTTTACCAGTGAGCCAGTACATAGATACATTTATCAGTGAATTGCTAAATTTGGTATCAAAGGCCCTTTGAATAGATAGGAAGAAACTGTGATGAAGTGTTTTGTGGGGACAAATCACAAAAGTCACAAAACTGATTGTGCTGATTTTGGTAGTGGGCTGCATGCGCATAATATCTGCTGGAGGGGCAACCCCCCCCCCATACATAAATTCCTGCAACAGCACTAAAAATTCAGGCTCGAAAGGTCCTTGGAAACTGCAAAGCTAAGTCGCCGGGCGAGGAATCTGTGGCCCTGCAGATGTTCTGGGGACTCCAGCTCCCTTCGGCCCCAGCCAGCATGAACAATGAGAAGGGATTGTGGGAATCGGAGTCCACAAATTCTACTCATCCCTAAAGGAACCAGGGAGCTTTGAAGGCAGAGCTTTCCAAACTTTCATGCTGGTGACGCACTTATTAGACATGCGGCGACACAGTAACCCAGCTTTACTATTAAACCAGAGGTTAAACTAACCCCTTTCCAGCCCCAGGAGGAGCGTTTGCCCGACGCACCTACAAACTGCAGCCGGCACGCTACCGTGTTGCGGCACACAGTTTGGAAAGCTCTATTTTGAGGCCTGTTTCTTCTCTTACATTCAACACGGTCCTATTTTCTTTCCCTTTTCCAATGCAATTCATGGCATTACAGAGAGGAGGCGCCCAAGCATAACTTTTCATTTTAATGGCCTTGGATTTTAATACCCTTGGTACTTTAATGAAGCTCTTATGGTTCCTCCCCCTTCTCTCTCTCCCCCCCCCCCCGTCACTTTATGCTGTCTCTAACATTAGTGCCTCACATTGAATATGAATGATTTGCAGAAAGATCTCTACGAACTGAAAGCAGGGACGCTGTATGTCCCTTTGTCACCCCAAAATTCTTTAATAAAAAGAATTTGTTTTGAAAATGAGGGGAGATCATTATCCCTCCCCTCTCCCTCTCCCCACCCTCCCCAACGCATAGCTGTCAACGTTTCCCTTTTCTTGCGAGGAATCCTATTCAGAATAAGGGAATTTCCCTTAAAAAAAGGGAAACCTTGACAGCTATGCCCCAATGTCTATGACCGAATGTAAACCGAATTCATACCGAATGTCAACAAACCGTGGAAAAGACTCTGTGAATTGAAAGCGGAGACACAGTTATTATTATTTAATATATATATATATATCTCGTCCCCATGAAAATTTGCCAGCAGTTTCATGCTCATTTCTCCTCAATGCACACATTTTTCTATGCAGTTTTGCCCAATCCATGCACATTTTCACATGCAATTTGCCATAACGTAATGCGGTTTGTTTTCAACAACAGGCACAATTATTTTGCACTTTCCCATATACAGTGGTATCTCTGGTTGCGAACGGGATCTGTTCCGGAGGCCCGTTTGCAACATGAAAAGCCCGCAACCTGAAGTGCTGTATCTGCACAGGTGTGCAACGTCATTTGGCGCTTGTGCGCATGTGCGAAGCGCGATTTAGTGTTACTGCACATGTGCGAGCAGCGAAACCCAGAAGTAACCCTTTCCGGTACTTCCAGGTTGCCGCGGGATGCAACCTGAAAAAACGTAACATGAAGCAAACGTAACATGAGGTATGACTGTACAGTCGAACGCCTTGGAACTTGTAGTGAGCGTTTTCGAATGGTTTTCGGAAGCCGAACGTCCAGTGCAGCTTCCGATTGGCTGCAGGACGCTCCTGCAGCCAATCAGAAGCCACGCCTTGGTTTTTGAAAAATTCCGGAAGTTGAACCGACTCCCGGAACACATTCTATTCGAGAACCAAGGTTCAACTGTTTGTGCATTTTCATATGCACCATCTTGCCGGAGAACTAAATCACAAAGTTTGGAGGAGAGTGAATTTCAGTGGCTGGCTATGTGTTGCCTTTTGGGAAGTGTAAATACGATTCTACGATTTCTGAAGAAACCCAGCAACGAGACAGCCCAGAGGCTAGGACAGAGTTTTGAACATTCAGGGACTCACAGACAACACATCCTAGTGGGCTGGGGGAAAAAAGGTAACAGATTTGTTTGAAAACAATTTAAGAGGGCGACGCTAAGCCCAGTTCAAACAGCCCATGTTCCACGTCTTAAAATCCTAGCCTGCTTTTCCATGTTGCACAGAGCTAAACTGGCTGCAGGACCCTCTCTAATTTTACCCTTCAATGGAAGTTGTAATTAAGATTAAATGCTCATTTAACCTCTGGAGGATACACACTGTTCTCACAGTATATTACAGGCAACTTTAATGAGTTCACATCCCTGCCTGAAATATAATTACGTTAAAACACTTAAAAATGGATTTATTAGCATGAAGCCCACTCATGAGTCTTAACCATCCTCCCTCTTTCTCTTTCTCAGAGCTTAATTTAACAAGGCACTTTGAACAATTTTTCAAACAGTGCAGAATTTTGCAGACCCCCCCCCCCCCCACTTTCCCCTTCCAAATGTCACAGCCCGGGTTGTTTTTCGTTTTGATTTTTCCCCCAGATGGATTTTTGCATCTTTGCAAAAGGTAACTGTGCAAAAATAATAAAAGTCACCTTTTTCCAACTGCAGGGCTTTGCCTTGAGCTCTCGGGATCTTTCAGGCCTCGCTCTGTTTTCATTGGCAACTGAAAAGCAAGGGGGGAGGACACAGAATATTTCACTGACAACCTTAACTGCCACCATTCATCACCGCCGTTGCCCCGTCCTTCGGTTCGGAGGGTGGGAATGGTTAACTTGGGCACATGCCAGGGGAGGACTGTGCCAGAGGCACAACAGGCAAAGCAACAAACTTGCCTCTTAAAGGTAAAGGGACCCCTGACCATTAGGTCCAGTCGCAGACGACTCTGGGGTTGCAGCGCTCATCTCGCTTTATTGACCGAGGGAGCTTCCAGGTCATGTGGCCAGCATGACTAAGCCGCTTCTGGCGAACCAGAGCAGCGCACGGAAACGCCATTTACCTTCCCGCTGGGAGTTGGAATGTTCAAGTACCAAGATGTTCGAGAACCAAGGTTCCACTGTATGTAATAACTTGATTTTTAAGAGGGGGTTTTTGGTTTTGTTTTTTGCTTTTTGTTTGTTGTAAAATGAACATTATAAATAAAATCATTTTAAAATTATTTATAATTTTATAGTCAAAACAAAAAAAATTCCTTCCAGTAGCACCTTAAAGACCAACTAAGTTAGTTCTTGGTATGAGCTTTCGTGTGCATGCACACTTCTTCAGATAGTGTGCATGCACACGAAAGCTCATACCAAGAACTAACTTAGTTGGTCTTTAAGGTGCTACTGGAAGGAATTTTTTTTGTTTTGACTATGGCAGACCAACACGGCTACCCATCTGTAACTATAATTTTATAATTATAATTATAAATACAATTATTATTATTTATTATAAATAAAAATATTATATATATATATGAGAAACCTCTGGCTTCTCATCATGGAATGCATCCCTTTTGTGCAAAGGTAAGAGGCAAGTATGGGATGCGGGTGGCGCTGTGAGTTAAACCACAGAGCCTAGGACTTGCTGATCAGAAGGTTGGCAGTTCGAATTCCCGTGATGGGGTGAGCTCCCATTGCTTGGTCCCTGCTCCTGCCAACCTTTCAGTTTGAAAGCACGTCAAAGTGAAAGTAGATAAATAGGTACCACTCCAGCAGGAAGGTAAACGGCGTTTCTGTGTGCTGTTCTGGTTCGCCAAAAGTGGCTTAGTTATGCTGGCCACATGACACGGAAGCTGTACGCTGGCTCTCTCGGCCAATAAAGAGAGATGAGCGCCACAACCCCAGAGTCGTCTGTGACTGGACCTAACGGTCAGGGGTCCCTTTACCTTTTTTATGACTGTAGTCAATAAACGATTTCCTGCTCTTCTGGTAAGCTCTGTCATTTCTCCATAGTCCAATAGTACCTGTTGCCATTCCTCTTTCGTTGGGACATTTTCTTCCTTCCATCTTTGGGCAAATCACATTCGAGCGCTCAAAAGCCAGAGGTTTCAATACACACCTGTGCGTGCCCCATCTCTCCAGCCAGGCCGCCAAGATGCGTAAGCACAATTCAATAGCTTGTTCCAGCCACAAAAACACACTCAAAGCAGTCTGTGTGTTTTTGTGGACCAGAGCCAATGCAGTGACGCTACAGCTGCGGGAGCCAACCTATGGAGAATCCCTACAGCTTAGGGCTGTTTGAGCACACTGGGGATTGTTCGAAGCATCCTCTCAGGGAGATATTTTATTCCAATCATATGGAAAGGTGAAGCGACGTCTTTTGCACCTCCTGAAACAAGTATGTGAGCCGAAACAGAGCCATCCTTTGAAATGCACGCACGTCTTAATTTTGCAGCGCAGCTCTCCAGCCCGGGTCATGTGTGCAAAAAATGCAGCGGATAGAGTAAAGTGTGCATAAAAATGTATATTGGTGTATGGGGAAATTGCCTTGCAAAAATGTGTGGGTCAAGCATAGTATGTATGTATATATATATATAGCAAATAAATGCTGATGAATTTTCATGAGGGCTTTGTTATTTTTATCATTGCAAACCGATGTGGAAATGAGAGGAACTGAAAGCAGCAGATTACACATGTTCATCGTGTCCACTATTATTGCGGATCACAAAATTGGGAAAGGAGTACAACAAGGCTGAATATTGACTCCCTGCTTGTTTAACTTATATGCATAATTCATCATGCGAAAGGCTGGGCTGGATGAATCCCAAGCCAGAATTAAGATTGCTGGAAGAAATATCAACAACCTCAGATATGCAGATGACACAACCATGATGGCAGAAAGTGAGGAGGAAATAAAGAACCTTTTAATGAGGGTGAAAGAGGAGAGCGCAAAATATGGTCTGAAGTTCAACATCAAAAAAACGAAGATCATGGCCACTGGGCCCATCACCTCCTGGCAAATGGAAGGGGAAGAAATGGAAACAGTGAGAGATTTTACTTTCTTGGGCTCCATGATCACTGCAGATGGTGACAGCAGCCACAAAATTAAAAGACGCCTGCTTCTTGGGAGAAAAGCAATGAGAAACCTAGACAGCATCTTAAAAAGTAGAGACATCACCTTGCCAACAAAGGTCCGTATAGTTAAAGCTATGGTTTTCCCAGTAGTGATGTATGGAAGTGAGAGCTGGACCCTAAAGAAGGCTCATTGCCGAAGAATTGATGCTTTTGAACTATGGTGCTGGAGGAGACTCTTGAGAGTCCCATGGACTGCAAGAAGATCAAACCTCTCCATTCTGAAGGAAATCAGCCCTGAGTGCTCACTGGAAGGACAGACCCTGAAGCTGAGGCTCCAATACTTTGGCCACTTCATGAGAAGAGAAGACTCCCTGGAAAAGACCCTGATGTTGGGAAAGATGGAGGGCACAAGGAGAAGGGGATGACAGAGGACGAGATGGTTGGACAGTGTTCTCGAAGCTACCAGCATGGGTTTGACCAAACTGCGGGAGGCAGTGGAAGACAGGAGTGCCTGGCGTGCTCTGGTCCATGGGGTCACGAAGAGTCGGACACGACTAAATAACTAAACAAACAAACAAACAAACAAACAAACAAACAAACAAACAAACAAAGCATTTATCAGCTTCTGACCAGTCGAGGGTCGACTGGGGCTGAGGAACCTGCGCCCCCCCCCCCAAGGCTGGACTACAACTCCCCTCATCCCTGACCACTGCCCAGGCTTGTGTCCCGGGGAGGTCAGTTTGGTTCTGCTAACACAGTGGTTTGACTTTACCCCCATTGTCTCTCAAGACTGACAGATGCCAACCAGGACTTGGCTCCTGTGTTTCCTGGGAACTGTAGTTTGTTAAGGGTGCTGAGAGCTGTTAGGAGATCCCTGTTTCCCCTCCCAGAGCTACAATGCTCAGAGTGGTTTAGCAACCAATTCCTGGGAAACTCAGGGAATGTTAACTCTATAAAACAGTTCCCTTCAAAGAAACTAGCCTTCCATTCCCTGCCCCCCCCCCTCTTTTTAGAAAAATTGAACTGCAATGATGGCAGCAAGAATATTACTGGCACAAAAATGGAAGCAAGAAGAATTACCAACAAAATAAGATTGGAGGATGAAATTGATGGACTATGCAGAATTAGATAAACTAACGGGAAGAATTCGAAACCGGCGGGACCAGAGATTCACAGAAGCTTGGCGTAAATTTACGGACTATCTGAAAAGTAATTGTGATGATCAGATTACATTTGTAGGTTTGCAGGAAGTTTTGTGAGGTGAATAATTTGAATTATTGCATAACTGGATGAAAAGGACGATGTTAGTTAAGATAATTAAAGGCAATATGAATTTAAGAAATGCAGAAGAAATCATAAAAATGGGGGGTCATCAGAGGTGCTGATGGAAGCCCAAAACATTGTGAAATTTTGTGGTATGTATGACAATTAATATGTTTTAAAATGAATAAAAATTATTTTTTTAAAAATAGAAAAAGTGAGCTTCTGGCGTACGAGACTTTTGTCCAGCAGATGGCAAGAGGTGAACAGGCCTCCTTTGCCTGCCACTTCTTACAAAACCATGTGTCTCTGTGAGTTTCTTTGGAAGCTGAGTAATACCATAGTATCTAATTATGGGAACTTTTGCAAAGCACTGCAGATAAAAGCGGCACTTCCTCGGAAGACAAGCCCCAGAAATAAGCAAATCGATTCAGATGGGCCGCTTCTCTGTTTCCCAAGCTGGGGGGGGGGGGCAGGGAGAGGGTAAAGCCAGGGGAGGAAATCTCTGCTGCATCGCTCATCACGCTCGCTTTGCATATGTCTGCCGTGATGACTGCACAGGCCGTAGCTCGGCTGGGCCAAAAATGTGTGGCAAAGGTGATTTGCAACTGCCGCCGCTCCCCGCATTTGTATGTGGTGCAACAGCTGCAGCTGTGTGCTGGTGCATGCGTGCACAACCTGCTTGCCCGCTTCATTGGGGCACAACACACGCAAGAGTAGAATAACAGAATCATAGAACTGTAGAGCTGGAAGGGACCCCAGGGGTCATCTAGCTGAACCCCCTGCAATGCAGGAATTTTTTGCCCAGTGTGGGGCTCAAACCCACAACCCTGAGATGAAGAACCTCGTGCTCTAACAATTTGAGCCATGTTAGTACAGTGCTACCTCAGGTTAAGAACTTAATTCGTTCTGGAGGTCTGTTCTTAACCTGAAACTGTTCTTAACCTGAAGCACCACTTTAGCTAATGGGGTCTCCCGCTGTTGCTGCGCCGCAGGAGCACGATTTCTGTTCTCATCCTGAAGCAAAGTTCTTAACCTGAAGCACTATTTCTGGGTTAGCGGAGTCTGTAACCTGAAGCGTCTGTAACCTGAAGCGTATGTAACCCAAGGTACCACTGTATTGAGCTCTTCCTGTCGAATCTGTGGCGGTTTAGGGCAGCGTGGGCTTTGCTTCCGCCCAGGCAGAGAATTCCAAAAACAGGCTAAACTAGGGCTGCCATACACCCAGAATCTCCTGGACATATCTGGAATTCATCTGCCAGAAACAGCGTCTGGGTGGAATTTTCACAAACCAGTTAAAATGTCTGGGGAAACCGGGGTGTATGGCAACCCAAGTTGGAAGTGTTGCTCTTTTTTTTGGTGAATTTGCTAAAAAATAGCTCAAAAACCAACTTGGGTTGGAAGGGGGAGGGAGAGAGAGAAAGCTCAACAACTTTAGATTTTCACTTTTTGAAATATGGCAACCCTATGGCTGTGTGTAGGGACGCGGGTGGCGCTGTGGGTTAAACCACAGAGCCTAGGCCTTGCTGATCAG
Source organism: Podarcis muralis (assembly GCF_964188315.1). Classification (NCBI taxonomy): domain Eukaryota; kingdom Metazoa; phylum Chordata; class Lepidosauria; order Squamata; family Lacertidae; genus Podarcis; species Podarcis muralis. The sequence goes on from NC_135668.1 coordinate 46,860,779, forward strand.
AAGGTTGGTGGTTCGAATCCCTGTGATGGAGTGAGCTCCTATTGCTCGGTCCCTGCTCCTGCCAACCTAGCAGTTCGAAAGCACATCAAAGTGCAAGTAGATAAATAGGTACCGCTCAGGCGGGAAGGTAAACGGCATTTTCGTGCACTGCTCTGGTTCGCCAGAAGCGGCTTAGTCATGCTGGCCACATGACCCAGAAGCTGTACGCCGGCTCCCTCAGCCAATAAAGTGAGATGAGCGCCGCAACCCCAGAGTCATCCATGACTGGACCTAATGGTCAGGGGTTCCTTTACCTTTTATGGGCAACTTTCGACCCAGTGAAGATGCCCGGGTGCCAAGATGGTGCCCGATATCCCCACCAACCGGGGATCCTTGGACCTTGACTGTTTTCACCCGCCAGCAACACATCCTGTAGAATTCTATCAGCGATATTTTATCTGAGCCATCAGAACGAATATCGGGAACTAAAAAGTCGTATTGAAAAATACAACTTTTGAGCCGTCAGGCCCCAAAATGGCAACCAGGCATTGAGTTTTGGCGACTATAACCCTGGTTTAAGGAGCCATGTGGCGCCTAACTTGCATATCTCAGTTTCTAACACTGCTTAACTCTACCAGCTCCAATGGCTATTGGCCGCCATCGCTTTGCAGTCTTATTTTATTTTATTTATTACAATGGTATACCAGCACCCTTAACAAACTACCATTCCCAGCATTCTTTGGGGGGAATTCATGACTGTTAAAAGTGATGTAAGAGTGATTTAAATGAGTGTTATGATGTTATCTCAGGGGAGACCTAGACTTTCCTTTGAGCTGCTTTAACCCTGAGCAACAGCATCAACAGAACATGAACAAGTTGTTCCCGTCTCTGTCTCTACTGAGAAACTGGGAGTTGGGAGGAATCAGGGACCCCTCTTGGCGGTCCATGGGCAGAGCTGATATTCTGCAGTTTCATATGCGTGTGGTTCAATTTCCCCGAAATCAACTTTTTCAGAAAAAGTCAGAAACCACAGTTTCAATCTTTCAAGAGGATCAGAAACCAAGTTCAGGAAACAGCTTTGATGGCAAGAGTCACTGGAAGTAGAGATATTTATTAAGCAGACCTCCCTTGAGAAAAAGGAGGCGATACGTCGGAGGAAAGAACACACAACCGCCGCAGCCAATCAGGGGCCAGAAAACCCGCACCGCGATCCGGTCTGCTGCACTGGAACAATCTGTCCCAGATCTTCCGGCGCCTATCTGCGGGCAGGGGCTCTGCGTCGACAACATCTGCAGAGCAGGCAAAAATTCAACAGGTGCTGGTTTCTGGACGGTTGAAACAAAAAGTGATTGTGGGGAGCTCCCAACAGATTTCTCCAAATTAGGTGAATGGGCTGTAGCAGTATTATTATTATTATTAATCATTATCGTTATGTATATTTCACCTATTCATTCCAGAAGCTCAGGGAGGTGTACATGGTTCTCTCTTCCCACAACAAGCCTGTGAGGTAGGTTAGGGTGAGAGTGAAGGACTGGTCCAAGGTCAACCAGTGAGCTTCATAGTTAAGTGGGGATTTGAACCCAGGTTTCCCAGGCCGCAGCCCAACACTAACCCAGGGGTCAGCAACCTTTTTTTAAAATTTCTTTTTTATTGATTTTAATTAAACAAACCATAAACAAAAACAAACTTAAATAAACAAAGTAAAATAATATAAATTTCCATTACAACCCTTCTTTAATTACATCATCTTGTGGGGTCAGCAACCTTTTTCATCCATGGGCCAGTCCACCGTCCCTCAGACCATGTGGTGGGCCAGACTATATTTTCTGGGGGGAAATGAACGAATTCCTATGCCCCACAAATAACCCAGAGATGCATTTTAAATAAAAGCACACATTCTACTCATGTAAAAACACGCTGACTCCCGGACCGCGCGCGGGCTGGATTGAGAAGGCGATTGGGCCACATCCGGCCCATGGGCCTTAGGTTGCCTACCCCTGCTCTAACCGCTACACTACGTCGGCAAATGCAGTTCAGCGTAGAGAGGTGTGCAGCGTTGCATGCTGGGACACAAAATCCTAATTTTGCATATATAGGCTAATAGTGGCTGAGCTGGTGGTAGCTGACTGGGAACGAGACTTTGGGGTTGCTCAATTAAGTTATTGACCCAGTGTGTGGCAGCTGCAGAAAGGTATATCCCATGTTAGGGATGGTTTTTCAGCACTTTGCAGCAAAAACCCTGTGTTTTGCAACGCCCCACAAACCGAGCAACTGATACCTCAAACCTGGGGTTCGTAGTTGATACCCCCAAACCCAAGAGCGTCCAAAGTTTGGCAAGAGTTTTGCAGTGGAAACCCCATGTTTGCAGCACCCCACAAACAGAACAATTGATATTAAAACCACGGGTCCTGGCTATCACCCCGAAACCCAGCATTCTCCAATTCGCTCCAAACAGCCACCAACTTAGATGGCTTTAAAAGAGGATAACACTGATGGAGGAAAGGGGCCACCTGCCACAAAGGCATCACGCTCTGAATATCAGTTGGTGGAAATCGCCAGTGGGGACAGTGCTGTTGCACTCAGATTTTGCTTGTGGGTTTCCCATTGGGACATCTTTGTGCTTGCTGCGAAAACAGGATGCTGGACTAGGCCTGGTCCTGCTGGGCTGTTATGGCCTGAGATTTCTCAGAATGCAAGTTGCATCAATGCCTGGAAGAGACGACCTGTTGAAATCCTTCCTGTCTTAACCTAGAAGGGCTGAGAGCTCAGCTGCCTGTTTTGCACAGGGAATCAGGTCCATGTCTGCCGGGGCTGCCTGGAACAAGCCCTCTTTGAAGTTGCAAGAGCTGGTGCACGATTGGAAAGGAGTCCTGCAGGGTTCAACGGGGCCTTTCTTCCCAGCAGGAGTGCCCAGACCTGCAGCCAGAGAAACCTTCTTCCAGGAAGGACCACAAGAACCAACACCCTCCCCTTTCCTTCTCAAATGATCTATCACTCCGCATCTCCCTGGGCTTTTTGATAAGCCGTTTCCACCCAAAAAGGGCTTTCGTTAGAATTCAAGATGGTGACAGCTATCTGGAACTGATACCATGCACAGCAGTTGATAAAGGACTTTTGCATTCCAGGCCTGCCCATTCTTTATAACTGGTCGAGGGGGAAGCTGGTTTTCTGCAGCCTCTTTTACCAGAGGCGCCTCTTGGGAAACAGTTCTTCAGAAAAGCGCCCATTTGTATTTGAACAAATCAGAACGGCTGCTCAAGAAACATGTCCCTGGAAAGAGATTTCCACCTGCAGCTGGATTTCTGGTTTGTTTCAGTGGCCACTGATCTCAAGGACAGAAGCCGAGGATGTTCCTTCCCCCAACAGCTTCTCCTTGCACAAAAAAAGGGTCATCAGTAGGGAGCATGCCTATGGAGAGGAGCGCTGCTGTTCACCTGTGATGTTACTGGCGCTAGCCAATAGGTCCTTACAAAACTCTAGGACAGGCCAAATATATTATGCCATTATGTTGGGTGCAAAGGTGGGAGGGTGTTTGGGGAGGGTGCAACGGCATCTTTTAGTCAACGCAACACGTTGTTCTTAGAAAGGAAGAGATCCAGATTCCTCAGAACGGATGAGTAACCTGCTGTCCAGTTGTTTGCATTGTAAACAAACCATCTTCCTTGGAAACATCGAGCGCAAGGGAGGGCATCTGAGGTCAACTCCCCCAAAAGAGATGGGTGTGCTCCTGCGCCTCTTGATTTGAAGAGCCGCAAAGGGCACCCCATAAGAAAAGATAACGACAAGAGCAGGCTATGCTAAAATCCTGGATGTTCTCCCTTTTATAAGGGCATCTTTCAATTTCTGCTGCTGGCAGGGAGGGTCCAATGGTGGCAGGCAGATGGTGTGAATCTTAGGATCCAGCACTTTGACCGAGGGGGTGTTTAGTTATTTGAAGCACCAACACACGCAAATGTGAGCTCTTTAGCCAAAGAGCCCTCCCAGAGAAGCTTAGGTAAGATGAGCTGAAAACAAGACGAGACTCTGCCTTCAGGAATGCAGTCTAAAAGACACAGCATGAAAGGAAAAAAGGGAGGGGGAGGGAAGAGGAAAAGCAGCCAAACCAGGCATCGCTTCTTAAAGTTGAGTTGAGTTTTTAATAAGAAGCCAAGATGGAAACAGTTAAAGGAGAGGCAGTGGCGTAGCGTGGGGGGTGCAGGGGGGGCCGGCCGCACCGGGCGCAACATCTGGGGTTAGGGCAAATCCATTGGTTAGGGGGCGCAAATCCACGGGTTAGGGGGCGCAAATCCACGGGTTAGGGGGCGCAAATTACTTGCCTTGCCCCGGGTGCTGACAACCCACGCTACGCCACTGAGGAGAGGGAGAGCTGAAAGCTGATGCTATGGACTTCTTTTCGCTTCTTGCTGCAGTCCGAGGGAACGAACAGCTGCTGCCAGGTGTCAGATGGGGAAAACGCAGCTCGTGCCATCTCTGCTGTTAAATGCCGCCTGTGAAATCTTTGTCCTCTCGAGAGCTCAGGCGGAAAGCAAAAGCGAAAGCTTTGCAGAGATTGAACCGGTGCAACGAGAGCACATGCTTTCTGGGAATTGCAAGGTGCCAGCCGTAAACAGATCTGAACCTTTTGCTGAGCACAGGGCACATTAATAGGAAAGGACCTTTGGTACTTGGGGGGCGGGGCGGCGGCAGAGGGCTCAGCATACGGAGGCGCTTTATGCAAGGTCAGGAGACCGGCCCCACTGAAGTGGCCAAGTTATCCACCTCCAAGACGGAGGGCAAATGAAAGTAGAGATTTGCACAATGTTTGCACATGTCGACCTGCAGTGCGTCTCGCCATTATGTGGAAGGCTGCCAGCAGGTGACCTGTCGACCTTCTTAGTTCACTACTGTATACAGATGCAAGCTGCTGGTGGACAATGTCAAAGCCTCCTTGGAGATCTTTCTTTTTAAACCAGCAGTGGGGAATCTTAGGCTTGAGGACCTAATGTGTAGGCAAGCCCAGGCCCCTCTTACTTGCCTGGAGTAAGGATGGTATGAATTTGTCCTTCTCTACAGATGTGATTGCCTATGCATATAATAACAACAACAGCAGCAATTTTATTATTTGTACCCCACCCATCTGACTGGTTTGCCCCAGCCACTCTGGGCCGCTTCCAACAAATTATAAAACCACAGTAAAACATTCAACACTACCCAACAGAGGGCTACCTTCAGATGTCTTCTGAAAGTCAAAAAGTTCTTTATCTCCTTGACATCTGATAAGAGGATGTTTTACAGGGCAGGCGCCACTATTGTATTTTAATATTTTGTTGAACGCCACCTAGAGTGGCTGGGGAAACGCAGCCAGATGGGCAGGGTATGTATGTATGTATGTATGTATGTATGTATGTATGTATGTATAAATAAATTTACTACTACTACTACTACTACTACTGAGAAGGCCCTTTGCCTGGTTCCCTGTAACCTTGTTTCTCGCAGGGAGGGAACCGCCAGAAGGCCCTCGGCGCTGGACCTCAGCGTCCGGGCAGAATGATGGAGGTGGAGACGCTCCTTCAGGTGTACAGGGCCAAAGCTGTTTAGGGCTTTAAAGGTCAGCACCAACACTTTGAATTGTGCTTGGAAATGTACTGGGAGCCAGTGTAGATCCTTCAGGACCGGTGTTATATGGTGCCAGAGGTCACTTCCAGTCACCAGTCTAGCTGCCGCATTCTGGATTAGTTTCTCAGTCATCTTCAAAGGTAGCTCCCTAGTATGAGAACTGAAAAACAGCTTTCCTCCAAAACTCACTATTACATGAATTTTGCAATAGAGTTCTCTCCGCCCCGCCCCCCGCCGCCCAACAATGTTTGCAAAAATGACTATATTGGGAATAGTGTGCATTAAAATAAAGATATTAGGTTAAAAAAACACACACACAACACCATGCAAAACATGCATTCTATTCGGGGAAATTGCTTGCCAAAATGCGTGCATTACGTCAAAAATGCACATAAAATCGTGTTTATTTGGAGAAATCTACACTAAATGCAGAAGGGTTTTTGCAAGGATTTTAATATTGTAGATTTCTGCAACATGTGGAGAAGTGAATTTAAGATTGGGAACATGAGAAACTGAGAGAGCCCAAATCGAGAGATTCTTCCATCAATAGTCATGGGACTAAAAACATCTGGGCGGAGGGGGGGCATTTTGGAAATGTAAATCCATCAGGGAGTAAATTGCACCCCTTGCCTCCATGCCAGCCCCCCACTGGAGATTTGCAGTCTGGATGCCTCCCTTTAGCTTACAAAACAAGACAAAGATTGATTAAGAGAGGTTTGAGCCTCTCACCTGCTGGCTGGGGGCAGGACCTGCATTCAGAGCTTGGGCTCCGAGCCCTGGGCCCTTCCCCAGCCAGATAAGCGATAGATCAGATAAATCAAGCCCTCAATTTCGGTCAAGCTGATTCAGATATGTTGATTGACTCAGCAAGTGTCGCAAAGGACAATTACGAGATGGGGGAGTCCCCTGCAAAAATACCTAAGAGGGTGAAACCTGATTGCACCTGGGAAGAGCTTAGATGCCGTGACTCAGATGCCAGGATCGTGCTTATGCCCCGAGGTTTTCCCCTCTTTTCCCTGAGATTTGGACATGTTCCTTATAGCCGTTCCAGCTCAGCTATTGTCTGTGCCCTGCCCAGTATCTTATCTGGTTGCCAGAAGTTTTGAAAAGTCCCACTCCCTTATCAACTCACCTGTTTTTGCCTTGCCTTCCTCCCATTCACTATTTGCTGTTTTTCCTATCGAAACAGCAGTACCTCTTCCACCGGCGCAACGATGCCACACATTTCTTTTCTTCTTTTATTAAAGATTTTCTTGATTTACAAAAGTGTTTGCAATGTCTCTCTCTCGTATTCCCCCCCCCCCCATGTAACATTTTTACAAATCAGTTTCATTTGTTGAGACATTAGGAAGGAAAGGGGGAAAGAGGTGGAGGGGGGGAAGATGGGTGGGGGTGGGGTGGCGATGTTTCTATTTCACTTACTATATGTAGGGTTTGGTGTCAGCGTGGCTTGTGCAGGTTCTTTGCTGTTCGCTTGTGTTCCTTTGGTGCTGAGAGAGGTTGGGGTTGGCCTAGGGTGTGGTTATTCATTTGTGGTTGGCTGTGGTGGTCATTTGTGAGTGTGGTGGGTGGGTGTTTTGGGTCAGGTTAGCCATATTGATTTGTATGCTGTTGGTGGATTACTGTCATTGTCTTGTTGGGCTGTGTATGTGATAAAGGGTAGCCATACCGGGGTGAAGGTGTCTTCTTCTATTTGTCCCTGTGTCGGTTTCAGTTTATTGGTTACTTTTTCTAGTAGGGCTGTTTCCCATACTATTTGGTACCATTGGTCCATGCTTACTCCTGACAGGTCTCTCCAGTGTCTGGCTATGATGCTTCTGGCTGCTGAAAGTAATGCCACGCATTTCTGAACATCCGTCACCCAATGCTCTACGTCAACTTTTCCAGCTCGAGGGCCACAGACCCTTCTGGGGGCCACACAGAAGAGGTGGGTGGGGGTCAGTGACAAAGGTGGGTGCAGTAACCAATAATGTAAATTGCACAGCAGGCTAAGTTTCTACTCAACTCCCTGCTTCCTGCCCTCTATTCAGGCAAGCAAGTCATTATCAGAGCTCAAGGAACCATTTCAGCCAGGAAAATCTGCTTGGAGAGTATGGGAAGCAAGGATAGTGTGGGGTGTGGGCTGGGGAGAGGGTTGCGGCCTGGGCAACAGTGGTGTAGTGATCCAGAGGTGTGGGGCTCAAAGTCCCATTATCATTTTTGCAACAGCGTCCCTTCCTCCAGCATCCGAGAGCATTGAAGAAGAAGAGGAGGAGGAGGAGTTTGGATTTGATATTCCGCTTTATCACTACCCGAAGGAGGCTCAAAGCGGCTCACAATCTCCTTTCCCTTCCTCCCCCACAACAAACACTCTGTGAGGTGAGTGGGGCTGAGAGACTTCAAAGAAGTGTGACTGGCCCAAGGTCACCCAGCAGCTGCATGTGGAGGAGCGGGGAAGCGAACCCGGTTCACCAGATTACGAGACTACCGCTCTTAACCACTACACCACACTGGTTCTCAAAGGGGAGCCTTTTAGCCATTGAGAAGTATCCCGATAATCAGGGTGAATAGAGGCGAGTCAGTCACTGAGGATGGGCTCCTAGGGTCACTGTGGAGAAGGAGTTTGTTCAAGCATTTAGGAACACTTCAAAACACAAAATGCTTCAAGTTTCAAAAGAATGGCATGCAAGTTCTGCTATGGACCATGAAGTTTCACAGAAGGCACAAATCACTCCGATAGGTGTTGAAACGCACCAAGTCATTTGACCATGTTCTTCTTGAGGATTAGATCGATACTGGCTGCCGCAAAATTCCTCCCAGAGGCAGTCAGAATCAGAAATCAACATGTACAGGCTAAAGTAGGGCGGCCATACATCCAGATTTTCCCGGACATTGCCGGGATTTTAATGGCGGAATTGACAACCGGGGGAAATTTCCGAAAGGCGGCACCTTGTCTTGGATCTTAGGCAGGTCAATAGAAAAATCACGGGTTTGTTTGTTTTTTGCTCAACAATTTTGGGATTTGTCTAAAAAAACAACTTTTGGGGGTGTCCTGGTTTTTACTTTTTGAAATATGGCAACCCTAGGCTTATGCTCCTCTGTCAGCTAGTAAGGCCGCTCTTGCACCTTAATAACTGCTGATATATACTATTGAATGAATGAATGAATTGTTGTACTGTGTATTTTGGGTCTATGGACTGCAATAAAACTGTGTGTGTGAGAGAGAGAGGGAGCGAGAGAGAAAGAGAAAGAGAGAGAAAAAAGATCTAGCTGAAAGGCAAGACATGAAAATGTGCATGAGTCAAGTGTCCATAATTATTATTATTGCATAACTGTATAATTATAACAGCACTAAATAATCTTAGAAGGGACCCATCACTTCTGAATTTAGTACCACACTACTTGGGTTTCATGACGCAGAGGCAAGGGAAAGCTGAGTGCAGTCAGACGTGCACACTGGACTTTAAGGAAGCTGGTTTCAAAAAGCTTGAGGAGCTACTGGGAGAGATCTCATGGTCAGAAACACCCAAAAAGATGGGGGTCAAAGATGGATGAGAGTTTCTTGAAGGTGGACTATTGAAGGCCCAAATGCAGACAATACCAACAAGAAAGAAAAGCGGGAGGCATCTAAGGAAACCGATATGGCTTGCAGATGAGCTGAGATTTAAGAATGGCAGGTATAAGAAATGGAAGAAAGGGGAAATCACAAAGGAGGAGTAGACACAAGTAGCCAAGAGTCGCAGGGAGAAGGTCAGGAGGGCTAAAGCTCAGAATGAGCTCAGGCTTGCAAGAGAGGTTAGAAATACAGTGGTACCTTGGGTTACAGACGCTTCAGGTTACATATGCTTCAGGTTACAGACTCCGCTAACCCAGAAATAGTACCTCGGGTTAAGAAATTTGCTTCAGGATGAGAACAGAAATCATGCTCTCGCGGTCTGCAGCAGGAGGCCCCATTAGCTAAAGCGGTGCTTCTGGTTAAGAACAGTTTCAGGTTAAGAACGGACCTCCGGAACGAATTAAGTACTTAACCCGAGGTACCACTGTAATAACAGCAGGTTTCTTTGGCTATGTTCGAAGCAAGAGGAAGAACAAAGCGGTAGGTCTTGTGCGTGGAGAAGATGGAGAAGTGCTACTGAGGGACAGAGGACACCTACTTTGCCTTCACCCCAAAGCAGTGCTCAACCTGGTGATAACAGAATAAATGATGGAAGGAGTCCAAGCTAAGGAAAAATAGTGAGGGGACAGGATGGGACGGACACCTGGCTACTTTAAATGAATTTGGATCTCCAGGGCCTGAGGAGCTGCATCCAGGCTAAAAAGAGCTTGCAGATGTAATCTCAGAGCTTCTGCCTCTAATCTTTGAGAATTCTTGGAGAACAGGTGAGGTGCCTGCAGATGTTATCTTCAAAGGGGGGGGGGGAGAAGACGCAGGTTACTGCTGACCAGTCAACTTGACGCTGCTGCCAGGAAAAATCCTAAAACAGATACAGTGGTACCTCGCAAGACGAATGCCTCGCAAGACAAAAAACTCGCTAGATGAAAGGTTTTTCCGTTTGCGAGTTGCCTCGCAAGACGAATTTCCCTATGGGCTTGCTTCGCAAGACGAAAACGTCTCGCAACTTTGTTTCCTTTGTCTAAATAATAATTCGCAAGACGAAAAATTCGCTAGACGGCAAAACTTGCGGAACGAATTAATTTCGTCTTGCGGGGCACCACTGTAATTAAACAGAGGTTGGAAGGCCATCTGTCAGGGATGCTTTCCTTGAGATTCCTGCATTGCAAGGGGTTGGGCTACAATTTTATGATTTTATGCTACTGAGCTTGAGGTTCCCCATTCAATGCCTTTCTCTCATTTTCTCTTCTAGGATTCAACGCAGCCAGTGCTGGGAATGACTGGCCTCACTTCTCATCTGCTGAAGCACATTTCCTCTCATCTAAACTCTCTTAGCAGAAACACTTTCAATCTCAGTTTCTGCTTGGCACACCTGATCACAACGGACATGGTGTCTGTCTACTTCTGAGCATTTTATGGGTACTGAGATGTTCTTACCGGTGCATACTCTCTTAACAGGATCTGTGATGCAGCTGTTCCCCAATTCGCTTTTCCCAGCAAGGGATCTGCTGGTCAGATCGAACTGTTCAAAGGAGCTGGCAAGTGGTTAGGCTTCCAAAGATGGAAAGTGCTATTCTGGACCATACACACCAGTTGCACACAGGCTGTGCTATGGGACACCCAGGAAATAATACCCAGGTGTTTTGTTTCATTGGAGCCACACTGCTGCAGCAGACCCTCTTTTTCTATAAGCCCTGGGAGACAACCCTCCTTCTGCACGCAGAGAAGTCAAGTTCTGTGGCCTGTGGCAGTAACAGAAAGTGCAAACTGCAACACAAAGCTGCAGTGAACCCTCACCTTCTCCTTTTTGCCCCTTGTTTCATTACCAACTCCACGGTTTGGGTTTTGTTTCCCAGCGGCTCAGTGCTTGCACCACCAGCGGCCGGCACTCGCTTTCTGAGTTGGCTATTAGAGGGACTGACATCCAGATTTAGATATTAGGTTTTCATTGCATAACTTGGCACGCAGGAGAACTATGTGGGGCATTCAGGTCACCTGGTCAATGAACACCGTGCTGCTAAGCCCTTCGCCTTGGCTCCCGATTTTTCTTCTCCAAGCAAAGCTCACAGATTTACAAGCCTATCTGGGCATCCTTACGGACTAGGAACTTGCTTCTAAAGAACAAGCAGAAGCCGACATGCTTAGGCTGCTAAAATAGCCAAACACACTTTTTCTGCATTTGATAAGTGGCCAAACACACAGCTCATGCTGTCAGGCCTCCCGCTGCCCTAGAAAGTGTTGCTTTTTCAGCAGGACTAAGAATAATACAGTGGTACCTCGGGTTACAGACGCTTCAGGTTACAGACTCCGCTAACCCAGAAATATTACCTCGGGTTAAGAACTTTGCTTCAGGGTGAGAACAGAAATCTTGCTCCAGCGGCGCGGCAGCAGCAGGAGGCCCCATTAGCTAAAGTGGTGCTTCAGGTTAAGAACAGTTTCAGGTTAAGAATGGACCTCCGGAACAAATTAAGTACTTAACCCGAGGTAGTAAAGGTAAAGGGACCCTTGACCATTAGGTCCAGTTGTGGCCGACTCTGGGGTTGCGGTGCACATCTCGCTTTATTGGCCAAAGGAGCCGGTGTACAGCTTCCGGGTCATGTGGCCAGCATGACTAAGCCGTTTCTGGCCAACCAGAGCCGCACACGGAAACGCCATTTACCTTCCCGCCGGAGTGGTACCTATTTATCTACTTGCACTTTGACGTGCTTTCGAACTGCCCGAGGTACCACATTTGAACTTAACCCGAGGTACCACTGTACAAACATTCTCCCACCTTCAACAGACATATCACTGGTACCAAATCATATGGGAAACAGCCTTGCTAAATAATCTAATCAACAGACTGAAACTGATATGGGGACATATAAAAGAAGATTCCTTCACCCGGTGTGGCTCCCTTATATTGCATACGCAGCCTGACAGGACAACAAGAAGTACCCACCGAAAACATACAAATCAATATGGCTAAATTGACCCAACAATCTCTCCCCCTCTCACACGCAAACAACTCTCACTGCAGTCAAATAAAGACAACCGACAGTGCCCTTGCCCCACAACCTCTCTCACTGCCAAGGAAAAATAATGCATGAATACATAGGTGCCGGCTCCCTGGGGGCCCAAGCGCCCACAAAATTCCCCATGAAGGGGCCGGGCACCCACAAATTGCGGCACCAGGGCCATGCACGCTGCCTGGCACCCACCGCCCCGGTCACCCACAGTCGTGGGACCAAGCTGGCACTCCTGCATGAAGAGAAAGAGAAAAAAAAAATTAAAACAGACATATAATGACATTTGTCAGCAGGGGCCGAGGTGATAGTTTTGAATGGCTCAAAGCTTTCCAAGAATCTGCAGTTCTGAGCATAAATTGACCTGGTTTCTCTTTCCTTTTCTTTGCCTCTGTCTGGTTTCTTGGATCTATATTGGATTTATGGGGTCCTTAGTTCTGAAGAACAGAAAGTGATGCATGAGTGGCACAATTAGACAGCAAGGGGCAGATCTCTCCCCCCTTTCCACTAAGCAGAAAGTCGCCCTGTCCTTTTTTAGTGGTGGTTAATAATTGCTTTTCTGGATCAAATGCAGCATTCTGATTTCCAAAAAACCCTCAGCCAGATAGGAAGCCAGCAAACGGGATGTCAAGGCAACATCACTTTCCCTGTGGCTTGTCCCCTTCACCTGGCGTTCAGAGGTAGACTGCCACTGGATGCAGAGGTTCCATTCTCGGATGTCTTTGTTAATAGCTGCTCATTGATCCAAAGCCCATGGAAGCATCTGCGGTCCATTGAGAACAACAGAAAACGGGCCCTGATGATGGAAACAAGGGCTCCATCACACAACCTGTTTCTTGGGCATTCATCCCTCACAAAACTAATACACGGAAGTGAGACTAGGGAGCAGTGAATCCAATTTGTTTGCAGGGAAGGAGCATCGTCCCGTTAAATATCCATTCGTATTGCACTTTTCCTTGTCACTTTCCTAACAGCAAGGAGCCCAATTTCGTTCATAACGCTGATTTATTGCACTAGGAAAATGGAACATGCAAAAATCCATGTTAATCGCACCAACCTAAGTTTCTAAACCACTGAGCCTAGGACTTGCCGATCAGAAGGTCGGCGGTTCAAATTCCCATGACGGGGCGAGCTCCCGTTGCTCGGTCCCAGCTCCTGCCAACCTAGCAGTTTGAAAGCACATCAAAGTGCAAGGAGATAAATAGGTACCACTCCAGCAGGAAGGTAAACAGTGTTTCCATGCGCTGCTCTGGTTTCGCTAGAAGCGGTTTAGTCATGCTGGCCACATGACCCAGAAAAACTGTCTGCGGAGAAACGCCGGCTCCCTCGGCCAGTAAAGCGAGATGAGCGCCACAACCCCAGAGTTGTTTATGACTGGACTTAACTGTCAGGGGTCCTTTACCTTTACCTTTCTAAGTTTCTGGTGTGTGCCTAAGACAGCTGGATGGTGTCTTGTACGCCTTCGTCTGGCAACTCCTGCACTCCAGCTGGGGCCAAATGCATTGCTCTGCTTTCCTTTGATGCTGCCTGCCATCAATGAGGCTGAGAGGGGGGGGTGTCTTGTCCTGGGGGCACCCTAAGAGCTCCAGACACACTGCCCAGGCTTGTGCCCCAGGCAGGTCACTTCGGTGCTGCTAACACAGCCGTTTGGCTTCACCCTTGGAGGCACACTCCATTGTCTCTCGAGACAGACGGATGCCAACCACAAGGTCTATAAATGGCTACTGGTCGAGTGGAAATAGAAAGGATTACCAACTAAGGAGGAATGGCTTATGAAATGGATGGAATATGCTCTAATGGCGAAATTAACTGCCAAATTAAGAGGGCATAATGACGAAGTGTTTAAGGAAGAATGCAGATGGATTATCCATACAATTATCACCAACATATGAAGTCGCAGGCAGGGTTTGAAATATAAGCAGTTGGTTACTGAAAGATTTAACATTAGCGGGGTTTAGATAATAAAAATGCATGCTGTGGTCTAAACCACTGAGCCTCTTGGGCTTGCTGATCAGAAGGTCGGCAGTTCGAATCCCCGCAACGTGGTGAGCTTCCGTTGCTCTGCCCCAGCTCCTGCAAACCTAGCAATTCGAAAGCACGCCAGTGCAAGTAGATAAATGGGTACTGCTGTGGTGGGAAGGTATACGGCATTTCCGTGCACTCTGGCTTCCGTCACAGTGTCCCGTTGCTCCAGAAACAGTTTAACCATGCTGGCCACATGACCCGGAAAGCTGTCTGCAGACACACCGGCTCCTTCCGCCTGAAAGTGGAGATGAGTGCCACACCCCAAAGTCAAACTCAACTGTGCTTAACCGTCCAGGGGTCCTTTACCTTTTACCTTTTATGTGTTATAAAACAGCTGATAAAAAGGAGCAAAAATATCAGGAAAGGAGGGCTGGGAAGTCAAGAAAATTGTATGCTTAAAAAAATTGTACATGATGAGAAATGCTTTGAAATATTGTTGGAGACCTAATAAAAACGCTACGAGAAAGATATATAAACGGCTATTAGTCCTCCTGAGGGCTACCTTGAGGATCCTGGGCGGCCTGCTTCTGAATCCCAGCCCAGCAGAATTGATGGTCCACTTTGGGCCATGAAGACAACAGACTCCCCTCATTGTCTTGCACATCACTTGCTCAGAGGCTGGTTTTGCCAGGCGTTAGTAATCTCAGGCCATTTATATTATTAATCGCTAGCCTGGTGATGTTTTATTATGAACAAATTGGTCTGTGCTTTTTTAGAAACCACCCTGGAATAGTTTTCTCTTCAAGGACAACAACAACACCACACACATATTTTAAATGAACACTTGAAAGGACCTCTCTATGCATGTGCAAAGTACCGTATTTTTTGCTCTATAAGACTCACTTTTTCCCTCCTAAAAAGTAAGGGGAAATGTGTGTGCGTCTTATGGAGTGAATGCAGGCTGCACAGCTATCCCAGAAGCCAGAACAGCAAGAGGGATTGCTGCTTTCACTGTGCAGCGATCCCTCTTGCTGTTCTGGCTTCTGAGATTCAGAATTTTTTGTTTTTGTTTTCCTCCTTGAAAAACTAGGTGCGTCTTGTGGTCTGGTGCGTCTTATAGAGCGAAAAATACGGTACATTTCCTCTTGCTCCTTGAAAACTGCAGAGAAGTCCTTCCCTAACTGGGAGAACTTCCAGATTCAAACAGAAAGCCGCCTTCTGCACGAGACCCTCCTTTTATAGAAATTAAAAACAATCTCTTTCCATAACATTTTTTTAAAAAGTAGATTAAATTTATTTATTGAACATTCGTCCTCCTGATTTGCTTATGCGGAGGTCAGATGGTGCCTCTCTTTATTCATAGAATTGGAAGGGACCCTGAGGATCATCTCAGTCCACCCCATAGGGGAATCAAACCTGCAACCTTGACATTATCCGCACTGCATTCTAACCAACTGAGCTATCATGCATCTTGGCCACCATTCATTTCTCCTGCACGTTTCAGTGCATTCCTATGACACTTCCCCGGCGCAAGCTTCCCTGGGAGGAGCGGCTGCGGCTCTCTGAATTCAAGGAACGCGCTCTGCACGTGCTCAGAGTCCCTCTCAACCTGTTCTTACGCCGCACAACGCCAGAAAGATGCGCACCGGCGCCTGGCGGCGCTGGAAACACTCTCTATTTATAACCCGGGTAGCCCAAACCCGGAGTAGGTTTTACTCGGGAGCAAGTCCCCCTTCGGCCAGGAGAACCTGTTCCCTCTTCTGAGGGCTGCAGTCGCAGCTCAGAGCCCCCTACTAAACAAACACGACAAATCCACCCGAGGCATGTCTCGCCGAGTGCAACGGGGATTACTCCCGAGTAAGTGCGCACCTCTCTGGGGACGGGAAAGGGCTGCGGGGATTCGCGCGGTGCCATGGACCGGTGCCATGCCGGAGGTGCCAGCCGGCTTGTAGCAGCTTCTCCGCGGAGGTGAGGGAACGCACTCTGCACGCGCTCAGGAGCCCTCACGCCGGATCCTGAATTCTGGGCTGGGCGCGCCGGGGAGAAACAGGAGGGGGGGGGCGCGCATAGGAGCCAACTCTGTCGATAGACAATGCCATTCAAATAGTGCGACGTGCGATCGATTGTGTGGGGCAGGGCTTACCTGCCCTGCTCCCCCCCCCCCAAATTTCATTAAGGTTTGCACCCCTGGGGTTGCAGGCAGGGCCGGATTTAGGTTTGGTGAGGCCCTAAACTACTGAAGGTTATGGGGCCCTTTATATATGTCCAGCTGTCCTTTGTCAACAACAGATTGCCGCTGTTTTTTGTGTTGAATATATGCTATATATGGCAATTTATGGACCTAATAGGTCCATAATAGAGTGCGTTCCTTGCATTTGCCACTGTTGCTGTTTGCAGGTTTTGCTTTGTATTTTTATCTTATATTTTGGAAAGGTACATCCAGTTCTTTTTTTCCTTTAATTTTTTTTGGGGCCCCCCAAGAGAGTGGGGCGCTAAGCTATAGTTTGTTTAGCTTATCCGTAAACCCGCACTCGCAGCTTGCAGGTCAAGGTGGGTTGCAGCCCTGCCCCGGCCTCCTGCGCGCAGCGAGGGAAGGGGCGCAGAGGGCGCGTCCGCGCCACCTCCAGCTCCCTCCCCTCCAGAGGCGCCTTTGATGTGGCCGGGACGGAAAGCGAAAGTGTTCGGCGAAGAGGCGCAGGCACGTGTTTTCGCAGAACCGCGGGGGGGAGGGAGGGAGGGAGGGCGGTGCTAGCACCGAAGGGAGGGAGGGAGGGAGGCGGGTTAAAAAGCCATCAGCTGCGGCGATCAGGAGAGACGGCCGCGGCCTCGACAGGAACAGCAGCCTCGGTGCCGCGCAGCAGCGCCCCTCGACGTGGCTTCGCGGCGGCCCGAGCGGATGATGCGGCTGCCGAGCCCCGGCAGGGAAGCAGCAGCAGCAGCAGCTCCCAGCGGAGGCGGTGCCACGGCCGGGCGCTGGAAGGCGACAGCAGCGACTGCAGCGGCGACGGCCACCCTTCTCAGGAGTGCCGGTCCCCTCGGGTTAAGAAGCAGCGGCGCGTCCCCGAGGTAAGGCGGACGCTCCGGGTTGCGCCAGGCAGAGATGCCGATTCTCTCCTCCAACCCCCCCGGGGGGGGGGGGAGGCAGAGCAGGATTCTGGAGACATTTTGGTGCGGGGAGGGCGAAGTTAGGTGCCGGGGTATTTCAGGGAGCGGGCACAAAAAAAAAAAGAAAATAAAAAGCAGATAAAAATAAAATGCTTTGCGTGGAAGGAAACGCGCCCCCCTCCCCAAAGCGCAGGATTGCAGCTTGGAGAGGGGAAAAAAACCAGGCGCACTTAAAAAAAACAAAAAAAAAACGCACACAAAAACCCAACCCGAAACGGATCGCAGCGACCTTTAGCAAATGTGGAGCGGAGCAGCCGCGGAGATCTGGAGCGCCGCTTCAAAAGGCGCCGCCTTGAAACGTCTCTCTTTCGGTCTTCTCTCTCGCGTCTGCTTGCGTTAGAGTGACGGCTTTGAAATGCAAGCGGCCCGCGGTTCCTCCCAAACGGAGGTTGGTGGGGAAAAGAGAGAGAGAGAGAGGTCTTTTGGGGAGGGCGCCTTCGTTTGTTTTTACGAAAACAAAGCTCTTCCCCAACTGCTTTTCCCTTTCCTTTGCCCCTTCGCCTGAAGATTTCCTCCTTTAGGAAGTTCGTGCCAAACTTCTGTAGAAGTCTTATTGCAGATTTAATGAGGTGTTGGTAGATATAGCTCGCTCCTTTTATCCTCCCCCCTCCCTCCCCCAAACCCTTAAAATTCTGGAGGAACAGGCTTAACCTCATCCTCAGTATGTAGATGAACTATATGGCAGTTAAATGTTCCCTTCCAAACTTGTCCAGAAAAGGATTAGTATTTGGGTTACAGTGATGTACCTGTGATGCGTAAGAACCTCCTACTGCAGTATAATCTATCCGTGTTTGCCTTGCCCCAAATATTCCCTGTGCCCTCTTTCAAAGGCAAGGCCTTTTACAGATTTATTGCAATACTATATAATAAAATAAAACCACACAGGCCGTTTCCAGGAGCAAAGTAGCAAGCTTTTGAGTGACACAGGGCTCCTTTGTGGGCAGGTTAAGGGAAGCAAGCTTTGGAGTTGCACAAGGCTCTTTGGAGAAGAAAGAATGTTGCAGAATTGGAGGGGATGGATGGGAGACCTTCGTGGTAGCATCGCAACACATGGTCCAGATCGCTTTGCTTGTGATAGCATGTTGGGTGCCTAAAAGTGAGGTGGAGGGGGTTGAGATAAGCCCCCCCCCCCGTTCTTTTCCTGCTCCATCCTATTTGAGCCTACGGTGGTCCCGGGGCAACCAGCTGCCAACTCAGCGCCTTGTCAGATCAGTCATTTCCCGTTCGTGAGGTCCCGTAAAATTTTCATGACTCCTAATATTATTCATCGCTGCCTGGCAGTGGTAGTTGCTGACACCGGTCTTGCAGCGAGATCCGAATCCTGCACTTTATGGAGCCTTTACAGATGCCAGCTGTTGCTTCCCTTCAACTTGGAAGCAATTAGAGAGTCTGTGTCACGTTGCGGAGGACTCAGAATCTGACCGGCTGCAGACCTCCAGGCGTACCTGGGAGGCTCGATTTCTGAGAATGCATTGTGCATTCTCAGTGATGTGCCAACCGAGATCTATAAACTGACCGGGGGGGATAAATCCTAAAATCTATGCTTGCCAGGAAGGTCAAGGCAGGTGAAGGAGATGTATCGACCCATGAGCTGTCAGGGGTTAGTGGATGCTGGAGGCTAGGAACTCATCCCTGGCAGTTACGAGCAGTTTCGGCTGGGGAAAGGCTTTGCCTGCCTCCCCACCGGTGGATGCTGAAGATATATCAATAATAGGAAGCCATTTAAACTGGACCACTTAAAGCAATTCTTCTTTTTAAAAAAGAGAGAGAGAGAGTCTAAGAGCTAGTGGAATAATGCTTTACAAGTTCACAGGGGTTGATTTGTGTGTGCATGGGGAGATTATAGCCTTAAGATCCCATGAGATGGGGGGGGGGCCCTGCGAAGCGGGGAGGGGAGCACTTCTTCAAGAAGGCGATCTAGGATTACTCAGTGATTTGGCAAGCGGGCAAACCACACGTTATTATTATTTTTGGTTTGCACAAAGGAATCTATTCATATTGGCAAGCTGTGTTCTGCTCTGGGGGATTTGATCCCAAACTGGAGAAACCCCACTCTTTCCTGAGTTCCCATGCTTCGAAACACAGAAGCGGAGCAGCCTTTGCTGACCCTGGGGGCTTCCAGATGTTTGGGGCTAGCAACTCCCACCAGCCTCAGCCAGCACAGCAGTGCGGATGGGAGATGCCCTGCAGAAACATCTGGAGGGGGGGGGGAGTCCCAGGCCAGCAAAGGCTGCGGCAAGAGCAGGAATGGTGGGGCATGATCCGCAGGGACATTTCTCTTGCACAACTCCACACTGATTCCTGCGTTGAAGGGGGTTGGACTAGATGACCCTGGGGTGTCCTTCCAACAATTATATGATTCCAACTCCCCTCCCCACTGCAGCATACAGCTGCCCCAGTAAGCCACAGCCTCTTCTTCTACAGCAACCTTTCTCAACCTGTGGGTCCCCAGATGTGGTTGAACTACAACTCCCATCACCCCTAGCTATCAAGGCCAGAGCTCAGGGATGATGGGAGTTGTAGTCCAACAACATCTGGGGACCCACAGGTTGAGAACTGTTGTTCTAGAGCCCCTGCATTTATTCATTCAGAAAGAGACATATATAAAATTCTCTGAAAACTCCTCCTCCTTCTCTTCATAAACATTCAGAGCAAAACCAAAGGGGGTCTGGGGAAAAAAAGGGAGAGCGTGGGCTGCATCATCTTACTACGGTGGGGCAGGAGGGGTGAAATAATTTACTCGGAAGTGACACCTTTTTTGCGTGTGGGGTGAGTTTGTTCCTGGACGGAGAGCAGCCTTGGAGATAAATTCTAGCGCTGTGTAAGTAACAGCGCTATCGGGTTTAATCAACTGATGGGAAAGGCGGGCTTCTGAACCGGCGGTTCCCATCAGCGGGCCTCTGATGCATTCTGCGGCTGAGGAGAGGAAACCATTTGCGAGCATGTGTAAACGTTACTTAGCCTGGCGCTCTTTTTTCCCTTTTCAAACGAGAGAGCGAGAGAGAGAGAGAGGAGGAGGACATGAATGAGCTCGCTCAGACGGGAGTGTTGTCTTTACTTAGGGCAGATCAGCCAAAGCTTTGTGGTTTTTCTCAAGAGGCTGTTCCTTCCTGGTAGACCTTCTCCTGATTTGTGGCTTCTTTCTTTTGCCTTGCAGGAGAGCCCCATCGCAGTAGCGCTTCCCAGGCCCCGGAGGCTATGGAAGACCACACCGGCGGGCCCAGTCTGTAGGATGGTAGCACATAGCAACGTGACGCCTGAGAATGGGATCGCCACAGGCCTGAGGTGTCGACTTGAGCCCCCGCTGCGGGACGCCCTGCAAGCCCGAGTCCCTCACGCTCTCGGCTGTGCCAGCGCCGCGCCCCGGGACACCCACTTCCACACCTTTCGCTCGCAGGCGGACTTCAGCACCATCATTCGCACCAGCGCCTTGCTGGATGAGTGCGGCTTTTATTGGGGACCGTTGTCGGTCAACGCGGCCCATGAGAAGCTCAAAGGCGAGCCGCTGGGGACCTTCCTCATCCGGGACAGCCGGCAGAAGAACTGCTTCTTCACCATTAGCGTTAAGACTGCCACCGGACCCACCAGCATCCGTGTGGTCTTCCAGGCGGGCCGCTTCAGCCTGGACGGCAGCAAAGAGGTGTTTGACTGTCTCTTCCAGCTGCTGGAGCATTATGTCAGCTCCCCGCGGAAAGCCCTGGTCGCCCCGCTGCGCAAGGAGCGCATGCGGTCCTTGCAGGAACTCTGCCGGAAAAACATCGTGGCGACGTACGGCAGAGAGAACTTAAGGCGCATCCCTCTCAACCCGGTCTTAAAGGATTACTTGGAATCGTTCCCTTTCAAGTTGTAAAGGGTTTGCATTAAATCGGCCAGTGCGGCTGGGAGAAAGGCGACGACGGGGGAGGAAACCAAGTCCCCGGAGGTCACTCTCGTCTGTTGCCGCTTTTAAAATAGCGCGCAGCTATGACCTTGAGGGCCGGGCGGTAGCGATCCGCTCGCTCGCGGAGAGCCCTGTTCAGGGTGAAGAGGCGGTTGTGATGGAAAGCTTGGAGTGGCTTTGCCGCAGTGACTGTTGGGATGTGTGGATTGCAGCCACGCAGGCAGATGTTGGGATTTTTGGGAAAGTGTCAGTCGTGAACATATCTTATTTTTGTAGCAGTTCTACTGTATGTGGAGGAGGGCTGGAACTTGAACACTTGACTTCTAATGTTTACATAACTCATAACTGAAAAACTGTTTGCACAAAGCGAGGCTACGGGAAAGTCTTGACAATAATGTTTTCTGCTGGGCAGAATGTGCTGTTATTTTATATCTATTTTTTTAAACGGGGTAATAAACCTTATTCTAAAAGTTTTTGCAAAAATCCCCAGAACTCTAGTCTCTTTGTGGGCTCTGGGTATTTAGTTTTTGCAAGGCCACAGATTTGGGCAGGATTTGGGCAACTTTTGGCCCTCCCATGGTCGCTGAGTTCCAGTTTCCTTCAGCCCTATCCAGCATGACCAATGGCTGGGAATGCTGGGAGTTGTAGTTCAGCAACATCTGGGGCCCAGATGTTCTCCAGGGCTTCATTATCTGCTTCTGACTTCATTTGTGACTCTCCTTTGGGCACAGAGCAATTCCCCCTTTTCCTTGAGATAATATCAAGTCACTTACTTGAGAGTTGCACGTTAAAGCAGCATAATACATTGACCTCTGAAAAGAACTACGCCTGGGATGTAGCTCAGTCGGTAGAGTGTGAGCCTCTTAATCTCCGGGTTGTGTGTTTGAGCCCCATGCATGGGGGTTCTCTTCTATCTCAACCATTATCTATGATTCTATCATCACTGACTCTGCATGGAGGTGTTAGAAAGGTCTTTTCTGAAAGTTGAAATTGGACCTAGCCAACTGGATCTTGTCCAAGTCCCTGGAGATAAGGCCCTGCTCATGGATAACAAAAATCCTAGAGCAGTGTTCCCCAACCTTGGGTCTCCAGCTGTTTTTGGACTACAACTCCCATCATCCCTCGCTAGCAAGACCAGTGGTCAAGGATGATGGGAATTGTAGTCCGAAAACAGCTGGAGACCCAAGGTTGGGGAACACTGTCCGAGAGAGAGAAGGGACCTCCCAGGTAATCTAGTCTACTGGTCTTCAATTTGTGGGCTGGGATCCATCAGTTGGTCCAAGGTGGTTTAACAGGAGCAACAGTGAAGCACGAGCACTGCCACCATGAAAATAGGTGGCAAGAGATTAGGAAATGGGTCCCCAAATGCATGTTTGGGTCAAAAGTGGGTCCTGAAAATCCCTCATCTAGTCCAACCCTCAGCCAGTGCTTGAAAGCTGCTGCTTGTTGACATCCATCTGTCTCAAGAGACAATGGAGTGTGCCTCTGGGGGTGAAGTCAAACCATTTCTACAGCATTCCTGCTAGGTAGCCGCCCTATCTCGGCTTCAGGCAGAATGTACTAGGTGTATCTCGCTTCCGCAAAGAACAGAACTCCTTGCAGAACGTAGCTTGGTGGTCAGTGTGGTCTCATAAAAGAGACGGTGCTCTGAAAGCTTTGGTGGCCCCATGTAGTTCTCTTAACAACCCATGCTCTAAAGCAAGAGTTTCCCAAACTTAAGTCTCCAGCTGTTACAACTCCCATCATCCCTAGCTAGCAGGACCAGTGGTCAGGGATGATGGGAGTTGTAGTCCCAAAACAGCTGGAGACCAAAGGTTGGGAAGCTCTGCTCTAAAGGGAGGCTCCTTCTAAATTCATGGCCGACACTGCAGTACAGAGCCACGTTGACATTCCATTGCCTGCTCTCTGCATGTATTGGAAGGGTAATGTTTGGTGGAGACCTGGAAGTCTTCTGTCCAGATCATTTATGGCAAATAACAAGCAGAGAGCAGGTTGGCCACTGTCCAAAGGACAAATGCAGTGGCTCCTGGGGACAGCTTCTCAGTGCTACATCCACCATGTGGAGAAGACCTCTGAAATGTACCCAGAAGCCCTGGGCACAGATAGATGCAGCAGCTTTTCCACATGTCCAATCCGCTTCCAGGTCTTCCTTCCCACTCTTTGCAAAAAACAACAACCGTGGAATGCTAATAAACAAAACAACCCAAGGGTCCTTTTTATGTAGCTAGTTTCCACAATAGTCTCAAGCTGGCAGGATGTGGGTTTGCAGGTGATGTTATTTTGATGCAGATCTCAAGGTGTATCTTGACACCATCGTCTCTCTGGTGAAGACCTGGTGATGCAAAGTATTTAGAGAGGCTCTTCCTGACCTGGTGTGTCTGCTGGGTATTTTGGGTTCCAGCTCCCATCACTCACAAGTGCTGTGACAGATGCTCAGGGATGATGCGAGGTGTCGTCTAACCACGTTTTGGTGGAGAAGGTTGATTCAAAGAGGCAAAGTTCAGAGCACCCAAAGCAGTTGTGGGGCAAACGTTTGGCCCATGGGATGTTTCTGAACCACAGCTCTCATTGTGCCTTGCCATTGGCTGGGCTCGTTGGGGCTGATGGGAGTTGTAGTTCAACAACATCCGGCGGGCCAAAGGTTCCCCATGCCCAACGTACGATAAGAGCCCAGAATGCGGAAGATTCCCAGGTCCAATTCCTGACACCTCCAGTTGTAGAATTGCACTAACAGAGATGGACAGAACCAGTGGGAAGCTTGGAGGGGAAGAAGGCTCTTAGCTCAGTGGCAGGACACCTGCTTCGCTTGCAGAAGGTCCTTGGTTCCTCTCCAGTTCAAAGGACCAGAAGCCCAACGGGTAGGAAAGAGCTGCCTCTGCTGCTGCCAGCTGAGTTAGATGGATGAACCACCTGGCTTGAGGCAAAACAGCTTCCAATGGTCCCATCAGTCGCAGGGTGCATGGCCCCTGCTGTGGCTGGCTGGGCACGCTCAGTCTTGGGAGGAGAGCGAGGAACTTGGCAGCGGGATAACGCGCTGAGCATACAGTTCCAGAGGGCAAAGGTT
This sequence comes from Podarcis muralis, assembly GCF_964188315.1. NCBI lineage: Eukaryota > Metazoa > Chordata > Lepidosauria > Squamata > Lacertidae > Podarcis > Podarcis muralis. Next base: position 46,885,024 of record NC_135668.1, read on the forward strand.
GGGGACCCTCTGGGCAAAAAGGCAGCATGCAGTGAATGTTAGCATGAGGATTGTGGCATCAGTTGAGTCATTGCAAGGCAGATTCCTAGGTTCATTTGCAGCTGTTGTTCTAATAATAATACTACAGTGGTACCTCGGGTTACATACACTTCAGGTTACAGACTCTGCTAACCCAGAAATAGTGCTTCAGCTTAAGAACTTTGCTTCAGGATAAGAACAGAAATCGTGCTCCAGAGGCGCGGCGGCAGCAGGAGGCCCCATTAGCTAAAGTGGTGCTTCAGGTTAAGAACAGTTTCAGGTTAAGAACGGACCTCTGGAACTAATTAAGTACTTAACCCGAGGTACCACTGTAATACTAATAAATTTATTATTTATACCCTGCCCATCTGGCTGGGTTTCGCCAGCCACTCGGGGCGGCTTCCAACAAAAGATTAAGAATTGTTCCCTATTTTCCCTATATAGGTTTTTGTTCCCTATATACCCAATTTAGAGAGAGAGAAAAAGAGATCCCCCTTAGGGCTCTTTGTAAGATAATGATGATGATGATGATGATTTATTTATACCCCGCTTATCTGGCTGGGTTTCCCCAGCCACTCTGGCCGGCTCCCAACAGAATATTATCAATAATAAAAAAGCAATAAAACATCAAACATTAAAAGCTTCCCTAAGCCTCCTGAGTTTTCACCCATCCGAGAAGTGGGTGTTTTCAAACTCCAAGCTGGCTGCAATCTGCTCCAAAAGGCTTGCTTTCCACCCCCTCCAAACTCTGTGAATGGAGAAGAAGGGAGAAACGAAACGAAACCCAAATTTGCCTAACTTGGTATGTACACTGCTGTGGGGGTCTGACCTGGTGGTCATTGGCCAGGAAAGGGAATTGTTGACTCAGTCCTGTCACAGGCGAAGGCCATATTAGGAATCCTTAAGGAAGGAGTGGGAAACAAAACTTGCCAGTATCGCTGTGCTGTTATATAAATCCGTGCTGTGGCTGCGCTAGGAATACTGCAAATAGTCACTGCACAACGCACAGCTGGAGAAGATACAGGGAAAGTAGGGCAGCCCCCATGACTGATGTTACAGAGGAACAAAGGAAGTCAGGCCATTGCTTCACCCAGCGTGGAGCTGGCCGCACTGACTGGCAGCAGCTCCCCGGGACTTCAGGCCCTATGTGGGGATGCCACTGGGGAAAGTTCTGCCTGGAAAGCAGATAGGTGCTCTGTCACTGCGCTATGGTCCTTCCCCTAAAATCAAAGTAAGATTCTAGTCCTCATGGCTCTGTGTAAAAGGCAAAAATTAATAAGGACACTGCAATTCAGACGGTTGGGTCCACCTAGCCCAGTATTGTCTACACTGACTCGCAGCAGCTCTCCAGGCTTTTAATCTTTCCCAGCCACTACTTGGAGGTGCCAGGGATTGAACCTGCGACTTTCTGCAGGCAAAGCAGATTCTCTAACCTCTGAGCTACTGCCCCTTCCCCCAGGAAGGACACGCTCACACCATTCGCCTGCGGAACTCACTGCCACTGGATGCAGTGACTTTTAGTAGCTACTGCCCTTTCCCCCAGGAAGGGCATGTTCACACCATTCGCCTGCGGAACTCACTGCCACCGGATGCAGTGACTTTTAGTAGCTTACCGTGCAAGCCTGGCCACATCTACCCAGAAGTACTGTTGCATTCGGTGGGATGTACTCTCAGGTAAGTGGGGTCAGGATTGCAACCTTGGAGGGCTTTCCAAGGAGACAGGCAGAGCGTGGCTCAGGGAAGAGGCTGTTGGGAACAGACATTTGCCAGTTCAAGTTGCAGAGGGAAAGGGAAAGGGGCTGGCCATCCTTCCACCGCACCAGGGGCAAGGGACCTGCTCTGCTGACATCATCCTGGACCGCTGGCAAGGGCTCATGGGAGGTGGAGTCCAAGACCTTCTGGGAGGCCACAGGTTGCACAGAGCAGAAAACATCGGGAGGAGCCTGCAGTCTAGAACCTGCAAACATTCCAGGCCCACAGAGCCCCTGCCTAGAAGGTCTCTCACTGATCCACGGCATTTGTGCTTGTTTCTGTGTGTGCAGCCTTGCAAACCTCTCTCTATAATTATTTTTATTTTATAACAAAATACAAAATTCACATTTTATGGAGATGCTCGGAGTGGCTAAGAGAAGCTGGCTGATCAGCAAAATGCAATGAATGCAAAATAAAAAAGAACAAAATAGCAGCACACCAAAGTGTATTTTGTTTTGTTTTTAAGCATAAGGACAAACCAAATGGAAATTTACGTAGGGTTCAGGAGGAGGAATGGCTGAATCTCCCCTCATCTACCTGGTGGAGACAGGCTGCCAGTTTCAGAACCAGTGAGCTCTGCTGCACTGCCAACCTACACAGCTGAGAATAACACTTGCTTTGCACGTGAGAGATCTTGGAATCGAATCCTGGGCATCTCCGGGTAGAGAGAGGCTGCCAGTCGGTGCAAGCAAACCTGGACTGGATGGACCAGCGGCCTGGTTCGGTATTAGGCAGCTGCTTGGGTTTCTCTGCCCATTAACGTGGACATAAGCACACGGGCTGCAAAATGCACAGAACTGCACCGTCGTCAGCTGTGCATTTAAAGAATAAGGGCAGCAGCCGAAACCACAGAGCAGATTTAATTTCCCAGCAATGAATTAACAGCCTGTGGCTTCCATTCTGACGCACTGGGGGTGGGTGGGAGGGAGAGCAAGTGGTTGCACCACCTTATCCAAGAGTGGGGAGTCTCAGATTTGGGGTGTGTGTGTCAAATGCTGCCCCCCAGGATTCTCTGCAGGACACACCTCTGCATTCTCCTTTCATGCTCCATCTTGGCTGGAAGGTGTGCTTGAACTGTGCTAATGTCCCTTGCTTGCTTGGATAAAGGATGGAGAGGCTGTGGGGTGGTGACTTCCAGACTTTTAGAAGACATCTGAAGGCAGCCCTGTTTAGGGAAGCTTTTAATGCTTTCATGCAAAATTAAATGAAACGTAAACTTTTACATTCAACATTTTTGTATCTTCTTATTTACCCTGCGCAATTTTGCGCCCGGACTTCCTTCCTTCCCTGCTTCGGTTTTCACAATTTACATCCTCTCTTACAGATTCTTATTTACACACTCCATCCACATCACAAGATTTATGTTCACCCCGCTACAGTTTTTAAACTTCTGCAGTTATTCTGTATGTACACAACAAATTTACTCCACTCCTCTTCAGACTTTGTTACCTTTTGGTATTGAATTTTGTAAGTCATTTTCGCCAATTCTACATATTCAAACAATTTCGTCTGCCACTCCATTAAAGTTGGAATCTTCTGGGTTTTCCATTTTTGGGCCACAAGAATCCTAGCGGCCTAGGGAAGCTTTTAATGTTTAACAGACCACTGTATTTTAATATTCTGTTGGAAGCCACCCAGAGTGGCTGGGGGAACCCAGCCAGATGGGCGGGGTATAAATAATAAATAAATTATTATTATTATTATTATTATTATTATTATTATTATTATTATTATCCCAGCAACTCCTGTAGCCAAGGTGGTGCCAAACATCTTGATCTGGTTTCCTTTGGACCATATCAGCAAGGCCAAGAGGGGGGTGGTCTTGTTGTCTGGGCAGACCAGGACCGCCATACACACTGCCCAGGTCTAAATTCCTGCTTGAAAAACCTTCTGCGTGACCAGGGGGGCCTGTTGCCTCCTCTCAGCCTTACCTACCTCGCAGGGTCGTTGTGCAGGTAGCAGAAAGCCCTGTTTGCTGCTCCAAATGTCTTTGGAGGACAGTCGGCTTGTAAAAAGTAACAAATAAGCAAAGATGTCGGCTTCCTGCACTTTGTTCCACACACAACTGAGAGCACCGGAATTGGCGAGCTCACTGTAGCCTTTGGGTCATTTTGCTTTCCGCATCCCACTTCCAGAGAGTCTGTTCTCTTGCCAGCCTCATAACTCTCTGGCTTTTAACTTAGTGCTGGTCCAGCCCAAGAGGCAAAGCAGGCAGATAGCTCCCTGTGTAGCAATAATTCAGGGTCAAGGAGTTAATTGGGGAACAGCAAAGGGGGGTCAGGGTTCTCCCCCCTCCCCATGCACACCCAAGATCAATTCCTTGGAAGGTAGCAAGCAGATTATCGGCATATCCACCAGTAGCCTTGGATCTGAAGCCTAGGTCACGAATGCGAAATGAGCATCCGTGCTGGTGCGAAAGGAGGACTCTGAGCTCAATTTCCAACCTTGATAATTGTTTAGCTACCGAATCCGACTGGAACTTTGCGAGTTCAGACCTACCACTGTCATGATGTACAGTGGTACCTCAGGTTCCATATGCTTCAGGTTACATACACTTCAGGTTCCAGACTCCGCTACCCAGAAATAGTACCTCGGGTTAAGAACTTTGCTTCAGGATGAGAACAGAAATCGTGTGGCGGCAGCGGGAGGCCCCATTAGCTAAAGTGGTACCTCAGGTTAAGAACAGTTTCAGGTTAAGAACGGACCTCCAGAACGAATTAAGTACTTAACCCGAGGTACCACTGTACCTCCAAACCACCACCAGTTTCTGTTTCTTTGCTGGCAGGTCCACCTGCAGGGCTACAGTCAGAATTCCTGTCTCCGCTGACCCAGCCAGCGTACCATTCAAATCTGAAACTTCCTTTTCCAATGTGTCTAAAATCCTGCTAAAGTTTCCCTCCGCTGCTTGTTTTGGAAGAAGAGGGCTGTAAGAGGAGAAATTCAATTCAGCTTGCATTTAAAGGCGCACCTGTCAAATCGGCATCTTCTGAAATGATGGGAGAAACAAAACTCCCATCGCAGCAGAGAAGGGGTGTAGTTCAGCAGTAGAGCACCTGCTCTGAATGCAGAATGTCCCAGATTTGACCTCTGGCATCACCAGGTAAGCATTAGGGACGCGGGTGGCACTGTGGGTAAAAGCCTCAGCGCCTAGGGTTTGCCGATCGAAAGGTCGCGGTTCGAATCCCCGCGGCGGGGTGCGCTCCCGTTGTTTGGTCCCAGCGCCTGCCAACCTAGCAGTTGGAAAGCACCCTTAAGTGCAAGTAGATAAATAGGTACCGCTTTACAGCGGGAAGGTAAACGGCGTTTCCATGTGCGGCTCTGGCTCGCCAGAACAGCGATGTCACGCTGGCCACGTGACCCGGAAGTGTCTCCAGACAGCGCTGGCCCCCAGCCTCTTGAGTGAGATGGGCGCACAACCCCAGAGTCTGTCAAGACTGGCCTGTATGGGCAGGGGTACCTTTACCTTTTATCACCAGGTAAGGATGGGAAAGACCCACAACCTGGAGACCCACCTGTAAAGACAACACTCATCTCAATGGACCAATGGTTTGGCTCCATTTGAAGCTGCTCCCCATGTTCCAATAGCAAAAGCGTAAAATGAAATACCAGGAGGTTTTCCCTCTTTTCTTCCATAAGCCCCAGTGGGACCACGGCCAGCCTTTTAACAAAATCATAGAATCATAGAATCATAGAGTTGGAAGAGACCACAAGGGCCATTGAGTCCAACCCCCTGCCAAGCAGGAAACACCATCAGAGCACTCCTGACATATGGTTGTCAAGCCTCTGCTTAAAGACCTCCAAATGAACATTATGATCTACCCCACCCCCCACTGCCTCGCACCAGCCAACTATAATGAGATCCGGAGACAACGAATGCCCTTCCGCTTTCTATTATGCAACATTTCCTAGGAATTCGGCTCAATGAGTTACCCAGGAGCCAAAGACCCTGGAGCTGGAAAAGTCCAGGGCCGGAGATCGCTAATGTGTGCATCCTGTTCCTTCCTGCGCAAACATTCTGGGTTTGCAAAGATGGGCTAAAGAGCAGTGTTGTTACTCATTTATCTATTCATTGGTTATTAATCAATTCATCCGTATCTACTCGTGTCTCAGTGGGGTTTGGATTACGTCTGATGTTTCCTGCAACTAGTTAGCTCCTGAAGGAGAACTTATGAACTGTAGTCTTCCAGGCCTGTTGGGAGGGACCCCAAAGGTCATCCAGCCCCACCCCCTGCAATGTAGGACTCTCAACTTTGGATCTGTGGCTATTGTCGGACTACAACTCCCATCACCCCTGAGCTGCTAGCTAGGGATGTTGGGAGTTGTAGTCCAACCATAGCTTCAGATCCAAGGTTGAGGAAGGATGGCCCTAGGCCCTGCCCTTACACTTGAGGAGGCCCTTTACTCATAAACTGGCTTTGTTGATGCACGCCATCTCATCGCTCTTCAACCCAGACCTTTGAGCGTTGCTGTTCTCGGGGTCTGGGTGGTGGTGGCTCCACAACTCCAAGCATTCTTTGTCAGGTTTCCTGCCAGCCAGAGGGCTCCTGAAGGGGATTTTAAGCACAGGTTCCAGAGGAAACTGCCCACTGGCGGAGGAAGGGGGGTGCGGGAGGTGCAGTCCGCCCCGGGTGTCATCCATGAGGGGGGTGACATTGCTGCCCCGCCCTTCTGGAATGCTTGCCGTGGGAGTCACCCCTGGGACGCTCACTGCTCACTGCAGGCGGCGCCCCCTGGGACGCTCACCCCGCCCCCTGGGAAGCTTACCACGCCCCCATGGGTGGCTAGTCCTGCCCCTGTGGGTGGCTAGCCCCACCCCTGGGATGCTCGCCCAGCCCCCACAGGCGGCTCGCCCAGCCCTGGGATGCACAGCATGTGTGCCGCTCCAGGTGCCGGAGCAGCTAGCTCCGCCTCTGACTGACAGCTCCTCAAAATCCTCAACTTGTATTTTTTTTAAAAAAAGATATTAGAATTTTACAAAATGAAAAAAGAAAAATGAAAAATACAAAGTAAAAATAGATAAAAAACAATTCCATCTTTCCATTACTTTCTTTCATTTGCTTATTTCCCGGACCTCCTCACACCTCCCTTTTTGTATTCCAGTTCAGTTTGTTAGTTCAGCAAATCCTTCCCCTCTTTGTTTATCCTACTCTTTAATCTTAAAATAATATGTAACATTGAATTTTTGACTGTTAATAGCCCATTTTTTTCATACTCCTTATAGCGTTATAGCTAAAAACCACATAACTTTCCATCCAACATCATTTTAACATTCATTAATTTTACAATATTTCTGTAAATAGTCTTTAAATTTCTTCCAATCTTCTTCCACCGACTCTTCTCCCTGGTATCGGATTCTGCCGGTCATTTCTGCCAGTTCCATGTAGTCCATCACCTTCATCTACCATTCTTCCAGAGTGGGTAGATCTTGTGTCTTCCAATACTTTGCAATAAGTATTCTTGCTGCTGTCGTAGCATACATAAAAAAAGTTCTATCCTTCTTTGGCACCAAAAATCCTCAACTTGTAGGGAGTCCAATTCATCCTCTGAGGACTCCGTGCCCAGTACCATTCACATTATTAGCATCAGAAAATGTTTAGAAGATAGTGAAAGATGACGGTGTATTTGCTCTTATTTTAATGTCTTTAGGATTTTGTTGTTGTTGTTTAGTCGTTTAGTCGTGTCCGACTCTTCGTGACCCCATGGACCAGAGCATGCCAGGCACTCCTGCCTTCCACTGCCTCCCGCACTTTGGTCAAACTCATGTTGGTGGCTTCCAGAACACTGTCCAACCATCTCGTCCTCTGTCGTCCCCTTCTCCTTGTGCCCTCCATCTTTCCCAACATCAGGGTCTTTTCTAGGGAGTCTTCTCTTCTCAGGAGGTGGCCAAAGTATTGGAGCCTCTATGTTATTACAGTGGTACCTCTGGTTAAGTACTTAATTCGTTCCGGAGGTCCGTACTTAACCTGAAACTGTTTTTAACCTGAAGCACCACTTTAGCTAATGGGGCCTCCTGCTGCCGATGCACCGCCGGAGCACGATTTCTGTTCTCATCCTGAAGCAAAGTTCTTAACCCGAAGTACTATTTCTGGGTTAGTGGAGTCTGTAACCTGAAGCGTATGTAACCCGAGGTACCACTGTAATAACTTTTTCTGTTAAGAGATAGCAAAATGGGTGAAAAGAGAAACAAACCAGAAGCGGAAGTTGGGGAAAGCCTAGGAGGGGAGGGAGGGAGGAATATATAGTAAATGTTAAGAATTTGAGATGTATGTAATGAATGAAAAAGAAAAATGAATAATTTTTTTATTTTAAAGAGGTTTGGTGAAAACCTTATTTAGCAGTGAAGCCCAGTCTGATGGAGTGAGTCCACCTGCGCTGTTGGTTCCTTTGAAGCCAATGGTCTCCATCTGGGGGTTGTGGACTCTCTTTTTCTTGGAGGTTTTTAAGCAGAGATTAGATGGCCATCTGTCATGGATGCTTCAGCTGAGATTCCTGCATTGCAGGGGGGGGGTGGGCTGGATGACCCTCGGGTCCCTTCCAACTCGACGGTTTTGTGATTCTATGAAATTCTCATTTGGAAAATTCAGGTGAAATATAGGCTGGGTTGGAGCCTTCAGGGCACTTCCTCCCTGGAGATCCAGAGAACTTTTGAACTTTTCATTTGTGCCCGAGAGAATGTCATTAACACGCAGGAGAAAGCGGACGGGTTGGGGGGGGGCGGAAGGCAAGTCTTAAATCAAAGGCACAGTGTGTCTTTTACGCTCCCATTAAAAGAGGCAAGGAGCCCAAATGAGCCTTTTAGTGTCATCAGTGAAAATGACCTGTCAGTCACCTAAGTTCATTCCTGGGGCACGACCGGTTGTCAGAATGCAGTTAGGAAGACAAATGAGATGACTTCCTTTTTTGGGATCCCATTTCGGGATCAGTTTGGAGGAGTTCTCGTGCTTAAACTGCTGGCTGACACAGACGCCACACATTCCTAGCCAAAGAAAAGGGTGTTGACAGCCTCAAATGCGTTTTCTGCCCCTCTGACATTGATGCTGACTAGACGATCCTTTGCTCTGATCTAGTGATGAGTCTATTTCTCCATTTCAGTCCACCTCCCTTTCCTCACTCTCCCGGTCTTAATTTCTGTTCATTTCCACATCCATTTGTGACTTTAGAAGAATTAGTCCTCGTGAAAATTCACCAGCAACTTTCTCCTGATAAGCACACGTATGCAATTTTGACTGAATAATTTTGCAAAGCATTTTAAAGGTAAAGGTACCGCTGCCCGTACGGGCCAGTCTTGACAGACTCTAGGGTTGTGCGCTCATCTCACTCTAGAGGCCGGGAGCCAGCGCTGTCCGCAGACACTTCCGGGTCATGTGGCCAGCGTGACGAAGCTGCTCTGGCGAGCCAGAGCCGCACATGGAAACGCCGTTTACCTTCCCACTATAAAGCGGTACCTATTTATCTACTTGCACTTAAGAGTGCTTTCAAACTGCTAGGTGGGCAGGAGCTGGGAGCGAACGACGGGAGCTCACCCCGCCGCGGGGATTCGAACCTCTGACCATGCGATCGGCAAGTCCTAGGCGCTGAGGTTTTACCCACAGCACCACCCGCGTCCCTTTGCAAAGCATTTTATCCTAATATAATTTCCAAAACAACACACAAACCAATAACACAGTCATCCTTCAAATTCACACTTCTCTGAATTTTGCGGCGTGGTTCTCTGGCCAAGTCACGTGTATGGAAATGCATTAGACCGGGTTAAACTATTCATAAAAATGTATATATGAGTGGAAATTCTTTTTAAATGGCATTATATTAGAGAAATTCACTTTGTAAAAAGATCTGTATATTGGGCAATACGGCATATATTAGGAGGCATTCATTGATGAATTTTGAGGACTTTGTAATAAATATGCAAACTGATGTGGAAATGTGGGAGATTTAAGACTGGAAAAATGAGAAACAGAGAGAAAAGGAAATTGATTGAGCCGCCCATCACCAGCAGCTGTAATTTAAATCTCAAATTTGCACATGAGCGCATGAGATCCTCTGCGATATTGCCAGGCCGCACTCCCTTTTGACTACGCATTGCATCACTGCTGTGCCCCTAAAAAAGCAGGTGTCCTGAGCAACGACATGAGCAGGGAAGACCACCTGCCTTGCATGCAGAAGGTCCTGGGTTCAAATCCCCAATGGCAGCTCCAGGTAGGGCTGGAAAAGATTTCCTGCTCAAAAGCCTGGAGAGATGCTGCCGGTCAGTGTTGACAATACTAAGCTAAGATGGATCCAACGGTCTGACTTGGGAGCAAAGCAGCTCTCTGTGGCCTTGCCAAATGTAGCTGTTTACACGGAACCATGAGGACTAGAACCTTACTTTAATTTTAGAGGAAGGTGGTGGAGCATCTTCTCAGACTGCAGCTATGGCTTGGAGAGGGTCCTACCTTGGAGAGACACTGCCTGGCACTGAAGTCCGATGGTCTGATTCAGCTTCCTTTCTTCCACGTGCGCGACTGACCCCTCCCGAACTGTAAGGATGTTTCCTCTGGCAGAGGCAAGGCCTGCTCTGCCAGCCACACGGAAACCCCTCCCATCTTTGTTATAAATCATGGCCAGGAAAGCAAGCCTTGCTTTTCGCCTTACCTGAGATACAATAACTTCATGAGAGGCGAAGAAAGGTTCATAAATATTCTGATCTGGGTGATAAAAAGCCGCTTCCTTCCCTGGGAGTCTACTTAATCGCAGTGCCCTCTTCCACCACGTTCAGTATATTAGCCTAATTGCAAAACTGTGCAATGCCACTGGTATGGATTAACCCCCTCTTTCTTTCCTCAACCTTTTTGGTTCACACCGGGCTGGGGAAGCTAAATCAGAACTTCAGGAAGTTCGGAAGAGAACAGAATGGGGCCAAATGTAATTCGCCCTTCACTTCCCCGGCTGCCCTGCTTATGACTCCCAAGTAGAACCAAAGCATCATAGAATTGTCGAGTTGGAAGGGACCCACAGAGTCATCTAGTCCAACCCCCTTCAATGCAGGAATCACAGCTAAAGCATCAATGGCAGATGGCCATCCAACCTCTGCTTAGAAACCTCCAAGGAAGGAGAGTCAAGACCCTCCAAATGGAGACCGTTCCACTGCCAAACAGCTCTTACTGTCAGATAAAAAAGCAAAGGTAAAGGGACCCCTGACCATTAGGTCCAGTTGTGGCCGACTCTGGGGTTGTGGCGCTCATCTCGCTTTATTGGCCGAGGGAGCCGGTGTACAGCTTCCGGGTCATGTGGCCAGCATGACTAAGCCGCTTCTGGCGAACCACAGCAGCGCATGGAAACACCGTTTACCTTCCCGCCAGAGTGGTACCTATTTATCTACTTGCACTTTGTCGTGCTTTCAAACTGCTAGGTTGGCAGGAGCAGGGACCGAGAACGGGAGCTCACCCCGTCACGGGGATTCGAACCGCCGACCTTCTGATCAGCAAGTCCTAGGCCCTTGGTTTAACCCACAGCGCCACCCGTGTGCCTAACTGTCAGATATTTCTTCCAAATGTCTACAGTCATGCCTCATGTTACGTTTGCTTCATGTTACGTTTTTTCAGATTGCGTCCCGCAGCGGCCCGGAAAGGGTTACTTCCCGGTTTCGCTGCTCGTGCATGTGCAGTAGCGCTAAATCGTGCTTCGCGCATGCGCACAAGCGCTAAATCACGCTGCGCACCTGCACAGATACGGCGCTTCAGGTTGCGGACTTTTCATGTTGCGAATGGGCCTCCAGAACGGATCCTGTTCACAACCAGAGGTACCACTGTTTCTTTCTTACCATTTGAATCCATTGGTTTGTGTCCTACCCACCGGATCAGGAGAAAACAAGCTTGTTACCTCCAGTGGCAGAGGAACCCACTCTGGCACCCGGGGCAGGACACTGAGGGGCGGGGCAAACCGCCCAGTGGCGCACGTGGGACGTCCGTACGGGCTACCACTTGCACGACATCCGTACGGACTGCGCATGTGCGGCAATCCTGTACAGAGTGCGCACACGCGGCAGCCCGTACGGTCGCCGTGTGAGAGGCAGCCCATATGGACTGTGTGCAAGAGTGGCAGCCTGTACGGATGCCCTGCAAGTGGTGCCCATACGGACTGTGTGTGCCCTTGGCTGCTCTACAGCTGGGGGGAGGCAGGGCCCGTCTTGTCACCCCCTCCGAGTGGCACCTGGGGTGGACTGCCCCCTCTGCACCCCAATTCGTACGCCCCTGGCTCTCTCTTCCATGTGAAAGCCCTTGAGATATTTGAAGGTTGCTATTGGATGCTATTTGATTACAACTCACAAAAATTCATCAGCATTTGGGTACAAAATTCTCCTAATACAAATTGCATATTTGTGTATGCAATTTGGCCTAATATACACTTTTTGTTATTGTTGCAACAACTGTCCCCAATATATTGCATTTTTCTATGTTATTGTCCATATGCATTTCAATGCACGCTTTACCCCTGTTTATGGATTTCTGTGTACATCAATTGGCTGAAGAACTCCATTGCAAAATTTGGAGAAGTGTGAAATTTTGAAAGACGACTCATGTTTCGCATTGTTTTGCAAAGTGCGAATGGGGAACGGTCACCTCTGAATGTGAAATGGATCAAATTTCTACCCCATTCCCACCTGCAGTCCTCTATCATTAGACTTCTCCCATCAGCCCTTGCCCATAGGCCAGAGATAATGGGAGTTATATACCTGAAGGCGCCTCTGGACCCCCATCGGTCAGCCCAGACCCTGAGGTCCAGTGCCGAGGGCCTTCTGGCAGTTCCCTCACTGCACTGTGAGGTTACAGGGAACCAGGTAGAGGGCCTTCTCAGTGGTGGCGCCAACCTGTGGAACACCCTTCCATCAGATGCATCTTATACATGGAAAAATACAGTATATTATGCTTTTATATGTGTTGGAAGCCACCAAGAGTGGCTGGGAAACCCAGCCAGACGGGTGTAGTATAAACATAAACATAAACAAAAACAAACATAACAACAACAACAATTTTATGTCTAAAACTCTTGGTAGAGGACAAGGATCTAGAGATCATGCTAAGGGTGGCCAAATTCTGTGTGACTGCCATAAAACTTAGGGAACAAGCTGTACTACCAAAATGATTAAGGTTTTAAATGACAATTTTAGGTTATATTTTAGTGATCAAGATTTAATATATATTTTTAACTGCCGCTGTATCTGAATTGTCTCTGTTATACCCAATTGCAATTCAATGTATTCCTGCTGTTTTATGATTTTCCTGATATTGTAAGTGAGCCGGAACTGGTCTGTGACCGTAATAATAAAATTCAATTCAATTTTATGTGGGAGATGAAATAATAGTAGTAGTGGTAATCAGAATAAGATTCTTTGCTTTGGAGGCTAGAAAGGGGTGTGTGGATATGTGCAGAAACTAGCCTACCCTACAAAGGTAGAATTTACATTAATTTCCCCGCCCACTTTTGTCTCTGGCTCCACCCACACTGAAAAAAGCCTCTCTATAACTGATCCCCAGGCTGACCCTGTGACCTTTGCACTTTTGAAACCATGTGCCATATTTAGTGTTAAGCGTGGGGAACATCTCTGATACGACTATCACCGTTTTGCTCCCCTGGCAAGATGCCCGTGTCCACCGAGGCTCCGTGGGAGGCAGGAACTCAGCAAAGAAAGCTTTTGCAAGCACAGAGGCAAAGCCAGGGAGAACACTTTGCCCATCAAACCTCTGCCTGCGGTTGACATAGGATCCTCACTAGGGAAGAAAACAAGCAAGCACTTGAGGGTGTCAGCCCTGCCTGTGGGGAGGTGACAAAAGGAGAAAGGGGGAAATGCAGGTGGTCCTTGTGGGCCACCCGTTGGCCACCTCTGTCCTCAGCCAAACCATGGCAGTTTCGCATCCCTCATAAAAGCTGCTGTGCAAAGAAAATGAGTTTCCTTTGCTGGTTCAAACCTGTGGTCTTAGTAATCCTGTTATGACTGAGGTCATTTACAAGAATTGAGTTTGCAGTTCCTGCGAATGATGCTGCTGTTCTTTCTTTCTTTCTTTCTTTCTTTCTTTCTTTCTTTCTTTCTTTCTTTCTTTCTCTAGTTAAAATAGAGAGAGAAGCACATTCTGTCAGATAGTACATGCACACACACACACACACACACACACACACACACACTGACCATACCTAGCCATCAATACCCGTCAGCAAGTATTTAATCCTCTCTCAATTCACTCACATCCCGTACAATCTGGTTTTCAGCGGTAATCAAAAACGCCAGCACGTACCTTAAAAGCATCTGCCGCCGACGGCATTGATAACCCCCCCAGATGCCCTCCTTACATAGGCAGAGGCAGTTTATGCCAGTCCCCTTTCCAAATGCCCCTGAATTCAACACACATGCTCTCCCCATTCACCCTTCTGCCGTTTCTCGCTTCTCAGAAACTGAATGTCGCCCTTTTCCTTAGGATATCCCTGTCTTCATCAGTGAAATTTTGGAGGGTATGGTAAAAAGGTAAAGGTAAAGGGACCCCTGACAGTTAGGTCCAGTCGCTGATGACTCTGGGGTTGCGGCGCTCATCTCGCTTTATTGGCCGAGGGAGCCGGCGTACAGCTTCCGGGTCATGTGGCCAGCATGACTAAGCCGCTTCTGGCGAACTAGAGCAGTGCACGGAAACGCCGTTTACCTTCCCGCCAGAGCGGTACCTATTTATCTACTTGCACTTTGACGTGCTTTCGAACTGTTAGGTTGGCAGAAGCAGGGACCGAGCAATGGGAGCTTACCCTGTCGCGGGGATTTGAATCACCGACCTTCTGATTGGCAAGCCCTAGGCTCTGTGGTTTAACCCACAGCACCACCTGCGTCCCTATTTTCATCAGTGAAATTTTGGAGGGTATATTAGGGCATCCCTATTTTCATCGGAGAAATGCCAGGGGGGATGGAGTTATGTTATTCCCTCAAGCCAAGGAGATAAGTAACTATAAACCTTTCTGAGAAGCAAGAGACAGCTGAGGGGTGAAGGGGGGGGGAAGTATATGTGATGAGGGGTGGGCGGGGGAAGGGACTGGCTTTGCTGCCCTCCCCCCAGGATGCCCTCCCTCCCTCCTTACGCTGCCCAGAGGTTGTTGCTGAAAAGATGCTTCCCCAACAGAACACCAGGCCTCAGTCGGAGTCAAGCTCCAGGCCGTAGGATTTTGGAGTCGAAAGTCCACCCTAGTGGATTGGAGGCAGGTTATGAAGTAAAGAAAAGAAATCAAACCAAACCAAACCAAACCAGGCAGGCAGGGGTCAGCAGTGGCAGACTTTGACCCTTCAAATTTCAGCGGCGCCCTATGTGATGCCAAAATTTGGTGCCCCTGCAACGTGCTGCCTTCCGTTCTGCATCATTGTCAAAGTGGGCACCTTCTTGGCTCAGCACCCGGTGTGGAAGAACTGCTACACTCCCTTAAATCTGCCTCTGAGGGGTTAAACTCCACACCAGCAATTCACTAAAGCAGGGGCCACTATCCTCCTCCTCAGCCCCATAGGCATGTTTGGATTTCTGAACGAGTGTTGTGGGTACCACCTTGTCTGGTCACGTCTCCATCACCTCAAGAGACTAAGAAAGGTTGCATGCCCGTGCACACATTTTGCATTTTCAAGGGATCAGGGTACAAGTTGGACCTCGCAGAGCTAATCTGAGCCCCGAAAAGCACATGGAGCGGGAAGAGGAAGTGGGAAAGAGAGTCACACTTCCAACTTCCTCCTTCAACTTTATGTAGTTTTTAAGAGAGGAGGTGAAACACCACCACCCTCACCAACTTGTGACCAAGCAGGTGGTGCATGTGTGTTGGCAGGGTTTTTTATATATATATATAAAATGGCTTTGTGGGAAATGTCAACAGCACCATGGCATCCAGAGGTGCCACATCAGCACTGCAAGAGTTTAGGCAGTGACCTCACACCAGAGATGAGCTCCTCAAACTGAAGAGCAAGGGATGAGGTTGGGGTTTTATAGAGCCTAGTGGGCAAGGATTGGCTCTTGGGAATCAGCTGACGGAATGTTCAAGTAGGCACTGCAGCCTTGGTGGTACCCCCAACTGTAGAGTTCCGTCTGGTAGGCTTGGCGCATGGCATGCAGGAGGTCAGAACCTGCCTTCTTGGAACCCTAATTCAAGCCCTCGACTCCATCTCATATTTACCCTACAGAGAAGACGACTCTGGGTTGGTATCCAGTGCTAATCCTACACTGAAATGACTGGAGATAAGTTAGCCATGCCCATTCATTTCAATGGCCTTCTCTGAGTAGGACTAGCATTAGATACAACCTTCGTCCCAACCAGCCCATCTTGCTACATGTAACTTGGATTTTGAAGCACGTCCTGTAGCTCAGTGGTACAGCATCTGCCTTGCATAGGTGAGGCCTCAGGTTCAATCCCTGGTTTCTCGGGGCTGGAAATGTTCCGTGCCTGAAATTCCAAAGATCCAGGAACAGACAATGTAAACTAATACTGAGCTAGCTGACCAGTGCTCTGACTCAGGAGACGGCAGCAGTCTTTGTTCCGGTGCTGACATCCTTACCCAAACATAACACGTATTATCTGAATTGTTGTGAACTGGGAAGCAGCTGATGCAGTGTGTGTGAGTGTGAGTGTGTGTGTGTGTGTGTGAGAGAGAGAGAGGCTCCAGAACAATTCTGCACACACGCACGCACACACACCTATTGTTCCACCAGTGTTAGAATTCAGATCTTTCTCAGAGCTTCGCTGGCAGCAGAGAACCGTCTCGTTAAAAAAAAAAAAAGTGTGTTTTCCTCACTCTGACCACAAGCCATCCCAGTAAATAAAGGGAGAGGGAAGCAATGCCTGTCTTTCTGATGCTGTAATTACAAAACCATCTGCACAGTGCTGTGTACAGCTTTCTCTAGACCACTGAGATCCCGTGTGAAATGGAAGAGCTGGATTCTTCCAAAACACTTGAATGCTTAATTTGAGCTATTGCTGCACTGTTCGGATGGGAAAAGAAACTAGGATCCTAAGAACACAAGGAGAGGCTTGATGGATCAGGCCAATGGCCCACGTATCCTGATCTCACAGTGGCCAACTAGATGCCTGTGAGGAACTGGCTAGCAAGATCTGAGCACAAGAGCTCTCTGCCCTCCCATGGTTCCTAGCAACCAGTATTCAGAAGAAGAGGAAGAAGAGTTTGGATTTGATATCCCACTTTATCACTACCCTAAGGAGTCTCAAAGCGGCTAACATTCTCCTTTCCCTTCCTCCCCCACAACAAACACTCTGTGAGGTGAGTGAGGCTGAGAGACTTCAGAGAAGTGGTCACCCAGCAGCTGCATGTGGAGGAGCGGGGACGCGAACCCGGTTCACCAGGTTACGAGTCCACCGCTCTTAACCACTACACCACACTGGCTCTGATCATCGGGGCAGACCATAGCCATCATGGCTAGAAGCCACATTGCAAGGAGGGAAGGGGCTGACTTCAGTGATACATTCAGATGTGGGGTTACTGCATGGGATTTCCTGATTATAATGCTAGCTCTTCTATCCCAAATGATAACTGGTAATATGCCTTTACCAGTTGCATTACGGAACTGTGGCTTTTTTGACCGATACACCGCCTCATCACACCAAAATAAAAATGGCAGGAAAGGACCGTCTGCTAGGATCCCGTTCCAAATTTCACAACATGAAATTGCAACACAAAACTCCCCGCGGTTTTTCGGACTGACAGCGTTGCAAACGGATTTCTTTTCCCACAAGCCAATAACATGGAAAGGAGCGCCAAAATTCAACGACATTCCGCTGAGTTTCCAGAAGTGGTTTTTGATTCTTTTGCATCCCACGAAGAAGGGTCACGCAAAACACAGGAATGGCCAGGTCCTTAAATGTCAGGAAAATTAAGTGGTGTCTGCATGCAGCCCAGACCTTCCTCTCCCTGCTGTGTACTTTCGGTTTCCCGGATCTGCATGGTTCAGTTCATCCAAACCACCTGCTGCTTAGTCAGAGCTGCTGCTGAATGTGCATCCTCATTAGCAATCCCCCAGCTGTTTGCATTTACACAAAAATCAATTTCTAAGAGGGTTATGACGAGTCTTCCTGGTGTGGTATGTAAATGGAGGAAGCGTCTCTCTGTTTAGGCACCCGGGTGGAACGATGGGTTCTCCTGGGGCGACAGGGTTCGTCCAAGCACCTGGTGTTCAAGACACACTTGCACACACGCAAACACACCCCTGCCTAATGTGGGTCTCTCTTGGGACTGAAATTAAGAAAATTTCAGGCATTGGCTTGCTACTGGACCCACTGATTGTCTTATTAGTGCATATAAGAATGTGTAATGAGGACTGCTGTCACAGGAGCGTGCCAGCCAGCAATCACACAGTTCAAAGAATGGAGTAATAATAATAATAATAATAATAATAATAATAATAATATATTTATACCCCGCCCATCTGGCTGGGGTTCCCCAGCCACTCTGGGCAGCTTCCAACAAAATATTAAAATACAGTAATGCATCAAACATTAAAAGCTTCCCTAAATAGGGCTGCCTTCAGATGTCTTCTAAAAGTCTGGTAGTTGTTGTTCTCTTTGACATCTGGTGGGAGGGCGTTCCACAGGGCGGGCGCCACCACCAAGAAGGCCCTCTGCCTGGTTCCCTGTAACTTGGCTTCTCGCAGTGAAGGAACCGCCAGAAGGCCCTCGGTGCTGGACCTCAGTGTCCGGGCAGAATGATGGGGGCGGAGACGCTCCTTCAGATATACTGGACCGAGGCCATTTAGGCCTTTAAAGGTCAGCACCAACACTCTGAATTGTGCTTGGAAACGTACTGGGAGCCAATGTAGGTCTTTCAAGACCGGTGTTATGTGATCTCGGCGGCCGCTCCCAGTCACAGTCTAGCAGTCGCATTCTGGATTAGTTGTAGTTTCCGGGTCACCTTCAAAGGTAGCCCCACGTAGAGCGCATTGCAGTAGTCCAAGCGGGAGATAACCAGAGCATACACCACTCTGGCGAGGCAGTCTGTGGGCAAGTAGGGTCTCATCCTGCGTACCAGATGGAGCTGGTAAACAGCTGCCCTGGACACAAAATTAACCTGCGCCTCCAATGGACAGTTGTGAGTCCAAAATGACTCCCAGTCTGCGCACCTGGTCCTTCAGGGGCACACTTACCCCATTCAGGACCAGGGAGTCCTCCACACCCGCCTGCCTCCTGTCCCCCCAAAACAGTACTTCTGTCTTGTCAGGATTTAATCTCAATCTGTTAGCTGCCATCCATCCTCCAACCGCCTCCAGACACTCACACAGGACCTTTACCGCCTTCACTGGTTCTGATTTAAAAGACACTAGAACTTTTTTATTAGCAAAAGCATGAACTCCACAAGCTTGGCTGAGGGTCATGCCTTATGAGCAGAGCAGCTCGTTCCTGACGGTCTTCCACCATGAAAACCAGCTGCCAAGACTGAAAGTCCTCGCCACTTCACAGCTGCCTAAGACTCCTCCTTTCCAGGGTTTTCCCCAAGCAAAAGGAGACTGCGCCTTCATGCAGACACCCTCTTCTCTGCCCTTTTCATGCTCTCTTCTGGTTCTGGGAGACAAGGGGGGAATGGAGTTTGTTGCACCAAGATGGGGAGACACCCATGACTCTTCACCAGCTGGACTCATCTCTGCCTCTTCGCCTCCCTCTTCTCCTGCTTTAGCTTCTGCCTCTGATTCTGGACTGCTCTCTGCTACAGACTCCTCCCGCTCATTAAGTCCTGTTACCTCTTCAGTTTTTGACACCTCCTCCTCCCAGTCTTCTCCCTTTGACCACTCACCATCGTCCCACCACCACTTCCCGGGCTCTGAGCCTTCTTCCCTTGCTGGTTCCCCAGCTGCTTCCTAACACCATTTCCCTGCGTCCAACTAGTTCCATGACACCTACAGATGTAATGAGGCAGCGATTTCAGTCCCACTCTCTATTTATCACAGCTGGCACTGTTTCCATTCAGCTGCAGTTCGGCTTCTGCTAAACCCCATGCTATTTGTCTGCTTATGCCCGATCGCAACCGCAGTTAATGACATAATTAATTTCAGTGCAAGGAAAGTCAAAAACAATGCAGAAAAGAACGTAATAATTTACGTTGTACCACTCAAAAATAGGATCACTGTTGTATTTGAGCCAGTGGTCAAGGCGAGACATTGCGTGTGCTACAAATGTTCTGAGCCAACGTGTATCTAAACCCAGTACTGACATTAAGTGTATGTTTAAAGATATCTAGTACACAAGATGAGAGGCTAGGAGTATTTGTTGATGCGGACTGGGGGCGCTGCGTAGCAAGCAGAAAATCCACAAGCGGGATGGTAATGATGTTTGCCAATTCCATAATAGGATGGAGGTCAAAGAGACAGGGATTTGTCGCAACCTCATCCTGTGAGGCAGAATATGGGAGTCTGTCGCTTGCATGTAATGAAATCATGTAGCTTGTCCAGATACGAAAAGACCTAGATTGTAAAGTGGATTTGCCCATCCAAGTGTACGAAGATAGTCAATCATGCATTGTATTAGCGAGCTCGGAAATAATGAAATCCGCATCAAAACATATTGCTATTCGTCATGCAAAAGTTAGAGATTGTGTACAGAATGGTGTAATCAAACTGGAGTATTGTCAATCACAAGGTAATATAGCCGATTTGTTCATCAAGCCTTTGTCAACAACGTGTCATAACGAATTGATGACAAAACTGGGTTCATGTAAATAGTGTATACAGTGGTACCTCTAGTTGTGGACACGATCCGTTTTGGGGTGCTGTTTGCACCCTGAAAAGCCCACAACTAAAGCAGCGCTTCTGTGCAAGCACAGAGCGTGATAGAGCGCTTCTGCGCATGCACAAAGCATGTAGAACAATTTTTCACATGCGCGCACCGAAACCCAGAAGTATACACTTCCGGGTTTGCCGTGTTCGCAACCCGAAAAGCCGCAACGTAAAGCAAACGCAACAAGAGGTATAACTGTATATGTTTTTGCATTTAAGAAACAGAAGGGGTATCATGGCTTAAAATTAGCTGCTGTTTCTTTAATACAAGAGGAACTGAGTCAGCATGAGTCAGCGGCCTACAATTAATTGGTAAAGCCTGCATGACTCATGCAACCTTTTACTTACATATACCTGACATAGAGTGGTCATTGACTGTGTGTGGGTTGGGATGGTTGAAAGTTGGCCGAGTTTGGTGTGTGTAAAAGCTGTCGGTCATGGTCGGAGAAGAAGATTTTAAGAATAAATTCTGCAAAGTATTCTTTCTTTCTTTGTGCCGACTAGGGTCCGAGGACCAGGAAAAGGAAGCAAGAGCCTTTTTCCTTTTTCAAACACTGACATTGCAGACTTTAAGAAGCCAAATAGTATTTCATTCCTATCATTAAATTTGATTGCCACTGTTATGTACTGAGTTGAATAGGATCCAAAAGGCAGCAGTCTGATTGGTCCTAGAACAATAGGACCCAGAATGCAGCAGTCTGATTGGTCCACAGGAGCCACCCAATCCAACTCCAGGTGGAAGTGAATCCGCAACCTGATTGGCCTATAGGTGAATCCCGGAATTAGCCAATCACGTGGGGCCCATTGTGTAAATAATGTATACAAAGCAGACATTCTGAGGGGAACTTCCATTCCTCCTCACCACTATGAGCTGAATAAAGAACATGAAATCAACTCTTGACTCAGAGTATATTTCAGCCACACACACATACAACTGCTTACAAAAAGAATGAAGCAATAAAACATTCCGTACAACTATTTAAGACTTTTTAAAGAAAATTAAAAGCAGCTGCAAACTAAAAAGATATTAAAACCCTCCTTTCACAAAAAGAATAAAACAATAAAATAATTGGTAAAAAAACCCAACAACCTTAAAAACAAAACATACAAAAACAAAATCAACGATATGCTTAAAACACCCAGATGAAACCATCCAGCAACATTCTAGATATTTGGGTAGACTTGCCTAAGCAAAAATGTTTTTAGCAGATGCTGAAAAAATGACAGGGAAGGCACCTGTTTACTTATCGATCAACAGGCAGCAAGTTCCAGATGCTGCAAAACACAAAAATTGGTTTATTATAAACATGAAACAGATATTATGTGACATCTGTAGGAATCCTGGTTCTGTACATCCGAGTGGTTGAGTTGGCATCTATGGTGTAAGACCATCTCGCTGGCACAATAGTGAATGAAAGGAATTTCTGCTTGTATCAGTTGGTGTGAATTAAACTGGCAATTTCTGCTCACTTTCTGATGGACTTTCAATGGGTCTACTCTGAGTACAACTTAGCTGGCTAAAGCCAGTTGGTGTGAGGGCTGTCATGTTGAAACCCTGGCCTTGAAAACTGACATCTTCAGCACTGTTAACGGGAACTGTTGTAGACGAATAGATTAACCCAAAGCAAGCAGGAATCTCTGATACGGTTATTCCCAAGGAAATTGCTAAATTGCAATTTCCCCTGAACCGGAGAATAGGAAACGAACCGGAGAATAGGAAACATGGTGTTTTATAAGAAGTGACGAACCATTTGTACATTTATTTATTTATTTATTTATTACTTCCTGCTTTTTAAGGTAACTTCTGTTTACATTAGCCAACACTGGATGTTCACTCTTGGCTGCAGGAAGTGATTCTCCAAGAACAGATTACGCAATTCCTTGATAAATGGGTCTAAGGTCAAAGGCAATCATCTTGTCTCAGAGGAGCAATTGTTGGATTTCTAGAGCTTTTTAAAGAAAAGACACACAGACCAAAACCAAAACTCTCCATCGCAACTACAAAATTTAGTTGGGGTCCGTCTCCAGATTTTGCCAGAGGGATACAGGAACACAGGGAAATTGGAACTGCACAATTAAACAGTATTAAAATGCTCTGTCTCCGATGGCAACAAATCCACTTTTGAAAAAAGAAACAGACCTTTTGTGATTAGGATAGGAACGAGGAAATGCATCGAAAGGTGTGGGACGGGCAAATGGTTAATGGGAAGATGTACACATGTACCGCTAGCAAATTAAAATGGATACTTGTTTTCTCATATAATTTCTCTGCCAGCAAAGCAGAACAATTGCTCAATGCAAACTGGACATGGTCTAACCTCCGTGTAAGCTTTGTGGAAGGAGAAATGCTGAATAAATAGGTCATCTGGGGGAGCTCTGGGTTTCTCAGAGTGGAGAATTCTAATGGAGAGGCAGCGTTGCGTAGTGGTTAGAGTGTTGGACCAGGACCTGGGAGTCCAGAGTTTGAATCCTCACTTGGCCATGAAGCTCACTGGGTGACCTTGGGGGCCAGTCCCTAACAGTATGAGGCTCTCACTCTCAGGGTTGTGGGTTCGAGCCCCGCGTTGGACAAAAGGATTCCTGCAATTCATGGGGTTGGACTAGATGACCCTCAGGGTCCCTGCCAACTCTATGATTCAGAACAAGAGAAAAGTATTGAGAACCAAGGGGCCGGCACCCTGATTCTCTCTGCAGCAGGTGTGTCTCTGTCTGAGTACCAGGCGCTGGGAATCACAAATGAGGAGTGTGCTTTTGTGCTCAGATCCCATTTTCAGGCTTTCCTTCGAGGCATCTGCTTTGCGTGATTGAGCAAGGCTCCTCCGACGTGGAAACATGGGAGCGAGGTGGACACAAACATACAAATATATTAATAAAAAGTTGTCGTTGTTGTTGAGTTGTGTCTGACTCTTCATGACCCCATGGACCAGAGCACGCCAGCACTCTTGTCTTCCACTGCCTCCCACAGTTTGGTCAAACTCATGCTGGTAGCTTCGAGAACACTGTCCAACCATCTCGTCCTCTGTCGTCCCCTTCTCCTTGTGCCCTCCATCTTTCCCAACATCAGGGTCTTTTCCAGGGAGTCTTCTCTTCTCATGAGGTGGCCAAAGTCTTGGAGCCTCAGCTTCACGATCTGTCCTTCCAGTGAGCACTCAGGGCTGATTTCCTTCAGAATGGAGAGGTTTGATCTTCTTGCAGTCCATGGGACTCTCAAGAGTCTCCTCCAGCACCAGAATTCAAAAGCATCAATTCTTCGGTGATCAGCCTTCTTTATGGTCCAGCTCTCACTTCCATACATCACTACTGGGAAAACCATAGCTTTAACTATACAGTGGTACCTCGCAAGACGAATAATAATAATAATAATAATAATAATAATAATAATAACAATTTATTATTTGTACCCCGCCCATCTGGCTGTGTTTCCCCAGCCACTCTGGGCGGCTTCCATAGAAACCAAAAAACACTAAAATATCATACATTAAAAACTTCCCTGAACAGGGCTGCCTTAATATGTCTTCTAAATGCCTCGCAAGACAAAAACCCCGCAAGACGAAAGGGTTTTTGGTTTTTTGAGCTGCTTTGCAAGACGATTTTCCCTATGGGCTTGCTTCGCAAGACGGAAACATCTTGCAAGTTTGTTTCCTTTTTCTTAACACCGTTAATACAGTTGCGACTTGACTTCAAGGAGCAACTCATAGAACGCGGTGTGGTAGCCTTTTTTTGAGGTTTTTAAAGACTTTGGTGATTTTTGAAGCTTTTCCAAAACTTTCCCGACACCGTGCTTCGCAAGACGAAAAAAATCGCAAGACGACAAAACTCGCGGAATGAATTAATTTCGTCTTGCGAGGCACCACTTTACGGGCCTTTGTTGGCAAGGTGATGTCTCTGCTTTTTAAGATGCTGTCTAGGTTTGTCATTGCTTTTCTCCCAAGAAGCAGGCGTCTTTTAATTTCGTGACTGCTGTCACCATCTGCAGTGATCATGGAGCCAAAGAAGGTAAAGTATATATAAATGCCTATGGTTTCCAAGAGTTTTACCAAATGGCACTTGGGAAGGGGGTTGAGAAATAGGACCCTCAAAGCCTTGATGATTGTGCTGCCTGGGACTGATACAAGTCATTGTCCTCAGCGTCCTCCAGACGAAGGCTATCCTAAGTCAATCACCTTTCACCCAGCGCCAAGGGCAGCACCACAGACAGGGCAGGGGACTCTCAGCAATTGCCCTTCTCCAACAACAACAAAATGTTGCAATTTGGCAGCCAGGAAATGACAGTATGATTATGAGGCCTCCCCAGACAGTTGCTATTTTCGGTAGAATTCAATTAATTGCTAGGAAATTTAGGTTGCGCAATTCAAATGGATGTGTCAATCTTGTGCAGCAAACCCATTCCACCAGCACTCTGAACCAACAGCAGCAATAGACTCCTTGCAGTAAGGAAAGTGACAGGAAGATTGCACCGGGAAGGACAGGACAACATTGGCTTCATGTAACACCAGCTCACCTCCCAGCTAACTTTGTGCAAACAGATCTGGGCGAAGGCTCAATAAACAGGTCTGGAGGCAAACTATGTCAGAAGTGCAACCTAGGGGCACAATGTTTCTTTTACTAACTCCCCTCCTCGCTAGAGATTTCCCTAAGCAATCAGAGACTGTGCCCATGTGGAGTCTGCTCCACCTGTTTCAGCCCTCTTCTGGTTCTGGGAGACCAGCAGGTAGGGGAGATGGTTGCAGCAGGAGGTGGAAACACCGGTGACTTTTCACCCGCCAGACTCATCTCTGCCTCTTGGCCTCCCTCCTTTCCTGCTTCAGCTTCTGCCTCTGATTCTGGACTGCTCTCTGCCATAGACTCTCCCTGCCCGCTAAACCCTGTTACCTCTTCCGTTTCCAACACCTCCTCCTCCTAGTCTTCTCCCTCAGACCACTCATTGTTGCCCCATCACCACTCCTTGGGCTTTGAGCCTTCTTCCCTTGCTGGTTCCCCAGCTGCTTCCTAACACCATCTCCCTGCGCCCAACCAGACCTTTGCAGCTCCCATAATTCTTTGGGGGAAACTATGGTTATTTAAGGTGGCACCATCATGGTGCGAATGTCACTGTGCACTGACCCTGAATCTAATGATTCCCACTGCTAGCCGTTCCTTGGAGGAATCTATGACTGAGTAAAGTTCTATAATGGTATAAGAGTGTTTCAAAGGTGTTATGTGGCTGCGACCACAGCCAGCCTTAGAAGTGCTGAACATTATCAGGATCAGGCCCTGTGTACCAAGGCCCACGGTCCCTTGATGAAACGGTTCCTGGTCTTGAAATCACGTTGCTTCAATCTCACTGTTGCTCTGCATTGGCAGGAGGAAAAAATAACCCCAAAGAACTTCTCTGACAAATGAAATCTGGGACGGGTTATTTCAGCTGTAACAAGAAATCATTTGTTTAATGGCAAGCCCAGATGTGATGAGAGTGAAAGGGCTCAGGCTGTTTTAAGACGGCAATTCTTTCCTTCCTTTTTATGCTTTCAGAGAGATTTTACCTCATAGCCCCTTTCAGAGAGTGATCCAGATAAATCTGGAGTTTGACCCAGTTCTTCGATTAATAAACCTCCAGACTAGCTTCTGAGCTTTCCAAGGGGAGACATCCTGCCAACAACAAACGGGAAAATGGCCAAGAAGGTGAATGCTGGCTCTCTGTTTCAGTCATACCTGCATAATGGGCCGGATCTGACAAAGGAATCTACCTTAGTATTATTGACACTGACTGGCAGCTGCTCAAGACATTATGCTGCCCGAGGCAAAGGACAAGAAGTTGCCCCCCCCCCAATCCCTAGTTCTGTGTACAGAAGCCACCAGACTGGCTGTCGAATCCTAGGCCCCATCTGCGGTCCAGATTTAAAATAGAGTCACACCACTTTAAACAGCAATGGCTTCCTGCAAAGGATTCTGGGAACTATAGTTTGTTAAGAGTGCTGAGAGCTATTAGGAAACTCCTATTCCCATGAGGGGAATAGAGATTTCCTAACAAGCCTCAGCACCCTTTAGAAACTATAGTTCCCAGAATTCCTTGGGGAAAGCCATACTGTTTGACGTTATAGATGGGGCTTTCTGTTACAGACTGGGCTTTACTTCCACGCTGGTGGCCTCAGACACACCTGAAGCCAGCAGTGCAGAACAGACTGGACGGCCACCCAGCTCTGTCCTCCAAGGTTTCGCCAACTCTCCATGCCACAAATAGTTTGCCGCCTGAAGCAGCTGCCTCCCTTTGCCTAATGGTAGGGCAGGCCCTCGCTGAGTCAATCCCTTTCTTACAGCGCTTCTGGCACACTTGATTTCCACATCTTCTTCACTGTGCCTCAAAGGAAACACCTGCTGCATTGTATGCTTTTGGAAACAACGTGGTCTGTCTGCATTCTGCGGGAGGGATTCAGGCACATATCACGAAATTTAGGTTTGTGCAATAAAAGCGGCCTGACACCTTGTTGCAACAAATCTACTTAAACAAAGAAACAGGATGTGTGTTTTTTTAATAAATATTTTTATTCATTTTCCAAACAATTTTATACAGTCAACAAATATTTTAACACTCATTCTTCAATTTTTTGACTTCCCTCAGTTTCTCTGTCAATCTTTCGTAAAATTTCTATTTTGTTAACGCATTTCAAAACATAATATTGCCTTTTAGAACTCCTTTTCCTCTTACTCTCTTTTTTGCACTATTTCTTACTATCTCACAGAGTCTCTTCAAAACCAACAAGCGTTGTCTGTACATCACATATGTTTTTCAGATATTCTGTAAATCTCCCCCAGTCCTCGATAAACTTTTGGTCTTTCTGGTATCGAATCTTCCCAGTCAATTTGTCCAATTCTGCATATTCAGTCAATTTCCTTCTCCATTCTTCCACTGTTGGAATTTCTTCCTGCTTCCATCTTTGGGCCAGAAGTATCCTTGCAGCAGTCACTGCGTATTGAAACAGTTTACAGTCTCTCTTATTAATTTCATTTCCTACCATTCCTAATAGGAAGGCCTCTGGTTTTTTAACAAATGTATATTTCAACATCTTTTTCAATTCATTGTATATCATTTCCCAGAAGCCTTTCACCCTTTTACACTCCCACCACATATGATAGAAAGTACCTTCTTTTTCGTTACATTTCCAACACTTGTTGCATGTTTTGTACATTTTAGCCAGTTTAACTGGTGTTATATACCATCTGCAAACCATTTTCATTACATTTTCTTTCAACGCAGTACATGCCGTAAATTTTAACCTTTCATTCCATAATTTCATCCAGTCATCATACTGTATATTATAACCAAACTCTCTTGCCCAATGTATCATTACTGCTTTTACCTCTTCATCTTTTGTATGCCACTCCAGCAACATTTTATACATTTTAGACAGATTTTTATACTCATTATTCAATACCTCCACTTGAAATTTTGATTCTTTACCTTCATAGCCACATATTTTGCAATCTGAAACAGGGTGTGTTTGCAGTTAGGAAAGTGGGGGGTGAAGGAATAATTAATGGGGCGATGTACAGTATAAACAACCCATTGGGAAATCAGGATGACTGCAGGATTTTATCCTTGTATAACCTTCCCCACAAGCAAATCAGAACAATCTGCTCAGCTAGACTGGCTATATTCCCACCTCTGCAGGGTTTTGTATGAGTACAAAAGGGCTGCGCAACAGATAGGCATTGTCACTTTTGACCTTTAGGTGTCTCTTGGAAACCCTTTAA
Source organism: Podarcis muralis (assembly GCF_964188315.1). Lineage (NCBI taxonomy): Eukaryota > Metazoa > Chordata > Lepidosauria > Squamata > Lacertidae > Podarcis > Podarcis muralis. The sequence goes on from NC_135668.1 coordinate 46,913,286, forward strand.
TGCTGACAAGCCTTTGTGTCTGTTTTAATTGGCATTTTTGATTACCCGGTGACCTTAATGACTATCTGTATTTCTATTTTTTTAAGGCAGAATTATGTTGACGGGTTTATGACAAGGCAGTAGAGGAATACTCTGATAAATAGAGTAAGGAAAAAATAACAGCTTATCGGCTGACTATATTCACAGACCTTTCTGCAGCCTGTAATCCCTGATCCAGTATTAGCTCTCCTGGGTATTGAAAGCAATTGAGATACCTCACTTGGTTCGCAAGGAGCTGCTAGCTCTGCTGCTGGCTGCAACCAGGTGCAACATTGCCTAATGATGGAAGCAAAGGCACCAACTCCCAAGGGACCAGTTCTTTTGCCCCCCAATATTTTTTTTGGCGGAGATGAGCTGCCGAAGCACCGCTGCCGCCATGTTCGGCTCTGCCCCCTGGCTCCTCCCGACGCCCCGACGCTGCACAATGCCCCAACACCATTGTCCGCCCCCCCAATCTTCTCTGCAACTTGGCACCTCTAGTTGGAAGCCCATATCAAGCTCTTCTAGGGATGGATGGTTTGGGTTAGTGTGGGGCATGGCCTTGGCTGAGCATTCGACTGAGCTTCACAGGAGACTTCATAGTGGCATTTGAAAACAATACCATTTTGATACCCATTTGCATGCTTCATAAATAAAAACAGCACACTTCATAGGCCCCCAACAACACCTGCCTCTATGTGGTGATGCTACCTTATTGATATGTGCTCTGACTTCCAAAACTCTGTTTTATTATGACGTTTGCAGAAGCCGACCAAACCTTCTGTTCGTTTTATTCCAGCTGCCATAATGTGCTCCACACAGTTGCCGTGCTTTGCTTCTTTATTGTTTGCATGCTGGGTTGTTGTTGTTTTTTTGAAAACCCAAAAAACGTTATGCTTAAAAATAAATGAATAAGGGGGTAAACCGGTTATTTGGAGAGGCCTTTAATTGCTCGCTTGCACTGATGCATCGTTTGAAAGCTCACAGTTTTGGCAAAGTGACTTTTCCATAGAAGGTAACCCTGGAGACAAACAAGCCCTCTGCTGTTCAGGGAACCTTATCAATTTTGATGGAAAGCTCCACAGGACTACAACTCACATCATCCCTGGCCATTGGCCATGCTGGCTGGGGAGGGATTGATGGGGTGGTGGAGGCATCCGACATCTGGAGGCCACCAGATTCCCCAGCCCTGGCCTATAACTAGTAGGAGTTGGTCCTATAACCAGTAGGAGTTGCTTCAGCTGGTCCTCAGCCAGCCCCCACCTGTCTGCCTTCTCACTAGGGTTGGCAGGCCTCTAGGTCTGACCTGAAGCCTCCAGGTTTGCATGGCCCCCTCCAGGTGACGGGCACAAGGCTTGAATCTCTAGGTGGCCGAGGGAGCCTTTAATTTTAAGAATTATTCAGAAGACTGTGCATGCAGCTTGCATGCTTCAGCCTGGCAGGAGCTGGCTGCAAATTATAGCATAGACCCTCCAGAGTGGGTTCTGCCCTCTTACACTCCCCTCTCCCAATTAACCTCCGTCTCCAGGGGATTTCTCTGTAACATCACCAGGGGCCTCCCCAGAGTCTCAGGTTTGGGCTCTGAAATCTCAGGGTCTGGGATGCTGCTGGCGTGACAACTCTACTTCTTGGCCCACTGACTATCAGCTTCCTCCTTCTTGGTCTCATCCCAGCTTTGCCTTTCCTTGGTTCCAGAGCCACCTCCTTCTGCCCTGCCCATCTCAATGGGCACCAGCCAGCCCCTGCGCTGTGACTGTTCACTCATTCCGGTTTGCACAGCAATCTGTTCCTGAAACAGTTTTTTCCTTTCTGGTAGAAGGAAATTCCTTTCATTGCCTTTGGCATGTCGGGGGAAGAAGAAGGCAGCTGTAGGATGTGTGCCAGATCCTGTTTGTACGCTGGCCAGAGGAGAACAGAAGCCATACTGCATAAATAAAGCAGAAAGCATCGGGGTTTCTCTGGAACCGCTCCTAACACATTGCCTCCCCTGGTCTTTCCAAAGAATTTTTCGTTTCACTCAGAAAAGCAGTTCTTTATTTATGCATTGCAGTTCCACTTCTGTTGCAGGGAATCCAGGAGGCTTACTAGGCCCGACAGGGGTTAGCAATGTGGTGCCCACATGCATTCAATGTATCTACCAGTACCATCAGTAAATAACGCCTCGAAAATCCACCATGCACAAAAAGACTGTTTGGGTCTTCCTGCTTAGCTCCTGCTTACAGTGTCTTGGCGTCTCCTGCATTGACTATATCGCTATAAACATGCCCACATTTCACTGTGTGACAGGACTGGGCCTCCTCCTTCTTTCTGCTTCTGAGTAGGCCAGAAGTTCAAAGTGTGAGGGTGGCGGTGCCTAACACAGTTGACTCCCCCTGCCCCACTGGGGGGGGTGGGGCTGATGCAAGGAGCATGTCAACGCACCAATCCGTGGTCCTGTTCTCTGATTCTGCTCTTTTAGATGTGGCGGCCATTTTGTACCATGCCACAGACCCTGTGGTAGCCATTTTGCGGCTGGCGCCCACAACGTTGCCTCAAAATCCCACATCCGCCCAGTGGCCCAAATAGCTCAGCGACCTCTGACGTACTGTACCTTTCCACCCTGCCCTTGCTCTTCAGAGAATTTTAACCGTAAGCGGAGTTAAAACAGAGGATCCACCCAACACTTTAATGCATGGCCTAGCCCTATCATTGGGCAGCTTGAGGTGACTTCCTCAAGCAGCAGATGCTGGGGCAGGGGGAGTGGGCACCCCCTCGGCTCCTGCTCCTATATCCTTCCATTGGAGGACAGAGCTGTGTGTGTCCCATATACCTTTTCCCGAGCCCCCATAACTAAACCGTGACTCTTGGAATGCAGGGGAAATGGTGGACCACCTCTGGCCCTCCTACATGGGCCCAACCATGGAGGAACAATCTCTCTTCCCACATTCTGCCCCTGTGTTTCATAAATGAAGAGCATCCCCTTCTTCCTACTCTTGCTATATTTCCAGCGCAACTCTTTCAACATCCCAAGGAACAAAATTTCTATCCCCCATCTCTGTGATCCGGTTAGCAAATACATGGCTATTGGCGGTTGTGGACACCTTCCCGCACCCAGCAGAGACAGGAATGGTGTGGAGAACATCATTCTGGGAGCTTATCCTGTGGGATGTAAAAACGTATTGCAGTCAAATACAACATTCCTACAATGCACATGCTGGGGAATGCTTTGTATCACTCAGGAGAAAACTTCCTAGTTCCTCCTGAGCAGGGACAGACTTCCTTTGCAGGTGATTTAATGTGGGCATGGCCTCTTCTTGGGCAGAGGAGCACATGGCCTCCATGTTCTGCTCTGTGTGTTCTCCATTTTGTGTTCCTAAGAGTTAGGAGAAGTGACTGCTGAGTTCCCTTATGGCATAGTTCACATAGTTATATGTTGTTCTGTAAATTAAGTCTGCCTTCAGGGATCTTGTTGTGAACTGGAGGATTGTAAGTAAACTAGTTTTATGTTAACTTTAACCAGACGGTCGTGTCTATTCTTTTAGGAGGGATATAAAAAGGGAAAGCAGGAATCCTAAATAGTGAGACGAGCCTGCAACTAGTTAACCGCTGTGTAATTTAAAAGGGGGATTGTTTAACAACTCTGCTGAGTCATAGAACTTGCTGACACAAGTTAGGAAGGATATCATAAAATAATATATCCTCTCCTGCCTCACTAAACATCCCTACATATTTGATATTCAGGAGGAGGACATATTTCACCTCTGAGGTTGCACATTCCCCCAAAACTCCAGAGTGAAGTGAAGGCTGTTGTGACTCAGTTCTCTCTTCCTGGGAAACAGCCCTTCTTCACTCTCAAACGCACTGATAGAATTTAGGCAGCTTTTACACGAACCCTGAATAGATATAGATAGATAGATAGATAGATAGATAGATAGATAGATAGATAGATAGATAGATAGATGATAGATAGATAGAGTGGTACCTCTGGTTAAGTACTTAATTCGTTCCGGAGGTCCGTACTTAACCTGAAACTGTTCTTAACCTGAAGTACCACTTTAGCTAATGGGGCTTCCTGCTGCTGCTGCGCCACCGGAGCCCGATTTCTGTTCTCATCCTGAAGCAAAGTTCTTAACCTGAAGCACTATTTCTGGGTTAGCGGAGTCTGTAACCTGAAGCATATGTAACCTGAAGCGTATGTAACCTGAGGTACCACTGTAGATAGATAGATAGCTGTTGCTAATTCCCTTTCTCTACAATCTCCATTCACTCTGGCTGGGGTGTAAAGCTTTCCCGCCCCTGAGCAGGCCTGCAAGAAACATGGTTCCTCGCAGCAGGCTTTCTGCCCAAATTCTCCTCCTTCTTCTATAGCCTTGTCACATCTTGACAATCGCTGGGCCTGTTTGGAAAACTTGGAAACCAACCTCGACCATAGCTGTCAACGTTTCCCCCTTTTTAAAGGGGAATTCCCTTCTTCCGATAGGATTCCTCGCAAGAAAAGGGAAAAGTTGACAGCTATGACCTCGACCCAATTTGCTCAGATGACGGTCATCTGGCAACTCCGCCGAAAGCAAAACCCTGCTGTGCTGTCCTACACCCCCTAGCCAGGCTTTTGGGCTCCAGTATCTCTTCTGCCTTGCCACAAAAGTCCATACGGCTGGAAAAACCCTTAATGTTTTCCAGTAAAACAGTCATTTTCGCTTTCTACCCAGCTCTGCTGTTTACTTTGCATTGTCATCTTAAATCAACAACAAACGGTCTTTTTCTGACCCAGGGCTTTTCAAAAGTGTCTTGAAGACAATCTGCAAATTACCGTATTTTTCCGTGTATAAGACACCCCCATGTATAAGATGACCCTTATTTTTTAAAACCCCAAATTAAGTTGTTTAGCTTTTTTGGGGGGTGGGGAGGTCACTCCCACCAGTCGCTCACCCGCCTGCCCACCGCTGCTGATTGCTTGTCACAGCCACTGCCGATCACACACCTTGCCTCAGCCACCAATCACCTGCACGCTTTGCTACAGCCGCCAATCGCCTACTCAGTTGCCGCAGCCACCAATCACCTGCCCAATCACTGCTACCAATTTCCTGCTTGCTGCTGCCATTAATCACACATCCCCCCCTCTGCATTCACTATCTGTGTATAAGACGACACCCAATTTTTGCGTAATTTTTTATAGCAAAAAGCATCGTCTTATACAAAGAAAAATAGGGTACGTTTTATTGACACCAAAATCATTAGCTCTGAGTCTTTGTTTCTTAGTCCTGCTAAATCACCGCCCCTTTGTATTTTGCTCCTGTTTTCTTCCCTGGGGTCGGGGGACTGGGGCCATTAGGATTCCCTCCCCCCCCCCATTGCAAAGAGCAGGGTGTATTTGTGTGTGTGCTTGTGTGTTTTGTTTTTTAGTTGGGGCTGCAGTGCTGGCAAGACAGAAGGTGGTTAGAAAACTGCACAGCAGGACTGTTGTATAAAAATAAAAGCAATAAAAGAACCAGGACACGGTGATTGTCACCACACACTTTAGACTGTTGCGTAATTTGGCTCTCAGATATGGATTTAAGAGAAGTGGCCAAAGTTCTGAAAAGAGAAAGAGAAACAATCAAAGGAATTTTCGTGCCAAGGAAAGGTTGGAAGCCTTTGTGCACCGTGGGGTGTCGAGAAACTGAACGGTAGTGCTGTTATCTAATGTTAGCCCTACTCAGAGTAGACCTATTGAAGTTAACAGGCATGACTAAGTTGGGCTCTTTGGTTTCGGTGGGTCTACCCTGCATAGGGCCTAGCTGGAGAGAACGCGTGGGAAGCTGCCATTGGTTTGTCTAGCCTAGTGTTGTCTCTTCTGATTGGTGCCAGGGCTTCAGGGTCTCCAAGCAAACTAGGTCTTTCTCTTCCAAGGTGAGGAAGTTGCCCCCTCCCCACCAAGAGAGGAGCATTCAACCCAAAGTCAAGTACGCAGAATCAGCCGAGTTGCAAAACATGATCCAGAAATAAGTCCAGGAAACAGTCTGACACCAGTATGTCAACACGAGAACGGGGCCTTTTTTGCGGTGGCTTCCTTTTCACACATTTTTCCTGGTGCTCCATTTAGGCAAGCAAGAGGTGTTATCAGAGCTCAAGGACACATTGCAGCTAGGCATAAACATTCAAGGAGGGAGCGGCGGAGGGCCAGTGAGGGGTATGGCCTGCGGAGAGTCCCGAGGGCCAGAAAGGGAGACTTGGAGGGCCGCATTGGGTCCACCCAGGCCTGAGGCTCACTGCCTTGTGCTACCTGCTCTTTTTAACTGGTTGAAATATACTGGGAGTCGAGAGTGGATCTCATGCTCTTTATTCAGCTCATAGTAATGAGGAGGAATGGAAGTTCCTCCAGAATGTCTGCTTTACATACATTATTTACACAATGGGCCCCACGTGATTGGCTAATTTCGGGATTCACCTGTAGGCCAATCAGGTTGCGGATTCACTTCCACCTGGAGCTGGATTGGGTGGCTCCTGTGGACCAATCAGACTGCTGCATTCTGGACCCTATTGTTCTAGGACCAATCAGACTGCTGCATTCTGGACCCTATTGTTCCAGGACCAATCAGACTGCTGCATTCTGGACCCTATTGTTCCAGGACCAATCAGACTGCTGCCTTTTGGATCCTATTCAACTCAGTACATAACACTGGTGATGCTGGAGACTCAACCCAGGAACTTCAACATCTGCTCTACCACTGGGCTGCAAGACTTTCCCGGAAAAGGAGGCTTCCCCTTGTTGAGCTCACTTCCTCATCTTTGGAGAAAGGTGCTCAGAGTTGGATCTTCCACTTTCCCTTGTCAAAGAATCCCATGAACAGAGGGGTTTCCGCCTCTCCCTCTCATGACAGGAGGTCGCCCACCAAAACGGAAACTGGCAATAAGTTGAATAAGCACTCGCTGCCCCCATCTTGTTGAAACGGTATGAGGTTTTTTAAAAAATAGCAACAGAAGAAAACACTCATGGCCAACTGCCCTTCTCCCTCTTCCCATTTTATCCTCTTTCCAGGGCAAGAAGCCTCTGAATGTCTAGGAATCACTGTCAAAGAGGCTGCTAAGTCCTGCTTTTGGGATTTGCAATGGGCATCTTGCTGACCACTGCGAGGGCAGGGTGCCAGTCTCAGTTGGCCACTGGCCTGATGCAGCCGGCTCTTATTGCATTCTTATAACACCGGTCCTGAAAGACCTACATTGGCTCCCAGTACGTTTCCAAGCACAATTCAAAGTGTTGGCGCTGTCCTTTAAAGCCCTAATCAGCCTCAATCCTGAAGGAGCGTCTCCACCCTCATTGTTCAGCCCAGACACTGAGCTCCAGCTCCGAGGGCCTTCTGGCGGTTCCCTCCCTGCGAGAAGCGAGGTTACAGGGAACCAGGCAGAGGGCCTTCTCAGTAGTGGTGCCTGCCCTGTGGAATGCACTCCCATCTGATGTCAAGGAAATAAACAACTCTCTAACTTTTAGAAGACATCTGAAGTCAGCCCTGTTTTAAGGAAGTTTTTGATGTTTGATGTTTTATCGTGTTTTTAACATTCTGTTGGGAGCCGCCCAGAGTAGCTGGGAAAACCCAGTCAGATAGGAAGGGTATGAATATCTTCTTCTTCTTCTTCTTCTTCTTCTTCTTCTTCTTCTTCTTCTTCTTCTTCTTCTTCTTCTTCCAAGGGCCTAGGACTTGCTGATCAGAAGGTCGGTGGTTCAAATCCCCGTGATGGGGTGAGCTCCCACTGCTCTGTCCCAGCTCCTGCCAACCTAGCAGTTCGAAAGTACATCAAACTGCAAGTAGATGAATAGGTACCACTCTAAACGGCGTTTTCGTGCGCTGCTCTGATTCACCAGAAGCGGCTTAGTCATGCTGTCCACATGACCCGGAAGCTGTTCGCCGGCTCCCTTGGCCAGTAAAGCGAGAAGAGCACCACAACCCCAGAGTCATCCGCGACTGGACATAATGGTCAGGGGTCCCTTTACCTTTACCTTTTCCTTGCAACGACCTTGTGAAATAGTCAAAACAAAAAAAATTCTGTGTATCTGAAGAAGTGTGCATGCACACGAAAGCTCATACCAAGAACTAACTTAGTTGGTCTTTAAGGTGCTACTGGAAGGAATTTTTTTTGTTTTGACTATGGCAGACCAACACGGCTACCTATCTGTAACTTGTGAAATAGGACAGGCCACCCATGAAACTCTGTGGCTGAGTGGAGATTTGAAGCAAAATGTCCAACACGATACGCCAGAGGTTGGCAATCCGTGACCTTCCTGGTGTCATTAGAAGTCCTTTCAGCTTCAGCCAGCTTGACATATGGCTAGGGATGATGTGGTCTGACAACACAGAATCATAAAACTGTCAAGTTTGGATGGGGTCCTGAGGGGCATCTAGTCCAACCCCCCCTGAATTGCAGGAATCTCAACGAAAGCATCAGTGACAGGTGGCCATCCAACCTCTGCCCAAAAACGTCCACTGAGGAAGAGTCCACCACGTTCTTAAGGGGTCCATTTCAGTGCTGAATGGTTCGTATTGCCAGAAACTGCCTTACCACAAGTTAGGCCACCAGCCCATGCAGTTCAGAGTCGTCTACACAACACTGACAGCAGCTCTCCATGATTTCAGGCAGGATTCTGCCATCCCTACCGAGAGACACCGGGGATTGAACCCGGGACTTTCAGCATGGAAGCAGAGAGTGGGATAAATGTAGACAATACCTAGATGATTACTGTAAACACCTGAAATCTTGGGCAGGCCTTGAATGACTCCTGCATTGTGACACAACTTATGGAAATAACGGATAAATATAAACTAGGTATTATTCAATATGCAGTTAATACAGAAATGCAGAGGACCCATGTTGGGCTGGAGGGAAGCCTCAATACTTCATTATACAGTGGTACCTTGGGTTACAGATGCTTCAGGTTACAGACTCCGCTAACCCAGAAATAGTACCTTGGGTTAAGAACTTTGCTTCAGGATGAGAACAGAAATCACATGGCGGCGGCGCAGCAGCAGCAGCGGGAGGCCCCATTAGCTAAAGTGGTGCTTCAGGTTAAGAACAGTTTCAAGTTAAGAACGGACCTCCAGAACAAATTAAGTTCTTAACCCGAGGTACTACTGTACAACTTTACTTCATTTCCAACACTTCAGTATTTCTTTTGTGTATATTTCGGATGGAGAAGGATATCTGTGATGTATTTTTGAAACCAATGAAGATCAAAACGCACACACACAAAAAGGAAAGCGGATAATCTTCCACAGAGCCACAGCCCTTCCCCAAACAACGGCGTTTCATGTTCTTGACAGGAAAGCTCTGTCTTAGATAGCAGCCTTTGCGGCACTCTTGTCCCAAGACGAAGGCCTGGGAGTCAGAACACCCTCCACCCCAGACACATGCTGAGGGTCACACGTCTTGAGGCGACGGTGACTTAGAGATCTCAAAATTCAACCAAATCGGTTGGTTTCCTTTTAAAAATAACACCCCTTTAGCCAGAAACGGGTCTGGTTCGGCCTTTCATTTCTCTTTTACTGTTAAAGGAACAATAGGAGTGGGGGTAAACATCCATTTTCTTATGAATACACCATTGATGGTTGTATCACATTGACAGACGGGAAGAAAGCAAAAGGTGGAAACTCCCTACCTCACTTCTCCCAAATTCTTCTTTTGCAATGAATTGTCTGGCTACTATTACTAACTCAACTTCACTTCTCTGATTCATTGGCTAGCAAGAATCGCACTTCCTTCTTCGGTAAATTCCAGAGGTTGTAACGTAGCAGATGGGCAAAGATGGCTGAGGAGTTGGGGAAAGGGCTGACCTCACTTCTGCCATGGACTCGCTGTGCATGTCCTTGGGGCAACATGTTCTCTATGCGCCTCAGTCTTCCTGACTGTAAAGTGGGATCATTTCCATCTTTCTTCACAAGCCTGGACACAGCAAAGGTCTGCCTGTAGAGAGATGCTCTGCCGCTGAATGATGACCCTTTCCTATACTAGGAACAAAAAAACTTAAGGTCACGGCCACTGGTCCCATCACCTCCTGGCAAATAGAAGGGGAAGAAATGGAGGCAGTGAGAGATTTTTACTTTTTGGGGCTCCATGATCACTGCAGATGGTGACAGCAGTCACGAAATTAAAAGACGCCTGCTTCTTGGGAGAAAAGCAATGACAAACCTAGACAGCATCTTAAAAAGCAGGAGACATCACCTTCAGGGAAGTTTTTAATCTGTGACATTTTACTGTATTTTTGTTTTCTATGGAAGCCGCCCAGAGTGGCTGGGGAAACCCAGCCAGATGGGCGGGGTACAAATAATAAATTATTATTATTATTATTATTATTATTATTATTATTATTGCCAACAAAGGTCCATATAGTTAAAGCTATAGTATAGTTAAAACTAACCATACATCAGTAGTGATGTATGGAAGTAAGAGCTGGACCATAAAGAAGGCTGAAGAATTGATGCTTTTGAAGTATGATGCTGGAGGAGACTCTTGAGAGTCCCATGGACCGCAAGAAGATCAAACCTATCCATTCTGAAGGAAATCAGCCCTGAGTGCTCACTGGAAGGACAGATCCTGAAGCTGAGGCTCCAATACTTTGGCCACCTCATGAGGAGAGAAGACTCCCTGGAAAAGACGCTGATGCTGGGAAAGATGGAGGGCACAAGGAGAAGGGGACAGCAGAGGACGAGATGGTTGGACAGTGTTCTGGAAGCTATGAACATGAGTTTGACCAAACTGCGGGAAGCAGTGGAAGACAGGAGTGCCTGGCGTGCTCTGGTCCATGGGGTCACGAAGAGTCGGACACAACTAAACGACTAAACAACAACAAATACTAGGAACATAGGAAGCTGTCTTATACTGAGCTAGGCCATTGGGTCCATCTAGCAATGGTGGACCTTGGTGGTTCAAATTTCAGTGGTGCCCGGTGCAATGCTCAAATCTCCCCCCACCTCTCATCTGTCATGGACTGGTTGGACACAGAGGAATAGTGGGAGGAAGCAGCTGGGGAACCCCCAAGGGTAGAAGGCTCAGAGCCTGGGCAGTGGTGGTGGGACGATGGCGAGTGGTCAGAGGGAGAAGACTGGGAGGAGCTGATGTTGGAAACTGAAGGGGTAACAGGACTTAGTGAGTGGGGAGAGTCTGTGGCAGAGAGCAGTCCAGAATCAGAGGCAGAAGCTGAAGCAGGAGAGGAGGGAGGTCAAGAAGCAGAGAGGAGTCAGGCTGGTGAAGAGTCACAGGTATTTCTCCCTCTTGCTGCAATAAGCTCCCCTCCCCGCTTGTCTCCCAGAACCAGAAGAGGCATGAAAAGGGCGGAAGAGAGGTTGGCTAAATGCAGGCACAGTCTCCGATTACTTGGAGGAAACCCTGGAGAATGTGCCCAGGATAACACACAAGCACATGGCAGGATGTGTGGGGCTGGGGCTGATGAGTGCTGTAGTTAGCGAGGAAGGAGAAAGTTTATTCAGTTAGCCTTTTCAGTGGCACCTCGGGTTAAGTACTTAATTCGTTCCGGAGGTCCGTTCTTAACCTGAAACGGTCATTAACCTGAAGCACCACTTTAGCTAATGGGGCCTCCTGCTGCTGCCGCGCCGCCGGAGCACAATTTCTGTTCTCATCCTGAAGCAAAGTTCTTAACCTGAAGCACTATTTCTGGGTTAGCGGAGTCTGTAACCTGAAGCGTATGTAACCTGAAGCGTATGTAACCTGAGGTACCACTGTACTAAGTCTCACTTTCTGAAACAAGAAGAAAACTGAAACAGAGCCATCCTTCAAGATCCGCGGGTCTCTGAATTTTACAGTGCCCTTCTCCAGCCAAGCAACGTGTACAAAACTGCTCATATTATATTAGTAAAATAAGCATGTAACCGTGCACTATATGAGGGGAAATTGATTTGCAAAAATGTGCTTATTAGGCTGAATTGGTGAGGAAAGGTTGGGAATTAAAGTTAAGATGGGGGTGTGGGGTGTGAGAGAGGAACCCAAACTGGCAGAGTCAAAACGTCTGCAGGGCACCAGGCTGAGGAACAGTGCTTTAGAATGTTTTTTTTTTTTTTTTTGCATTTGTATCTCACCTTTTCCTCCAAGACGTTTGAGGTGTTGCATATGGTTCTCTCCCTCTGCATTTAATCGCCACCACAACCCTGTGAGGTAGGTTAGGCTGAGAAAAGCAGTGGTTGGTCCCCAAGGCCACCCAGTGAGGATTCGAACCCAGGCCTCTCCCAGGTCCTAGCCTGACACTCTAACCACTGCACCACACTGTCTCTCTGGGCAAAGCATTAGGAAAGGCCGCAGCTGTCAGATAAAGGGGAGAAAGAGAATCCCAAAATGAGCGAGGTGGTGTGGGGTGAAGTGTAACCTCAAGGTGAAACAGCATCTCTCATCGGTAATGCTATTTTTTTATTATTATTATTTTTTTGCGTTTTTGAGGCCTTGGCCTCCGAGGTGTCACAGAGAAAGAGACACCTTTTGATGAGAGATTCGCACTTCAAAGATGTTGGCTGGTGTATTAAGCCACCAAAATATTTCCTGGAGAGACAGAGACGGAAAAGCTGAAAGTACCACAAAGTATTCTTAGAAACTGGGGGTGGACCTGGCCAAGTGTAGGAGGCTTCAGACAAATTTGGAGCAGCAACGCATGTGCTCCACTCTCCTGCCCCGAAGAACTCAAAAAATCTGATTATAACTAAAAACTGGCCAGGTACATTCCAAAGACAGATCGGCAAAGGGCCCTTTTGCTATAATCCATCATATTTTCGGACCACTGAATTCCAGTAATAGCCATTTGCTGCTGTTGTGTCAGCTATAGGTTACATGTGGAACGGCAGGGGATTTTCAACACTCTCAGCGTTGCCACATCCTTTCTACATATTAATATTAATATTATTTGCTAGTCACTTTATCTTGCCCAGGGCAACCCAAAGCAGCTGACAACAGACAGACAACCCCCACCCCCAAAAATACATTAAAATCGAAAGGAAAATAGAAATACAGTAAGAACACCCAGCCCACTTCTAAAAGCCACAGGTAGTTAAAGGCCAGAGGCCTCCCTGGTCATTTTTGCCTGGCACCCAAAGATATGTGGCAAAGGCACCAGGCGAACCTCCCAGGGGAGAGCATTCCACAAATGGGGGAGCCACTGCAGAAAAGGCCCTGTTGTTGTGTTGCCACCCTCCAGACGTCTCATGGAGGAAGCAAGGGCCTCAGATGATGACTGCAGTGTCTGGGTCGGTTCATAAACACACAGGGCCACTACTATTGTTAGGCAAAAGATGTCATAAGGGTGGTGTTAAAAAAAAAAGAATTAAAAAGAATTTTGCTGCTACGCTGCTCCCTTGAATGGACTCAAATGCGACTCTCCTTGAGATGACTTGTGTGTGTGTGTGTGTGGGTCGCTTTCTGTTCCACTCTGCAGCTGTTTGCTGTAAACAGCCCCTTTGACGGCTTTTGCTTTCTCCTCTGTGCTCCCTCTTAGTGACCCATCACGACCTGCCCCCCCCCAGTTAGCTTTTTTGCTTTATCAGACCTTTTCCCCTCCCTTTTGCATTCTAACCATATCAGAGTTTCACAGCCAGACCCTCCAAGTGTCCCTGTTTTCCATGAACAGTCCTAGATTTACAGAAGCCGTCCCAGATTTACAGAAGCCGTCCCAGTTTTTATGATTTGATCCCAGAATGTCCCACTTCGCCTTAGAATATCCCTACTTTCATTGGAGAAATGTCGGAGGGGATGAAGTTATGCTGTAGAGGGTCAGGTTTTTTTGAGTAATCTGGCTGTTCACCATCGTCCTTCACATCTCTGAGTTTGTCCTTCCGGGGACTTGCTCTCCCTTTTCCATTTCTTATCTCCTTCATCACTTGCGTCTTATATTTCTTTAATTTTAATTTTAGGCCCATTGTTTCTGCTGAGTTGCACGACTTGGTTCCAGTGATTTTATCGCTTGCCTTGTTTCTTTGCTCCATTGGCATTATGTGAGTTTTATACATCAGAAGGGGAAAGCTCAAGAGCGAGCACTAAATTATAATAAATAAGGTGACTAATGGGTCCCGTCTCCCTGCTTGGATGCGCTCAATAAGGTGGGCACTCCTGGCCACTGAACCCCCATCCCAGGGATCAAGGGGTGAAACACAGCCCATTTCCCAGAGAACCAGACACTGAGGCTCCTCCAGCCCATGTTCCAGAAAATGATGTCAGCCACAACTGCATCCCCAGGAGCAAATAAAACCAGCCTCCTCAATAATAGCTATTCAGCTCTGTCTTCACGTCCATATTTTCCCTCCCAAAGCATCACAGGGCAAAAGCCTTTATTGACAAGTAAACTGGGAAAATGGGGGGAGGGTGTTTCTTGGAATCAATATGCGGTATTTCACAATGGAGATATATCACAGGCTGGCCGGTCAGATAAGCTACTCAGGGAACTTGCAATCAGATAAATAATTGCAAGCTGTAACATGGAAATGGTTGGCGTGGCCAAGCCATTTAAACCAGTAGAACTCTTTGGACAACGATGTGGGCTCTTTCTTTCTTTCTTTCTTTCTTTCTTTCTTTCTTTCTTTCTTTCTTTCTTTCTTTCTTTCTTTCTTTCTTTCTTGATGTTCACTTTGCTTTTCCTGCAGCTCCTCCACAAATGCATTAAAAAATAAAAAGAGTTTTGCTGCTCGCTTCTCCCTTGAATGGACTCAAATGCGACTCTCCTTGAGATGACCTCTGTCTTTGTGTGTGACTGCAAGACAAGGTTGCTTTCTGTTTCACTCTGCAGCTGTTTGCTGTAAACCGTCCCTTTTCTCCTCCCCTCCGTAGCTTTCGCTTTCTCCTCTGTGCTCCCTCCTAGTCACCCGCCGCAACCTGTCCCCATTTAGCTTTTTTGTTTATCAAACCTTCTCCCCCTCCCTTCTGCGTTCTAACCAGATAAGAGTTTCACAGCCCTTTTCTCTGAAAGAAAAGCATTCTGGGAAGGCCATCTAATCTCTCATCTCTGGAGCAGGGCGCTGTGTTTTCTCTGCAAGGGGCTCCTTTCTAGGAAATAAGCCAGGAAGCCACAGAGTCATAGGCAGCAGAGTTTGGCACTTTGTCCATTTAGTTCAGTGACGCCGACTAGGCGCTCCCACTGCTGCTTGTGTTGCTCATCAACCCTGCCTACCTTCACCCCTCCATGCCAACCCCCACCTCCTCCATTCGCACTGCACCCAAGCCCCCTCAGCTGCTTCAAGACCCACCCATATCCTCACAACTCTTTCTGCACACCCATAGCCCCTCTGTGCCTCTCCATTCCTGCTTCACTCAAACATCTGCTGTTGTTTAAAACTGCCATTTCGAAACCTGCCGTCTCTTTCGCTCCCTTCCCCTGACTTCATGAGAATCCAGGATTGTGGTGCGGCACCACAAGTCCTCCAACGGGGGTGTGTGTGTGTGTGTGCTTTGATTTCATGCAAATCCCCGATTGTGATGCGGCACAGCAAGTCCTCCGACGGGGGGCTGCGTGATGACAGCCTTACATTTCTATTCATATAGCAAGAACATTCTTTTTTAATTTTAGCGTGAGGGCTGCGTTCTGCTCATGGGCAACCTCCTGGAATCTACGTGCCACTGGTGGCTGCGGCCAAATGCGGGTGTGATCACCCCAGACGATCCTTTCCCCATGCAGCAGTGACAAAAAAAGTTGTCGTGCGAGTGTTGGTGTTTGCAGCTGGTTGTTCCCAGCATTGCTACATTCAGAGCAGTGGGGGGCAGTTCATTAGGGCAAAGTGGGCACTGCCCCACTATGACTGAATGGAGCCTCCAAGTTCAGACATCATCTACCTCAATTATCAGTTGCCAAGGAACAAAGAAAGTAGGAGGTTTTTGGAGCTTTCCAGGGGAAATGAGTTGGGTGTGTTTGGTACAACGCTGCTGGGTTCCTCTTGTGCATTTATCCCAGGGGCTGGGAGCAGAGTGAGGGCCACATTCCTCCCTCAGGAGGCTTTTGGGGGCCTCATGCCCACCACAGAGAGTGAAGGAGTGATGGATGTAAATCTTACTTTTGTACAGGAGGCTCAATTCCAGCCATATGAAAATCAACAAAGAGGAGAAACAATGGCTGCAAGTAATCACAGAGGAGTTAAAAAAATGGATTTGAACTTCGGGATTTGTGGGAAATGCTTGTCTTTCCCAAGGCTTCAAGAAATGGGCAGCTGGAATGATCATGGGGATGGAACAACTCTAGAAGGAAAGTTTGCAGCATTTGGGGATATATATATATATATATATATATATATATATATATATATGCTTTCGTAGATTTTCACGGGTATAGGTATGCAGGTTTTGGTGTCCTCGGGTGTCTTCCCGACACCCCAACTTTTACACGGGAAGACACCCGAGGACACCAAAACCTGCATATATATATATATATATATATATATAAGACCAAAACCATGTTTTTATTAGAAGATTTTTTGGGGTAACAAAAGTACATCCAGTGCCTCTGTTTACAGATCATAGAGTCCTTTCTACAGTGTGAGACATTACTGCTGTTATGCAGGATGGGATGGGAAAAGAGAAGTGGGGAGGCAGAGGGGAGGAAGAAGAAGCAGGAGGGAGACAGTAAACAATTATTTACAGAGTGTGTGAGCACTGGTTGGTTGCAGCCGGTTATTTTTATTTGTGTGTGAGAGTGGGGGTTATTATTGAGTCAGATTGGATGTGTTTTTAAGTGTTTTTGTTTTTCTTATTGTTTTGCTGTATTGTTTTCTGTCTTTCTTTTTATTTTTGATGTATTGTAATTTTTTATTGTCTTTCTTCCCCCCCCCTTTTTGTAACTATTAAACTTCTAATAAATATCATTTAAAAATATATATATATTATTGAGTCAGATTAGCCTCGTCGATTCGTATGCTGTTGGGGGGAATTGGTAATTGTCTTGTAAGCCTGTATATGTAAAAAAAGGGGAGCCACACCAGGGTGAAGGCATCCTCCTTTGTTTGACCCTGTGCTATTTTCAGCTTGTTTGTTAGCTTTTCTAGTAAAAAGGTAAAGGACCCCTGGACAGTTAAGTCCAGTCAAAGGCGACTCTGGGGTTGCAGCGCTCATCTCACTTTCAGGCTGAGGGAGCCAGAGTTTGTCCACACACAGCTTTCCGGGTCATGTGGCCAGCAGGACTAAACCGCTTCTGGCGCAACAGAACACCGTGACGGAAATCTGTGCACTGCTCTGGTTAACCAGAAGCGGCTTAGTCCTGCTGGCCACATGACCCGGAAGCTGTACGCCGGCTCCCTTGGCCAATAAAGCGAGATGAGCGTCGCAACCCCAGTGTCGGCCACGACTGGACCTAATGGTCAGGGGTCCCTTTACCTTTACCTTACTAGGCCCCCCAAAAGGTGATGGGCATTGCTATTCAAATGGTGTGTTGACGCCAATGGTGTGTTGGGCCCCCCCGATTCCTACAGGCTGGCCATTGTTGAGAACAGTGTGCTGAATTAGATGAGCCTTTTTCCATGCTCCCTACTATGTGCACCAATGCCTGTGAACAAACTGCCGCCCTGTGTGACCTCTGGGATGGGCCACAACGAGCTCCACACAGAAAGCCGATATTAAATATCCAGGTGTTGGCAGGTGAGATGCCCTTGGCCCTGTTCTGGATAGGTAAACAGATAAAATGGCTTCTTGTCAATTAAGAGGCTCTGCGAAAATTCACTGGAAAAGCTCGCCCTGCCCAGAAATTAGCACACTCTGCTCAGTGGCCAAATCTCGCCTCGCCACCACAAAGAACCGGCTGGTGTTTCATCAGCTCATACAAGGATCCTAACTTTTCCCAGGCTGCTTAAACCTCCCTTGTTTATTCTGAAGTTGCTTCGCACAGCTATTTCCTTGCAGGTCTTTTCTGCATCAGAACTGATCCCATTAAAAAGGGAGAAGAGAACATGGAATGGGGTGTCTTTGCCCTTCTGTGTTTTAAATATCTTTATTATTTTTATTGCATTTCTATCCTGCTTTTTTCTCCAAGGAGTTTGAGGTGGCATGCATGGTTCTTCCCCCTCCTCATTTACCCCTGTGAGGTAGGCCAGGCTGAGAAAGGCAGAAAGTGGCCCTGAGGTTATACACAGTGAGCCTCATGACCAGGTGGGGATTTGAACCCAGGTCTTTCCTGGGCCCTAATCTGACCCCTAATCTGACCCCTACACCTTCCTGGCTCTCACCACAATGTGCCCCAGAAATGCAGAGAAACACGAAATGGATGTGGAGGATGATATTTCTGGCCTTCCTTACAGGACTGTTGCATGGATTGCTGAGCTAATGTGAAGCTTCTTGAGCACTTAGTACATCTAAATATCATAACCATTACTTTTTGCGTGAATCCTTTTTTGGGACATGTTCCTGCTTTCCAATTTCTCTGCTGCACCCTGTGCGTTTTGGTTTTGTAACAATTTCATACAAATAAACCATTTCCGAGGACGACAAAGCTTTTGAGGTTATCTTATCCTGTTCAGCGGAGATGGAGAACCTCAATGGCTCAGTGGGGGCCTTTGGGCTTCTATCTGGCCCTCAGATTCTATTTTTTACTTCTATTTTCTCCTCAGGCCACCCTCTCCTCAATGGCCTCTGCCTTTTCACCCTCCTTTTCCTCAGGGCCAAGACTTTTCATCGCCTGAGGCAAAGGACAAGATGGCGCCCCACTCCCATTCTGTGTTCTGACCAGATACAGGCCACATGGGTGCATTTGAAGCACCCTTAAACCACTTTAACAGCCATAGCTTCCCCCAAAGAATCCTGGGAACTACAGTTTTCTGAAGGTGCTGAGAGTTGTTAAAGACCCAAATTCCCCTCACAGGCATATAATTCCCTGTGTGGTTTAATAATTCGCCCTGTGATTTGTAGCTCTGTGAAGGGAATAACCAGTGCTTTTTTTTTCGGAAAAAAAAAGTTTGGGGTACTCTCATTTTCCTACTCATATTGAAATACTGCCCCTCAACGAGGCCAAACTTAGATTCCCCAAATGTTTAGGGGTGTGCATACCCCTGCGTACCCTCAGAAAAAAGCACTGGGAATCTCCTAACAAATTTCAGTGCCCTTAAGGAAATGAAACTTCCCAGGATCCTCTGGGAGGAAGCCATGATAGGATACTCCTTGAAATGTATAATCTGTTTCGGCACATTTGCCCTCAGAAGTAAGTCCCACTGCGCACGGAAAGATCTAAAGGGGATTGCAGACTCAATGATCTCCCTCCCCAACATCCGGAGGCACCCACCACGTTGGAAACAGCACAAACCACAACACATGTAGGGTTGTGCGGATGGCTAGCCGCACCAGGAATCTGCTGTGTTGACTGGCTTCCCAGCGGCAGCCTCCCCCCTCCCCGTTTTGCATACCCTGCACCACACGTTCACAGGTACAGTCAGATATTTTCTCACCCAGTGGGAAGAAGACCCTCAGGCACCGTTTGCATTCAGAGCTGTGTGGAAAATATTGGTCAGCCCCGTTTTCGCTTCATCCTTCCCCACATCCTCCTCCCCCGCCCTGTAATGAAAGTGTTTTATGGTTCTTAAGGGTCCCTGAGAAACTCTGAAGAAAAATTAATTGCGAGTCAGGGTTGCTCAGGGGCCTACGGGATGTGGTCTCGACCGTTTTCTGCAGACCCAGAAGCTGGGTGAAATCATGGTGTGGTTGCTACAGATATCCAATTTAGTTTCTCCTTTTTCCAACCCAGAGCTCAGTTTTCCATATTTCTATATCAGTCTTTGAATTCTTCTTCTTCTTCTTCTTCTTCTTCTTCTTCTTCTTCTTCTTCTTCTTCTTCTTCTTCTTCTTCTTCTTCTCCTTCTCCTTCTCCTTCTCCTCCTTCTCCTTCTCCTTCTCCTTCTCCTTCTCCTTCTCCTCCTCCTCCTCCCCCTCCTCCTTTGTTTTAAAGTCCTCATGGACATTCATATACAGTGGACTCTCAGGTTGAAAACGTGATCCATGCGGGATGCACGTTCACAAACCGCAGTGCCCACAACCTGCAGCGCCATGTCTGCGCACGCGTGGGTTGCAATTTAGCTCTTCTGCGCATGCGCAACCCCCGAAACCCGGAAGTAACCTGTTCTGGTACTTTCGGCTTCCGGCAGGTCCGTAACCCGAAAAAAACGCAACCTGAAGCGTCTGTAACCCGAGGTATGACTGTAATGCATTTTTGGATGCTATTTTAACTAACAAATGCATTTCGTTGCACATCTTCCCTTAGTATATGTGTTTTTGTGCGCACTGCTTGGTCAGAGAGCTGCATGGCAGAATCCAGAACTCCAAAGGATGACTGTGTTTTATTCTGTGCAGTGAGAATAGGTAGGGTTTCTCCCTCATGGCATAAAAGTTCAATTATTTACAGTATTTTAGCAGGAGTAAGCTACCCTTTTTACCCTTACCCAGCCTCGTCGTTCTTGTCTCCTAATGTTCACCCCAAATTTGTCCTCCTGTACAAAATATATTTGACCCAAATCTACGCTCCTGTAGTGTAGACCCTTCAATCTCATCCTGCCTTCTGGGGGAGCGGACAACAAGTCTTTGCCCTCTTCTACATCCTTTGAGATGTTTAAAGCAGGTGTGAGGAACTTCAGCTCTCATAACCCCTGGCCATTGCTCATGCTGGCTGGGGATGTTGGGAGTTATAGTTCAGCAATGTCTGGAAAGCCAAAGGTTCCCCACCTTTGATTTAAAGGCTCTTCTCCTAGTTAAACATGCTCTCTTCCTGCAACCTTTCCTTGTAGGATTTATTCTCCATAACAACTGCCCTGTGAATTCTTTTGATTGCAAGCAGGGAAATAAAAATAATATAGGATCACTGTGGCGCAATGTTGTTGCTCCAGGAGGAACTGCACCATTGCAGTCTCCAACAAGGTACCAACCAATGTTGTGCATTGCACAATTATAGCAATGATTCAAATATATCCGCAAACGAAAAGGACAACTGCTTTAGTTAACGTCTGTCCATGCATAGAGCAAATCACGCCTGGCTCATCTGGCCCAGCCCTTAGCAGATGGAAAGGGCCAGAGTTTGGTTGCAAACCATCTGTTCTGCTTGCAGAAGATCCCATGTCCAATCCCCTAGGAAGAAAATGTTCTCTTTGTACACCCAGTTTTATAGACCTGTCACGTCCCCTATTCCTTCCTTCCTCTTTTCTCCAAGCAAAAGAGAAACCTTTCCTGCAAATGCTCAGATCAGCCGTGCTCAGGGCCTTGCAAGTTGGTGCAAGACCTCTAGGACTAGGCGACACAAGTTTGGCAAGCTCAAGCGAATGTCAGCGTAGCTCACATTGCGTGCCGCAGCTGATGTAAACAATACCAAACGGATCCTATTTCCCCTCCCCTCCCTCCTGGTGCAAGGCTAATCCCTCAAAAGAAAAGAAAGTGATTATCGAAAGAAAACGGAGGTAAACATAGCTGGAAACAGCAGATGAAGCAATTTGGCAGCTTTGCCAAGGAAAACAATGTTTGAGGAGTAGCTGCAGCCAGAATCCGTCGCGCACCTGAAGCAAACCGCCACCAACCTGCTTAGTAAGCTGCAGAACAAACTCATGTCTGCGACAGCTTCAGGTAGAGAGTGTGGAGTTTTAGGCTAACATGAGATCCCAGCTGATAAAGCAGGTCGGCTTGGCTCCAGACGGTCTGGGTGCTCAGCGCCAGCGCAGGAGCTCAAGCCAGCCAAGCGGTGGCTCCGGGCGATAATGGGGCACCCTGAGACACCCGCCTCCTCAAATCCCTTCAGTATTTGGATGGGCTCTGTACAATAGCACCTGGAAGGCCACCAGTTAGACAACTTTGGTCTTGGTTCCAGCCAGGAAAGAGGTCCAAGCGCCCTGGACAGCTCCATTCAAAGCTTAAGCTGGAGGCAGGATATGGATGTTGTTTCAGCACCAGTCAGCCTTGGACTGAGCCATGGGTAGGCAAACTAAGGCCCGGGGGCTGGATCCAGCCCTACCGCCTTCTAAATCTGGCCCATGGACGGTCCAGGAGTCAGCATATTTTTACATTAGTAGAATGTGTCCTTTTATTTAAAATGCATCTCTGGGTTATTTGTGGGAATTCGTTCATTCCCCCCCCCCCAAATATATAGTCCGGCACCCCACAAGGTCTGAGGGACAGTGGACTGGCCCCTGCTGAAAAAGTTTGTCGACCCCTGCTATAGGCCTTCTCAATAGTGTTGGGTTTTGTTTGGCCCAACTACAGGATGGATGGCCCTTCTGGTTTTCAGTGGAGTGGCTACTGGGGCTGGCAGCAATGAATTCACCTTTTTCAATTGCTGCAGCTTTAGTGGGGTGGCTGACTGCCCAGTGTCCAGAGGTGTTTCTCAGTTAGGACAGACCTATTGCACAGGCTTTAGAACTAACAGCAACCATTAGCCAGTGATACTCAATGTATTGACTGCAGAGGCCGGAGTGTGGTTAGCAGAACCCCTTCATCTTAGCCCTGTAATTGAAGGTCCACAGAAGATAAGGGTGAAATGGTCACTTAAGCAGGCTTGTCATTAGAGAAGTCGCTTTGATAGCATGGATGCAGTCCAGAGAGAAAAGAAACTGATAACACTTTGCTCAGCAAAATGAACAAGAACAGCGCATAACTTGAGAAACAAACCATGAGGTTTTGCCTTTCTTCCTTAGGTCAGGACTTGTTCATAGCAGGGAAAGACGCAACAACCAAGTGTACAGGGGGAAATTTCCTCAGGACTACACAGCCAATCAGAGCACTAGTTGCCTCAGCAAGGGCTGTGCCGTTCTGACTGGTTGCTAGGCAACACCTCCAGTGTTGGCATGTCCACTCGGTAGCGGAGCTTCATGCTCCGGCACCAGGGTGTGTGTGTGTGTGTGTGTGTGTGTGTGGAGAGCAGGCGGGGGCAGGGTGTGCAGCCTGCAGGGGCGTGGTGCCCGATACGGGCGGAGGGCAGCCACAATGGCACCCCACCGGGATCGTGCTGCCGGGGGTGGTGTGCTCCCCCCGCACTCCTCTTCCTCTGCCAGTGTCTACTCTATATCTGGGTTGAGTATGTAGGTATGTGTGTTGGCCATGCCCACTTTGACCACACCCACTTCTGGCATGAGGCCCTCAGAAAAGGTTCTCCACCCTGGCTGGTGCTGGAGGGGTTGTGACTCAGGCCCCATCTGGATGCCATACCACCTTAAACAGCCACGGCTTCCCCAAAAGGATTATGGGAAGTGTAGTTTATGAAGGGCGCTGAGGTCTGTCAGTTCCTAGAGTTCCCAGAATCCTCTGGGAATTCAAGATGGGGCCTTACAGGAATGGTGGAATCTAATAAATGGTTTCAGAGCTGGAGAGCTCAACATGCGCTGACATGAGCCACGGGCAGGAAGGGCACATGGCCCAGCCCCTGTTTTATATCCGTGTTCTTTCCTCAGAACATTTAATGGCTGTCCAAAGTTACTGAACTGTTTAATGGGTAGAGACAATCTCGTTAAGCTCTTCCAAGGAAGTTGCCTGGGAGCATTTTTAAAACCATGCTCAAAGCGGCTTGCGACAGAAAAAAAATGCATAACTACAAATATAATAAAAGTAGTCATAGACAAAACATCCAAAAAAATCACAACCAAATTGAACAATGTCCACATGAATCATAAGATCCAAAACGAAGATACAAAAAACTAACAGCAGCAACAACAACAACCTCCTCTCCCAACCAAAGCCCCTAAACAGTACTCCAGAACAAGATTTGCTGCTCTGGATTAAGCCCAAGGGCTGTTTCAGGGGTGGGGAACTTCAGCCCCCAGGAGCTGAATGTGGCCCCTTAGGCTTATATATCTGGCCCTTGGAACTGTCACCAGGCCACAGCCCTCCTTGCTTCTTGTTCTCTTTGAGAGTGTTTGGCTAGCTGTTATGGGTCCAGCTCTGGCGTCAAAGAGCGAGCCAGCAGTAAATCACACTGCTCGAAGCTGGAATTAACACTTGGTTAGCGAAAACACGATCTTCGCAGACCTGGTGGGTCTTGCTTCATGAAATCAGTTGCTAAGATTGAAGGTCCCCACCTCCTTACAGCTATTTAAGCCCCCTCTTCTCCAGGGCTTTCCCCAGGCAATAGAAGACTATGTCTGCATGCAGCCAACCAACCAACCAACCTATCCTCCGCCCTTTTCATGCCTCTTCTGGTTCTGGGAAACCAGGAAGGAAGGGAGCTTGTCGCAGCAGTAGAGGGAGACACCCGTGAATCTTCACCAGCCAGACTCATCTCATGCTTCTTGGCCTCCCTCATTCCACTCTCCTGCTTCTGTTTCCCCATTGCCTGGTTATAGGAGAATTAACCCTTAGGTTGCAAACTGAATGATCCCTGCTGTTGCACTTCCAAAAGGCTGCTTATAAGGGTATGCACCCCTTGAGTCAAAAACGCTTCTCCGCCCGTACGGAGTTCACTGTCCCTTCACATGGCTGCTGCTGAATGCCAAGGCCGCGGTAAGCTTCGCAGAGGCTTTGCAACCCTTCAGGTGTTAAATGGATGCGAGGTACGGCCGTTTCATAAGGCAGGAAGGCATCCCCGTTATGCAACGAGTGTGCCCTGCAGCTGACCCACAGGAAAAGCCAAGAAAAAGGGGTCAGGAAATGCTTTTGCAATGCGCTTGAATCACTGCCTGCCCATCGAGCAGCTCTGGCTAAGGCCCCCGGCCAACTTCATCAGCCTTGTGCCAATGTTTTCATTTCTGTGGCATGGGAAATGGATAAGTTCCTGAGCCGTTGAGCCTCGTACGAAAGCAACAATGCCCCTTTCAGCACATCGTAAATAACGCCAACTCCATGTCCGCCTCTGAGGGATGTGAGCCTGCATTTATGTTCCACCTTTCCTCCAAGGGAAGCTCCAGGTGGCAAGCATAGTGGTCCACCCCACCTGGTTTTATCCTCAGAAAAACCCTGCGAAACAGCCTAAGCTGAGAGTGAGTGGCTGGCCCATGATCACCCAAGTGAGCTTCATGGCTGAAGTTCGGTCTCCTAGGTCCTAGGCTAGCACTCTAACCACTACACAGCGCTGCCCCTCTTGAACGACTCTTGCAAATCATGCCTCTTGCGATGTCGGTGTGACGAATGCAAACAGGTTCCCCTCTCCCAGTGATATTTTTGTAACTTGAGCCAGATGGAGTGTGTAACTGAAAGGGGAACATTATTGCGAAACGGTTTGTTTAGCCTTTAACATCTTGTTCCAATCAAGAATGCTTGCGTCCTCCTCCTCCCCGGCGTCCAATAGGAGAGCCTTCTATGCTGATGCTGCAAAGAAACTTGGAGGAATTGAAATATCATTTGGGATACTTAGTGCAGGGCAGGGGGGTGGGCAGATTGGGATCCAGCCTCAGATGTCTGGGAAATTTGAAGATCAGCCAGGATTTATCACTGACAAAACTGTTTAAAATTGTATAACAGCAGTTCCCCCATTATGTTGCTGAAATGAAGGAAGTTTTCAGGGTGGTAGTAACTGGAATGGATTTTTGTGTTAGGAGGGCTGTTGTTGTTGTTGTTGTTGTTGTTGTTGTTGTTGTTAATGAATTGATTTTGAGAAATAGAGAATTGTACCAACAGGTCAAGAGCTGGGAGCACCTGAAATGGAAAATGAGCAAAGAATGGAAGAAATTAAATGATTATTTAGCTAAATTTGTTAAACTAAACTAACCGGAAATAGCTTCCAGATATTTAATGGGTTTAGGATTGTATTTATGTTAATTGATAAAATAATATGTTTAATACTATAAGGAGGAGATTTAAAGATGTTAATGTTTAATTTAAAGTGTATAAAATTGGGATTTGGAAAACCCGTTATAAGGATATGCAATGAAATTCAACTAAGGGGAAATGAGGAAGTTGCTTTACAAAGTTAATAACTGTTATTTTCAATAAGGTTATGATTTATGTTTGTTCGTTTAGTGTTTTTGTTTGCCGTTAATATTGTAAAAACCAATTTAAAAAAATTGGGGGGAAAATGAAATGGAAAATGAGTGAGGTCCCATCCAAAGAAGAATGGCAATATGGAATACACACAACTTGCAGAGTGCAGCCACAGAAGTCGGTGGACTTCAGTTACTCAGGTCCGTCCATTTCAGCCGGTCTACCCTGAGTATAGCAGCTAGATAAAAAGGGACCCCTGACCGTTAGGTCTGCATATTTTCATCAGAGAAATGTTGGAATGTATGCTGCTGCAGATGCATCATGGAGCGCCTTCTCTCTATACTCCTCTCAGCTGTCATTCCTTCTCTTGTCACTGCTATGGATGCACAACGTGACTGCCTGTCTCCCAGCAGTGTGGTTGTCTCCAAGAGATTCCCATGTGGCAGTCTTGATATTGCCAGCCTTCCTGTCTCGTTTGCAGGCATCTTTGCAATGCAGAGTTGGTCTGATGTCTGAAGCCAGCTTTCCACAGTTGCTGGAGACCACAGGAGGCGAGAGGGCTCTTGTGCTCAGGTCCTGCTGGCTAGTTTCACGTTGGAGCATTAGGTCCGGCCACTGCGAGAACACGATACCCCACCAGACCGGTTATTGGCCTGATCCTGCAGTGCTTTTCTTGTGTTTTTATGACCCCCTGGGCCTGATGGGACTGTGCTGAGAGTGAATAAAGATCTAGGGTGGCGGTCAAAAGGGGGACCAAAATGGGTGGGAAAGATTCTTACGGAGTGAAAAACTGCACTATGGATTTTAGAAATCAAGGCATGGGCAGAGGGCACCTCCATTGCCAGTGAGGAACCTCTGCATTTAATAAGATGATTCCACAATACGGTGGTACCTTGGTTCCCAAACTCAATCCGTTCTGGAAGTCCGTTTGACTTCCAAAACATTCGCAAACCAAGGCTCGGCTTCCAAATGGCTGATTGGCCCCGGAAGCAATGGCGATAGCCGAAACGGACACCCGGCTTCCAAAAAACGTCCGCAAACCGGAACACTTCGGGTTTGTGGCATTCGGGAGCCGATTTGTTTGGAAGCCAAGCCATTCCAGAACCAAGGTACCACTGTTCATTAGGATTCTCAGGTGCAGAGTTTCACTTTTTAATCCACGACTTAAATAATTTAACCAATTAAGTTTTGTTTCATCTCAGTTCCTAAGAATTCGGGTTGGGCTTGATGACAGCTTGATAAGCTGCAAAACCCTGGGCTAGTCAAATCAAGGTGACGATGGCTGACTGACAGCTCTCCTTATTTATGATATTGCAATCACATCTTGCCCTCCTGCCATTTCCATGGAATTCCAAGGCAACAACTTGGTCTGGATTGCTTAGGCGGTCTCTTATGCAGACACAGACCAGATCCCAAAGCTGCTTAGCCTCAGCAAAGACGTGTTTAGTATCACTTGGCTGGGATTCCTCCGACGTTCTGTCTGCGTATTAAACTATTCTGTGGAAGCGAAGTCAAGCTATTCCAAAACTTCTCTATAAACAGAAGTAGAAAGACAGGTTGTTCTCAGCAGGAAAAGAGGAGAAATTCATCGGGTCTGCTTTTCACAGTGGACTGACTCAGGTCAGTCGTCCAGAACTTGCTAACGGAAATGGAAAGAAACTACAGGGTTAGGCCTGGACTTTGTGCCAAAGAATTTTGCGGCATGGATTTTATTTTGATTGCTTAAGTGCATATGCAAACTGTATGCTCAATGGCAAGGCATTGAAACGCATTGAAAATGCATATTTGGGGGAACTTGGGGCAATAGGCATTTTCTGTTCTTACCCAGCTTTGTGGAAGACCCTGCTCTCTGCAATACATCAAGCAGTAATGCAATCAGTTGCTTCAGAGTTCAAACGTCTTGTAAAGGCTTATCTTTTTGCCCAGGCTTTTCCTGGCCCTTAAAATGGGAGCCTGATTTAATGTCTTAGAGAATCTCCCAATCTTTGATGTTGCTTTGCTTATATAAGCTTTTATAATGCTGTTTCGTTGATTTTAGGTCATGCTTTTGTTTTAATGGACATCGTTTTTTATATTGCACATAGAGTACAATATAAAAGATTTTTTTTGCAGGGCGGAAATCTCTATTTAAAGAAATACACAAACGCAAAAAATGCTTGTAATCAGGCATATGACTTAAATGCAACATTCTGTGCATTCATTTGGAAAATCTGCATGGGATGGGATGGAACTGACCTACAACTGAGTGCCAGAGAAAGTGAATTGCGTGGAATCTGCTCCCCCTTTGCTTTTAGCCACAGGGATGGGCAAATCTGTTTTTCCTGAATTCTTATTTTCCCCCACTCTTCAGTTCTCCACATTTTCACATCCGTTTATATATATATATATATATATATATATATATATATGCTTTCGTAGATTTTCACGGGTACAGGAATGCAGGTTTTGGTGTCCTCGGGTATCTTCCCGTGTAAAAGTTGGGGTGTCTAGGCGACGTTTCGACGAGGTCTCACTCGTCATCTTCAGGCTGGTGCTTTCGGCTTCTGAAGCCGAAAGCACCAGCCTGAAGATGACGAGTGAGACCTCGTCGAAACGTCGCCTAGACACCCCAACTTTTACACGGGAAGATACCCGAGGACACCAAAACCTGCATATATATATATATATATATATATAGTTTTAATTCCCTAAGAAGATTCACCTGCATTTTGCTGCAAATTTCCCCAAATGTGCACACATTTGTGTGTGCATTTTTGCCTAATGGGCACCTTTTTGTAAAGCATATTTTCCTCCATATAACACAGCTTTGCAAATTGCATTGCATCCAAATATGCATTTTTATGCACAATTTACCCCAGTGCGTGGTGCATTTTTGCACGCAGTGCTTGGCTGAAGAGCATCACTGCAAAATTCGGAGAAGTTGAAATGCCAGAGTGTGGGTGCATTTCGGCTCGCAGGTTGTTTCAGAAGGTGCAGATCACATATTTTTGCCTTTGGAAACTGTCTTGAATCTCTCATCCAATGCCTCGCCCCAGTTTGATACCTTCAGCTTATCTTGTTTCTGGCTTATCTTGTTTCTTCCTTCAGCTTTTTTTTAGCTCCCTGGTTCTTTCCCTCTTTCTTTCCATCCCAGAATGCCAGGCACAATCTTGCCTTTTTGCCCATTGCCAATCCCTGAATCAGATCTCAAGGATGTCTAAGGGAAGTTGGCCATCAGCCAGAAGGGTGTGTGTCTCTGTATGGCCTTCTGCCAGAGAGCAAAAAGAAAAACAAACATTTCCTTTTCACAGAAATCGTGGGGTTATTTATAACCACACAGAGATGTGGGCACAGAGTGCCAGGGAGTTGCCTTCAACTCCTGCTGTTTGGGGCACACCCTGCCCGCTGTATACCCAGGCAGGTTTAAGCAAGAACGGCTTCAAAATAGAATTCCAGCGAAGGGCAAAAGGGTGGCTCCCCTCTCATCTTTGCCCCAAACCTAAGCAAATGTTGCAATCCTTCATTGTGCAGTTTTTAATGTTTGAGTAAGGCCCTGATCCAAAAGAGCAGAGGTGGCAAACCCCATGCCCAGAGGGCTTGATGTGCCCCCAACACAGCCAATTTTTATGCCTGCCCAAATGTGCATCAGTTTAAGAAACAGCGGTAAAAAGTGGGGGGAGACACAGTAGACACGCTTAGGGTTGTCAGCTCAGGAGCACCCTAGATCCTGAGATTTCAGGGCCCAAACCTGAGACCTAGGGATGCCTCCTGATGATGTCATGGGGCAGCCCCTGGAGACGGAGGTTAATTGGGAGAGGGGAGGAAGGCAGGTTCCTGCCTCCCAGTTGTGCATGCTATACAGTGGTACCTTGGGATGCGAACGGTGCTCCGGAACGGATCCCCATTCCGGAGCCCCGTTCGCATCCCGAATGGAACGCAAGGTGCGACGGTGCGTATGCACGTGCGTGGGTTGCGTTTTGCCACTTCCGCGCATGCGCATGATGTCATTTTGAGCGTCTGCACATGCGCAAGTGGTGAAACCCGGAAGTAACGCGCTCCATTACTTCTGGGTTGCCGCGGAGCGCAACTCGAACACGCTCAACCCGAAGCACATTCAACTCGAGGTATGACTGTAATTTGCAGCCAGCTCTTGCTAGGTTGACGCGTGCAAGGTGCATGCACAAGCTGCGTGCGTCGCCCACCTGGAGCTTCAAGCCAACTCACTGCTGAGCATCCCAGCAACGATGAAAATTGCCACACCCACCTCAGGGACCCTCGTGCCAAATTTGGCAATGAGATCTCAAGAGGCGGCTGAACCTGTAGCGTACACTTGGATAGAAAGGCAAACCACTTTGCAAAATAGATACAGCACGATCGCATCTTACGTGCATTTAACTGGCAAGATTTCACCTGTAAGCGGTAGAAGCCCGCCAGATGAAATCCTGCAAGCTAAATGCGAACTTATAAGATCCTGCCAAAAGCGCAGAAAAGGGGAGCAAAGTTTTTCTAGTCCTTTTCCATTAGATGGATGGAGGGAATGAGGAAGAAATTTGGTTCAGTTCATATTTTATCAAAATTATCATTTTCAAAGGCACGTGCAAAAATGCATATGTGCATTAAAAAAATACACAAGGTTGCATCAAGTTAGAGGAAAGTGCTTGCAAAAACATTGCACAGCAAAATGTGTATTTTAAGAGAAACGCGTGCTCAAAATGCAGCAGTGTTTTTGCCAAACGATTAACGAAGGGATGAGGATGAACAATGTTGGAGTTCATAGCATAGTTCTATGAACTCCTATTTAAAGGAGATCAGTGTTTTTCCTGCAGATCTTGGTACCCGCGCACCGTTTGAAAGGGAATGTCACGGATATCTTTGTCCCGGCAGCTGTTTTGTCCTTGTAAGCTGCGGTTGTCCAACGCAAGGAGTTCCAGGAACCTGAAAGTGAAACTTAACTTGTTCGCAGAAGTTCCCAGGCTCGTCGAGAACAGAGCCTTTGGCATAACAGGATTTGTTGAGGAGGTGACTTGCCCATCCTAGCTAAGTCCGGGGATTGGAGCTGTTCGTACACACCCCCTTGTGCATTTGCCAGCCTAAAATTTCAAAACAGAAGAGACCGTTGGGGGCTGGGGAGACTTGAAGGGAAACGAAAGCTGCGTGTGAAGTGTCTCGTGCATAGAATGCTGGATGCAAGCCCACACTTGAGAAATCTAAGTTGCTTAAGGCTGCTTGGGCATGATTGACAGCCGGGTCTGACAGCAGGTGATGGGGGAGAGCAGGGCAGCAGATACCCCTGAGACCCCCATAAACTAGCTTGCTCACCTCCTGGCACAGCAAGTCACAATAGGAAGAAATTCGTTCGGCCCGCATCCAAATGCAAACCTGTCTCATCGGCACCACAATGTACGGACTGAAACCCAACCAGCCTTTGGAATTTTGCACTTCTCCAAATGTTGCTACGCAGTTCTCCAAGCAAAAAATAAAAATGCATGCCCCAAATAAAGAGTGCACAAAAAAGTGTGTGCATTCGTGAAAATTAGAGGAAGGGCCAGGGAGGACCTGTGTGAAATGCAGGAGGTCCCGGGTTCGGTGGCGTAGCGTGGTTTGCTGGTGCCCGGGGCAGGTGCGTGCATGTGCCAGAGGGACGGGGCATGGAGGGTGAATGGAGCCCACTGCACCAGCCCAGTCCTTGCTGCCGATGCCACCAGAGTGATGCCAGCCCTGAGCTGCTTTGCTTTGCAATGCTGGGATCTGATCTGAATAATTTGCAGGGCTGGCAGGGCGGTGTGAGCAGCACTCCAGAAAGATATGCCTAGGGCCATCGTCCTGTCCCCCCACTACGACCCTGCCCAGGTTCAATGCCTGACATCTCTAGCTAGTCAGCACAGACAAACATGAGCTGGACAGATCATTGGGCTGACTAAGGATACGGCAGTTTCTCGTGTTCCTGAAAATAATGCACAAGCATGCATTTTCTTAGGGGGACTTTCTTGCCAAAGAATTGTGGGCATTAGGCAAGATTGCATAGGGAAATAAACATGAATGTTCATGCAGTTTTTCATTTTCTTTCCTTTTCTTTTTGAAATCACCTACTGAGAGGGAGGACGGGATGTGGGTGGCGCTATGGGTTAAACCACAGAGCCTAGGACTTGCTGATCAGAAGGTCGGCAGTTCGAATCCCCGCGACGGGGTGAGCTCCTGTTGCTCGGTCCCAGCTCCTGCCAACCTAGCAGTTCGAAAGCACGTCAAAGTGCAAGTAGATAAATAGGTACCGCTCTGGCAGGAAGGTAAACAGCGTTTCCGTGCACTGCTCTGGTTCACCAGAAGCGGCTTAGTCATGCTGGCCACATGACCCGGAAGCTGTACGCCGGCTCCCTCGGCCAATAAAGCGAGATGAGCGCTGCAACCCCAGAGTCGGTCACGACTGGACCTAATGGTCGGGGGTCCCTTTACCTTTACCTTTACTGAGAGGGAGATGGAGAGAACAAAATTTAAGGTAAGATTTAACATTAAGCCTTCTGGGGCTCAGGGCCCCAATACCTCAAAGACCATTTCTCCCCATATGAACTGACCCAGATCCTGTGATAAATTTATCAGGAGGAATTCATATTGAAACGCTGAATAATGTTCATGAAGGGTTTTTGTTTTTTGTTTTTTTAAAAAGAAAACAACCCAGTTCGCATTCAAATGATTATTTATATAATTTGCACTTTGCAAATTTGAAACAGTGTTCAGATCGAAACACAGCTGTCCTTTGAAATTTGCACTTCTCCTAATTTTTGCAGCGCAGTTCTCCAGAAGAGTCATGGGTATTCAAATGCACACGCCGCAGAAAATTGTGCATATAAATGCATGGTTTAGTGGAAACAACTTCCCAAAATGCATTATCAAAGAGGGTGGTGAGGCGGTTGCTTCGTAACAATGGGCACATTCAGAGAAGCCTGTGTTGAAACACTGATGAATTATTGCCAGGGCTTTAAAAGGGAATCTCTAGTTGCTGGAGAAATCAAGGTTGGGAAAACGAGAAAGCGAAAGAATTGAAACTGAGAGATCCTGCCATCTCTACCGAGACCCTAAGCCCCCCGTCAGCTGGGGCACAGCTGACAATCCTTTGCTCTTGAAGTTGACCACAGGCTTTTGAGTTTCCTTACTGTCTCCCCTTTTCCAGGAAAATGAAAGCTAACCAGGCTCCGTTTTGCGGTGTTCAAACCAGCCAAATTTCTTCTCCCCCTCCCCCTTCTCTCCAGCCATCTTACTCACCAAAGTTTTCGGAGCAAACGAAAGCTAAGAATTGCCAACGAAAAAACACTCAGAAACTGGACACTGCAAATGACTCAGGGGGAAGGTATTTCCCTTCTGCTACCTCTGGGTGAATTTGAATTATGGTGCTGGAGTACAATTATGGTGCTGGAGGAGACTCTTGAGAGTCCCATGGACTGCAAGAAGATCAAACCTCTCCATTCTGAAGGAAATCAGCCCTGAGCGCTCACTGGAAGGACAGATCCTGAAGCTGAGACTCCAATACTTTGGCCACCTCCTGAGAAGAGAAGACTCCCTGGAAAAGACCCTGATGTTGTGAAAGATTGAGGGCACAAGGAGAAGGGGACGACAGAGGACAAGATGGTTGGACGGTGTTCTCGAAGCTACCAGCATGAGTTTGACCAAACTGCGGGAGGCAGTGGAAGACAGGAGTGCCTGGCGTGCTCTGGTCCAGGGGGTCACGAAGAGTTGGACACGACTAAACGACTAAACAACAACAACAACCTCTGGGTGAAGTCTGAGAGAGCTGAGCTCTTCCCCACCAAAATATGTGTCCTTGCACCTCTGGCCTTAACCACACTGCTAAGCTAGGTAGCAGGGTTGCTGCCCGCCACCCACTGCAGACCCAGGACAAATGGATCTGTAACCCTCAATTGCAGAGCCTGGCTCTGGCACCATTTAATGTGTATTTATATCAGAGGTACGAAACCTGTGTCCCTCTGGGTGTCACTGAACTACAACTCCCACCATCCCAGATTGTCAGCCATGCTGGCTGGAGGCTGATGGGAGTTGTAGTCCAGCAAGTTCTCAAAGGCCACAGTTTAGCATCCCCTCTAGTTTATGTTATTAGGGAAGTTTTTAATGTATTGCTTATTTATTTTTATTCTCATTAATTCTATTGGGAGCCGCCCAGAGTGGCTGGGGAAACCCAGCCAGATGGGCGGGGTATAAATAATAAATTATTGTTATTATATTATTATTATTATTATTATTATTAGAAGGTGGAAGGCACTGATGCTTCTTACTGTAGCACCGTTATTACTAAACCTGATGCCTATGCAGAGATTACCTATGTTTTAAGCTACTTTTTAAACTACAACTAGTCTCTTGAATGTTTTTGCATACTTGTTTTTAACTGGTTTTTCTTTTGATCAGGAACTTTCAAGTTTTGTTTTATATTTTTGTAAACCGCTTCAGGTTGCTCCTCCAATCAAGCAGGCTATCGATTTGGCTAAATGAACAAGCAAAACCTCCATAAAATGTAAAAGTTAACATTCAAATCGCAATAAGCAGCATTGTCGAAAGATCCACTGATTAGTTCAGTCACTGATATCCTCATCCGGAAGTCTGCTGGAAGAGGAAGGTCTTCGCTTGCTTCCTGAAACAACGCTTGCAGGAAGACACCTCTTTTTTGCAGATGTGGGGCCACCACTGAAAAGGCCCATCCACAGCCCCCCAGTGCTGCTCACTTCATCCTATGCAGGGACCACCACCAGCCCCCTCCCCAAAGGTGGAAGGGCACCACTTTAGAGACCCCTGCGTAATACCAGGACCGGATTTGCTGTGTGGGAACAATGAATGGATGATTACAGGAGATACATTGCAGAGAGGTGTTGAGCTAAGACAGTGATGGCCAAACTTGGCCCTCCAGCTGTTTTGGGACTACAACTCCCATCATCCCTAGCTAACAGGACCAGTGGTCAGGGATGATGGGAATTGTAGTCCCCAAACAGCTGGAGGGCCAAGTTTGGCCGTCACTGAGCTAAGAGCAGCAAGTTGCTTCGCAGATGAATGAGATGACTGCAGCTTTGTGGATGGTTCGGTGCGTTCCCTGTAAATAAGACAGGCTTCTGAGAAACAGCCTTGTTTATTCAGCAGTAAATATAACGTTTGCAGCACTGCAGGGGGGCTCTCTCTAGGGCAGGCTCCTGACTCCTTGGCCAGCTAATTGACTAACCTCATCAGTTAGTCACCGACTTAAGATCAACAACAATCTGCTAGTCATACATCCTCCTTCTCCTTCCACCGACAGCATTATGGTATCATTGATCACACATGTCAGCATTACTCAGAAAGTGTTCCTGGCACTATTCTGTCTGATCTGCACCCATGGACCCGCTTCAGGTTCCTCTGTAACCACAGCAAGGTTATGTTCTTTTTAATGCCACCAGCCTGCCCCCAAACCACAGCAGTGACTCGGACTTGAAAGTTAGGAGGCGATTGTCAGGAGTTCAGCCTACACTCGAGTAGGACCCTGGCAGAGACACATGCCCGACTGGCATGTTCTCTCCTTCCTGGTCGATCGTTCGGGAGCTTCAAAAGCTTTCTTCAGCCCGAACATCACAGCGACCAATGCCAACAGACATCGGCACACTTAGGGATCCGCAGAGTCTTCGCAGCTTGCGTAACAGACCTCAGCAACTCAGCATTTTGGCTAATCTACTTTATTTACATATAAACACACACGGAGCACTGCAACATGGCTCCCTCTCTCTCTAGCATCAGACAGCAAAAAGAACAAAGGACAATAGTCCCACTTCACGGAACACAGTAACACAAACATCCTGTCTCCGTCACTTCCCACACTGTGGAGTCAAAACATATACCGTCATGCGATAGATAACAATCCCATGACTGCAATCACGGAGCAGGAATTCTAACAGAAATCTCTGTTTGGGCTTAATATCAGTACAGGCTCAGCAGCAAGGTCAAAAGTCGATGGACATGAGAAAGGGATAGTCGTTTCGTAAAGATGCGCATGTCCGCAGAAATTTGCATGGAAACGCTGGGCAGTTTCCACAGGGGCTTTAGAAAGAATTATCAAGCTGGTGGAGAATTGTGGTGAATTGAATTTAAGGCTGGAAAAATTAGAAGCAGAGAGAAGCCCAGATGGACAGATTCACCCATCCCTAGACAGCGGCAGTTCGTAAGACTGTAGTGCGAGGTTGACTAACCTTTTTTTTTTTTTTGTCCTGAAGGTCAGAATCACCCTTGGCTAACCCTCCAGGCCAGGGGTCAGCAAACTTTTTCAGCAGGGGGGCGGTCCACTGTCCCTCAGACCTTGGTGGGGGCAGACTATTTGGGGGGGGAGATGCAAGAGCACCACAAGCCCCGCTCACTGCTTACCTGTGTCTTGTGAGCGGCAGGGACTGGTGGTGGTGGAGGGACGATGAGCGACATGCGAAAGGGCTCCGGAGAGGAGCTGCTTAAAATGGTGGCCGCTCAAGTGCTGTTGCTGCTGACACCAACAAAGCCCAGCCCCCTTCCTCCTCTAGGCAGGGCAGGGAGAAGCCAGGAGGAGGGAGGGAGGAGGTGGTGGCACCAAGGGAGGGAGAGGGAAAGAACTGTTGACATGCAGAGGGCTGGGAGGCCAGGTGGCAAGCCCCAGCTTGGCCGACTCCTTCCATCGACCTCTGCTCTGACATAAATCAGTGACCCGGGCTTCAGAACCAGGGCACACTATCAGCAGAGCAAACTGCGCACACAGAATAGGCATGAGGCTTGTGGAAGCATACTACAACTACAGATTTATTAATCATAAATCAGGACAAAGAAACATATCATCTCTCTCTCTCTCGTCTTTTCAGAGAGAACAGGAAAAGCAAAAGCTATACACAACAGAAGTTCCCAGCAAGCTGTGCTGGAATGTAAACAGACCTGTGACACGTAACAGTTCCACACGTCTGCTCCTTAAGGTGGAATGGAAATCTCAACAAGAATGCGCACGCTGGCGATCCACGTGGAGATTCCTGGACTGTCCGTGGGCTGGATCCAGAAGCCAATTGGGCCTGATCCGACCCACAGACCTTAGTTTGCCAACCCATGCTCTAGGGACCACATGGCAAAAGTGGGTGTCACTACCCAACCTATACACCTTGGCACACGCACAAATCTCTCTGCCCACCTCAGTGCTGAGTCTACTTTGACTTCCCTCCTTTTTGTCATCACCACCAACATCTGAGCCAGTTTTTAGATTAATGTGGCCCATTATCAGACACCAATATCTGAAGTAGCCCATGTCCAGGGCCGAAAAATGATGGCGCTTTTCCCTCTCCAGTTTTAATATGTTCTTATATAATAACTTTTTTAAAAAAATCCGATGTGCATTAATAAGTGAATGTTTTAAGATGGTAAAAAGTGTTTAAAAGCCATTCATCTGACTGATTAGTCTGGGTTAGCGACCTGGTGCCCTCCAGTCAATATTGGACTCCCAATCCTATCAGTCCCAGTTGCCATAGTTAACGGTCAGATTATGAGTTGTATCCAACCACGTCTGCAGGGCATCCCATTGGCTGCTGCAGAGGAATTGATTCAGCATTGCAGCCCTACCTGTTTGGATATGTGGCTGCTGGAGATGCACATCTGAAGGTCCTTCGGTGTACAGCAATAATAATAATAATAATAATAATAATAATAATAATAATAATAATAATAATAATAATAATTTATTTATATCCTACCCATCTGGCTGGGTTTCCCCAGCCGCTCTGGGCGGCTTCCAGCGGAATATTAAAATACAGTGATTCATCAAATATTAAAAGCTTCCCTAAACAGGGCTGCCTAAACTCTGCAGAGCTCAGAATGCAAATGTGAAAAAAATTAAATAACATGAAAGCTTCTCTTGATAAATTTATCACACTGCCTTTCACCAGGTTTTAGCTGTTTGTAGTTATTGCTGCCGTGTCTTGATTTTCTTGTGTACTTTCTGTGATTGTGGAACAGGCGGCATATCCTTTGAGGACTACGAAAATAAATATCCCCCTTGTTCAGCCTGGCGCCAGCCCAGACCCTGCCTTGTGTGCCAGCTGTACACCTGGCGACATGGTTGCCAACTCCCCACCCCACCCCCGCTTTCACTTGTCCCGCTCCTTCACCTTTTAAGACCGCAGTCATTTTGCAGACGCTGCTTTTCTCAGTATGGAGATAAAGCGAGGAGTGTGTGTCTGTCTTCCTGCTTAATTCCTTGGGTGTTTGGTTGGTGTTTGGTTCGTGCATTTATGTCTCATGCTTTTTTCTCCAAAGAGCTCAAGGTGGTTTCCGTGATTCTCCTCATTTAATCTCCACAACAACCCTGTGAGGTAGGTTAGGCGGAGAGGCCATGCCTGGCCCAAGGCCGCCCAGTTTGTTTCATTCATGGCCCAACACGGATTAAAGCCCTAAACAGCCTCGGTCCTGTGTACCTGAAGGAGCGTCTCCACCCCCATCGTTCAGCCCGGACCCTGAGATCCAGCGCCGAGGGCCTTCTGGCGGTTCCCTCATTGCAAGAAGTGAGGTTACAGGGAATCAGACAGAGGGCCTTCTCGGTAGTGGCGCCCACCCTGTGGAACAACCTCCCTTCAGATGTGAAGGAAATAAGCAGCTATCCTATCTTTAAAAGACATCTGAAGGCAGCCTTGTTTAGGGAAGTTTTTAGTATTTAATGCTGTGTTGCTTTTAACACTTGATTGGGAGCCGCCTAGAGTGGCTGGGGAAAGTCAGCCAGATGGGCGGGGTATAAATAAATTTATTATTATTATTATTATTATTATTATTATTATTATTATTATTATTTAAACCCTGGTCTCCCATGTCCTAGTCCGACACTCTAACCACTGTACCACCCTGACTCAAAAAGCTTGGGAGCGAGTTAGGTAAAACAAGGTGGCAACTTTGCCAAGGGTACTCTACAAAGTCACGCCTGTGCTCACATCATCTAAACATTTTAGACATGTTAGGAAAAGGCAGGGAAATGTCTGTTTCCTCCTCAGATCTTGGTGGCGGCGGCAAGGTTATCCTCCCTCGAATTATCTTCCAAATCTATCAGAGGTTTCATGGTGAAAGTGACTCTGAGGTCATGCAACAGACCATCCATTTCCAATGGGAGACAGATGTGTTTTGACTGGGGCTAGCCGCTCTCTTTCCAAGATCCTGCCAACCTCTCTAGTGAAACATCACCAGGACTCTGTTTGACATTTTTGCTGGCAACGAGCCTGGGCTTAATGGACCCATCACGGAGCAGCGTTGGCAGGCAGCGGTGACCTGGGATTGGTTACCTGGGGTCAACTGGAATTCATGTCTCCCAGGCATGTCAGCAGCGGAAGAAAAATACCCAGAGCTGAGCAAATATATTTCTAGGCGAGACGGAAGTATGTGTTCTTCGCTGAAGGAGAGCTGAGCTCAAGAGTCATCTTCTCCTCCACTCCAGTTAACAACAGCGATGCTGGAGAGATTCTATACCGCATGTAATGAAAGATGAACCTACAAAATTCAAGGAAGTAAGTCCAGCCAGGCAAAATCACTCGGGGTACAAAACAGATCCTTGAGAGGTGTGGCCAAAGAAGAGGGGTGTGGCCTGGGAAGGTTCTGAGGGCCAGGTAGAGAGGTCTGGAGGGCCGCACTTTAGAGAGTTGGGTGCTGACTGAGCCACAAACGACATTCGTTTCCTTTCCCCAACCAAGACTTCTGAGGTTTCTGAAGTTTTTCTTTTCTCTTTTTCTTTTCAATCCAACATTCCGGACAAAAGATGTCACAAACTAAGGATAAGGAAGGATTAAAAGGAAAAACAAATGCATCAACAGGACGTCCTTTGCGGTACCGAGAAGTGGAAAGATGACTTGGAGTACACTGCTGCATCAGCCTGCTTCTCAGGGAACGCGCTTCCCAAATTGGCAGCTGTTTCCCCAGCCTCTCCCTAAGAAATCTACAATGGGGAAAAACATACTTTCATGTGTTTATCTCTGTGCATTGGCGGGGACGGTGGTGGAAGGGAGACTGCATATGAATGCTACAGTCTGTGATGGATGCCCCAGCACTCCTTTCCAAAGAAATGGGCAGAGAGGAAGGGTGTTATGTTGCAACACAACAGACAAAAGGCCCTTGCTCCAGGCTTTTGCAACGAAAGGTGCTCCTTTGCTCAGTGCTGGTGGCTAGAAGACTGAGCCTCAAGAGCTGCTGGTTGTTTGATGAAAAGCCGGCAAAGGAAGAGGCAGCCGTCGAGTTTTTACAAATAGCTTGTGATGAGCAGCCTTGACGGGGTTCCAAAAGCATATTTGCTTTAAGAGGAATTAATCTGGGAGTCTGTCTGGTCCCTGCACCCTGCTGAGCTCATGCATTGATAAATCAACAACGGAATAGGCTTCAAGTC
Organism: Podarcis muralis; assembly: GCF_964188315.1. Lineage (NCBI taxonomy): Eukaryota > Metazoa > Chordata > Lepidosauria > Squamata > Lacertidae > Podarcis > Podarcis muralis. Next base: position 46,953,448 of record NC_135668.1, read on the forward strand.
TTCTCTGCTTTTCACAAGGCCCTATAAATCAGGAGCTGGCAGTAGCATAGCATGGGTTGCCAGTGCCCGGAGCGGGAGTGGGAGGGAGGGAAATGGACATGCGTATTCAATTGCCTAATGGTGTCCACGTCATACGGGAGATCTCAGCCGCGGAGATCATAAAAGAAGACTCGTTCCATTGTCTAGGAGAGATCACTTCCTGGTTCGCATGGAGAAGCCGTTTTCAATGGAGCCCAGCGATGGAAGCATGAAGCTGTATTGAGGCAGCACCAGGGGTTGAAATTCTGCGCCCCTAACAATTTTGTGCTCAGGGCAACTGCCCCTCTGGCTCCCCTATGCTACGCCACTGGGAGTGGGGAGCCTTTTTCCACATGGGGGTTTCATTCCTTCCTGGGCTATCTATGCCCATGGGGGTGGGGCCAGAGGCAAAAGTGGGTGGAGCATTTAACTTTGCACACAGACACACCCCTCTTTCTACAACCTTGCGGCAAAAGACTGCTGGCAGTTGTCGCATGCAGTAGTTAGCTGAGTTCTCATTTTTACTTTGCAAACTACTTTGTGAGTGTGGTTTATTGTTTTCTTAACATCCAAGCGGTGTAAATTTTTTATGAAATACTGGTAACTAAATAAACATTTTAATATGGTTTTATTGCACATTTGTAAACTGCTCTGACATCTGTTATGTTTTTTAAATGCTTTATTAATTTTGCAAAAAAAATCAACAGAAACAATCCAAGATCAATACAAATTACAAAAAGAAAAGAAAAAATTTAATTCATGCATCACATATTCCATTATGACTTCTGATCACCCCAACATATTTCCTGGGTTATATTATCAACTGCACACTTTTCATTGTCTCTCTTAAATTGTCTCAAATTGTCTTGGTTTTGTAAAAATGTCCTACTGTCATGCAGGGGTCAATCAAAACCTGCCAGGGAATTTAGATATCTTTTATGAATAGCGGTCTATAAATATTTCTTATAAACGAATAAAGCAATACATGGTCTCAACTGGTGCAAGGAAACTTCCTTTCAAATTTGGCCCTTTATTGAGGACTAGAGTCTTATTCTGTTTTCAGAAGCAGAACCTTAACTCAGGGGCAGAGCATCAGGCCTGCATGCAAAGAACCCCAGACTCTACCCTCAGCATCCCCAGTTAGGGCTGGAAAAAAGACCTCTGCCTAAAATCCTGGACAGCAGCTGCCAGCCAGTGTTGACAATACTGACCTGACTTGATATAAGGCAGCTTCCCATGTTCCTACAATTTCAAAGGCAATGGTCAATATTATTTTGGTTAGCTTTCAACACAGCAGAAACAAGAGGGGAAAGAAAATGAGCGTCGGTTTGCCGCAAAAGCTCAGCACTCCTTCTCCTGGTTTGTTCATTTCAAAGTGCCTCTGATGGGGCTCCAGAGACCTTTCAAGGCTTTAGTTACATAGAACTAAAACAGGCTTCATCATCGTTCGTCTCCCTTACGCACACGCAGACAGGTTCACACAATAATTGCTTCCACGGCCCATCGCTAGCAGCGTCCCCTCAAGCGCAGCTGAACCACAGTGCAGGAGCCAGAAAGCGGGAGTGTGAAGCCTTCTCCTCCCATCACCAAAATGATACTTGCAGGAGAATTCAATGGTTCAGCTGCGACTTTTCATCCTGCTTTTCAGCAAGCACGTCGGCAAGAACTTTCTGACATCCAACTTCTGCTTAAAGACCTCCAAGGAAGGAGAGTCTACCATTTCCCGACGGAGTCCGTTCCACTGTCTAACAGCTCTAACTATCAGAAAGTTCTTCTTGGTGTTTAGTCGGAATCTCCTTCCTAGGAACTTGAATCCGTTGGTTTGTGTCCTACCCACCAGAGCAGGAGAAAACAAGCTTGCTCCCTCTTCCAGGTGACAGCCCTTCAGATATTTGAAGATGGCTATCCTTTCTCCTCTCAATCTCCTACATTGGCTCCAGTATGTTTCCGGGCACAAAGTGTTGGTGCTGACCTTTAAAGCCCTAACCGGCCTCGGTCCTGTATACCTGAAGGAGCGTCTCCACCCCCATCGTTCTGCCCGGACACTGAGGACCAGCGTCGAGGGCCTTCTGGTGGTTCCCTAACTGTGAGAAATGAGGTTACAGGGAACCAGGTAGAGGGCCTTCTTGGTAGTGGCACCCACCCTGTGGAACGCCCTCCCACCAGATGTCAAGGAAATAAACAATTATCTGACTTTTAGAAGCCATCTGAAGGCAGCCCTGTTTAGGGAAGCTTTTAATGTTTAATAGGTTATTGTATTGTAATATTATGTTGGAAGCCGCCCAGAATGGATGGGGAAACCCAGCCAGATGGGCAGGGTATAAATATCTTCTTCTTCTTCTTCTTCTTCTTCTTCTTCTTCTTCTTCTTCTTCTTCTTCTTCTCCTCCTCCTCCTCCTCCTCCTCCAGGCACACAACTGCCTCAGCCATTCCTCATCTGGGGAGCTAGAGCATGGTTAGGCAAACTAAGGCCCGGGGGCCGGATCCGGCCCAATTGCCTTCTAAATCCAGCCCACGGACGGTCCGGGAATCAGGGTGTTTTTACATGAGTAGAATGTGCGCTTTGATTTAAAATGCATCTCTGGGTTATTTGTGGGGCATAGGAATTGGTTCATTTTCTTTTTAAAAAAATACAGTCCAGCCCCCCACAAGGTCTGAGGGGCAGTGGACCGCCCCCCTGCTGGAAAAGTTTGCTGACCCCTGAGCTAGAGGGTCCTTGCCCCTCATTTAAGCCAAGAACAGAGAGGTCTCTGCAGGCGGCATGCAGAACCTGAGAAGGAGAGCTGTCAGTGTGAATATCTGGGAGGAACTCTGTGGCTTCCTGTTCCTCCCATCAGCTTCCTGCACAGTAGGGGTTTTCTGGGGAAGAATGGAGAGGACGAGGAAGACATTTTGAGATTTCCTGGTGATGGGGAAGTCCTGGTTCTTCCCCACCTCCTTCCCTAATGCTCAGCCACCCTGATAGTGTCGAAATCATCACAGTGCTGCATTACACCATATCGTGTGTGTGCAGATTTGATTGGTTGGGATTGGGGTGGGTTGCAATTATTTCTTCTTCTCCTCCTTCTCCCCACCCCCACCCCCAGAATGTGCAAATCTTCCAGAAACCAGCTTGGCAAATTGCTCAAGCTTTGGCTGTGATGCAAGCGAGGAACTTCTCTGGGACGGAAGACCTAACTGGGTTCCCTGCATCCCAGTCAAGTGGGATGTTCTGATCAAGCAAGATTCCTAAAAAGTGAGCTGTCTGTTCTGGAATAAATGGGCGGATTCCACCCCTACCCCTGGAGATTTCATATGTTATGTTGAGCAATTTCCCCACAGGCTCCCACTGGCAGAAAAATGTGTTCTGTTAACTCGGCCTACTCCCTTCAGGTATCGAACCACGGTTTAGTGGACAAAGGGAGGACTTGCCCATTGTGCTTTGAAAGGCTCTTGGGAATATAAAGTAGGATATAAACAAACACTCTTTGTAAATTAAATGTTAAAAATGATGGGCTGCATTGGCCACTGAAGTTCTAGTTGCCGGCTATTTTAATTTTTTAAAATGGCTAACATCAGGGGAGGGGAGGCCTCACAACCCATTGGTTGCTGTTCTCATTGGTCCGGCAACACCCAAGGTGGTGCCTGATTGGCTGGGCCCACTGCCACTCTTGCCCTGACTAGGCAGTTTATGAAATTGAAAATGGCCGGCAGCAGGAGTTTTGAAGATGCTTTGGAGAAGTTGGACGGCACAACACTTCTCTTTGCAATGCTTTGCCCTCGTCTGGCAGTCAGTCACCCTCTCCAGCCACCAGCCAGTCAGCTGAGACTTGTTACGTGACCCCTAATCTCATCAAAGAACTATCATTTCCATAGTGCTTTAGCAGGGAACTCTGGGAATAATAGCTCTGTGAAGGGAATACGGGTTGATAGCTCAGTTGGTTTAGATATGGAACAACTCATTGGTTCAAAATTGGGAAAGGAGTACAACAAGCCTCTATATTGTCTCCCTGCTTATTTAACTTATATGCAGAATTCATCATGTCAAAGGCTGGACTGGATGAATCCCAAACCGGAATTAAGATTGCCGGAAGAAATATCAACAACCTCAGATATGCAGAGGACACAACCTTGATGGCAGAAAGTGAGGAGGAATTAAAGAACCTCTTAATGAGGGTGAAAGAGGAGAGTGCAAAATATGGTATGAAGCTCAACATCAAAAAAACAAAGATCACTACAACTGGTACCATCACCTCCTGCAAATAGAAGGGGAAGAAATGGAGGCAGTGAGAGATTTTACTTTCTTGGGCTCCATGATCACTGCAGATGGTGACAGCAGTCACAAAAATTTAAAAAAGCCTGCTTCTTGGGAGACAAGTGATGACAAACCTAGACAGCATCTTAAAAAGCAGAGACATCACCTTGCCAACAAAGGTCCGTATAGTTAAAGCTATGGTTTTCCCAGTAGTGATGTATGGAAATGAGAAATAACGAAGGCTAATCACCGAAGAATTGATGCTTTTGAATTATGGTGCTGGAGGAGACTCTTGAGAGTCCCATGGACTGCAAGAAGATCAAACCTCTCCATTCTGAAGGAAATCAGCCCTGAGTGCTCACTGGAAGGACAGATCCTGAAGCTGAGGCTCCAATACTTTGGCCACCTCATGAGAAGAGGAGACTCCCTGGAAAAGACCCTGATGTTGGGAAAGATGGAGGGCACAAGGAGAAGGACGACAGAGGATGAGATGGTTGGATAGTGTTCTTGAAGCTACCAGCATGAGTTTGACCAAACTGCGGGAGGCAGTGGAAGACAGGCGTGCTCTGGTCCATGAGGTCACGAAGAGTCGGACACGACTAAACAACAACATTCTGCATGGAATGGTTGCATAGCAACATGTGCAAATGGCTTTAGATAGCTATTAGATCCATAAATTACTGTATAGCATATATCCAAGACAAAAAAACAGTGACAATTTGTTGTTGACAAAGGACATCTGGACATATAAAGGGCCCCATTACCTTCAGTAGCTTAGGGCCTCATCAAACCTAAATCTGGCCCTGCCCATGCCTGGTAAACAGCCTGACCTTCCTATGTCCCAGAAGGCCCCAGGTTCAACTCCTGATGTCCCCATTTCCAAAGAATCTGAAGCCATAAGTCAGGGAGTGAGCTTAGCCGGGGACCTTGCAGAGCCACAGTTAGCCAGAACTGCCCTGAGTGGTCAATGCTCCCTTACTACGCATGAATCAGCTTCCTATTCTCCAGAGATGAGCCATGGAATGGGGCCTGCAGAAGATGACCCAATGTTCCCTCGCATGCTCTCCTCTGTAAAGCCACCGTGACACCGAGGAGAAGGACTCTCATGACTAAGCCCAAAGCAGGGCTTCTCTGTACACATTGACTGCTTCTTGATTACACTTCGTGGTCTGGCTCCAGAAGCAAAGTGGCCTTGTGAACTTTTGATCCCAAGGTGATCCTCTTCCCGCTTCCAGGATCCGTTATAAACGGCCTACTCTTATGCAGAAGGGAGACTTGGGAAACCCAGCACGAAAGTCACCCTCGCACAACCGGCGTGTCATGTTCTTCGCGAGGCTCTTTCACAACCCGCTTTTTTTGCAGCAGGGAAAATTTTGTGGGGCCGAGATGTGGTGGATGGGTAGAGTTTGGGCAACCTGCTATTGCCAAGAGGATGATACAATTGTTGCCAATCCTATCTTTTTAAAAATAAAATAAAATATTTATCCTTTTCAGGTTTTTCATTTCCTTAATTTTACAATCATTTTAACATTTCAAAACTTGACTTCCTTCCCCCTCTTTCTACGGTTCCTTAAATTTATTATTATTAACAACAACAACAACAACAACATATTATTTATACCTTGCCCATCTGGCTGGGTTTCCCCAGCCACTCTGGGCTGCTTCCAACAAAATATTAAAATGAGGTGGTCTGTTAAACATTAAAAGCTTCCCTGCCTTCAGATGTCTTCTGCATATCCAAATTGACTTAATTTGCTCATTTATTCATCTACTTTAAATATATACTCTTATAGAACTGCAGGTTATTACAATAATCCTGCCAATGTACTTATCTGTTTACAATTTATCTGTAAATATTCAATAAACCAAAGTCATTTACGGACTCACTTGTCTGGGTAGCACGTTCATTCCCTCGAGATTGTAAATACTTTAGTTCCTGAATCTCTTATTTACAAACTTACACCGACTGTATTGATAGTCTCCTCAGCCTAACAGATACTTGCCAGACTGAATTTGCAGGGAGGTGTAAGCCCCTACATTTCAGACCATTTTATTAACTGGATTTGCAAGTGAAAAGACAATTGGGAAGCTCTCCCCATTTCTTTCCTCCTACTGAAGAAGAAGAAGAAGAGTTTGGATTTGATATCCCGCCTTTCACTCCCTTTAAGGAGTCTCAAAGCGGCTAACATTCTCCTTTCCCTTCTTCCCCCACAACAAACACCCTGTGAGGTGAGTGGGGCTGAGAGACTTCAGAGAAGTGTGACTGGCCCAAGGTCACCCAGCAGCTGCATGTGGAGGAGCGGGGAAGCGAACCCGGTTCACCAGATTACGAGTCTACCTCTCTTAACCACTACACCACACTGGCTGTCCCCTCCGCTCGGCACCCACTGCAAGTTTCAGGGGCTGGGCAGAGGAGGAGGAGTGGTGGAGACCGCCTCGCAATCCTGACCCTTCCAGGGAAAAGGAAGAGGAAGACAGTATAGATTTACAACGGGGGTTTGAGGGAGGTCACAGCTCAGAGGCCGATGAGGGGGAAAGTTGGGAAATAACGGGAGAGGAGGAGCAGGCAGAGCCGTAGCAACATCTGGCTGAAACGTCATCGCTAGAAAGCATTCCAGACCCTCCATCTCCCAGAACCTGACGGGCCTTAAAAGTAGGAGAGCAAAGAGCTCAAAGACAGAGGGAACTTAGCAGCACCTATAGAGATGATGACGAATGAGAAAGTGGGAGAGACGGGGATGGAGATTCACCCGGGACAACAACAAAAACACAATGGAGTGAAAGGAGGGGCTACCTAGAGGACTGTGTCTTAAAAACAACTAATGGAAAACAACATGGAATAAAAATTTCGCCACTTGCAGGTTAGCAGATATATGGACTTTGTTAAATAAGATAGTGAGTCATACACCAGTGGCTGATGGACAAGATAAGAATGGTTAAGATCGGAATGATGAAAGTGGAAAACAACAAGGAAGAAAAGCAGAAGACTAATGAAGGACATTATCTCTCAATATCCTTCTGGTTTGTTTTTTTAAAATTTGGAATGTTCAGTTGGCTGTACTGTTTGTATAGTGGTACCTCGGGTTAAGAACTTAATTCGTTCTGGAGGTCTGTTCTTAACCTGAAACTGTTCTTAACCTGAAGCACCACTTTAGCTAATGGGGCCTCCCGCTACTGCCACGCCGCCAGAGCACGATTTCTGTTCTCATCCTGAGGTAAAGTTCTTAACCTGAGGTACTATTTCTGGGTTAGTGGAGTCTGTAACCTGAAGCGTCTGTAACCTGAGGTACCACTGTATTTTGATTTGGTATGATTGGAATTGATTTTTCATTAATTGGACGGTTTTTAATTGAAAATGAATAAAAATTATGTGTGGTTTTTTGGTGTGTTTTTTTAAGAAAGCTCTTGGATGAGAATATATGAGAAGTCCTGATTGATCCAGCCAGTGGCCTGTCTTCGATCAGCATCCTGCTCTCCCAGTGGCCCACCAAGATACCCGTGGGAAGCCCACAAGCAAGACCTGAGTGCAAATTGTGCTTGCCCCACTTGCAATTCCGACCAGCTGATCTCCAGAGGCGCTTCCTGCCTCTGACAGTGGAGGTAGAACATAGCCTTTGTTTTGTTTCATTTCACATTTCATTTGCAATCCGCCTTTCAATATTACCAAACGGGGCGGTTTACAACAAAATAGACAGGAAAGATCAAACACATAATAACAATTTGATCCAGTACAAAAAAGCCACGATAACTTTAACATAAACAACTTATACCAAATAAAGCAATATTCAGTAATCAGCGGAACCCTGTGCAAGGCCAACATTTAGTGCCCCCTGCCTCTTGCCTTCCGTTCTCCTCAATTCACTGCATCATAGAAGAGGAAGAGAAGAAGAGTTTGGATTTGATATCCCTCTTTATCACTACCCGAAGGAGTCTCAAAGCGGCTAACAATCTCCTTTCCCTTCTTCCCCCACAACAAACACTGTGTGAGGTGAGTGGGGCTGAGAGACTTCAGAGAAGTGTGACTGGCCCAAGGTCACCCAACAGCTGCATGTGAAGGAGCAGAGAATCAAACCCGGTTCCCCAGATTACGAGACTACCGCTCTTAACCACTACACCACACTGGCTTTCTGCAGATAAATATTTGAGGTCCTTTGAGTCATGTGGTTTAGACATGTGTGTTTACCTTGTGCATTTATGAACATTTATTCTATATTTGAGACCTTAGAATTCTTATAACAACTGGATGGGCATCTGGCATGGATGTTTTAGCTGAGATTCCTGCATTGCAGGCGGTTGGACCAGAGAACTCTGGGGATACCTTTCAACTCTATGATTCTAGATGGTATACAACTGGCTCCCATACACCTGGCTCCAGAAGAGGCTATCAGCAGCAAAAGGCAAATGATAAACAAAATGGTATACATGCAGCTTATCGGAAAAGTGCCACGTGCAGAAATGTTTGTATGTATATTAGGAGAAATGTGCCTAAGAAAGCCAACAAAATTTTCCTAAGGAATTTAAATAAATAAAAAAAGAAATTGCAAATTGATGCAGGTTGGAAAAATGAGAAGCCAGAATGGATAGATTTGTCACCATTAATTGAAAGTACATCTGCACACACAGAGACACCCTGAATCCCGGGAGCTGTAGTTTGTTAAGGTTGCTAAGAACTGTAGCTCTGTGAGAAGCAGAGATGAGTGAGAAATTCATTTCAGGGTGCATTTAAGACCAAATCTATCAAAGCTGCAGTTTCCACTTACCATACTGATAATTTTATAGTCTTTTTTTTTGGGGGGGGGGTTAAACCTCTCTGAGGTTTCATTTCAATCAAGTGGTATATAGATCTTGTGAAACAAATAAGCAAACTGAAACAGCTATCCTTCGAAGTTCACACCTGCCTGGATTTTGCAAAGCGATTGCCCGCATAAGCAACACTTGAAAAAATATATATGCATATTTTAGGAGAGAGTGTGCATAAAAATGAAAATATTTGTGGAAATTGCAAAAAAAAAAATGTGGTTTAGTCAAAGCTGCATCTAAAAGTGTTATTTTCGGAGAAATTCACACTAAAAATGCTGATGAATTTTCATGCAGTTTTTTTTTTTTAAAAAAACCCCCAAATAATTCACATAGCACTACAGAATGCAGAGAACCTAATTTAATGTTGGGAAAATGAGATATTGAGAGAACAAAAATGGACAAATCCTTCAATCCTTGCTGAGGGACGAACTACAGTTCCCAGGATCCTTCTTCTTTTATTTTTTATTTAAAAAATAATAATATTTATTACATTTTCCATTTTAACAGTCCAAATTAAACCACATTAAAACCATTCCAAATTATAGTACGATCAAACAGTCCAAATTTCATGCCAAATTATAAGTCTGCAATATAAGTCTTTAGCTTTTTTTAAAGAAGGGAATGTGCTTTAATGGTATGGTGTGTAATGGGTTGGTAATGGGTTAAAAAGTAACCCATCAGGAGTAGAAATTGCTCCACCCTCTAGCGGCCTCTGCCTTCAGAAATGAGTTGACCTCAGGACACGCACACAACAGAGAACGGCAGAATCACTCCAAGCTCTAACAGCTGCCCCAGAACTAGCCGCACTTGTTCAACAGTAGACAGGAAATCTAAGCAAACAGCATCCTCTTTTTCCCAGTAACTTGGCCAGCTCAGAATGTGCCTCCCTTATCACCAGCAACAAACAAAACTCTTTTCTCAGGAAAAGCCAGAGGAGTCAGATTCCAGCTGATAACAGATGTAGGTGTAATACAGCAGAAAGAGGCTGATAAGCGAAGCCAAAACTTGCAACAAATGGATAGGAGTTCTTTGGTTTCACAGGTTTTTCCACGGAGCTCAGGACAGATGTACGTGACCCCCATTTTATCAACACAACAACCCTGCGGGGTAGTTTAGGCTGCATAATAATAATAATAATAATAATAATAATAATAATAATAATAATAATTTATTATTTATACCCCACCCATCTGGCTGGGTTTCCCCAGCCACTCTGGGCAGCTTCCAACAAAGTATTAAAATACAGTAGTCTATTAAACATTAAAAGCTTCCCTAAAGAGGGCTGCCTTCAGATGTCTTCTAAAAGTGTGGTAGTTGTTCTTCTCTTTGACATCTGGTGGGAGGGTGTTCCACAGGGCGGGCGCCACTACCAAAAAGGCCCTTGGCTTCTTGCAGTGAGGGAACTGCCAGAAGGCCCTCGGCGCTGGATCTCAGTGTCCGGGCAGAACGATGAGGGTGGAGATGCTCCTTCAGGTATACTGGACTGAGGCCATTTAGGCTTTAAAGGTCAGAACCAACACTTTGAATTGTGCTTGGAAACATACTGGGAGCCAATGTAGGTCCTTCAGGACGGGTGTTATGTGGCCTCAGCGGCTGCTCCCAATCACCAGTCTAGCTGCTGCATTCTGGATTAATTGTAGTTTCCAGGTCACCTTCAAAGGTAGCCCCACGTAGAGTGCATTGCAGTAGTCCAAGCAGGAGATAACCAGAGCATGCACTACTCTGGCGAATCAGTCCGCAGGCAGGTAGGGTCTCAGCCTGTGTACCAGATGGAGCTGGTAAACATCTGCCCTGGACACAAAATTGACCTGCGCCTCCATGGACAGTTGTGAGTCCAAAATGACTCCCAGGCAGCGCACCTGGTCCTTCAGGGGCACAGTTACCCCATTCAGAACCAGGGAGTCCTCCACACCTGCCAACCCCCTGTCCCCCAAGAGCAGTACTTCTGTCTTATCAGGATTCAACCTCAATCTGTTAGCTGCCATCCATCCTCAGGTCAGAACACTGCCCTGTCAATTTCTGTATCGGTGGCGCCGGCTAGCCTGCATATTTTGACTCCGACTCCCATCAGCCCCAGTCTGCGTGGCCAATGGTCAGGGGGGATGGGAGTTGGGGTCCAACAACCACCCAGAGTGACACAGATTCTGGGTCTCTGTGCTGGACTCTGACCAGCAGTGGGTCTCAGGAAGAAATCTTAGAATCAGATCCCCTTCAACAGACTTTGATGTCCATTTTCTAAGGCACTTGGATATTGGCTTTCTTGCAGAGAAGGAAGACTGAGAAGCTACACTTCAAAAAGACTCCTGCCTCTTCTAAATGCATTTCCCTGCCTCAAGGAATAGTTTTGCTTGCTCTGACTGTGAATCAAATGTGGTGAATTTCCAGAAACGAGATTCACTTCTGTGGCTTATTAGGGATGGGAGAGTCTATCAAGTTTCGGTTTCCTCGCATTTTTCAAGCTTCAGCTCTCCACATTTTCCAGCAATTTTGCAACATATATTTTTGAATCCTCATGAAAACCCACCAGCATATTTTAGAGTGAATTTCTCCCGATAAACACATTTTTGGGGGTGCATACCGTGCATTTATGCATGTTCTATTCATTAACACCCTCATCTTTCCCCTAATAGACACATTTTGTTTGGAGAACTGTATCACAAAATTCGGATCAGTGCAGATTTCGGAGAATGGTTGTGTTCCGGTTCTCGTGGTGTTTTGGGAAGTGTGGATTTGATAGATTTTGGCTTTGAATGTGCGCCAAATTGAATTTTTCTTCTGTCCCTATTCATCATATGGTTTCGAAATTTGCACCCACCCACCCCCGTTTTAACAAACCGTAACCGCTCTAATGCCTTCCTTGCAAGAACACCGAAGAACCAGCTATGCCCACTTCTGCAAAGCAAATTCCAAAACCAGCATAAGCTTTCCTTGCTAAAACAGTTATGCAGAGTTAATTGCAAAAGGAGGTGGTGGACCAGAAAAAAAGGCTCAAGCAAACAGAATTCAGGGTGGTGACTCTGCTGCACGGGCTCATTTCCAAGATCACGGCGAGTGAAGGTTTTATTGGGGGAAATAAATGGGTCCTTTTTGCATATCTCCAGTTCAACGTAACAGTAAGGAAATCTCTAGCGTTTTCGCTGATTGCATCAGGACATTAAAGGAGGTTCAGGCTGCCAGGCCTTGACTCAACCAAGGTCAAAGCCCCATTGTGTCTTTAAAGCACTTCTTCTGGAGAATAAAAGGCTCAGGAGTAAATTCTACACAAATCCAGAGTGGAGTCCCTAAGACTGTTGTGTGTGTGTGTGCGCGCCTCCTTCCAGCAACTCCTGCAGCCAAGCTGGTACCAAACATCTTGCTCTGCTTTCCTTTGGACCACACCAGCCAGGCCAAGAGGGGGGGGGGTCTTGTCATCTGGGCAGCCCAAGACCTCCATACACACCGCCCAGGCTTGCAACCCAGGGAGGTCACATTGGTGCTGTAAACACAGCAAAAACAACACAGGAGGCAGCCATTATGAGTTACCGGTCTCTGCAGCCACAGCAGGTGCTGTGATTCTCCAGTGGTTTGGCTTCACCCCCAGAGGCAGACTGCATTGTCTCTCAAGACTGACGGATGCCAACAACCACTTGAACGACCGTGGCTTGCCCCAAAGAATCCTGGGAGCTGTAGTTTGTTAAGGGTGCTGACAGTTGTTAGGAGAACTCTCCTCACAGAGCTTCAATTTCCAGGGCGGCTTAACAGTCAGCCCCAATTTCCAGGGAACTCTAGGAACTACACGAAACCAGATTTCCCACATTCGCTAGCTTTGACCTAAAGTTCTCTTCCTGCCTTGCACCACACACACTGTCTTTGGACAAGAAACAGGCCTTGCGTGGTCCAATGCTGCACCAGCTCCTTGGAAAGAACTTTGAGAGGAGCTTGGGGACTTTTCGCTTCTGTTTCGGATGAACTGCAGCTGTTGGCGTAGCCTGAAGCTGACAAACTGTGGTTAATCTTATTTATGGTTGAGGGGGAAAGTTGGATGTCAAACCATGTTTGATAAAGCTGGCTAGTTTCGCTCGGCTACAAGTAACTATCAGCCAGAGTTTAGGGTTCGAAGGTAACGCTAAACTGTGGTCAAATTGAAAGTGGAATCCCAGCTGCGCCAAAGAGGTGAGGGAAGAGAAGACATGTGAGCTGCGGGGAAGACTATAAGCTACCTCCTGTCAGGATTAACCAAGGATGAGGAACAATTTTCAGCCCCATGGGCGGCATCCCCTCATGGACTCCATGCCAGTGGTGGGTCAGAGGGGAAAGTGGGTGGGAGAATAACAAGACTCTTGCCTTCCTATGATAAGGTTCCACACTTCCACCTGGGGGCCAGATAGAGGAGCAACAAGGGCCACATTCTGGCTCTAGGTCTGAGATTCCCCACTTCTGCTGAAAACTGTTATCGTGACATCTAGGGATGCATGAATCTGTCAGCTTCAGTTTCTCTCAGGGTTTTTATTTTTCCATTCTCGTTCACTTCTCCACATTTCCACCCCAAGGTTGCAAAAAATATTTGCCTCACAGAATTTCATCAGAATTTCGGTGTGAATTACTCCCAATATACACATTTTACACCATTTTGCCTCACGTCCGCATTTTTACAAAGCAAGTGTCCTTAACGTAACACATTTTTGCAGGTTATTTTTTCCACCAACATATACATTTCTATGCACACTTTATCCTATTATATGCATTTGCGTACAAATTACTCAACTGGACGGCTGCAATGCAAATTTCAGACAAGTGCGAATTTTGAAAGATAGAAAGGTTTCAGTTTATGTATTGTTTCAGGAAATGTGAGTTTGCTAGGCTCACCTCCCAATGCAAATCGAGTTCCTCCTTCATCCCTAATGGTGTCCAAATGCAGCCATTTTGGTAACTGGTGTCAGTGAAAGATGTTGAAACCCGAACTGTCCGCAAATGGGCTTCTGAAAATTGTACAAACAGCACACAAATACTAGGCATCTCCATGGGGAAAAGACCAATTCATACATTTGTCCCAGGAGTGTTGAAGTATCAATTAACTAGTACAACAAGTTCTTTGGAACAAAACTGTGGAAATTGATGCATCTCTCTGTTTTTCACACTCAACTTTTCAGAATGAATCACAGATGATTTTTTCTGAAACTTCAGATTGCCAAGTCACAAACTTCTGCCACCTCAGTCATCGAAGATAGTAGGCACAGTGTTCTGTCTTGACCCCTAAACTGTTTGTAATCTTGGAAAGGTAAGACTTACTCACCCCGTGAGACTCTGCATGAGTTACTGCTTGGAGCGAGGCTCTGAATTCTAAGGAATCCAGCCCTGAGCAGTGACTCACGCAGGCAGCATCTAGGGTCACCCTGACCCATCTCTCCCTGCCCTAACCGGGAGTGAATCCCCAATGGAGCGATGGCCAACAGCTTGGATGGCTTTCAAAGAGGCTGAGGCGAATTGATGGAGGATGTGTATATCAGCGGCTATTAACCGCGAGGGGAGGGAGACTTTGTGCTGGCCACCAGGCAATGGCTTTTCCCACCTGCCTTGCTCCTCTCTCCAACCCTGGCTGCCTTTCCCAGACCATAACTTTAAGAACGGCAGAAGCAGCTGGGAAGAGAGAAGGGGAGTTCAGGGGTATTAAAAAATAAAATACAATTATAAGTTTGTGCATCCTTGTTCTTCAATATGACCCTTTTACATCGTTTTATGCTATTTTATGCATTGTGACTTGTTTTTATTGATGATAGTTCAGTAATTCTTTATTGCAACTGCTAAGTGCAAACTGTTTAATTATTATTTGCTGGTCTTTAATTTTACTGTTTACTATTATATTCTAATGGATTACTGAATATTGCTTTATTTGGTATAAGTTGTTTATGTTAAAGTTATTGTGGCTTTTTTGTACTGGATCAAATTGTTATTATGTGTTTGATCTTTCCTGTCTATTTTGTTGTAAACCGCCCCGTTTGGTAATATTGAAAGGCGGATTGCAAATGAAATGTGAAATGAAACAAAACAAAGGCTATGTTCTACCTCCACTGTCAGAGGCAGGAAGCGCCTCTGGAGATCAGCTGGTCGGAATTGCAAGTGGGGCAAGCACAATTTGCACTCAGGTCTTGCTTGTGGGCTTCCCACGGGTATCTTGGTGGGCCACTGGGAGAGCAGGATGCTGATCGAAGACAGGCCACTGGCTGGATCAATCAGGACTTCTCATATATTCTCATCCAAGAGCTTTCTTAAAAAAACACACCAAAAACACACACATAATTTTTATTCATTTTCAATTAAAAACTGTCCAATTAATGAAAAATCAATTCCAATCATACCAAATCAAAATACAGTGGTACCTCAGGTTACAGACGCTTCAGGTTACAGACTCCACTAACCCAGAAATAGTACCTCAGGTTAAGAACTTTACCTCAGGATGAGAACAGAAATCGTGCTCTGGCGGCGTGGCAGTAGCGGGAGGCCCCATTAGCTAAAGTGGTGCTTCAGGTTAAGAACAGTTTCAGGTTAAGAACAGACCTCCAGAACGAATTAAGTTCTTAACCCGAGGTACCACTATACAAACAGTACAGCCAACTGAACATTCCAAATTTTAAAAAAACAAACCAGAAGGATATTGAGAGATAATGTCCTTCATTAGTCTTCTGCTTTTCTTCCTTGTTGTTTTCCACTTTCATCATTCCGATCTTAACCATTCTTATCTTGTCCATCAGCCACTGGTGTATGACTCACTATCTTATTTAACAAAGTCCATATATCCGCTAACCTGCAAGTGACAAAATTTTTATTCCATGTTGTTTTCCATTAGTTGTTTTTAAGACACAGTCCTCTAGGTAGCCCCTCCTTTCACTCCATTGTGTTTTTTGTTGTCCCGGGTGAATCTCCATCCCTGTCTCTCCCACTTTCTCATTCGTCATCATCTCTATAGGTGCTGCTAAGTTCCCTCTGTCTTTGAGCTCTTTGCTCTCCTACTTTTAAGGCCCGCCAGGTTCTGGGAGATGGAGGGTCTGGAATGCTTTCTAGCGACGACGTTTCAGCCAGATGTTGCTACGGCTCTGCCTGCTCCTCCTCTCCCGTTATTTCCCAACTTTCCCCCTCATCGGCCTCTGAGCTGTGACCTCCCTCAAACCCCCGTTGTAAATCTATACTGCCTTCCTCTTCCTCCTCCCTGGAAGGGTCAGGATTGGGAGGCGGTCTCCACCACTCCTCCTCCTCTGTCCAGCTCCTGAAACTTGCACTGGGTGCTGAGCGGAGGGGAGAGCCAGTGTGGTGTAGTGGTTAAGAGCGGTAGACTCGTAATCTGGTGAACCGGGTTCGCTTCCCCGCTCCTCCACATGCAGCTGCTGGGTGACCTTGGGCTAGTCACACTTCTCTGAAGTCTCTCAGCCCCACTCACCTCACAGAGTGTTTGTTGTGAGGGAGGAAGGGAAAGGAGAATGTTAGCCGCTTTGAGACTCCTTCGGGTAGTGATAAAGCGGGATATCAAATCCAAACTCTTCTTCTCTTCCTCTTCTATGATGCAGTGAATTGAGGAGAACGGAAGGCAAGAGGCAGGGGGCACTAAATGTTGGCCTTGCACAGGGTTCCACTGAAATTTGGAAGACCAAAGTCGGTCCCTGGTGGCAGGCAGAGAAGGCCTAACCCTCCTTCCCATGTTGGCAGAGTGCCTTGAAATATTTTATTTCTTCATTCCTTGGGGTTTCCCAAGCTCATTAAGGAGACACTCATCAAGGAGTTCTCATTAAGGAGAACTCCTGCCCCACCCTAACCTGGATAGATCGAAGGAAAAGGCTCCTTGTTACCCACGTTTCCTAGCAGCAGAAAGGTGTCTCTCAGGGCTTCAACGTCCCTCCTGCCCCAGCGGCTAAATCTCTTCTCCCTTATTCATTTCAGCTTCAACACCTCCACAACTTGGAGCATGCTTTATTCATTTTTACCTTCCATCCCCACCCTTCCCATGAACTCATCCCCACTATACAGTCATACCTTGGGTTGAATGTGCTTCAGGTTGAGCGTTTTCAAGTTACGCTCCGCGGCAACCCAGAAGTAACGGAGCGCGTTACTTCTGGGTTTCGCCGCTCGCGCATGCACAGATGCTCAAAATGACGTCACGCGCATGCGCGGAGGCAGCAAAACATGACCCGCGCACGCACAGATGCGCAGTCGTGTCTTACGTTCTATTTAGGATGCGAATGGGGCTCTGGAACAGATCCCGTTCGCATCCCGAGGTACCACTGTACATTTAAAGCAGTATTGAACCATTTTAGTCATTGCTTCCCCCAAAGAATCATGGGAAGTGTAGTTTTTCTAAGGGTGCTGAGAGTTATTAGAAGACCCCTGTTCCCTGCACAGAGCTACAATTCTAGGAGCGGTTTAATGGTCTATTCCTCTTCCCAGGGAACACTGGGAATTGTCAATTCCTGTTCCCTGTTCCCTGGGAATTGTAGCTCTGTGAGGGGAGCAGGGGTCTCCTAACAACTCTCAGCACCTTTAATGAACTACACTTGTCAGGAGTCTTTTGTGGGGAGGAAGCCATGACTGTTTAAAGTGGCATGATACTGCTTTCACACCCTGGGAAAGGCTTCGACTGGCCGACTAAACCAGGTGAGGGTAGCCGATGGGTCTCAAGCCCTTGGTGAGTTAGAGACTTGCCCTGCATGAGAAGACAGTCTTTGGTGGATTGAGCAGACAAGATCAAGAGTGGGTCCAACGGTCAAGAAAGCGGTTCCAGCAAGTGCTGTAGAGGGGAGTGAGGGGCTGGTAGCCCATCTAGGAGAAGCAAAACTCTGGTCCTAAATCTCTGATGCCTTGTGGATATCTTTGTGAGAAGACAAGTCTGAAGAGCAAACCCTACACAATATGGAATGGAGTCTTGAAGACGGTTGGGTGGTTCCTTGTATGCCTCCTTCCAGCAATTCCTACAGCTGAGCTGGTGCCAAACATCAGTGTGGTGTAGTGGTTAAGAGCGGTAGACTCGTAATCTGGGGAACCGGGTTCGCTTCCCTGCTCCTCCACATGCAGCTGCTGGGTGACCTTGGGCCAGTCACACTTCTCTGAAGTCTCTCAGCCTCACTCACCTCACAGAGTATTTGTTGTGGGGGAGGAAGGGAAAGGAGAATGTTAGCCGCATTGAGACTCCTTAGGGTAGTGATAAAGCGGGATATCAAATCCAAACTACTACTCTTCTTCTTCTTCTTCTTCTTCTTCTTCTTCTTCTTCTTCTTCTTCTTCTTCTTCTTCTTCTTCTTCTTCTTCTTGCTTTCCTTTCCTTTGGACCACCTCAGCAAGGCTGAGAAGGGGGTCTTGTTGTCTGGGCAGCCCAGAACCCCCATATACACTGCCTAGGTTTGCACCCTGGGGAGGTCACTTTGGGGCTGCTAACACAGCAGTTTGACTTCACCCCCGGAAGCGCACTCCATTGTCTCTCGAGACAGATGCATGCCAATAGCAACTGCTTTCTCCATATAGTGCAGATGAGGTCCCCATGTGGTGGGGGGACGGTGACTTGTGGTCTTCCAGATGTTGCTAGACTACATCTCCCATCATCCTTTGCCCATGGGCCATGCTAGCTGGGACTGATGGCAAGGGCAAGGAATGCAGGAAGAGCTGGGATCCAGAGGCCTTCTCCATGTTGTTGGAGCCTGCCTTGGGGAGCCACCTGATGTATCCAAGCACAGAGAAGGAAAATGACGCAAGCAGCGCTTATTATTATTTTTTGGTTTTAGCTTGCGGCTTCTTTCTTGCTTTCCTTTCTTCTTAATAAGCACCAGTCTTCCTCAGAAGTTCTCAGGACAAGGGTTCCTTCTCCCTCCCATCCCCTCCCATGTCTGCCACACAAATAGCAACCGGCTTTGCCGAAACAGAATAAAAAGAGGAAGAAAGCCAAGGGGATATTGACAATATCCTCTCCATCACCCTGATGCCAAGGTTCCCACGGTGACAAAATAAACACTGTTTTTTTGGTTGTTGGAGAGATAAAACAACTGATAAAGCGTGGAAGGGGAAGTCTTGATTCATGAACGCATGAGTCATGGTTAGAGCGCTGGGCCAGGACCTCGGAGGCCAGGATTCGAGTCCTCCTTAAACCACAAAGCTCACTGGGTATCCCTGGGGCCATCATAGCCTCTTGGGGTCACTGCCTCTCAGCCTCGCAGGGTTGCTGTGAGGAGAAAATGGGGAAGGGGAGAAAGGAAGGATATGATGCAGACTCTGCCTTCCTTGGGGGGTCGCTGCTGCTCACCTGGATGGGGAGGTCCATATTGGAAGGGCCTTATCCAGGTGTCCCATACGAGGGTTGATGATGTCCCTGTGGGGGCAAAACAGTCAAAATGTTGGGTCGTCTCTTCTTTGAATGTAACGTTCGTAGAGAGGAATGAAACAGATGAACAATGTTCAACTGGTAGAACATGAGGCTTAATCTCAGGGTCATGGGTCATTTCTGCTTTTATTTTTTGATTATGTCGACAAAGGTCTGTAAAGTTAAAGCTATGGTTTTCCCAGTAGTGATGTATGGAAGTAAGAGCTGGACCATCAAGAAGGCTGGTCGCCGAAGAATTGATGCTTTTGAATTCTGGTGCTGGAGGAGACTCTTGAGAGTCCCATGGACTGCAAGAAGACCAAACCTATCCATTCTGAAGGAAATCAGCCCTGAGTGCTCACTGGAAGGACAGATCCTGAAGCTGAGGCTCCAATACTTTCGCCACCTCATGAGAAGAGAAGACTCCCTGGAAAAGACCCTGATGTTGGGAAAGATGGAGGGCACAAGGAGAAGGGGACGACAGAGGACGAGATGGTTGGACAGTGTTCTCGAAGCTACCAGCATGAGTTTGACCAAACTGCAGGAGGCAGTGGAAGACAGGAGTGCCTGGCGTGCTCTGGGCCTTGGGGTCACAAAGAGTCGGACACAACTAAATGACTAAACAATAACAACAAAGTTTTGTGTTTTCATATTGTGATTTTATCCTGTGAACTGTCCTGAGACCTGCGGGGAACAGGGCGGTATATAAATTTAATAAATTTTATTACAATTTGTATCTTACATTGTTATCTTTTGTAGCACAGAATATTTGAAGTACAGTAAGTGTAAGTTTTATCCTTTGTATTATATTGTACTGCAAACAAGCATTCTCTTTTAATGCTTGGGCTCATTATAATTATTTATTAAATTTGTATACTGCCCTTCATCCATAGATCTCATACTTTTTGTGTGCTCTGTTTTAGTGGGATTGTGACAGTATAATAAGTGATTGATTGATTGATGATGATCTTCTTAAAAAAATATTTCATTAGTTTTTCGCAATTTAAGTTTACATTCAAATATGAAATAAAATAATAAATTGTAGAATTCTCTGAGTTGACAGACTTCCATCCTCCCTGCATGGAGTCCACTTGTCAACATTTTTCACTGCATATCATGTTTTCCTCTAATTTTTTTCATAGTACTCTATTTAAATCCATAGTTCTTTTCACCTTGCAAGTGTTCTTTCAGCCCTGCTAATGTTTTTAACTGTTAACAGTGTATTTTCAGATAAGATTACAAACTTTCCCCAGTCTTTATTGAAGTTTTTGTCATTCCTGGTTTCTGATTTTTCCAGTCATTGTGGCCATCTCTGCATAGTCCATCAGTTTTATTGTCCACTCTTCTTTTGTAGATATTTTATCTTTGGGCTAGAAGCATCGGGGCTGCTGATGGATGAAGATCAATGGGGAGGGCAGCACCAACAAAGGGATGTGATTCTAAAACTCCCTCAACTCTGTTCAGGGTGGCTAAAAATCAATGATTAAAATAAATAAATAAATAAATAAATCAGATTTTTTCCCCCTATTTAAATCAGATTTTTAAAAATTTAAATCGGATTTTTAAAATAAAATGCTTCTGGAGGGAAAATCTTTCTAAAGATAGTTTTCTATTTAAGTTACATTATAGTCCAAAGGCTATTCATCAGGATATAAGGATTTGTTTCAAGTTTTTCATGTGTGGTAAAACTCAGTCTAAGTTTTTTTTAAAAAACATATTGTTTAACCACATCAGCTAACAAACATGGATACATATGCTATAATGTTATTGTTTTAGTTAATTAAATTGCTTCAATTGATATTAAGGAAATGATTATTTTTCTCCTTCCAATAAAGTACAGCCCAAAAGGTGTCCAAATATAAACAGTTAACTTATTAAACCTCACAATGAGTTCACAATTACCTGTTAAGGTACAGTGGTGCCCCGCAAGACGAATGCCTCGCAAGACGGAAAACCCGCTAGACGAAAGGGTTTTCCGTTTCTGAGTTGCTTCGTAAGACGATTTTCCCTAAGGGCTTGCTTCGCAAGACGAAACGTCTTGCTAGTCTTGCGTTTCCCCCCCGCTTTCCCCCCCTTTTTCTAAGCCACTAAGCCGCTAATAGCCTTTTAGCAGCTAAGCCGCTAAGCCTTTAATAGCCGCTAAGCCGCTAAGCTGCTAATAGGGTTGCTTCACAAGACGAAAAAAACGCTAGACAAAGAGAATCGCGGAACGGATTCTTTTCGTCTTGCGAGGCACCACTGTATTTCTAATAGTACAACCAAATCAGTAATTTTTAATATAACTGTAGAAACTACTCTGAAAATTTATTATTCCAAAAACGAAACCTTCATCTGGTTGTAAATATTAAGATTACACCAGCAAGAACGAGTCTTTCTAGTGATTTAAATCAAGTCTGACTGACTAGTGATTTAAATCGTGATTTAAACTGATTTGATTTAAATCAAATCCACCCTGACTCTGATCGAAACAAATTCTCTGGTGTTTGGGGGTCACTGCCTGCACCCCAGTCCTTTGAGAACCACCTGTCTGTTGGTAAAGGCTGGAGGGCTGATTCAATCCACACTCAAACTGGGAAGCTGCAATTCAGGAGAACATTTCCCTGCGACCTTTGACAGCTGCTTCCAGAGAAACCCAGCCTGGAGTTCCTCCAAAAGCATCATTAGAAATAAAACAAGGAAGCTGTTTTGCATTTGGGAGTTGACTGTAGATGGACCCACATAAACAGCTGGAGGAAGCAGCAGCGGCTTGACAAAAACGTTTTGCGGGAAGCCCAAAATTGCTCTTCCATCCATCATTCGGCGCATGCATTTCGAAAGCAGAAAATATTTGGAGAATGGAGAATATTTAAGGATTATAAAAAAAAAAAAATCATATTGTACCAATCACACCATATGAGCAGAACTTGAGTGATACTTGTAAACACAACAAATCCCGTTTGTGGAGTAGATGGGAACAATATTAAAGAATATAAAACTGTGGGGGGGGAAACGACAGTATAAACAGTACAATGAGAATGATTGGAAGACTCGTTTTGTCAGAAGTCTTTTTTATTTAAGTGTTTAAGTAAGTATTAATTAGGAAAATTAAGGGTTTTTTTATGTACGTAAATTTGCTTTTTCTTCTTTCTTTTTTCTGTATTTTCTTTTTTCTTAATTGTTTTTTCTTTAATTTTCTTTTTGTAGTATGAGATTGTAAATTCATTGTATAAGGGTGTAATTTAAATTAATAAAGATTATTCAAATACCGAACAACAACAACAACAACAAAACACACACACAAAATTGCTCTTCCATCCATCATTTGGCGCATTCATTTCGAAAGCTGCTCTGGGCCTGGAAAGACATTGGCAACCAGGGCCGGCCCAGGATGTTTGGCCGCCTGAGGTAACACAGAGAAGGCTGTTGCCGACAACAGCTCCGCTGCTGCTGACAAGTCCAGCAAAGGTGGAGGAGGAAGAAAAAAAGGAAGCCTCAAAGAAGGCTAGCAGGCTGTGTGTGTGATGGGAGCAGTGGCAGAACCATACTGCTTGCAGGCCCAGATCCGCTGCCCCTAACTGCCAGTGTGGTGTGGTGTGGTGTGGTGTAGTGGTTAAGAGCGGTAGTCTCGTAATCTGGTGAACAGGGTTTGATTCTCTGCTCCTCCACATGCAGCTGCTGGGTGACCTTGGGCCAGTCACACTTCTCTGAAGTCTCTCAGCCCCACTCACCTCACAGAGTGTTTGTTGTGGGGGAGGAAGGGAAAGTAGGTTGTGAGCCGCTTTGAGGCTCCTTCAGGTAGTGATAAAGCGGGATATCAAATCCAAACTCTTCTTCTCTCACAAGAATGAATGTATTGCCCTCGGCTGCCCTTGAGGGACGATTCCAACAGATGCCACACGAAAAACGCCTATACAGTCATACCTCGGGTTAAATATGCTTCAAGTTGAGCGTTTTCAGGTTACGCTCTCCGGCGACCCAGAAGTAACGGAACACATTACTTCCAGGTTTCACCACTCGCGCAGACGCTCAAAATGATGTCACACGCATGAGCGGAAGCAGCGAAACGCGATCCGCAGACGCGCAGTCACGTGTTACGTTCTACTCAGGATGCAAACAGGGCTCCGGAACAGATCCCGTTTGCATCCAGAGGTACCACTGTAATAATAATATTATTATTTTTTATTTGTATCCCACCCTCCCCAGCCAAAGCCAGGCTCAGAGCGGCTAACAACAGTAAAAATAGCACAATTTACATAAAATCACAGTAAATTAATTAAAATGCATTTGAAAATCAATTCAGAATCAAATTAAAGGCAACCATTGGGCTAGAGTTCTATGAGGATTACCGAAGGAGGGGGTCAGACTGTGCCTCGGCCAAAGGCCTGGTGGAACAGCTCTGTCTTGCAGGCCCTGCGGAAAGATGTCAAGTCCCGCAGGGCCCTAGTCTCTTCTGGCAGAGCATTCCACCAGATCGGGGCCACAACCAAAAAAGCCCTGGCTCTGGTTGAGGCCAGCCTAACCTCCCTGTGGCCTGGGACCTCCAAGATGTTTTTGTTTGAAGACCGTATGGTCCTCCGTGGGACTATGTCCCTGTGGAGATGGCAGTACCGAATCGGTGGCACATGCACTCTCTATAAAGACTTGAGGAATGAGATTATCACCCCTCTTTTATTGTCGCCCAGCCACTGCCACAGTGCCCTTTCTCTTGGCAGATGAAGATGAGCAGGCGACAGCAGAAGGTTTTTAGCTGGGGCAATCAGAATAAGACCCACTATTTGACTATTGATTCAAAACCATAAAATGTATTTTATATAATTGACTGGTTATTTCTATTCTCTGTATATCGTATTGTTGTTTTATTGCTATGGCCGATGGCTGACGCAAATAAAGATTCATTCATTCATTCATTCTGCTGCCTCGCCCAGCTGTCCCGAGGCAACCGGTTTACGAGGCCTCATGGGTGGCCCATTTTTGCTGGCAACCCAAACAGCATTTTGAGACCTACCTGCTGCTTCTATGTTAATGCTTTTTAAAGAAAGCAATCACTCCACATTTGTTTTATTTCTCAATTGCATTGTACAATCTGTAGGAGTCGGGGAGAAATTTCACGCGCACCAAAATGTTTGTTTGTTTGTTTAGCAAAAATATAAATATGCATACAAACATGTGCATATTACATCTGCACTAAAACACAGGCGAAGCTTTCGTTTATTTTATGAGGCTTGGTTTTGGTGTTTTTCTGTAAATATCAGGCCAACTTAATGTTGCAGCTTAAAGGGGCTCTTAAAAAGGCAGGCGCTGTTTTTTTTCTGGTGTGGCCAGAGCTGGATTTAGGTTTTATGACGGCATTTCCGTGCGCTGCTCTGGTTCGCCAGAAGTGGCTTAGTCCTGCTGGCTGCATGACCCGGAAGTTGTACACCGGCTCCCTCGGCCAATAAAGCGAGATGAGCGCCGCAGCCCCAGGGTCAGTCACGACTGGACCTAATGGTCAGGGGTCCCTTTACCTTTACCTAAGCTACTGAAGGTAATGGGGCCCTTTATATGTCCAGCTGTCAACAACAAATTGTCACTGTTTTTGTGTTCAATATATGCTATATGGTAATTTATGGACCTAATAGGTATCTCAAGCCATTTGCACATGTTGCCCTGCAACCAGTCCGTGCAGAATGTAGGCACCCTATACAGTGGCACCTCGCAAGACGAATGCCTCGCAAGACAAAAAACTCGCTAGACGAAAGGTTTTTCCGTTTGCGAGTTGCCTCACAAGACGAATTTCCCTATGGGCTTGCTTCGCAAGACGAAAACGTCTCGCGACTTTGTTTCCTTTGTCTAAATAATAATTCGCAAGACGAAAAATTCGCTAGACGGCAAAACTTGCGGAACGAATTAATTTCGTCTTGCGGGGCACCACTGTATATAGAAACGAGCAAACCAGTGATATTTTAGGGAGCAGGCCAGCAGGACTTACATCATAGGAGCCTACACAACACAAAACACTGTTGCTGTATGTAGGTTTTATTTTTTATCTTATATTTTGGAAATGTTCATCCAGGTTTTTCTTCTTTAATTTTTTTGGGGGGCTCCCAAGAGAGTGGGACCCTAAGCTAAAGCTTGTTTGGCTTATATGTAAATCCGGCACTGGGTGTGATGCATGCTTATTTTTCTTCACATGATTGATATTTCCCAGAATCCTGAGGATGGGTACATTATCCTCCCCTCCTACCTTTTATCTTCACAACAGTCCTGTGAAGTAGGTCAAATCCTGTTGTTATCCCTGGTTAGTCATAGGCAATGGTTTTGAAAGATCTACTCTGAGCATGACTAATGTGTGATACAACCCTTTGTCTGAAATCCAAGAGTCACACCCACCCAGTTTGGATTCTGATGGGCCAATGGGTGTGACTCAAAAGCAATCAGGCATTATGTGAACTTTGTCCTAAGCAAGCCCTGGGTATTTTATTTCATTTTTTTCTTTTAAAAAAAGTCCTCACACAGTAATCACTTTATGAGGAACTGATCAAAGAAGAATAGATAAGGAAACAATGGATTGTGCGGGACAGGCAAAGTGAGCCAAAATAAGAGAACCTAAAGACAAAGGTTTCGTGGAAGAATAGAAGCCTTTTTTGGACTATTTAAGGAAATATTATTATATGATGAATACGTGAGCAGGATTTGAACTATGAGCAACAGGAGGACTTATATAGTGGTTATGTTAAGATATAGAAGACAGGGTGTTACAGAGAGGAATTAAAACCCCGTGGAAAAGGGGGCGGGAAGTTGACAAAAATAACAAAGAAAAAATGTTTTACTATGTACTGAAATGTATGTGTCGATTTTTTGGAAAACAATAAAAAAAATATTTAAAAAAGAAGGAATGTGGGAAGCAGGCCTTGAGTCAGACCATTGGGCGATCTAGCTCAGCATTGTCCAAACCAGCGCTTTCCAAACTGTGTGTCAGGACACATTTAAGTGTCGGCTGCCAGGTATAGGTGTGTTGCACGAACGCTCTTCTCAGGGCTGGAAAGGGGTTAGTTTAACCTCCGATTTGCTGGTAAAACTGAATTGCTGTGTCACAAAATGATGCAGAGACATCACCTTGCCAACAAAGATCCGTATAGTTAAAGCTATGGTTTTCCCAGGAGTGATGTATGGAAGTGAGAGCTGGACCATAAAGAAGGCTGATCGCCGAAGAATTGATGCTTTTGAACTGTGGTGCTGGAGGAGACTCTTGAGAGTCCCATGGACTGCAAGAAGATCAAACCTATCTATTCTGAAGGAAATCAGCCCTGAGTGTTCACTGGAAGGACAGATCCTGAGGCTCCAATACTTTGGCCACCTCATGAGGAGAGAAGACTCCCTGGAAAAGACCCAGATGTTGGGAAAGATTGAGGGCACAAGGAGAAGGGGATGGCAGAGGACGAGATGGTTGGACAGTGTTCTCATGTTAGTAAACATGAGTTTGAGCAAACTGCGGGAGACAGTGGAAGACAGGAGTGCCTGGTGTGCTCTGGTCCATGGGGTCACGAAGAGTCGCACACGACTAAACAACAACAAAATGATGCAGGTCTAAAAAGTGTGTCACCAACATGAAAAGTTCGGAAAGCTCTGGTCCAAACTGCCGGGCCGCAATGGATCTCCATGATTTCACATACCTGGGGATTCAACCTTCCTGAATTGCAAAGGAGATGGTCTAACAGTGAGTTATGGCCCTTCCCCAAGATGCCTTTTCCTCCTGCCTGATCTTGTGACAGAAAGAGTGTGGAATTACCTAGTGGCCTGGGGTTAGGGCGGGGAGTGAGCACGCTTTGAGAGTGAGTTGTCTCAGATTTCCACACCAACGGAGGGGAAAAGGGAGTCATGGTCTAAAACAACAACAACAACAGAGGGCTGGTTGGCAGTGGCTACGGGCACGAGCTATAAGTCAGAATTATGAGTCAGAATGTTTTGACAATGTCCTGCACTTACTAAGTTTTGGGATAAAAGGAGCAGATGATATAATTATGATTGTGCGGAAAACTTTAAAAAATTTCAGAGGAAGGTATTCTTCTGAACTACATGTGATTTAACAACTGGACAACATACAGTGGTACCTTGGGTTACAGATGCTTCAGGTTACAGACTCCTCAAACCCAGAAATAGTACCTCGGGTTAAGAACTTTGCTTCAGGATAAGAACAGAAATCGCACGGCAGCAGTGGGAGGCCGCATTAGCTAAAGTGGTACCTCAGGTTAAGAAGCTTCAGGTTAAGAATGGACCTCCAGAACAAATTAAGTTATTAACCCGTGGTAACACTGTAAATGATTTCTTTGTGCCCCTTACTGTGGACAAAGACTGGCACTGATGAATGTAAGAACACCAGTAAACACAACCAAGAGTGACCAGAGATTCTTAGAAGACTGGAGTAAATATTTGAACTATTTGAAAAGCAAATGTAATAAACAGATTATGCTAGTAGGACTGCAAGAAGTTCTGTAAGGAGGACTTGGTGAAATATTGCAAGGAAGATTATGAAGAGGATTAATAGTTAATGATAATTAAAAGTAATAGAGAAATCAAAAAATGCAGAATAAGCGATAGAAAACGGAAAATTTTCAGAGGTTGTTGACGCAAGTCTAAAATATTGTATAAGAGAAGAAGTTACCGTATTTTTTGCTCTATAAGACTCACTTTTCCCCTCCTAAAAAGTAAGGGGAAATGTGTGTAAGTCTTATGGAGCGAATGCAGGCTGCGCAGCTATCCCAGAAGCCAGAACAGCAAGAGGGATTGCTGCTTTCACTGCACAGCGATCCCTCTTGCTGTTCTGGCTTCTGAGATTCAGAATATTTTTTTTCTTGTTTTCCTCCTCCAAAAACTAGGTGCGTCTTGTGGTCTGGTGCGTCTTATAGAGCGAAAAATACGGTACGTTAAATGACTGTTGGAAATGATATGTTAAAAAATTAATAAAAATGTATGTGTGTGTGTATGTATGTATGTATGTGTGTGTGTGTGTGTATGTGTATATATATATATAGACGACACATCCCGCTTGCCAGACATCTGGAAATTAGCCCTCCCCACAAAAACTGACACCAGATCCAGAGGCACACAGAACGCCATCACCAATCAACCACACCAGACCCAAACCCAGACCCTCTCCACAGATAAATTACAGACACCATCCAGTAGCCAAACCATGGTGGCACCTCCGGATGCTGCACCCCCCTGCAATCCCTACACAGATCTGGCTGGCACAGGCCACAAAACCACAGCTCGCCCCTATACACGAAGCCAAGCCAGAGCACAACTAAATGCAGTACAGCCATCTTCTCAGAAAAACTCTTCACAAAGTTCAAGAGGTCAAGACACAAAGGCTTTAGCAACTAATCCACACCTAATGACCCACCTAAGTGGTACTCAGGATATCACTCAAGAAATCACTCAAGATATCCCTCAAGCAATTAAGGAACAAAAGAAGAAAAGGCACACTAGCCTGGGAACTTCCTCTCTGCCCAGAACATTGGAGGCTATACACCACACCTCCTCAACAGTATTTATAGGAACTCAAACACTGAGATCCTGCTCTGTTCCAGTAACAAGAAGCCGAAAGCACCAGCCTGAAGATGACGAGTGAGACCTCGTCGAAACGTCGCCTAGACACCCCAACTTTTACACGGGAAGACACCCGAGGACACCAAAACCTGCATTCCTGTACCCGTGAAAATCTACGAAAGCAAATATATATATATATATATAAAATTAAAAACCAGTTGAAGGGATGGAGGGAAGTCACAAGCTCAGTAGAGCAAAGAATTTATTTGTTTTGTTATTGGTGTGCTGAAATATTGTGTTAAAAAAGAAATTAATAAAAATCATATTTAAAAAAAAAACCAATTCCTTGCTGGAAAATGGCCCCCAGCCAAGAGGAAACCAAGCCAGTACCCTCTCTTGTCCACCACCCTGTTCTCACAGCGGCCAACCAGACTCTGCCAGCGAGGAACCCAGAAGCAGGACCTGAACCCAAGAACATTCTCCCCTCCTGTGGTTTCTGGCACTCAGTGGCGTTTCTGCCTCCACCTGCGGTGGCAAAGCAAACTCTCTTCCATGAATTTGCCTAATCGTCTCTGGAAGCCGTCTAGGTTGGCGGCGGTCCCGGCCTCCCAGGGGAGCGAGTTCCACCGTTTGACTGCACTGCGTGCGAAGCAGTCATTTCCTTCCTCCGTTCTGAGCTCAGAGCGCTCAGGGTGGCATCAATTGTGGGTTTCCGAGGAAAGCTCCAGCCCAGAGACTCTGCCCACAATTCAGGCTTCCTGGCTGTGGACGGATTTGTTTTTTTATATATATATAAGACATTTATTCAAGTTTTACAAAAAGAAAACGTAAGTTTACAAAATAGAGAAAATCATAACAACAATTAACAAGCTAAAATTATAACAACAATTAACAAACTAAAAAAAAACACATAGGAAAAAGAATAAAAAAGGTACAAAATACAAAAAACAGGTAGATGAAAAAAAGAAGTTTAAAAAGAAAATATATCTATTTTTCAATATCTTTGGGTTCATTTACTTGTTTCCTTGACCTCCTCACACCTCCCCTTTTTGTATTCCCGTTTACAAAAACATTTCAGCAAATCCTTACCCTCTTTCATTTATCTTTACTCTATATCTTAACTTATTATAACTGTATATTTTCATCCATTATCCATCCATATTTACATGTTCTTATTAATCTTGTAGCCAATACCACTTATTTTCAATCCAACATCATTTTAACATTCATTAATTTTACAGTATTTCTGCAAATAGTCTTTAAATTTCTTCCAATCTTCATCCACCGACTTTTCTCCCTGGTCTCGGATTCTGCCAGTCATTTCTGCCAATTCCATATATTCGATCACCTTCTGGCTGTGGACGGATTTGAACTCCTGTCTCTTGTGCTGAAAAGCTGCACTTTGAACGAAAGTGAGAGAGAGAGAGAGAGAGAGAGAGAGAGAGAGAGAGAGAGAGAGAGAGACTCGAAATTGGAGGACCTGAGATAAGAGGCTGGCCGAGCTGCAGCAGCCCATTTGAAGAAATGCAGCTGTACAAGTTCCATTCATAGAATTGCAGAATTGGAAGGGACACCAATGATCATCTAGTCCAACCGGCTGCAATGCAGGAATCTCAACTAAAGCATCCATGCCAGATGGCTGTCCAAGCCCTGCTTAAAATCCTCCAAAGAAGGAGAGTACACCACTTTCTGAGGGAGACCATTCCAATGTTTAATAATAATAATAATAATAATAATAATAATAATAATAATAATAATAATAATTTATATCCCACCCTCCCCAGCCAAATCCGGGCTCAGAGCGGCTAACAACAGTAAAAGTAACACAGTTTACATAAAATCACAATCAATTAATCGAAATGGATTCTAAAATCAATTCATTCTAAAATCAATTCAGAATCAAATTAATGGCAACCATTGGGCTAGAGTTCTGTGAGGATTGCCTCGGCCAAAGGCCTGGTGGAACAGCTCTGTCTTGCAGGCCCTGCAGAAAGATGTCAAGTCCCGCAGGGCCCTGGTCTGTTGGGACAGAGCATCCCACCAGATCAGGGCCAGTACTGAAAAGGCCCTGGCCCTAGTTGAGGCCAGCCTAACCTCCCTGTGGCCCAAGACCTCCAAGATGTTTTTGTTTGAAGACCGTAACATTCTCCGTGGGACATACCAGGAGAGGTGGTCCCATAGGTACAAGGGTCCTAGGCTGCCGTCGGGACGGAGATACAGGACGATGAAGACAAGAACGAGCCGTCTTAAGAACAGCTTCTTCTCCAGAGCGATCTCGGCCCTGAATGGGAAGCCTGGACTTTGAAAGTCATCTAATCTTCCTTGCTGTATTATACTGTATTGTTTTAATTAGTGTTTTTATAGTTGTTTTGATTTTGTGTGGAGTGCCCTACCTGGGTGGATGGAGCAGCCAAGTAATTTCGTTGTCCCCGAGAGGGGGCAATGACAATAAAGATATTATTATTATTATTATTATTATTATTATTATTATTATTATTATTATTATTATTATAGGTTAAAACCAGCACCTTAAACCTGACCCTGCACTCCGCCGGGAGCCAGTGCTGCTGCTATAGCACTGGATGAATGTGATCCTGCGGCAAGGACCCCGTAAGGAGTCTCACTGCGGCATTCTGCACCCGCTGGAGTTTCTGGGCCAGTCTCAAGGGCAGCTCCACATAGAGTGAGTTACAATAATCAAGACTGGAGGTTACCGTCGTGTAGATCACAACGGCTAGGTAAGGGCGAGAGAGGTAACAGCTCTTACCATGAGAAAGTTCTTCCTGATGTTTAGTCGGAATCTCCTTTCTTGCAACTCAAAGCTAATAGTTCAGGTCCTGATCTTGGGAGCAACTGAAAACAAGCTTGCTCCATCTTCCAAGTGAGATAAATGAAAAGGGCTATTCTATGTCCTCCTTTTTCCCAGGCTAAACATACCCTTAGCCGTTCCTCATAAGCAGGCTTCCTCAAACTCAGCCCCTCCAGATGTTTTGAGACTACAATTCCCATCATCCCTGACCACTGGTCCAGCTAGCTAGGGATCATGGGAGTTGTAGGCCAAAAACATCTGGAGGGCAGAGTTTGAGGAAGCCTGTTCATAAGGCTTGGTTTCCACTTGGCTGCATTCATTCTGGGGCATTTTACAGCCAGGAAGTCTCAGTATCTTAATTCTGAGAACATTATCTCAGTAGCGACACACACACCCTGCCCAAGGTGGGTGGCTAATACCGCATTTCACAGACTGATGCTGCGGCTGAAAGAAAATGGAGAAAACTAGATGGCTCCATCTTCCATGTGGTAGCCCTCAATGGAGAAGCTTCAGAAACTGCTATGTTCTTCCAACTCTTTGAAGGCCAGTGGCCAGGACTCATAAGTGGGGACAGTGCCCAGAGGCATCCAGTTGGCCGTTGTATGAACAGTATGCTGGACTAGACGGGGCTTTAGTCTGATCCAGAAGAGCTCTTCTTATGTTAAGTACCGTATTTTTCACTCTATAAGACACACTTTTACCCTCCTAAAAAGTAAGGGGGAATGTGTGTGCATCTTATGGCGCGAATGCAGGCGGGAGGCTCTGCTCAGCACTCCCTTTAAAGAACCGCGTGGAGCATGTGTGCGACTCTTGGGGGCTTTTCCCTGAGGAGGGAGAAGGGCTGCCTTCTTTAAAGGGAGCACGGCTCTTGGGGGAGCCTTAGCCGTGCGCAGCCTCTCCCGGGCAGGGGATGAAGGCTCCCATTGCTGGGGAGAGGCTGCGCAGCGATCCCGCTTGCTGTCCTGGCTTATGGGATTCAGACTCCCCCCCCCCCCCGTTTTCATCTTCCAAAAACTAGGTGCGTCTTATGGTCTGGTGCGTGTTATAGAGGAAAAAATACGGTAAGTTCTGGGCTCACACCAGTGTTTGAAACTCCTGTTGTTCTAGGCACATTTTGCGACAGGGAATTTCATTAGTGCAAGCAGTTTCTGAGCTCTGGGCGCAGTACCACGCCTAAGATTTCAGATCGTAACTGCAGAGTGGAAGGAAAAGAGGACATTTTTCTGCCTCCCCACTTCCAGCTACTCTCTGGAGACTGGAGAAGAGACCCTCTTAAGAATATTAGGGGGTGGGCAGGGGAAGGACTAGACCATATGAAAAAGGAACGTAATATTTTAGTGGCAGTTCATTCATTTTCAGCTTTGTGTTCTTGTTACATTAAAAAAGGGCCTAGACATTCCGTTGACAGGGACGCGGGTGGTGCTGTGGGTTAAACCACAGAGCCTAGGACTTGCCGATCAGAAGGTCGGTGGTTTGAATCCCCATGATGGGGTGAGCTCCCGCTGCACGGCCCCTGCTCCTGCCAACCTAGCAGTTCGAAAGCACGTCAAAGTGCAAGTAGATAAATAGGTACTGCTCCGGCGGGAAGGTAAATGGCATTTCTGTGCGCTGCTCTGGTTCGCCAGAAGCGGCTTAGTCATGCTGGCCACATGACCCGGAAGCTGTACGCCGGCTCCCTCGGCCAATGAAGCGAGATGAGCGCCACAACCCCAGAGTCGGCCACGACTGGACCTAATGGTCAGGGGTCCCTTTACCTTTACCTAGACATTCCATTGCTGCACCCATAACCTAGGTTTAAGGTGCCATTTGGCTCCTAACTTTCACATCTTTTTCTAACACTGGCTCACACAAGAACCAACTTTGCGCCATTTCTGCAAGCAAGACGATAAGGGCAAGAATCTCCACGGCTTCCCTTCGGTTTTGTGAATCAAATCTACTTTACTATCTGTGGCAAGGCACTCAATTACTGGCTAATTATTGTACTTCTGAAGTGTTGGTCGTTTACTCGAGAGCCAACTGGCTCGGCAGCCCGGGAGCGATCAATCACATTCCACAGCTTAATTACCACATCATAACTTTACAAGCTGGGTTGTATTGATTTGAACAGCAGCGTAGCTATTTTTGGCCCTAAAATCTTTTCTGTCTGCCCATATATAAGATAGTAGCTCCAGGTCTAGGTCTGCAAGGCATCTTCTAAAGTCAATGATGTGTTGGATACTTAACTTTGCTAAATGAACGTCGTGCATCATAAGTCCCCTTTAGATTTCACTTGGACTCTTTCCAAAAATTCCAAGAACAGTTCTTGAATTCATATTCAGTTCAGCGTACCCACAGAATGAAAGCGGCTGCTGTAAAACACATTTTTAAATAAACCAAACCTCTAGTGCTATACCCCAGTTGCGATCAGAAGAATTCTGAGCACCCTAGATGCCACTTCGTGGAGATTTAAGGGAACGGGGCAGATTTTAAGTATACGTGGTGGAAGTGCCAGTGTTAACAAAGTATTTTCAGAAGCTATTATAAATCAGGAGAAGGATGTCTGGTTGTGAAAGGCCATTGCAACCGTTTGCAAAATCCTAGAGGGCAAAAATTGGTTGGATGCTTTTGTTGACTGCGAAACAAATCTTCGGTGCAAAATTTTGGGAGCAGCTGTAACGGTCTCGAACAGAAGAGTGCAGGAAAACATGAATATTTTAAAAAGAAGCCCGTATGCTACAAAAGGAAGGGGAAATGAAAACGAAATGCAACCAAAATCCACCCATCAGAATGTCAGCATGACTTCACTGGATTTACAAGATCTTGGCTTGGATGCAGGAAAATGAACAATGAAGCCCTTGGGTTCTCCAGCCATCTATCTCTCCCAGACATTAGATTATTGGGAGGATGGCACAGTTCCAAAAGCAGTTCACGGTCGCAGGTGGTCTCTCCCCTCTGGACATGATCCTGCGCCTGCTCGATTTCCAAGAACATTTGCGTCACTGAAATACTGAAAAGCAGCAGTTGGAAAAACTTTCCTTCAGCGCCAGCAGATTCAAGTTGACCAGCCAGTCTGTTTTGCTTTATATATGTGATTTATATAATGCCAGCCATTGCCTGGCTTTAAACTTCTGATGAGCAAAGCTATGGCTGGTGTGCAAGTGCGTGGCAAATATGGCCCTCAAGAGCTCTCCGTCCGGCCCTCAGAACTGTCCCCAGCCACACCCCTCACTGCCCCATCTTTGCATCCTCCTTGAGTGGTCCTTGCCTGGCTAGAATGTGTCCTTGAACTCTGGTAATCTGAATGCAGCAGCTCCTTCCCAGAGTGATGATTTAACCACTTTGATATATCCCAGGAATGAACAGAAAACAGCCAGGGAGGGAAACCGAGGACACTTTCTAGCTTGCTCCAACCCCAGCCCTTGACGTGCAGATTATTTACCCTTAACCTGCACATCCTAAGAAACGCCAACAAGAGCTCTCAGCCAAAGCTGCCAAGAGTCTGTTCTGGGGAAGAAGCCTTTGAACCAGAAGCGACCGAAAGATGGGGTCAGGAAAATGTTATTGGTACAAAGCAAAGGCTTTTCAACAGGAGCACAACCTTGTGGAGTCCCAAACTAGGAAGAAACAACAGACTTGAGTTTCTGTGAGAATAGAAAGAAAACATCTTGTGTATTTTGATTACAGGTAGGGTTGTATAGGG
Source organism: Podarcis muralis (assembly GCF_964188315.1). Taxonomy (NCBI): domain Eukaryota; kingdom Metazoa; phylum Chordata; class Lepidosauria; order Squamata; family Lacertidae; genus Podarcis; species Podarcis muralis. Next base: position 46,988,807 of record NC_135668.1, read on the forward strand.
ATGCGGGTGGCGCTGTGGGTTAAACCAGAGCTTGGGACTTGCCGATCAGAAGGTCGGCGGTTCGAATCCCTGCAACGGGGTGAGCTCTCGTTGCTCGGTCCCTGCTCCTGCCAACCTAGCAGTTCGAAAGCATGTCAAAAGTGCACGTAGATAAATAGGTACCGCTCCAGCGGGAAGGTAAATGGCGTTTCCGTGTACTGCTCTGGTTCGCCAGAAGCAGCTTAGTCATGCTGGCCACATGACCTGGAAGCTGTACGTCGGCTCCCTCGGCCAATAAAGCGAGATGAGTGCCGCAACCCCAAAGTCGGCCATGACTGAAACTAATGGTCAGGGGTCCCTTTACCTTTACTTTAGGGTTGTATAAGAGCCAGCCAATGCTGCTGGATCCGGCCAATGGCCCTCTAGTCCAGGATCCTGTTCTTGCAGTGGCCAACCATTATCACAATACAGTGGTACCTCGGTTTACAAACAATCTATTCCAGACGTCCGTTCTTAAACCTAAACGGTTCTTAAACCGAGGTGCGCTTTCCCTAATGAGGCCTCCTGCTGCCGCTGCCCTTCCACCATTCAGATTCCGTTCTTAGACTGAGGTAAAGTTCGCAAACCGGGACACTACTTCCGGTTTTGCGGAGTTCATAAACCGAATCGTTCGTAAACAGGACTGTTCTTAAACCGAGGTACCACTGCATTACAAACTGCCGTGATCTTCAGATGACCTGAGCACAAGAACACTGTCTCCCCCTGTGGTCTTCAGGAACTGCTTTTCAGGAGCATTCCTGTCTCAGCAGGTGGAGGGAAGAGTATAGTCATCTTGGCTAGTTCTCCTGGGCTGTCACTGGAGGACTAGGCAGCAAAGAGGCTGCCTGTTTCCAGCCCTGGGTACTTTTGAACAGAGATGACTTGGCCCCTGTATTTGACACTCAGCTAACTTCCAGACTGGATTATTGTAATGTGCATCTGCTGAAGATGACTCAGAAACTTCAACTAGTCCAAAATTCAGGGGCCAGATTACTTGCTGGACTCATACAACGCCAGTTTTAAAACAGCCAGGTACCAGTTTGTCTCTGGGCTCGATTCAAGGTTTTCACATTAGCGTTCAAAGCCCTAAATGACTTTGGCCCCAAACATCTGAAAGATTGCATCCTTCCTTACAGTGTTTGAGATCAGAAGAGGGGGACCTCTTGGTAGAAGTTCAAAGGGTGACGGGGTAGGAGAGGCTTTCTCTATGACAGTCCTCAACTTGTGGCACCCCCTCCTCACAAAGGGGCAATGTGGAACCTTCATTACATCGTTTCCAATGTTTGCTGACAATGCACCTTTTATCCTTGATGCTTGAGATTTTAGGCCCCGTCCTATTATCTTGACCATGGGTAGGCAAACCAAGGCCCCGGGGGCTGGATCCAGCCCAATTGCCTTCTCAATTCGGCCCATGGACGGTCCAGGAACCAGTGTGTTTTAACATGAGTAGAATGTGTCCTTTTATTTAAAATGCATCTCTGGGTTATTTGTGGGGCATAGGAATTCGTTCATCCCCTGCCCCCAATATAGTCCGGCCCCCCACAAGGTGTGCGGGACAGTGGAACGGCCCCCTGCTGACAAAGTTCACTGACCCCTGCTCTTGACTATTAGTTTAACTGATTTAATGCTGGGAGGAATTCTACATTGCACTATGTCTATCATTCTGCCAGGACAAACGTTGCAGCTTGCCAGATAAAACAATCCCCCCTCTCCTTCCCAATTTTGGGGGACACATGGGGGGACAGCCCCACTGGGTAATCATCTGGGTAAGTCCTTGCATAGGGCTTCTGTTTATGGGACTCAATTGCTGAATCCCAAACATTGCTAGGACTTTACAGATGTGAAACAGAACAATTTGCTAGCAAAGGACTAGAGCAGCCTTTCTCAACCTGTGGGTTCCCAGATGTTGTTGAACTACAACTCCCATCACCCCTAGCTAGCAAGGCCAGAGCTGAGGGATGATGGGAGTTGTAGTCCAACAACATCTGGGAACCCACAGGTTGAGAACCGCTGGACTAGAGGCTGCCTTCTCATTCTACGTAAAGCATCCAACTGAACTGGCACCTGAAGCTTCTTTCAACCCTGGTGACGACAGCATCCTTCACTGGGGTAACTGGCTACCTTAAGAGATCTCAGGGGACAAGTGAGGGGCTGCTGCTTGTTCTCCCTGAGAATCTGCCCCCCCCCCCCGAGGCAGCTGCCTCACTCTGTTTAATGGTAGGGTAGGCCCTGTTCTCTTTATCTGCTTGAGAAGTGAGTAGAATGCATGGTGGTACCCAGAAACTAATGTCAGCAAGATGCGAACTGGATTTATGAGGATATAAACAAAGTTCCTTCTGAAGGCTGCCGCGGCAGGAGAGCACCAAGGACGAAGACAAAGAAGCCACAAAATAAGCGAGGACATCAGTATGCTAAAATATTTTACATTCCTCTGAAATCTCTTACACAAAACTTTGCCCGCAATTCCCCCATGTGTTCCTCCAAATAAAGCCCTTTAGAGTTATGCCAAAGACCCGAATTTCTCGTGTTTGCTTGCAAAACCACCCCACCCCCTGCCAACAGATGTGCGTACAACTTCAAGTTAAAATTATTTCAGACACAGAATACACACAAGTTGGATATTAAAGTTTTACAGTGCTATAAATACAAGCGGCCAGCTTGGCTGGGATTCCCAACAGAATGCTCATGCCTCCGAACGAAACGAAAACTAGAAGAACTCAGCAGGCTAGAAGGAAGATTTGCCCAAATGGGACACACACACACACACACCCCCTACTAAAGTTCCTTGGTCTACGGCCCTTTCCTCCAAATGAAGTGGAAAAGCATCACACGGACAGAAAACTGGTTCGGATCACAACAGAGTTTAGTTTGCTCGGTTGCAGTCATGGCTTTTGAAGGTGGGACTGTGACAGTGGCATTAAAAACGAGCAACAGAAAAGAGGAAGAAGCAGCCAGGTACTTCCAAAATACCGTCCGTCACCAATTCCCTTAAGTTCCTTCCTCCCGCCTCACTGTAACACCAGCGTGCAAGGCCAGTCCTGCACTGAAGTTTAAGGTTCCTCCCATCTTTATTTTTAAAAGCCCGCCTGGCACGCTGAATTTTCATCCAGAGACGCAGATGGACACGGGTTGAGGGACGTCGCTAAGCAGCCAGTGACGCCTCCGCTGGCTCAACTGCTCGCGGGAACAAGGAGAGTGCTTGCTCGCTCGCGTCCCCGGCGCTCTGAGCCACGGTTTGACGCACGGCTAAGTTTGTTGTCCATCGGTCTCTGTGGAAACACCTGGTTCCGCGGCTGGCAGCTGATTCCCGCCGACGGCAAGAATACAGTCCGTGTCGATGGGCGGGACCAGCGTCAGGGACTCCACGCTCAAGGTGTCCGTGCTGTCATTTGAGATGAGGGAGATGGTGGGCTGCGGGGCAGGAATGAGGCTGGGAGATAAATTGGCCGTTTCTGCTTCTGTGCTCCTCTTGCCAGGCTTTGAGTTGTGCGCAGAAGAGTCGTCCGCTGCCGGCAAGTGACCAGAGGATGCCGGAGGCTGCTCAGTGGCTGCTGAGTCATCTGTTCAGGCGAATGAGAGAGAGAGAGAGAGAAGGAAAACAACCACATTATGCCTGGGTGTAACGAGCGTTATCATTAACCGAAAAGGGCCGCCTCTTCAGATGGAAATCAATGCGGCCAAGAGAGCTGGACTAGGACTTGGGAGGCCAGGGTTCGAATCCCCACTCGGCCACGAAGCTCCCTGGGTGACGTTAAGCCAGTCTCTGCCTCTCAGCCTAACCTACCTCACAGGATAGTTGTGGGGATTAAATGGGGACAGGGAGAAACTGTCTTGAGCACCACTTGGAGTTCCTTGGAGAGAAAAAGTGGGGCATAGCTGCAGTAAAAGGATAATATTGTGCATGGCAAACAAAATTTCTCAGGGTGGTGAAAAGGAGGCTTGGGCTCAAATCTCAGTTCAGACATAGTCTGGCCTCAAGTCACCTGTGGGTTCCATGATAACCTAGTTTAGGTGCAGGGGGAGATTTGGCATCCCAGATGCTGCTGAACTGCAACTCTCATCATCCCTGATCTTTGGATGCACTTGCTGGGGCTGATGGGACTTGTAGTCCAGCGAGATCTGGAGGGCCAAAGGTTGCACAAGGTTCCCCATGCCTCCCTAGCAACACAGACAGCTGCCTTCCACTGACCCGGACCTTTGGTGCAGCTTTAGGCCTAGTTAACCTGTGGAAAGTGCTACTTGACTACACTGCACCCGTGGCAAGAACCAGGCGCTGTTGTAGCTTAAAACAACAACAAACAAAAATCAGCATGGAAGGAGGGTTAGTTCTGCAGAAGCTTCATGCAAATACCAAAACTCAACATTGTGGTTTTAATTTTGCCAACTCAGTGCTTATTTCCAGTGTTTACTTGCAAACCCTGCTTGCCTTTCTTTGGCTTCCCTCACTCACCCTCTTATCTCTTCCTACGAAATTCTTCTTACCCTGCTGTTTTGACAGCATTATTTAATCCCTTCTTCTAAAAACGTATTCCGCTCTCAAAGGGCTTTTTAAAAATTAAAATTGAAAAAAAGACTATGAAAATTTGACCTTGCCCCTCCAGCAACAAAGAGGACCTCTGATTTGCAACTGTTATCTCTTTCCGTTTGCTGAGATCAGGAAAGGGGCACATCTAGGGGAGGCACCAGGTCCACCTACAGCAGACTTCCTCAACCTGGCGCTCTCCAAATGGTTCACGCTACAACTCCCGTCAAGCCATCAGCGCAGGCTGCTGGGAGTGGTAGCACAAAACATCTGCAGGAGGCAGGGCTGGGGGAAGGCTGACCTATGGTGTCTTCCGGTGTTTCTCAAACTTAGGTCCCCAGCTGTTGTTGGACTACAAATCCCATCATTCCTGATTGCTGGTCCTGCTAGCTAAGGATGATGGGGGTTGTAGTCCAACAAGAGCTGGCGACCTAAGTTTGAGAAACACTGTTAACTAGATAGACCTTTCTCGATGGAAGACAATCTTACTTGGCTACGAGTGATCGCCAAAGAGGAAGAAGAGCTCTCTCATCTGAGAGTCCTCCTATTCAAGAATACAGCGTGATAAGGATTTGCATTTTTAGGCAAGATCTTATTATCTTTTGCTGACTTGTTTGCTAATATTTTAATGCCTTGTGGTTATTTCTGTGATACTGTTATTACCATCCTTACTGCCAGGCTTTCCTGCTTTACTCTCTGAGAAGTTTAAAATTGTAACGCAGGTTTAGAAGGAAATAAAACAATGATGGGCTGTGAAGCTTTAACAGATTGTCCCTGCACAATCTCACTTTCGGTCCTCTTATGTTGGTTGGTACTGAAGATACTGTTCAGGGAGCAATCCCTGACCCCTGTGGGTGTCCGGTGACAGAAGCAGCCCCCAATTCCAGGCTCTTCTGGGTACGAGGACCCTTGGGCAGAAAAGAGACAGATTTCAGGGAAACAAGAGCAGCAACGGAGGCATGGATGGCTTTGTCCAGAATAAAGAAAGAAACTGGGTGAAAGAAGCCCTGGACAGGTGAGCTTTGACTAAAGAGGGAAATAGCTGCACCAAGCAATGCAATTTCAGTAGCTGTGCTTCCCTTAATGTTTCTCTTTGTGTGACTGCTGCAGAACATCCCCAGCTTTTGTGACACCCAAGAGACAACTGCTCCAGGCATTTTGGTTTAGATGGGCACATAATCTCCTCTAAGTGCATCATGCGACACTGCTGGCCTCTAAAAGAGCTGGGGACCCCACTGACCTTAGAAAGCACTCTCTTATCACTTCCCACAGAAATGTTTTTACCCTGCTGTTCTGACAGCATCATTCACTTTCTTATTCTAAAAAACTTATCCACTCTCAGTGTGCAATTTTTTTGTGCAATTTCATCTAATACACACATTTTGGTGTGCAAGTCGGCCTCATACGCTCATTTCTACCAAGCGCGTCCCCCTGACATAATGCAGTTTGTACACTGTTTTCACTATTGTGTGCAATTCAATGGACATCTCGCCCCAGCACTGGCATTTTTGAATGCACTAGCTGGCTGGAGAACCGCATTGCAAAATTCAGAGAAGCGCAAATTTCAAACGGTTGGCAGCGCTTCGGTTTGCATATTGTTTCAGGAGGTCGGACTGGGCAAGTTGGCCGAATGCAAAGCGACTCCAATGTCTCCCTTTCAGCACAAGGTATCTGCAGAACGACCCTCGAAGCAATGCAGTGAGTGGTGGACACAATGGATTTGGCATTCTCAAACGGAACTCTTGCTTGTGCAGAATCAACAGAAATCCTACAGAGAGGCAGGGGTGCTGCATAACTTAAAAAAGCAACAACAACACTACAAAGCCAAAACCAGCAGTGGAAGAAAGGGGAAGAGGGAAGCTGAGAATTAAACTTGAGTACAGTGGGGGAAATGAGAGGGCTGGGTGGAGCTGAAATGACAGACAGCCGTTCCTTTCATGGGTAAAGGGTTGGTTATGCTTATTTTCACAGAAGAGGACTTCAAGCCAATGCATATTTTTAATGTCCGGGAAATATAACTTAATTTTTGCTTTGCTTGGGAGCCCCAAACCACGGCTCTGTAAGGAGAGGGAAAAAAGAGACCAAAAGCTGTGAAGGAAATGGTGACACCCATTGCTCTTTCTCTCCCTCCCCAACCCTTCCCACATTTTTGGAGAGTAGATATATAGCGGGGTGTGTGTGTGTGGGGGTGTGCCACCCCTTTAAGAAGGTTTTTTTTTTTTTTTGCTGCTTAAAGGTGCAGGGCTTGTGCCAAAAAGGAGGGAGAGGAGAAAAGGGCAGAGTTGTTTCAGCTCAGAGTGGGCAAGGGGGAGAAGCCAACAACACCACCACCAGCGTTTCCTTGAATTCAAAAATGCAAAGACAACGCAGACCAGTTCAGTCTGTGCTGGCAAAGTGGTGGGGACGCCTGATCGCAGAGGCTCAGAGGGAAGGATGCAACGGAAGATTGTAGATCGCAGGTCCTCTGAATGTCTACTCTTGGGCTTGGGATTCTGTACAGTCTGTTGGAGGTCGGGGGGGGGGGTCTGCAAGAACAGGAGGGAGGGAGGAGTTATATACACACAGAAGCAAGGGAGCTGGGCTAATGCAAACATGTGAAGGAAGTCAGCTGGGAGGGAGTAAAACTCCAGCCAGTTTTCTGTAATGGGGAGGTCGTTGGCAGAACATGGCTTTTTTTAAATGTTTAAAATAACAATTACGTCAGGTTCCATCCCTGGAAAGGCCTCTCTCTCTGCCCAGGAGAGCCAGCTGGAGTAGATCTTGCTAGGCTAGATGGGACAATGGTCTGGCCCATTGGAGCCAGTTCAATTCTCTTGGTAAGGGGAGTGGGAGAAGGAAATAACAATGAAAGGAGAAGGGCTGCAGCCCAGCAGTACAACATCTCGCATGCAGAATGTCTCAGGTTCAATCCTCGGCATTAGAAGAACCTCTTGAGAGCCACTGCCGGTCAGTGGACCAGTGGCTTGACCTGGGAATAAGGCAGCTTCCGCGGCTTCTAAAGCCCAAGGGGAAAAAACACTAGGAAGAATGGGAACTAGAGTGACGTGTTGTGAAACTGAGCCCACGCGAATTGTCAGTCCGGGCCCTGTCTCTGGAAGTGGATGGACACTAATTAGGAGACCAGGGTATGGCCAATCTCTTCCCAGCTGCACAAATCTAGCTCCGAGGGCCTTCTGGCGGTTCCCTCACTGCAATACATGAAGCTTTGGGAACTAGGCAGGGGTCTTTACGGTAGTGGCACCCACCCTTTGGAACGCCCTCCTGTCAAATGACAAGGAAACAAGTACAGTGGTACCTCGGTTTACAAATATCTCGGAAGCTGAACGTTTTGGTTTTCGAATGCCGAAAACCCGAAAGTAATTGCTTCTGTTTTCAAATGGGCCTCAGAAGTCGAAAGGCTTCCGCTGTGTGTCCCCCCCCCCCCATTTTCTCCACTGACTGTCCTTTGCGCCTCGGTTTTCGAACGTTTTGGAAGTTGAACAGTCTTCCAGAACGGATTATGTTCGAAAACCAAGGTACCACTGTAACTATACAACCTTTAGAAGACATCTGAAGGCAGCACTGTATAGGGAAGTTTTTAATCTCTTACTGTGTTTTTATATTTGTTGGAAGCTGCCCAGAGTGGTTGGGGCAACCTAGTCAGATGGGCGGGGTATATTATTATTATTAACTGTTTCCTTCAAGCCTAGACTGTCCACACTGTACAAGCAAGTTCATCTGTAGCATAGGGGTTAGAAAGTCAGACTAGGACCCGGGAAACGAGGGTTCAAATCCCCACTTAGCCATGAAGCTCACTGGGTGACCTCGGGCCAGTCATAGTCTCACAGCCTTAAAGCATTGTTGTGGGGATAAAATGGGGAGAATCGTGTATGCCACCTTGAGCTCCTTGGAGTAAATGTGGGGCAGAAATGTAACAATGAGTAAATGAATAATAATGAAACATTTAGGGCCTGCAATGAAGCAGCACGGGAAGAAAGGGCCCAGGATCCTGTGCCCAAGGATCACCTATAATATTACAAGAGATCCTGGGCAGAACTCCCAGCTGCACTGTGGGCCTTAGGATGGGCAAGGACATCACAGAATGTGTATGAGAAGCAAAGAGGTCTTTTCTAGCTTCCTGCCCAAGGGCTTGTGTGAGAACATGCAACCCAGCCAACAGTCTCTTAAAAATCACCCTGCACAGTTCAGTGTTGGGTGTGGATCAGCCTTCCCGAAACTGGTGCCATCCAGGTTTTGTTGGCTGACAATTCCCATTAGCTACAGAATGGCCAACGGTCAGGTACGATGTGGGGAGTGATCCAATAAAAACTGGAGGGCACCAGGTTGTTGGGGGGGGGGCGGCTGGAGAAGATGGGTTACTGCTGAGACAGCTTTGACAGGTTTCTTTCTTTTGCACTACTGGAATCTGTACCCGCTGGGACCATGCTAGTCTCTGCTGTCCGATATGCCGGCAAGCCGAGAGACATTGAGTAATTAATGAGCACAATCTCTATAGCACTTCTCAGTTGGGCTATGAGGATTAATTGACTGATCAATGCTATCGACTGAAGCTTTCCCTGTAAAGTAAAATTCACCCTTCAAATCGCCGCAATTCAAAGAGAGCTGAAGATGCAGGCTGGGGAATCTTTGGCTGTCATTCCTCAATGCAGCAGGCAATATAGTCACACCAGCCTTCTTTCCTAGAATTATGGGATAGAATTGGACGAGCTCTGTTTGCAAAGTGGGACTGATGGTGGTGGGTGGCAGAATCCAAGGGACATCTCGCTTTTCATGGCCATGCAAGGTCTGCAAGTGGCCTGATGGGAGATTTGCAAGATGTGTATAGCTCACTGTCAGTCTTCACACGTCAAAAATGCATGCAGAAGGAGGCTTCCTATCTGCCTTCATCCACCCGAAACATAAAGAAGAGGCATGGGGTGGAGAAAATCAAGTCAGAATGGAAAGGGAGCAACTTTTGGGTTAATTTCTATGCCTAAATGTTTGTGCGGAAAGTACTTTTCTGTCCTGAAATGCTTGACGTTACTTGCTTTGACTTTGGTGTAAAGAAAGAGAAATGCCCCTGAAAGGTAAATAAAGGAAGTCCCTGTCACTGCCACCAGTGTTTGGACCAAACAGCACCTGAATGGCAAGATGAACTAGACAAATTAAAGAGTTGGGAGAGGGTTAGGAAAGCTGTAGCCCTTCAGATGTTGCTGGACTCAGTTCCAGTCAATGTGGCCAATGGTCAGGGTGATGGGAGTTGTAGTCTAGCAACTTCAAGAGGGCCACAGTTTCCCCATGCCCTGAGACAGGCATTAAATGATCTGGGGAAATGGAGGGGGGTGCCTCAAATTCTCATGAGAACCTAAGGAAGCTCCCCGCTTTGCAAGGAAAAGGCAGATCTCAAAATATACAGTGGGGAAGCAAACTGATCATGGCCTCGAAGGACAATGGCTGCAAACAAAAACAGGTGGCAAACAATATTGTAAGAAAGGGAGCCAAAAAGCATCCAACATACAGAGAAAGCGGCAACACAGACTTTACACATTTAAACAAAAAATAAAAGGAAACGCAAAACTCCAATTCCGTCATGCTGTGAACACAGCTTGCCTGAACCGATTCCTGCTAAAAGGTTTTGAGAACTGGGGTTCATTCTCACCTATCTGAACTGATGCTTGAAGCTACGGCAGGGGGGCAGAAATGCTCCCACCTGCATCCCTTGATCACCCGCTGTCAGGCGAGTTCCCAGTTGCCGAACGCTAAGCCGCCGACAGCTCAGGTGCCAGGTAAGAGCCTTACGCTACAGATACAGGAGTCTGGCATCTTGAACCTTGTGACCACCTTTTCCGGTGGAGACCTGAATAACCTTCCCGCAACCCAGTGGGAAGAGCTGCTCTTTGTTTCAAGGAAGAAAACAAGGGAGTGGCTGTGGGGTGAAGCCAGGCTGAACAACCAAGGTGCTCCCTTTCAGGGGAATTAGCCAGGAAGGGTGGAAAAGGCCTCTACACACCCTGGATGTGAGATACCGCACTGTGAACAGCAGCTGGCTGTTTCTGCATGCGTGGAAGAGGATCGCAGCAACACTCCCTTGGCCCCGTAATCTCTTTTTCGGGGAGGACGAGGGGAGTGAGAAGGGGAGCCATACACCACACACACATCCAAGGAGAAACCTGCCTGAAGGGATTTTGCAAGGATTGATGCTGCTGTAGCTGCTGCCGGAAGGCCTAAACCCAGTGTCCACCGTGACTGTCAGCCTCCGAGAGACTGAAGACCCGCCGCCGTCCTTTCCTGCCAGGCCTAACTAGAGGAAAACACAGCAATAGATCACATGAAGCCATTAACAATTGGGTGGGTGGGGAGAGGGCATGGGGTGGGGACTCACAGAGACGGGAAGGAAGAAGACATGTTATAGCAGCCTTCCCTAACCAGGTGCCCTCCAGAGGTTTCGGGCCACAAGGCCTGCCGGCCAGGATTTGTGGTCCAAAAGATCAGGAGGTACCCCAGGGGGTTGCAGGGAGGCTATGTTAAGAGTAAACATCAAAATGACTGTCACCAACACCACCAACATGCTCACAAACAGCTGGCATCCTGCAGTCTCGCTCTCTTCGGAAGCCCCGAGAGGCCGAGAAGAGGTCCGCCCGTTATCGAGTACACAAACCGTCCTCAAGAATGCCACCTGTTCAGGTTGGCTCGACTTAGGATTGCCAGGCGATGACAGCGGCTAAGCGCCAGGGAAGGAAACAGGAATGCTTTCGGGTTCAAAAGGATGGGGAAGGGGGGAGGGGAACCTCGACGACCCACTTAAAAAAGAGGCAAGAGCAATTTTTTACAGATTTCTCGTGGGTTAGCAATATTCCGTCCCACTTAATGGTAATAAATTGCCAGAGGATGCTCCGTCTCCCCCAGAGCGAGCGATAAATTAGGATGTCAGATAAATCTACCCTTTCGAGAAAGGAAGCCTGTAAAATGCAGCACTTGGACTACAGTCAAAGCTAAGTGCAGCACATTTTTTTCTTTAAAAAAAAAGAAAAAAAGAAGATCCAATGGGAAGCAATTTTTTTTAAAAAAAAAGAACGGGGAGGGAAGACAGACAGAACACCATGGAATTTTGCAAATACAGAAGATTTCTGGAAAAACATCGTTTCGGTGGAACAAAGAGCAAGACAGAACAACAGGTGCAACAAACATCGTCATGTGTGGGATTCAGCCATGATGGAAGAACCAGGGTCGTGTCGACGGAAGGCGTTTCCTACAGAGGGTTGGAGCTCAGATTCGAAGAACAACACAGGACATGGGAGATGAGTCAAATTTGTGTGTCCCAAGCAGCAGCAGCAGCCTTTCCCAACCACACTAGAAACTCTTCCGTAAGCCGAGGGAGACCGGCAATGGCAGACTGCAATATGGCAGCCCCACACGCCTAAAGTGTCTGTCTAGCACTTGGGAGACTCAGTAGCGTATTATGTATACAGAGATAAAGTGCCAATAGCGGTGACAGTCATCATAAGAACGTCAAGAAGAGCTGGCCCGGATCAGGTCAATGGCTCATCTAATCCTGCTTTCAGTGTGGCCAGCCAGATGCCTACACGAAACTCACAACAAGGACCCGAGCACATTCTGATACCCACTGACTACACTCTACTTTCTCGGATGGGGATGACCCACCTACAGTTGTCTGTGCTCTGATAAGCCCCGCCTGGCTTGACTACTGCAATGAACTCTACAGAGGGCTTTTCCCTTGAAGGTGGTCTGGAAGCTGCAGCCGGTGCAGGGCACTGTTGCCTGTTTGTGGTTTAGGGGAAGTAAGATGGGATCACATTACAGCAATCCTGGAAGCACTGTGCTGGCTGTCAGTGACTGGGTCCGATTCAAGGCGCTGGCAGAATCCGAACTGCTGAATGACTGCCTCTCTCATGGCATGCCTGGGCTGTGAGTTCTGCCAGTGAGGCCCTTGTTTGTGATGCCCTTGGTGAATGGGACTCTGGTTGGGGAGTGGGTGAAGCGGGGCCTTCTTTGTGGCGGCACCCTGGCTAGGGAACTCCCTTGTTGTTGTGAGCAGATTGCCCGGCACATTATTCTCATTCAGGGGCCAGCTTAATACTTACTTTCCCCAGCTTTTGCAGCAAATCAGAACATAGAACATTGCTTTACACCAAAGTCAGACCCATTGGTCCAACTAGATCAGTACTGCCTACACTGACTGGCAGCAACCCTCCAGGGTTTCAGATGGGGTTTTTCCCAGTGCTGCCAGGAGATGCCACAGATGCAACCTGAGACCTCTGGCATAAAAGGCAGGTGCTCTACCAATGGGCTACAAGGCAGTCTACTGCTGAATTGCATATCTTATTATATAATAGATCATCTATCCGAGGGTCATCTATCCACACTGTGGTTTTAATTTGGTTTTAACGTTGCATTTTATTGTTAACTATCCTGGGGTGGACTAGAAAAAGAAATGAAATTACAACAGTATTAATAATAGGCAATAATGATCAAGATGACGGTTTGTCTTAACCAGAAACGACGTGGGAGGGGAGAGAGTAGATACGATTGTTTAAAATTAACTTTCCCCCCAAATTTATTACCTGTCTCTTCTCTCCAAAGGCAGCCTAAGTCAGCTCACAATAATATTACATTAAAACAACACTATACGTATTGTGGAGAGCGGTGAAAACCAGCAGTATACAAACTTTATAAAACCCACCATGGGACCATATGGTAAATTGTCGATTAAAAAAACAACTAATAAATTAATAACAGCCTAAAAGCCTAGACAATCTTTTTTTAAAGCCTTCATTCTCAGGACACTTCAGAATTTTGGTGGGTGCTGGGATTTGAGCTTAGTATGTTGCAGCAATGTGGCAGAGGGTGGCGTGTTTCTTTCTTTTTCCCTTCCCGGGAAACATTTTTCCAATACTCCGCCACCTCCCCAGGCTGCCTGAAAAAAGTATTGTGGAAGGACTTTCCTCCTGGCAACATTCCCCAGGAGCACAGACCACTCAGTGAGATGGAGGAAAGAAAAGGCACTCTCAAGCACCCTTCAGCCGCCTCAAAAGGCAGGTGAGTGTGATATAAACCAGACACACACACCCTTCAGAATTTCACCAATTTCTTTATCTCTCCTTTGACATGTTTTGAAATGCAATTTCTTTTCTCATGGCTGAGAAATTTTCAGCAGAGCTCTAATGTGATCCTCTCTCTGTGTGCCTTTTCAGTCCAGAATTCTCATCTCATGTGCCCCAGGGCAGAGGTTCTCAAAAAGTGGGGCAGGAAGATTCAAGGGCGATCAAAGAAACATTTAAACATTTCAGTGCAGTATGGTATGGTATCCAAATAATTTGGATAATACAACCAGAAACGGTATTCAAGAGTGCTGGCTATTCTTCCTGCAGTTCTCCAAGACACGTTGTTGTGAACAGAGCTTTTCAATATGAAAGGTCAGAGAAGAGACAGGCTTCTTTGTGTTGATGAGGAGATGAGAGCTCGTTTGTCGCAAATTAAACCTAATATAAACGAGATCAGCCAGCAAAAGCAAGCTCATACATCTTATTGAGTTTATATGCATACTTCAGGTACATATGTGCGGGACGCGGGTGGCGCTGTGGGTAAAAGCCTCAGCGCCTAGGACTTGCCGATCGAAAGGTCGGCGGTTCGAATCCCCGCGGCGGGGTGCGCTCCCGTCATTCGGTCCCAGCGCCTGCCAACCTAGCAGTTCGAAAGCACCCCTGGGTGCAAGTAGATAAATAGGGACCGCTTACCAGCGGGAAGGTAAACGGAGTTCCGTGTGCTGCGCTGGCTCACCAGATGCAGCTTGTCACGCTGGCCACGTGACCCAGAAGTGTCTGCGGACAGCGCTGGCCCCCGGCCTCTTGAGTGAGATGGGCACACAACCCTAGAGTCTGTCAAGACTGGCCCATACGGGCAGGGGTACCTTTACCTTTACCTTTAAGGTACATATGTAAGAGGCCCATTTATAATTATATTTTGGGAATGATCCATGTTCTTCTGTAGCTGCATTGTTTTATACTTGCTGGATGTCCCACGGTCATACTATAAAGTAGTTGTGTTCTGTGTTATAAATCAAGCACTGCTAGGAGTTGGAAGTTTCAGACAACATCCCAAACATGTAATTGTACAACCCTCTCAGCCTTCCTCTGTGCTGTCCCTTTTAAACAGGCAAGAAGCTTAGAAGTTCTTCATATCCACATGCATTTTAAAGGGTGTGTGTGTGTGTGTGTGGAATGCGAACACTGTGAAGTTCCTAAAACACCAACTTTTCTCCCTAAAAGAAGAAGGAAAAACAGCGCCCTGGCCCTTTCCTGAGCTCCTTATCTGTGTCATGGATGCGAGCTACGGATAACTCTTGCAGAATGTTACCCCAAAAGGTTAAAGGAAGGAAGGCAGAAAGGCATTGCTGTACTGATGAAACAAAGAATGCAACTAATTCAAACATTTTAGCAACAGTTCTTTGGCGTCTATTGCGCAGGATGAGCTGGGAGGATTCTGGAGGACAATGCTTCTGGTGAAAGGTGGAAAGGTGAGGGGTCACATTTAGTGTAGAAGCGCTCTTAGTAAGCTTTGGGATGACGTAAGAACCCGTCAGAATTACTGCAGGCTGCTTATTTAATGAGTTGGGCAAGCTCCCGACTGCCGTCAGAAGTAACGCGAAAGCTTTATCTCATCTGTGCCTTTTGCATGAGGCACAGTCAATGACAGTGCTGCGGACAAGGGGGAGGAAGGATTGCTTAACCCACAGACAAAGTCACTTCACTAATTTAGCAACCAAGGGACTGCACAGCGGCTCCCAGATTGTGAAATGCGTTGATGGCAAAAGTAGTTTGGGGAACGTGCTTTGATCTGAATGAAAGTGCACGTAAAAACACACACACCTGTTTAAGGTTTGCAGCTGGCATCCTTGCACTGAGAAGGGACTTTCCTCACTTCCCAAGACAAAAGCTTCTAAAGTTAGCTAACATCACTGGTTGCTTCCAGAGTTGGCAAGGCTCATTTAATGACAACAAGAAATGGAGTCCTTAGTGTGCCTTCTGTTTCAGCTTTTAAACACCTGCTGAAAACCTTACAGGCTTATTATGCAGCCAATGGAGAATGCATCTTTCCACAATGCTTGGCTGATTTCTGACTGTAACTTTTAAATATTCTCTATCATATTGCTTTGTGTGTTATTTAAAAGTTTCAATTGTTATGAATAGCGGTAGATAAATATTTGTATAAAGAAATAAATAAGAAACAATTACTTCTGGAGAAGAAAAACCTTTGTTTCCTAAAATAAATCAAAGCGTTGATAAAGTAGAACTGTAACAGCCTTAATTTCATAGCACAAACCGTGCTTCTCAGCTCCATGGGCTTTATTCCCCCTCTCTAATACAGCAGTCTGCTTTCAACCAGGTTTTGCAATATTAAAGGGTGCATTGCTGTTTTCGGCATTAGTTTAGGTTCCAGGTGATTAGAGCACAACCAGATTTCACATTTTGAAGTGAAACTGAGGAGGTGTGGCCACACTCTACAAATAAGGCCCCTTGCTTCTCAGTGGAACAGATAACAGAAGTTAATAAAAAATCCTGACATAATGAAATAAAACATAGTCGGGATGAAAGTTGCCACGATGCAGCCAAGGGGCAGAGGGACACTAGATAGATACTGCGGACCAGTATTTGTGACCTGGAACCAAGAAGAAGAAGAAACAGGTCGATTGTCTGAGCAGCTCATATCCATCAGGGCAAGGGCCCAGCTTGGAAAGTTAACTCCTCATCGTGAAGTGTGTGGTTTTCCAAGGAATACAAGTTCTTTAATAAAACCGTCCTTCTGAAGGCAGAGCTTTCATTTCCCAATGATACTACACCAACCCGGCTTTTTAGGATTTAAACTGTTAGCCGCATGTTTAAAGACTGCTAATGTCACACAGAGCTGCCAGTAATTGCTGGAAATAGATTTTAACAAGGAACAGCTGACTCCACTCCCTTTTTTTGCCCATTTGGGGGCTTTAATTTAATTAAGACCCACACAACTAGGCTAAACATGTGGTGGAGCAAACACCCCACCGGCAGTCCAAATCAGTGCTGTCTATCAAGTGTGGGTGGGGAGAATAAAGATTGGGGTGGGAGGAGGAACATCTGCACAAAGGCAGAAGTATCTAGGGCTGGGGGAAAAAACACAATCACCTCGTTCTTCTTCCTTGGAAACCTCTACAGAAGATCAATAGCCTGTCAGCAAATGCATTTGTATGAAGGCAGGCCAGCATTTGCTTTTAACAAGCCTGTACATTTCCAGAGTTTATGATAGCCATGAAATACAGGTGTGCTGAGTTTAAGGTCACTATGTCACGGACAAGCTGCCTGTGGAGGTTTTCTGCAAAAAAAAGTATCCCTGCAAAAGAAGTTACTCGTGGGAGGGGAAGAGAAGGAAAAAGGAGGAGAGTACAATTCAAAATTTATACAGCAGGACTTGCATGTAAGATCAGGCTGTTAAAACTACACACACAAAATGCAAAGGTTACCAGATATGAGGAATGAAGCAATATTTTGCAGTTGTTCCTGGTAGCCAACAACGCCCAATTCCTTAAAAAGCAAGGATGGGGAACCTGTGCCCCGTCACAAGGTCTTTTTGGACTTCATTAGCCCCAGTCAACATGAACAATGGTCAGGGATGATGGGAGCTGCAGTTCAACATCATTTGGAGGGTTGTAGGTTCTCCATCCCTGAACTATATCTAAGGTGGGAATCTTGTTTGGCACCATGAACATTCCTTAAAAGATGACCTTGAAATTTAGTTTTCACTCCCATACACACACATTTAGATTAAGCAGCCAGATCATTTCAATGGAAATAAAGAACCAGGATATAAACACAAGTGCCAAAGGACAGAGAGATCACTTTTGATTTTTTTTTTTTTTGGCCAGCTTATTATTGCAGCAGGACTTAAATTTGAACCAGGAGTCCAACTTGTTCTCAGTGTCAAGGAATGTGTGAAATGACACACAGTGCCTTTAAGCATGTGCAGAGCGCCTTTGTCTTACTACTGAGCAGCCGTGCCAGATCTTAAGTTATCTGGGATCGTAGGAATAGGATTTTCAGTCAGGGGAGTGTGGATTCTGGAATGGTCTGAGCTCCAGCAGGCGAAGAAGCTAGGCATTAGCACAAAGCGTTTTAACGCAGGATCCTGCAGCAAGCAATATTGTTGTCTCATACAATTTGAACCAAGAGAGTGATGCAGAATGGTCTGCCAAGTTCACCCACCTGTCTGACTTGCAGGACTGAAGCCACAACTGGAAAAAACAAAATCTCGTATAATCTGTCCCCCAGTTTTGCATGGACTCACCTGAACCCTCCACCCTCGGGTACCCTTTCCAAAACAAGTTTAAAGAACAGGAGATAAAATATTAAGATTAGGAAGTCTCTTTAAAAACCTGCAGGTGGATTCAAGCAGTCTATAAAACAGCCTACAGGAGCTAAGAGCAAGAGGCTTCAATACCTGACGGGCTCTGGACCATGGAAGGAATCGATGTGGAGCTGGTGGCAGAGTCACAGCGCCCGGTGCTCCCGCTGGACGAAGGGGATGGAGATGAAAGCGGCGAGGGGTTGTGCTGGTTGATGCACTGGGCAACAGCGAAACCTGCAAGGGAGGGAAAGCAAGAGTTTACACAGAGGGAAGCTGGCCAGAAATGCAAAAGCACTTCCTCACAGAAGGACAGGGACAATGGACGTGTTGTGGACAGGTGCCATCAGCTGGAATGAGAAAAACTAAGCTACACTGGCCAACAGGAACAAGAGAAAGCCATGAAATGTTGCATGAGGTTCAGTGCTTTGTTAGGTAAATTAAGGGATACATCTGAAGAGCCCAGTGATCCATCTAGTGTCATCATCCTGCTCCCTGCAGTGGATAACCAAAGGCCTCTAGGAAGCCTGAAAGCAGGACAAGGAAGGAAAGAGAACATCCCCTGTTGTACACATCCACTGGGAGATAGAAGGTTTCATTTAGGAGCCCTGCAGCTTGAGCAGACCAAAAAGTTCCAGCACCTTGCTGCCTGTACTGGCCAACCAGGTGTCTCTAGGAAGGGCTTGAGGTGAACACACCTCTCCTGCCATTGCTCTCCAGCAACTGGTAGCCAAGAGGCAGACTGTCTCTGAACCTGGAGGTTCTACAGAGAAGTCACAATTAACAAATGTGGAGAGACCTCTCCTCTTCCTCCATGAAATGAATCTAATCTACTAAAGAAATGGGAAAAAGAATGATTTTCGCTGAGAAGAGGATGAAAGCTCACAACACTGATTTAGTACATCGGGGGGTTTTCTCCCTCCAGGAAAAACCTTTCCGTATCACCATCTGACATGGAACACTCTACATTTTGCAGAAGACGGAGACATACCCCATTCACTCGTGCTTCCTGTCTCTTATCTCCAAAGGGCTCTCACTAGCCCTGCAGGGTAGACTAGTTCATGAAACACAATGCTCCCTACCCCTCATGAACTGAGAGGAAAACAGGGAGCTACCCGACCCTGAGCTGGACCATTTCTCCAGAGCTTCAGGCAGGGAATCTTCACCAGCCCTACCTGGAGATGCTGGGGGTTGAACGGACACCTGCATGCAAAGCAGATGCTCTCTTCTACCCACTGTGCTACAGTTCCCTTCCTCCACAGAAGCAAAGCCACAGATACTGTAAATCCCATTCCCTGTGGCACTTCAAGCTATTGTTCTGCCTTCTTAACCTCCTCCACAAAAGCAAAGAGGGATGTCTGGATCAGCAGAAACCCCCCTCCCCCTTGCTGAGAAAGGGGAAAGGTGCCACAGATTGATTGGATTTCAAAGTAATTTTATTTATTTCTTGTTTATTCAACTGATATCCTGCCCTTCCTCCCAGAGGAGCCCAGGGAGGTGAGGGGTAAACGCTTTAATCACAAAACACTTTTTAAAAGCATTCTAAAAGCAGTTAGAATCATTCTCTGAGCCAGTGATCTCAGGGTTGCCAGGAACAGTGTCCTTCAGTCATCAAATGCCTGAATAAACAGTATTTGTAGCTTATTTAAGTATGTGACTCCCCATTTTATTTTCCTCGAACAAACTTGTTGATCCCGTTAAACAGGAAAACGAAGAGTGATAAATGGAAACAGCGCCGAAAGAACCCATTATGCAGATTGACATGAGAAAATTTCCAAGGAATTCCAGGATTCCCTTGAGCAGAGCTTGAAAAGAGTCTGGGAGCTGCCTGGTTCTTTCCCAAACTACAGCCTTCAACTGAAGCTAGTGGAAGCTCCCATTCTTGGGTACGAAAGCTGCTCATTCATCCCTGAGCCTACCGACCAGGAAGAGGTATAAGCAAACAGGAGGAATGCCCAAAGGTTGGAGTTGGGCAGCCTAGCTGTGAAACCTCAGAGGCTGCCACATTTAAATCCATTCTACATGTTACACAGCAGTTAAGCCTGGCTCACCCACCAGTATGTCCTTGGCAGGGGACACCAGTCAATCGTGTGTGGAAACAGATGTAAGCTGCATTCACACTTTTATGTTTCTTTAGGTGTACACTTGAGGTGCATCCTTTTAGCAACATGACCTTCTTCCTTTTCCTTTTTTAAAAAGATGAGAGGTGGCCCTTTAAGAAACAGTGCCACCCCTGCCACTTAACACTGAACGGGGGCGGGGGGGGGGAGTGAAGGAAATTTATTTTTACAAAGCACATTTCACTTTATGAAATGGGAGAACTATATATTCCAACTCAGCTCCTTGGGTGGGGCTATGGGATATGAAAGCAACCAGTGTGGTGTAGTTGCTAAGAGCAGTGGACTCGTAATCTGGTGAACCGGGTTTGCTTCCCTGCTCCTCCACATACAGCTGCTGGGTGACCTTGGGCCAGTCACACTTCTCTGAAGTCTCTCAGCCTCACTCACCTCTCAGAGTGTTTGTTGTGGGGGAGGAAGGGAAAAGGAGAATGTTAGCCACTTTGAGACTCCTTAGGGTAGTGATAAAGTGGGATATCAAGTCCAAACTCTTCTTCTTCATCCAGTGCTCTGCTGGAGTCCCAAATTGACACCTGTTCAGTTGGGGAAGTTTCCAACCCTGCATTGTGCCTCCCAACTGCGGCTAGTTGTGGGAGCTCCCAAAATGCACTCTGAATATCTTGGCAGCTCAGAGCTCTGCATGAAGGCCCCAGATTCCATTCAGGGAAGCATCTCAGGTTGAAAAAGACGAGGAGCAGCTGGCGATGGAAAATGTGGCCTCCCTCTGCCTGCGACCCTGTAGTAACTGGGCTGAATAGACCGAGAGTCTGGACTTGGTGTAAGATAATGTTTTGCTTCATTGGCACCCCTAGTGACTTCCAGCATTCACTAGGACCAGTGTTTCACCAAAATAGCCTATGCAGGTGCTGGCTATTCCATTCAGGCAAATGGGGCACTGCCCCACCATCCTTAGGAAGTCCCCGCCTGCCAGCTTCCTCCTCTTCATACCCATGTATATAGAACTCAGCAGGGAGGAGGAGGATGGGGCCAGAACTAGAATGAGCTGGCTTTGTCTGCCATCGGCTCTGGCGCCACCTACTGTTAGGCTCCCACCTCCCAGTCCCAATGGGCACCAGCACCCACTGGAGACCTACAGCAGAGGAGGGGAACATTGTTAAGACCAAGGGTCACGTTCCCTTATGGACAGACTTCTGGGAGCTGCATGCCAGTGGTGAGTGGGGCTGAAGACAAAAGAGGGTGCAAGGCGAGTGCAGCAACAGAAGCGGTTCTTGCACCGTGGATTGCATTCCAGCCATGGAAAACACACACAGGCCCTCTCTGTCCTCCATCCAGGTAAGGAAGAGGCATTATCACAATTAAAGGATGCATTCCCACAGGCAAACACAGTCCAGGGGAGCATGAAGCAGGGCCAGGAAGGGGCATGGCCCAGGGAGAGAGGCACGCGATCCTTGCAGGGCCACATTCAGCCCCTAGCCTGCCCCTTGCTTATGGCTAAATACAATAAAAAGCGATTTGCCTCCCTACAAGGCAGTGTTGTGCATTCAGGTAAGTTGCAGGCGTATCCTGCTGAATGCAGCTTGCTGAACCCCCTGAAGAGTCCCAAAGGAATGACACAGGAGTAGCTTAACAATGATTAGCTGCCTGGAGCCAAAATGACCAGGAAACATGATGAGATGACCGAGCTTGTGCAACTCCTGCGATTCCAGAGAACGGCAGGGTACAGGACTCAGGTTCCTGGGAATGTCAGCTGCTGCTGCTGCTTTTTAAACTTGTTTGTAGGTCATAGGACTATGAACACATGCCTGAAAAGCACATGGGCAAGACTGCAGTGGCTGGGGCTTATGGGAGTTATAGTTCCAAACATCTGGAGGGCACCAGGTCAGAGAAGGCTTCTACAAAGCATGCCAAGTTGCTATTTTCGTAAGAGAATCCAGACTTGTGACTCAGTCTCCACTTCCTCCATAGCTTACAGCTGCTCTACGAGGAACCTGCGCCAAGGGATATCCCCCGTCCTTTGTAGACTGAGATGCAGATGCCCTGCCAGCAACATGGGCATGAACTGTAAGGCAGTCCTTGCTCCGCTAGCTTTTGAATACTTCAAGGAATTGAGAACACCAGCTCTTTCAGGGACCACCGGGAGGTAGTGAGGAGCAGCAGGAGTCTGTTGGTTTACTACCATCACACTCCCCACCCCTCACTGCACCCTTCCTGGAGCCATTAACATGAGCGACAGAGTCGAGCAGCGTTTTAGATTGCCAGCTCCTTGCAGCAGGGACCTGCCACCTTGCAGTTTGCAAAGCACCAAGTTCATTAATAGCAATAATGATAGCAAGTAGGGTTGGCAGAATGGGAGAGGTAGAGAGGTGGGACCAACGGACACAATCTACTTTCTACAAAGCATTCTACAAACGCCACACGGAAATGAACAAGCGGGTGGAAAGGATTAGATTTGCTGTCACAGCCAGCAAGATATCTTCAGCCAGTCAATTCAACCACTTGTGCCAGTGTGATGCCACTTTGGGTTTTAAGACACACACACATAAGCACATAGGAAGCTACCTTATACAATAGATTCTTTTGACCCTTCACTTCCCACTTAGCCGCAGTGCTATCTTGCAGAATACATATGTTCAAGCTTTGCTAAGTCTTCATTAGACAGAAAAAATCTGGCGGCTGCAAGGCAGTCAGCCAATGTGGCCATCCTTTGACATGCCCTCGTCATGCCAGTGGCCTAGGCAATAGAGCCAGGAACAAGTTTTAGGTCCTTCTTAAGAGCACTTTAATTCAATTTAGGAGAAGGTGTTTTCTTACTATGCATGGTATGGAGAAAAGAGCAGTGAGAAAGGCTCTTCTCCCTCTCATAGAACTCTAGATCTCATGGATACCTGTTGAATGCTGGAAGAATCGGGACAGATAAAAGAAAGTACCTTTTCACGGAGGATAAAACTATCAATGGGGGAATTGGGGAGAATGCTATTAAGCTCAAATTCTGCTCCTGGGCTTCCCAGAGGCAATGGCTGGCCCCTGTGAGAGCAGGATGCTAGGTGCAAGAGGCTCTGATCCAAGAGGCTCTCACGTTCTTAAGTATGCATAGCTAAAAGTAAAGCAGGGCTTTACAAGTTGGTAAATGCCAAACCTGCAAGCACAAACTGAGCACGGGAGATGCTAAAGCATGATCAAGAAGGTCACTCCATTCGGCTCCAGTGACTTCACATGAGAGGTTTCACGGCAGATGTTTTTAGATAAAAACCATGAGAAAACCAACCATTTCAGAGATCCAGACCCACACCTCGTGTTTGGTGTTGCACAGAATATGATTGTTCAGAGATCACAAGAAGTGCTTCCTTGGTTCTCCGAATCCTGCCCAACCCATCCAGGAATGCTTTACAATGAAGTGTCATGGCTCCAGGGTTGTGGACTAGGCAGACACTGGCAAATCTGCTCCCTATTAAGGCATTGTTTATTCATATATCAACAACTTGCAAAAAAATGCTTGCTTTCTTCTTCTTTTTATAAAAAAGGCAAAACCATTGTAGAGGTATTAACTTAGAGGATATGCTCAATGGCGCCTGGTGGTTTACAAAAGCCAACCCAGACTCTAAACCAGTGTTTCCCAACCGGTGTTCCGCGGCACACTAGTGTGCCGCGAGACGTTGCCTGGTGTGCCGCGGGAAAAATTGGCGGGGGGGGGGGGATAAAGGGGAAAAAAATTATTCCCCCACTGCCAGGCGTGGGGCTGGGGCGGGGGAAGCCCGAGCTTCCCCCTCCCCCAGAACGGGACCCAGAGCCATGCCGAAGCTGCGCGCAGCTTTGGCATCACTCTGGGAGCTTGCGGGGCTGGGGGAGGAGGAAGCCCTCCGCCAGCCTCCAAACCATGTCGGGAGACAGCGGGATGGCGCGCTGCGCCTCTCCCGCTGTCCCCCGAGATTGCAGGGATGGGGATGGGGAGGAGCAGGCTTCTCCCCCCGCCAGCCTTCCAGCCAAGTCGGGGGGCAGCGGCAAGGGCGCGCTGCGCCTCTCCCGCTGTCCCCCAAGTTTGCAGGGCTGGCGATGGGGAGGAGCAGGCTTCTCCCCCCGCCAGCCTTCCAGCCAAGTCGGGGGGCAGCGGCAAGGGCGCGCTGTGCCTCTCCCGCTGTCCCCCGAGTTTGCGGGGCTGGCGATGGGGAGGAGCAGGCTTCTCCCCCCGCCAGCCTTCCAGCCAAGTCGGGGGACAGCGGGAAGGGCGCGCTGCGCCTCTCCCGCTGTCCCCCGAGTTTGCGGGGCTGGCGATGGGGAGGAGCAGGCTTCTCCCCCCCGCCAGCCTTCTAGCCAAGTCGGGGGACAGCGGGAAGGGCGCGCTGCGCCTCTCCCGCTGTCCCCCGAGTTTGCGGGGCTGGCGATGGGGAGGAGCAGGCTTCTCCCCCCGCCAGCCTTCCAGCCAAGTCGGGGGGCAGCGGCAAGGGCGCGCTGCGTTTCTCCGCTGTCCCGGACGGCTTTCAAAAGCCTGCCTTCAAAAGCCGTCCGGGACAGCGGAGAAACGCGCTGCCTTTCTCCGCTCTCCCGGGAAGGCAGGCAGGGGGGAGCAAAGGCTTTCGCCCCCGCCCGCCTTCAGAAGAGGTTAAGGACCTTCTAAAGCCATCCGGGACAGCGGTGAAACGCGCTGCCTTTCTCCGCTCTCCCCGGAAGGCAGGCAGGGGGGAGCAAAGACTTTCGCCCCCGCCCACCTTCAGAAGAGGACCTCTTCTGAAGGCGGGCGGGGGGCGAAAATCTTTGTCCCCCCTGCCTGCCTTCCCAGGGGCTTTTAAATCGCCCCGGACAGCGGAGAAGTCCTCCGCTGTCCCGGGCAATTTTAAAATGCCGCCCGCCAGCATTTTAAGATTGCCCCGGACAGCGGAGAAGTCCTCCGCTGTCCCGGGGTTTTTTAAAATGCTGGGGGTGGGAAGAAAAGCCCTTGTCCCCCCCCAGCCTTCAGAAGAGGTCGGGGGACAGACTGTCCCCGGACCTGGTCTGAAGGCGGTTTCCCTAGGAACACATTAATTGATTTTCAATGCATTCCTATGGGAAACCGTGCATCGCAAGACGAAAAACTCGCAAGACGAAGAGACTTGCGGAACGAATTAATTTCGTCTTGCGAGGCACCACTGTATCCGGAGAGGCGGCCTTCAGGCGAGTTTTAATTTTAATTTTCCTTCTCCCACTTAATGCCCCACGCTCGCCCGAGCAGCTTGCAGTCCTCAGTAACCACGGCGACCCGAGGGAGGGGAGGGAACAGGGAAGTCGAGGGCGGCGGTGAGCCGCGATGACGTCAGTGGGCCGCGCCGCCTCGCCCTGGCACGGTGTGAGAGCCCCGGCTAGTGGCGCGAGCTTCAGAATAAGTGGGATCCGCGTGCGCGAGACCGAGATCGCGGGTAAGGAGCTCAGCCCTGGGCAGGAGGAAGCGGGGCCGCACGTGTGGGCCACATCCCCACAGAGAGCGAGCCTCCCCCGGCCCACCACTCCGGGCAGGTCCACTCGCATGAGGGGGCGGCGATGGCGACAGCCGGCAGCTTGCCTGCAATGCCATCCCTCGGGCAGGCGAGGAGCCCAGAGGCTACCAGATGCGAGTCCTCTTTCCCACCCTGCTCGGGAGTCCAGAGCACTTGGTCGCATTCAGGATCTAGAGTGGGGAAGCGGGGCTTGTGTCTGGGCTGGACACATTGGGCTGCCTGTGCCGCTCGACCTGCGGGGAGAAATCAGGGTGGGAGTCACGACCGTGAGGCAGGGCTGCCAAGTGTGGCAGAAGAGGACACGGCCGTCGCACCTGTCCTTAGGTAGGAGCTTCTTCCGTGTCGACCTGCTGCCCTAAAGTCTTGGCTTTTTTCTTGGCTTTTTGGCGGTTGGCACAGAAGGAAGGCAAGGGGGAGGGGGGAAAATTGAAACTTACACTTTCGTGCGTCCCTCCCGGCGTGACGCTGCACGCTGACGTCACGGGGCTGTAATGGTGGTGTGCCTCGAGATTTTTTTCATGAAACAAGTGTGCCTTTGCCCAAAAAAGGTTGGGAAACACTGCTCTAAACTATCCCAGATTGGAATAAACTCTGTGGTGCAGTTAAAGACAGTGGTGCTTGTTCTTTTTCTTAAGAAAATATGTATTTGTTTTTGGGTATGGTCTGAATCCCAGGACTCACGACAAATGGGCTGAAAAAGGAGCTTTAAAAGACCACATAATTGGGTAGGGTGGGGGAGAGGAAGAGGAATCAGAGAGTTGCAATTAAATACTTCCTTACTACTTCACTTTACATATTTAAAAATGGATTAAATTTCCGAGAGATTTTCAAAGGAACCACACTTTGCCTGGTTTCACAGTTCTGCAAAAGTACAACATGCTAATCTACAGCAGGTGTGGCTGACCCAGAAAGCGACAAAAAGAGATGCAGGAGGGAAATTTTGTCCTTGTGAACGACAGTGCTCGGTTCTGAATTGCACAAAAGCCTTCCTCGTTTAGGATGAAGTCACAGCTAATTCTTATCTAAGAGGAAGCGACAAGCTCAGTATATATTTTATGGCGCCTCATTTCACCTTGCATGTGATATAATAACCAGCCAGGGGCTTTCCAAACATCTCTTGTTTCAAGCAAACCTACATACAAGCCGCATCTCAGTCAATACCGAACATCTCAATGAATGCCAAGTTTAGATGTTGGGAAAGGCAATAAAACAGAGCACAATGTCAGAGAACTAGTGAGGATAACGTGAAGCTCACGAGCTTGCAGGTTCGGTCTGTAGGCAGTCAAAGCTGGGAGGCAAGTGCCACCACCGCCAGCAGGAAGCAAAGGAGACGAAGGCCACACAGGAGGTGAGGGAAAAGGCTCAGTGAGCTTGCTAGGAAGTTGTTGGGGTTCAGTGTTCGCCTGCAAGGTGATGTTTTCAGGACCAACAATTCTCTGTAAAGGCAGCGGTGACCAACTTTTTATAGGAAGTGTGTCAAATGCAAAAGTGCCACCTTGGAGGGCATCACAATGCAATTCTTTATAGTGAAGTCGCATTCCATACAAATTTAACTGGTGCTTGGCTGCAGCTCTGTTCCAGATCAATTCCAGCCTTTTTCTTCTGCCTGCAACTCTCTCTGCTTGCCTCCATCCGTCTTCTCTCCTCCTGTTGGTGGAGGAGTGAGGCAAGGCAGCAGAGACATAGGGAGGGCCTCCCCCCACCCCATGCCAGCTAGTAGCCAGGTGTTGTTTTTTTAAAAAAAAGTCATTTGGGGCTATATGCGACTTTTGCAAATATGAGCTGCTTCTGGAATGTTACCCCTGAACGTGATGCAACTGGACTGCAGTCTAATGAGCTGGGCAGGCAGGCATACATATGGGAACTGACTCTATGCCACAGCCAGGCATGTGACCATGGTGGTGCCACACAACAGCCTTCCCCAACCTGGTGCCCTCCATATGTTTTGGTCTACAACTCCCATCTTCCCAGATGACAGGTCGCACTGGGGCTGATGGGAGTTGTAGCATCTGGGAGGGCACCAGCTTGGGGAAGGCTTGTCTATGAGTCTTAATAAAATGAGTTTGAAGAGGGCGGGGAGCAGTTTAAAGCAATGCAGTGTTTGAGCACCCAGTTTATCCTTAAATACTCCTAGCCATATATTATTTTAAGATACTGACATCCTCCCCATGAAAATTTGGCACAAGAAACAGGATTACCTTCCCTCGACAAGTACAGTAATCAATCCTTACTTTCTGTAGCCATAAGCTCCTCCTACATCTGCCTGCGCATCCCCAGTTATGAGCCATAAAAGCAATAAAGAGACGGAGAATAGCAAGACACATGAAATGAACGAAACTAAAAACGTTGTCACCAGAAGGATCATGGGGGAGAGTTGCCTAACAGAAATCAAAACTACTGAAATGGAGATTCGTTCAATAGTATTTGTTCGACAGAACAAATGCTTATTTTCTTTCACAGGGGACGGCATATGGACACCAGAAGGTCCCTCATATCTAATCAAACCAGTGCTGTCTACTCTGACTGACAGTGGCTCTTTGGGGCAAGGCGGGTGGGTTGTTCTCGGGGCAAGGGAAGATCTCTCCCATGACCTGAGGCCCTTTTTTAAGCTATGGAGCCCAATAGTCTGGAACCTTCTGCATGGGTGCTTTACCACTCAGCCAGAAGCATTTATCCCACCGCTGCAGCTGCCCAATACTTAGGGCACACAAGAATGGTTTGGGTTGCTTAATGATCTCACTAACTGGCAGTAGCTCCAGCAAAGGTTTTCCCACTCCATCCACCTGCTACTGGATCCTTTAAAAAAGAAAGAATGGAAGAACAACTGGAGATGCCAGGGCTTCTGCATGCAAAGGATTTGCTCTGCCACTGAGCTCTGACCCCTGTATAAATGTGCAAGGTGGCACCAAGTTCGAGGAAGAATGAGAAAGTAAATGGAGGCCTTTCCGTATCGCAAGCACCCACTGACCCTGACCTAAGATTAGGAATCTTGGGAAATTCCGTCGCAAATGGAAATTCCCGCAATTTGTATGTTTGTGCAAGGTCAGGAACGGCAATCATGCAAGAAAATACAAGTGGCATTTGCTATTGTCGGGGCAGGGAGTTTAGTCTGCAAACTAAAATAAGTATGGTAAAATAATTATGGTAAATATTTATGTTACAGTAAGCCTGCAACTTACGCGCATTTAACTTAGGTGCATTCAGGTTTATGTGCTGCTGCGGGGGGTGGGGCAAGAAAAAAAATACTTTGGCAATCCCACCTGACATTAAATTCAATGTATTTTGACTATACTTGATTTTCGCTTTATATTTCCCTGTGTAATTGCATGCTTATTTTCTGCGTGAGTTTTTGACATGTCCCTTCCACTGAAATGCATCAAAATTAAATACATAAATCCTTGCATAGCGAGACAAACGACGTAGGTTTTGGTGGAAGCTGAACAGAAACAGCAATGAACCGAGGACAAGACAGGATAGAAATTGCTGCTGCCTTACAACCCTGCACAAGACAACAGGCATCTCTGGAGAAATTAGAGGACAAACTTGAACCCCTGCAAGAACAAGTGGGGAAACCACCGGGTCCATCTTGCCCAGTATTGTCTGCACTGACTGGCAGAGGCCCTCCCCCAGCCCTACCTGGAGGGCGACCCTCCCTAGATTTAAGATCCTCAATCCTTATTCACAGTGAGTTGTGACTGAAGAAGGGGGTATTTCAGAAATGATGGGTCAATGGAAACTTTGCCATCATTACTTGAAGAGAGATGCAAAATCTATTATTATTATTTTATAAAAAATATTGGCAACAGGAAACAGCACCTGGGCCTGCCAGAAAATACCATCCTTTTAAAAACCACAGTTTCTCTGAAGCAGTCAAACAAACATGTAGTTTAGGAAGACCTTGGGAGCACAAAAAGCATCAGTGTACATTAGTTCACGGTGGCTGACAGAAAGATAGATATGGGTCGATATGGGGGAAATCACCATGTTGCTTCAAGAGGCCACGAGATCAGGTGGAGCAGGCTGGTGGCTGGTGAGAAGGGTAGATTAAATCATCATCATCATCATTGGACAACCGAAGAACGCCAAATGTGCTCAGAGGTAAGCCTAAAAATGCTATACTGCCAGAGTCACAGGAAGAGGCTGTTCTGCTTCTCCCTCACTTGAGGCTATTGAGAAGCTATTTTGGACACAGAAGCAGAGCTTGACTAAGGGAGAACAAAGGAGGTTTGCTAAATGATAAGTCTGCTCAAGTTACTCGCCCACAAACTGCCCCAAGCTCTCCTGCCCACACTTAACTGGTTGGCAGTTTGTTTCTGGACCCAGTTCAAGGTGCTCACAGTGACGCTCCTCTTCGCCCTGGCTGCTGATACTTGGAATCGTAGAACTGTAGAGTTGGAAGGGACCCTGAGGATCATCATCTAGTCCAACTCTCTGTGATGCAGGAATATGCAGCTGTCTCGTACAGGGATCAAAACTGCAGCCCTGGCGTTATCCGCATCACGCTCTAACCAACTGAGCTACCTAGGGAGGTGTGTATTTTTAGCACCCACCTTATTTCTGTTCTGTGGAACCGTTTTGCTTATTCTTTATCATTGTTATCTGTTCTACTTTTAAAAAATATCTATGATTATACTGCAACCCGTCCTGGGACCTTATGGCTAAAGCCAGGTAAGAAATCTAATGAATAAAATAAGTAACTCAGCCGGCCACTTGCGCCATGTCAAGAATCTAAAAGAAACAACCACACTCCCTTCCTAAATCTGCATCTGCTTCCATGTCTAGTCATTTTCTGGAGAAAATTCTTACTCGCCCTAGGGGAGCAGCTGTGCAGTCAGCTGCTCTTATGAAGCCTAGTGGAAAGTTTGTGGTGGTTAATAAAACAATACGTTTCAGCCTCAACTTTCTGTGCTTTGCTGAAATCTTAGAAGCGAAACAGGGAGGCAGAGCACAGATTCCAGTGGTCAGGGGTAGAACTACTGCCCATTGCACACCTACTTGCTCTCTCCCTTGGCTATTAAAATGGAAATAAAATCGTGCAAAACAGTAACCAAGTGGGTGGGTGAGTGGAGAGAGAACTGTGTCATTTTAAATTTGCACTGGGTTAATATAGTTACAGAATTTAACTTTTCTTAGCACAGAATTCCCATACAGATATCGCCTTCCTTGCAAAACACACACCTGCCACCTACTAAGTTGAAGGCCTCATGCTTTCAAGCACCCAAGAGGGAAAGCAGCGCTGCTGGTGGTCAGGCGGCCCAGGAATGTTAACACATTTTCCAGAACAGAATTTGCAAGAGCAATGCTGGCTTGAGCTTGGAAAAGAAGGGAAGGGAGCCAAAATGGCTTCTTGCCTTTCTGCTTTCCTTTTTCTTAAAAATCATAAGGGGGGGGGGAGCCCTTGGGGGACTCCACATTCCTGCTGATTGCCGAGTTGTCTTTTCGACATTACTAGAGAGGATGCTATCTCAGGACACTCCACACACAGAGCAGGCAGATAAATCGGAGAGTATCCAAAACCAAACCCCTCGGTCCCCAGAGCTAGACTGTTACGGTAATTTGGGCAGAGAGTTCCAGGAGGCCTGGTACGCCTGAACTTTGAAAAAGTTCAACAAACATCTATGCTGAAGTCACAACTCTTATATATCTATCTCCACTAATGCAACCTTCTCTACAAATGGGAAGATGCTGGGCTCTTGGGGAAGTGCAGTCAGATAATTAAGGCTGCCCTTCCCACAATGATTGGGCTCTTTAAACTTGGGAATAATAATAATAATAATAATAATAATAATAATAATCAGTGCTTTTTTCTGGGGGACGCAGGGGGACGCATACCCCTAAACATTTTGTGAATCTAAGTTTGGCCTCATTGAGGGGCAGAATTTCAATATGAGTAGGAAAATGAGAGTACCCCTAAACATCCCCCCCCCCCGAAAAAAAGCACTGATAATAATAATATAGTCAGAGCTGCCAATTTTGGAAGCCATGAACACCCCGTGCCACCTCAATTCAGTTTGGGCAAAATGGTGATGCCAACTGTGCCAAGAGATCTTCTGTGGGTCTAGCTCTAAGATTTAGTGACCTGAAAACAGGCGCTTTCTACTGTTGCCTAGTTCTGCTGAATTGTTGTTGAATAATAATAATAATAATAATAATAATAATAATAATAATAATAATAATAATAGGATGCCCTTCCTCGGCCATACTTGAAACAACAGCCACCTGTTGCTTCAGGCTTCTTCCAAATACTCTGCTTTTTCCCAGACCCGCAAGACAGGACTCTGATTTATGCAAATGAATCTTCTGCATCTGCCTTATTGGCTTCCTCTCTCCCCATGCTTGTAAATTGTTTGCACTGATTTTAATATTGCATTTTAATATTGCTGCAATCCATCTGGGGTTCTTATAGTGAAAGGTGGGTACGAAATTCGAAAACAATCACACAACTCACTAAGTTGCCTAAGGTACACGACTTTCAGCATCATAACAACAACATTAACTTTGGAATGCTATTAGTGACCTACCTTTCAGGGCTGTTATCTGATGTATGGGATGTGCTTTGAAAACGTACGGAAAAGGGCAACGTAAATGTTGATTGGATCGTCCAAGATGAGCCAGTTTCTCATCAGAATAAGCCACATAAAATTGGGAATGAGCAAGGAAACCGCAACTCACACTTCCATCCCCAACCAGCCATCTTCAAAGCATACCAGTCAGTGACCCATAAGAAGAAGAAAGGCATTTGTTTTCTACCTTAAAAACCCATGCCTTCAAGAGCAACTGCTTTGTTTGAAAATGTGCAATTCACTTGCCTGGTCTTATTTTGGAATAGCCACAGGCTCACAAGTACATTAAGCTCTCAGGATAGGGAGGAATATCAGTCCAAATAATAATGAATCAGATCAATGTGGGTGACTTTGTGACTCAGTAGGGTGGAAACACTCCGTTCCCCTCAAGCACCCGAGATCTATCCTCAAACACCTTGCATTCTGAGCATTAAAACACAGGCAGCATTTTTTCCATGAATAGATGTGCAATGATTGTGAACATTTGTATGATCTTCTCTCTCTCATGAGGCGCAGTTCTGAGGTCACGCCACAATCCAAGCAGTGATTCCTGGCAAAGGTACAAGCTGCAAATTTATCTAACAACTTACAGGAAGGCAAACGGGAATCTTTAGACAACAGGGTACCAGTAACAGGAGGCTTAGTTTCAACCAAGAACTGGAAGCAAACTAAGCCTCGAGAGCAGGAAGTTCAAACCTCAGAACAAAGCACTTGTACATTTTCAATGTTTTCAAACAATATACGGCAAGGAGGAAACAGCTTTGGTTCTATTAGCACCAGACACTGATGAGCGGAATGACAACACCTGGATTAACAAAACATGAAAGCACACGTTGCAAAACTCTGTAAGCTCCTTTCTCACCATTAACCATGCAAAGACGAAGGGCCCTGCCTTGTGCTGCACATGATTTAAAGCAGGGGTGGCCACGGCGGTACCCTCCCGATGTTTTCGGCCTCTAACTCCCACCAGCCCCTTTGAGCACGGCCAGTAGTCAGGGATGACAAGATCTACAGCAACCCCGCTGGCTACCCCTGGTTTAGAAGGCAAAGGCCGTCCAAAGGCAAGGGCAATTCATCTTCCAAACCACCCCTTCTTGGAATGGTAAGTAACGTTTTGCGAGAAGGTAAATCTCTCAGTGGCAAGAGGAGGGATTGGTTTGAGCAAGTGAGCATGGGGTTTCCAAAGGAGCTTGGAATTGGGTGTTTGCTGAACAATGGAGGGAGGGACCCCCCCCCAAAAAATAGCATCAAAGAGCTCTTGGAGGAAATAAACAAGGAACGAGAAAAATAAGGAAAGTAGAGGTATAAGATGCATCCAGAACCAATAGGTAATACACACACACACACTTAGAAAAATAGGAAGCTTTCACTCCATCTTAGGGACATAGGAAGCTGCCTTATACTGAACCAGACCATTGGTTCACCTAACTCAGTACTGTCTGCACTGACTGGCAGCAGCTCTCCAGGGTTACAGGCAGCAAGTCTCTGCCTGTCGTACCTGGAGATGCCAGAGGTTGTACCTGGGACCTTTCCCCTGGAAGGCATGTGCTCCACCACTGAGCTAGGCGCCTTCCCGAAAATGCATTAGTTTTGTACTTGATTAGTCAACACTGCTAGTTTGACGGGAGGAATTAATCACTGACCGGATTGGTCTGCATTAGTTCTTTCAAGCAGGGCTGTAAATAGTTGGCAGTTTCCCCCCAGGCAGCATTTAGGATCCGAAGAGCCCCATGTGTATTTTACAAGGCGAGGTTGGTAACGAGTGGGACTGGAACCACCAAAATTCGGCAGGGAGAGAGAGGGCTGCTGTCCTCTTTGAAGCTGCCACTTGCTGCTATCTCATTCATAAACTTTTTTTTTTCCAACCCTGGTTGCCCAAGCCCAGAGGAAGGCAGTCATCAATGACATCCAGATTTATTCATTTTTTTAAAAAAGATTCTCGTTCACAGGGCTCTTTTAAAAGGCACTGCAAGGCTTTTAAGCTGAAAGAAGCTTCCCAACAATCCTGTGACTTGGCTCTATTAAGGTATCAACAATCATTTCTGAACAAGGGATGGAAGGCTGCCAAAGAGGTTTTCATTCATACATCTACCAGTGCCTATATTTCTGAAGTGACGCGTTCCTCTTGGGAACATCCACTGCGCCTATCAGGGAGGCAGTGGGTGGGGATAATAACAAACCCCAACAGAAAAATATTGAGCAGCCAGAAGAAACCTCAGCCTCCCCAGTCTGCAAAGCCCTCCTGTCTCCCCATCCATGGCTACTAGGGAGCATCGCAAGCAGCAGGCAGGCACAAGTCCTCGGTGGTTGGCTGGGGCTAGGACAGAGGACAAAGGCTCTGCCATGTCTTTCTCTTGGGCTCTGCCAGCCACCACCATTCTATGTTCTCCGTCTCTCTGCCCGATGCCTTCCAGACCCTCCTGGGCGTTCAGATTGGCAGAGAGGGCCTTCTTGGTAGTTCTGCACAACCCCCAGAAGTTCAAGAGGTGCTGCCAGCCCTGGAGACGGCATTCTCTGCGGGGGCCCTAAGCTGAGAGATTCCCTTCCCAAATGGGTACATTTGGGACTTTCATTTTATGGCTTCCATGGTATGCTAAATAGGCCCTTCTTTACTCGGGCCTTCGATGCTTGAGACATACAGGCAACTCCTGTTTTAGGCACAACCGGTATGTGCGCAGAAACGTCATAAAGGCGTCACTGAAACATCACTAACAGGCCGGAATGGGGGCGGGCAGGGGTGGAGCAAGGCATTTGCAGACTCCGTCATTGGGGTTCCAATTCCACACAAGCGCACAAGGACCCAGAATGCAACTCCTGTGCAAGCGGGGAGTTGCCTGTGTATTTTTAGGCCCCACTCTGTTCCCTTGATTGGCATTTGTTTTATTAATTGGTTTTATTGCTGTGGGGTTTTTTTAATCGTGGTCGAGGGCATGTATGAAATTTAAAATAAGATAATAATAGTCATAGGGACGCGGGTGGCGCTGTGGGTTAAACCACAGAGCCTAGGACTTGCCAATCAGAAGGTCGGTGGTTCAAATCCCCGCGACGGGGTGAGCTCCCATTGCTCGGTCCCTGCTCCTGTGAACCTAGCAGTTCGAAAGCACGTCAAAGTGCAAGTAGATAAATAGGTACCGTTCCGGCGGGAAGGTAAACGGCGTTTCCGTGCGCTGCTCTGGTTCGCCAGAAGTGGCTTAGTCATGCTGGCCACATGACCCGGAAGCTGTACGCCGGCTTCCTTGGCCAATAAAGCGAGATGAGCGCCGCAACCCCAGAGTCGGCCACGACTAGACCTAATGGTCAGGGGTCCCTTTACCTTTCAATAATAGTCATGGTACTGACAATAATAATAAATTCCAACCCCTGTTCTCCCATCACCACCATCTTTTAGTTACCTCCACCGCTGCAGAAAGTATGCATCTGAATAACACTTCTTGGGAATCACAAGCGGGGGGAAAGCTGTTTTTCTCAGGTCCCGGTCATGGGTTTTCCACAAGCATCCATTTGGCCACTGTGAGAACAGGATGCTCAGCTCCATGGCCCTTTGGCTTGACCCAGCAGGCTTCTTATTACGTTCTTACAAAATCAAGTAAGTCCAAATATTGTTTGAAATTTGGAAGAGCGGTTTCAGGCTGCCCCCCTCTCTCCCTGGGCTGGGAGTTCTCCAGTGGCAGATGGGATGGAAGAAAGAAAGGAAGGTTTGTGCGTTCTCTTAAATCTGCAAGGATACCTTCAGCAAAGGTGGCGTCTGTGAGTGTGCCCTTCCCCTGCTGCATTGTAGGCAATAACTTCTGCAAGAATAGTTCTGGAAGTCACATCCCGGGGACACAAGATGCTGTTGGAATAGGCCCTAGAATTCCTACTTAAGTGATGCCCCCCTCCCACCTCCTCGGCTTTCAAAACAAGAAATTTAACGGCAGGCAATTAGACCTTATCACTTTACTCTAATTGCCTATTAAATCTCACATAAAAATGCACTGCGGTGCTGACTCTCAGAAGAGTTCATTCACTGACAAGAATGGGAGGGGAGCCCAAGGGGGGCATCTCCTGGTCTCTTGCGCTAAATGCCAGCTTGGTCCTCTGCATTCAATCATCTTGACAGCACCAACTTTTAACACCCAAGAATGCAGCAATGTGGAAGGTTCTAAGTTGGGCTGTGTATGTGGTGGTGTTGGGTGTTTTTACAGATTTTCTCTTCTGTTGCAGATTATTTTTACTGCTTCCAGGAACAGACTTGTCTTGTAGAACATCTTCTAGTAGTTTTCAGATAGCTGATCTTTGCCACCATCATTGTGGCTCACCAGGAAGACGCAGAAGGCTCAGAATAGGGTTCTCCCAACGCCGCTGCAACTTCCAGACTGGTGCAGCAGAATCTCCCAAATAAGAGCTGGCTCCTGGGGAACAGTCAGATAAAGGACCCCTGGACAGTTAAGTCCAATCAAAGGTGACTATGGGGTGTGGTGCTCATCTTGCTTCAGGCAGAGGTGGCCAGCATTTGTCCACAGACAGCTTTCCGGGCCATGTGGCCAGCATGACTAAACCGCTTCTGGCGCAACGGAACACAGTGATGGAAACTAGAGCGCACGGAAACACTGTTTACCTTCCCACCACAGCGGTACCTGTTTATCTACTTGCAGTGGTGTGCTTTCGAACTGCTAGGTTGGCAGAAGCTGGGACAGAGCCACAGGAGCTCACCCAGTCACACAGATTTGAACCACTGACCTTCTGATCGGCAAAACCAAGAGGCTCAGTGGTTTAGACCACAGCGCCATAGTCTGATGCTGTGTGGATGAAATATGCACAACATCACCCAGAAGCCTAGCTGGTGGTGGGTCCATTAGGTGCCGGGCAAAGGTCCCAAGAGGAGGTCTCTGTTGCCCCAGAGTGGGGGAAGAGAGACAGAATCTGCAGGACCAGAGACAGCTTGTAGGTAAGGAGAGCTGTTGCTTCCTATCTGAGGAGGGGCCCATCAGCAGAGATCAATTTTTAAAAAGGGAGTGTGCCAGTTTGCAGCCTTGAACTGGAACGGCTGCTTGGTGCTTTGGGCTAATATAAAACATGGTTCAGAATTCTTCTAAGCAGGGAGATCTGCACCATGGTCTTCTATAAGGAGTTAAGGCATCTTTTGTTTCCTCCAGCACAATTCTTCTCATCAGCTGCAAGCCTACAGAGGCAGGATCTCCAGGGACAGATCCTGAATCATCTACACAGAGCCCCTTGGCTTTGGCAGTGCATTGCCCTAAGATCTGCCCCAGAAACTGGGAGCCTGCCCACTCAGCGCTTCTGTTCATGCACATCACCAGACAAGTCGCTTCCCAACCACCTCAGTATTAAGCATTGATTCTGATTTGTTTGCACAACGATTCCGAGAAGGATATATGACGGCAACTGTTGACCGAGGGTTCATTATGGATTTAAGGGGGTGGTTATATGACATCACATCAAGCAATTCCTACCTCGCACTTTCCAGTCCATTTTTCCCGGGCTTTACTTTATTTTACTTTACGTTTATTTTTTGGAAGCAGGTTTCTTGCACAAGCCTGCCAGATCCACTTTAACTGAGCAGCTGGAATTTGCTGGTAGTGACTGAATTCTACCCGCAAAACAGCAACAGACTGGAAGCAGCAGAACATACTGTATTTTTCCATGTATAAGACGCCCCCTATTTTTTTAAACCCCAAATTAAGAAATTAAGTTGTTTAGCTTTTTGGGGGTGGGGGAGGTCACTTCCACCAATTGCTCATCCGCCTTCCCACCACTGCCAATTGCTTGCCACAGCCACTGCCACACCTTGCCGCAGCCACCAATTGTCTGCCTGCTCACTGCCACCAACAGCCCACCCACTTGCCGCAGCCGCCAATCACCTGCCCACCTCGCCACAGCCGCCAATCGCCTGCCCAATTGCCACAGCCAATCGCCAGCAGGCCTTGCCGCAGCCACCAATCACCTGCCCAATCGCTGCTGCCAATTTCCTGTTTGCTGCTGCCATTAATCGCACGTCCCCCCTCTGCATTCACTATGTGTGTATAGGACAACACCCAATTTTTTTTTTAGCAGAAAGCATCATCTTATACACAGAAAAATACAGTATTTCCCTTAAACGCTCCTTTCCCTGCACCACAGAGGACTGGCATTTCCGTTTGTCTGAATGATGACGGTAATCCAACTTCACGCTTACCCCCGTTGCTCTGCTTTGGCCTAAATGTACCTTTCTCTGACACTGGAAAAACTACCGTTGGCGATTTTTGCCAAGCAGCCAATGAAAGCGTTCCCTGTACGAGTCAGTGGAATTTTGACTTGGTGCCGCTGCCCAGTTACAAAAACAGCAACGAAGACAGGCGGGAGATCAGTAAGCAATGGCCGCAGCCAAGTGAGATGATGGTGTCAGGGTAAGGTATGTTCCAAAGCAAGCAACTCAAGACAGCCTCAGCCCATCTTCTGCTCTTTAATGGTGGCCTTGCACAAAAAAGGCAGAAAGAAAACTGGAGCCAGGTGACCTGTCTGTCTATTAACCTCTGCGTTTTACCCAGGCAGATCAATAAGTGCTTTGCTAAATACCACATTAATGCACTCTTCGTTTATGATTGAGCCCAGACGGGTTCCAGGGTACTAGGAAAAATAAACCTCTGTTAACACACGGACCACGTAGGCAGCTATTTCAGTTAACTTCAAAGGTGATTAGCACGCCACAACCTAACACCATGAAGCCAAGCGTTATGAAACCTAGTGAAATGCAATGCTAATTGAGAAACAGGAATTGTTATTATCTTACACAAAAGACACAGAGAACATTCTATCTGTGTCCGGCTTTTCTTCGGAAGAGCTTATTTGGATATCATGTAGAGATTGAGCAGTGCAAAGGTACTTTGACAAGCACCTGCCAGATGAATTATGGTGGCTTTTATAACTTCTGTGGAAGTCTTGTGCAACACTGCTGCGAACACAACAGGGTTCCTGTTTGGAATTAAAAAAAACAGGCCCAGCCACAGCCCTGTTCAAACTGTTTTCCTTTAAAAGCAACACCATCACAATTAATGAGAATGAGGATATTTTAAGTATCCCAGCCGGGCAGGCAGCTCGGTAAATTCTTGCGAAGTAGCAGATTTAGTTACATAATTTCCCCCCACCCCACCCCGCCAGTCTTCAAGTCGCTGTGAGTGTACTCCTCAGGGCAGGACAGCGGAACAATTTAAAATCATCGCGTTAACAGCAGGGTTAAAGAGGGGCTCAGAACTGGCAACAATGTGTGGGCCAAATGGCCCCATGCCATGCCTAGGACCCACGGCTCAGCGGCAGAACACATGCTAAGGCAGGCAGAATGTGCCATCCCAACTCTGTCCTATGTTTTCTGCATCTGGTCCCTGTCCCCAGCCTCCAATTTATAACCAAATATCTGTATTTTCTAATCTCTGCCTTTACCCAACCTCTCCCCCCCCCCCCCCAATTTTATCCACTGCCCAATTCCTTTAATAAAAGCAATCTGTGCTTTTCACTGTTCCAAGTCTCTGGTACATATCAAATTTTCCACTCAGGCTTTTTTTTTTAAGAACGGTTATTTATTCTTCCCACTCTGCAGAATTCCTCCAACAATATCAACAGCGGGTTGTCTCGACTATCTCTTCCTCCAGAAAGGAAGCCAGATGTGGTGGTGGTGGTGGGCGTGGTCACTTTTGGGAAGTTTCTTCCTTTGTGCCCCTGCTTGCAAAAGAGATTGACTCTCATGTAATCAATCTGCTCGGACCACGGCACAACTTCCTAAACCATACCTTCCCATATGGGCCGAATGCATGCACCATGTGGCATGGAAAGTCTTATGCACAGGATTTTCCTTAAGCCAACGCTTAGCTCTCACACTTTTGAAAGGCTGATAGAGGAAACCTGTGAGCAAGTGCAGAGCAAAACGCTTCGGCAATCGAACCAAGTCCTGGCTCGTTGCTTCTTACACATTGGCAGGTGGCAAGTGGTTTGCGGAAAATGTCCTCGTGGGCCAAATTAGGACCTCTTCCACTTAGGACCACTTGGAGATTTTTGAAGTATTAAGACGTTTATCAATGCTTATAAATAAACCAATAAACCAATAGGCAAGACTGGAAATTGGAGGTTACCCACCACGGGCTTAAACCATGGTTTATCACTTTGGACATAACGTGGAAAACTTTGGTTTAACAAATGAGAAAAGTGCTCGGCTGCAGGAGGAGGATAGAGGTGCAAGAGTACTGTACCTTGCCTGTTTCCATCCCTAAATCATGTTT
The DNA here is from genome assembly GCF_964188315.1 of Podarcis muralis. Taxonomy (NCBI): domain Eukaryota; kingdom Metazoa; phylum Chordata; class Lepidosauria; order Squamata; family Lacertidae; genus Podarcis; species Podarcis muralis. The sequence continues at coordinate 47,029,070 of NC_135668.1, forward strand.
TGTTGGGCCAGGCAGGTTAGGGTCTGGACCGGGCTATTGACTGCTGTCAGGGTTGTGCACAAGTGATGTGCAAATTAAAGTTGAAGTTCTGGGCCAGGACAAAAAACTGAAATCTGCCGCCTGTATCAGAGCTGCAAAGTTGCACAGCTTTCAGTTTGCATACATTTTGTTTGGTTTTGCTAGTCTCAAGGCAAAGAGACTGAAGACACCCACCCCACCTGCTACGACTTAGTTCACCAAAATCATGATTCAGCTGCTTCGCTGGCTTCTTTCAGCAAACACTGCCCACACATTTTCAAGCATATTTGTGAAGCCTTAAGAGCTGCTCCCCCCCCCCCCCGCCCCAGGCTTCTTAAGAAGTCAATTTTTTTGCATCCAGTTATCATGCTCTGCGCTTTTTTCCATGGTTCCACTGTGTCACATCACTCATGGCTTCAGTTGACAGCTTAACCAGCTAGGTACGCTAATTTATCTCTCAAAGAGCACTTGCCAGCAGCATAGACATTACGTTTGACGCTGTCAGTCCTTTTCACACAGAGCTGAGAAGTACATGCCTTGGTTCAGAAAGCAGCAGTATAACTAAGCCTGTGTCAGAACTGCCCCTCCTGCAGTGCCAAGTGGACACCATGCCACAACTCTCCTCCTCAAAAAAACTCTATAGAGAAAGGATCAGGAAAGATGGGTTTTCAAATCACAGAGGAAATGGGGAAAGCTGAGCTTCAAAAATGCAGGTGCCAAGTCACCAGTTGCAGCACTGGTGAGATGCACGCTGCAGGAAGGGGGGGGGGGATCATCTCTGACCTTGGTGAAGGGTTGGCAGACCCGCTGCAGGTGGGGAACTGCCAGACCTCACTGTGGCTGGACACTTCCTGTTCCAGTTACACCCCAAATCTGAAGCAGAAGGTGGATCCGGGAGACCAGGTCTCCAATCTCTACAATTCATGAAGACCACCAAATAACCACCAAGTCCCAGCTCACATGGTTCTTGGGAGGATAAATCTGGAGGAGGAAGAGCCATGTACATCACCTTGAGCTTACTGGAGACAAGGTGGAATACAAATGCAGGAACGAAAGTTAACAGCAATCTTGACTTTTATTTTTGGCTAATGCAACATTGAAACCTCTTCTGCAAAACAAGTCAGAACTTAAAAGAGGAAGAGCCCTGCTGGATCAGACCAAAGGCCTATTTAGTCCAGAGCTGCGCCCATAGCGGCCAACCAGTGGCCTCTGGGAATTCCACAAGCAGAACATGGGAAAATACCCCTCTTCTGCTCGCAGTCCCCAGCGACAGAGGCATACAGCCTCCAATGGCAGCAGTCAGGACTGGTAGCCGCATGCTCCATTATTTTACCTAATTCCCTACATCTTGTAGCAGTGAATTCCACAGTTCAGGTGTGCACTCCATCCTTTAGTCTGTCCTGAATCTCCCATCAGCTTCATTTGATGGTCTTGGGCTCTTAACATCAAGAGAGAAGGATAAAACTTCTCTCTGTCTGCTTTCTCAATGCCATGCCTACCTAACAGCCTTTACAAAACTTTTCCTCTGCCCAGGATGCAATACAGATTGGAAACACAGGAACTGTCACAGAACGATGCAAATCCAGGATCTATGCCAAGCAACCCCACATACTCATACACAATATAAAAAGAACACTTCTTCTTCTTCTTCTTATTTAAAGTATTTATGCACCCCTTTTCATCAGAAAAGATAATTAAGCAGCTTACAAAGTAAAAAAAGACTATGTAATATATTAAAGATTGAATACAGTGTGGGAAAAATCAACCTCCATAAATAATAAAATATATCAAACTCCAAAACACAGAATTTCGTTCACTCAGTATAGTCGCTCAATATCCACATCTACTAACACGTGTCTGCACCTCAATTAACCTAAACACACACATTCACACACACACACACACTCAACAATGACACATCCCAGCCAGGAGGTTCGATGACCCTCTAGGTTCCTCCCAACACCAAAATTCTTTTTGATTTATTATAAAAAATATTTATATCAGGGGAAAGAATATTTATATCCTGCATTTTAATATACAAATCCGTTCAAGGCATTTTGCAAATAGTGTTAAGCTACTTTAAAAAAGTAAAATAAACAAAATCAATGTTATAAAATGTCACCAGGATCCTTTCAACAGGGCAGTTGGTGATAAGAGCAGCCCTGCGTGAGAAAGGGATAGTGTCCTGGGTAAATACACAAATAATATACAAAGGCTGCACTGCAGGACTGGCAACCTAGCGCTACGAGGCTAAAATCAAACTTAATCTAGGACTATGCAATGTTTATGAAGCAATGCAGAAATGGCAGTCCTTGCCCAGAATAGGAATTAAAAAACAAGACAGGAGGGAGGGGGAGTCACACAGTTATATGGGACGGGTGTCTAACAGTGCTATCCTAAGCATACTCCCCACCCCCCAAGCACAAGTAAAAAAAAGGTAAAGGTACCCCTGCCCGTACGGGCCAGTCTTGACAGACTCTAGGGTTGTGTGCTCATCTCACTCAAGAGGCCGGGGGCCAGCGCTGTCCGGAGACACTTCCGGGTCACGTGGCCAGCGTGACAAAGCTGCATCTGGCGAGCCAGTGCAGCACACGGAAACGCCGCTTACCTTCCCGCCAGTAAGCAGTCCCTATTTATCTACTTGCACCCGGGGGTGCTTTTGAACTGCTAGGTTGGCAGGCGCTGGGACCGAGCAACGGGAGCGCACCCCGCCGCGGGGATTCGAACCGCCGACCTTTCGATCGGCAAGCCCTAGGCGCTGAGGCTTTTACCCACAGCGCCACCCGCGTCCCTTGCGCAAGTAAATGGGGCGCAAGTAAATGGGGTCCCAAGCGCAAGTAAATGGGGCTAACTCCCAAGTAAATGTGGTTTGAGAGGTTACTGGTTTGAGATACCAGAAGACGAAAGCATGGGATTAGAACATAAATAAAATTCGCTGCACAAGACTAGGTGCAAATTCTGCACGTAAAGGGAACAAAACCAAAAGGTGGATTGACACAGGAGGAAAGAAAGAGGTTATTACTTCAAGGAAACCCAGCAAGTCCTAACACATCCAGGATGTCATCCTCATCTGTGCCAGTTCTCAGGCACCATTAAAGATTTAGGGCAAAGTTTTACCCTAAACCAGGGGTGGGAGAACCGGAGGCTTGCAGGCAAATGTGGCTCTCTGGGCTTCTCTATCTGGCCCCATAGATTCTCCCTACAACACGTGCCCCTCTCCCTAGATTGCAACCCCTTGCGAAACCTGTTTCTTACTCTCTTTGAATGCTTTTCCCTGGCTGGGAAATGTTCTGGTAATTCCCCTTATATGCCTGGATGGAGGATGGGAAGAGGGGTGTGGGTGTGTGGCCGACTTGCACGCCTGGAATGTCGGCTACTGTGCAAACGCTTAAGAGTCACACCCCTTGGTCCACCCGCTTTTGCACCTGCTCCCACTCATTGCTGACAGGCAGCCTCCAGAAGGTTTTGAAGAATTATGTAATTATTATTAATTAAATTTGTAAACCACACCATACCTGCAGGTCTCAGGGTGGTTACAACATAAAATCACAAATAGATGGTAGAAGTTGCTCCACCCCGTCGTAACTTAATCAGCAGAAAGCCGAGAGCGGCACAGTTTTCACGCTATGGCTGCCGTGACCTCTATAAGCAAATGTACTGTTCTCAATCTTTTTTGTGATTTTATGTACTCGGTACACACACACATGAACGCAGCCAACTTGCAGCTGATTTGGGGAAACAACTTCAACTGTTCTGAATTTGAATTAGGCTAACTTCAGTACTTTATCTTTTTTTCTGCGAGGGCTGCAAGCTTTAATTGGTTTAACTGGTCAAGGACTCAGCTAAAGGCTGAGTTGGTTTAATTGTTGGGGCTGAGATTTAAAGATAAACACTTTTCCATCTCTTGCAATCCTACCATAGAGGTGCTAAATAAAGATGGGCTTTCCTTTTGGCAACGAGAGCTAGCTTTTATTTACTGCCTTGCAATACACTTCCTTCAAAGTATCAAGAAAAGCATTCAAACTGTGCTGGCTGGAGTTCATGGGCGACACCAGATTGGCAAAGCTGGCTTAAGCTATGAAGGAGTATACGCAGAATTTGAATCTTGCTTTTGGCATAAACTTTGGAGGGTCTCAGGCAAGGTTCTCCCTTTCTGCCTCTGCTTCTCCCACCTGAAACATATTACACGCCTATCCTGCAGAATTATAAATGCCATATGTGGAACGCATTGTATTTCTTTAATGCTTTAGAGTTTAAAATTATATTAACCCTTATTATTTATTTGCAGCAAGAGAAATCAATCCACTAAGCTGCATTGGCACAAGCTTCTCTCTCCCACGGTGCTGATTATCTCATGACAGAGGACCTTATTTAAAGTGTGCCAGCCAGGAAGGGCTTACCTGGGACCTTGTCGACAGACGCAAACACGGAGCGTTGTACGGTAGGGTCGCAGCTGCCACGTCGGGCTTGGTCGTAAAACCGGAACGGCAGGTGCTGAGATGCAGAAGCTGAGCTATGTCCAAAGCCCATCACTTCGTTTGAAGGCTGGACCGGAAGGTCTAGGAGAGCTGGGTTTAAACGAGACACATTTCAAAATCTACATCAGCTGAAGAACCTGGAACCTCAGCTTGTCAAAACCGTGCCTAGGGATGATGGGAGTTGTAGTCCAACAACATCCGGAGGACTACAGACTCCCTATCCCTGGGTTACCAAAATGTAACAAGCTTTCTAAATTCAGATCTTTATCCCACAGTTGGTATCTCTAAACTGGATCTGCAACGTGTTTTACGTACGCACTGCTGTTGTTTTAAACGGTTTTTAAAGCTTCTATCTGTAAAACAAGCTTAACTGCTTTTGTATTGCAAGTATTTTAACTGTTTTTCTATATGTAACTGTTTCACACATGTTTTATTCCTTGGGATGTGATAAATAAATAAATAAATGGCCCTTGCAGCTGTGACAATTCTCCGAATTCAGATTGTTGCAAATTTTCCACAGAATGGGAGTTTTGATATTATCACAATGGATGGGAAGAATTCACTCTGGTCAGGGATGGGGAATGTGGTGTTCTGCAGGTGCGGATGGGCTACAGCACTGCTCATCCCTGACCACCGGCCACGCTGGCCCAAGCTGATGGGAATCGGAGCCAGCCAAAAAATACATCTGGAGGGACACAGGCTTCCCGCATCACCCTTGCGTTTGCTACAAGACAATTGCCAAGAACAAGCAAAACAGTACATAATGGGGAGGGAACAAATTTTTGGAAAAAGCCAACTTTTGATTATGAGAAAGATGACAATTTTGCAGGGTCTTTTGGTACTGGAGAATCAATGCTGAGCGTTTCTGGAAGTTTACAAAACTAATGATGTTAACGCTGCATCCAATGCTAGTATGTATCCCATGCTAGTCCTACTCAGAGTAGGCCCATTGAAATTAATGGACATGTAGAATGATGGTACATGTTTTGTTTTAAGTTTATTGCTGTTTTTACTTTTATTTTTTGAATGCCGGGCAGCAGATTTGGGGGCTGTTAAGGGCAGCACAGCAAGCGGGGAGCAGGTTCAAAGTTCACTGGGCAGTCCTCTTGTGCAAATCCCACTAAAGTGAACGTAGTTGTGCAACAGCATGTGAGTAAATAACTTAAGCTTGCGGGTATGAACAGAGCACTACTATGGATGTTACAGGTATAGACTTTTACCATGTACGCAACATTGTTCTCCTTTTCTATACAATGCTTGTTTTGCTTTCAATTGTTGTTGTTTAGTCGTTTAGTTGTGTCCGACTCTTCGTGACCCCATGGACCAGAGCACGCCAGGCACTCCTGTCTTCCACTGCCTCCCGCAGCTTTGCTTTCAGTTACCAAGCCAGAAATCAGGGATAAGGGGCCTTTTTCATCCCCACAAAAGCATTCTCTTCTGTGCAACCTTTCAGAGTCAACATGCCAGTGGTGGGCAAGGCCAGAAGCAAAAGCAGGCGGAACAATGAATGTAAATTTTACCTTCCTACAAGGAGACGGGTCTCTACTCACTCAACCCTTTCTATCCCCCTCTGTCCATGGAGCAAAGCTCTGATTCAATGATGTGTTCCAGTCAGGCACACACCCACCCAATGAGGGTGTAAAGAAGGGCTGGCGAGAGGTGTAACCTAGGGAGAGTCCCAAGGGCCAGGAAGAGAGGTCTGATGGGCCGCATTTGGCCCTGGTCCTGAGGTTCCCTTTCCCCAGTGTAAAGCAATGCAACTTTACGAGCGGTAAGGAAACACGGTACGTTTATCTGGAGAGCGAGAGTTACCTGCTATTCTTTGCATTTTCATACGCCGAGCCTGGATGCGGCCCTTTGCCAAGCGCTGCTTCGCAATGATGCAACGGATGTGATCCGAAAAGATGAAGGTGGCCTGAAGGATGGGGAAGGGCTTGGAATGGGGGCTGGAGGCTGGCTTGTGAATGATGATATTCAGGGCACGGCTGTCGTCTTCAACTCCGGTCACCTGCATATCCTGGGGTGGAGGTGGGAAAGTAGAGAAGAGATAGAATTAAGACCCAGATTCTTGTCACTGCACCATGCTCACCCAAGGATAAAGTTGGAGCATAGCAAGGTATGAGAGACCAGAACTGGGTGGGCTCTACTACAGCTCAACGGCAGAGCTCAAAATGTTCAATGTAGGAGGGGGTTAGGGTCCCATTTCACAGCATCTCCCATAGCAGGGCTGGGTAAGACCCCTCTCCTGCAAGGCCTTTGTCTAGCAGCATCTTTCAATGTAGACGGGCTAGACAGACTGAGTGGTGTGGCTCAGGCTGCTTCACATTTCAGGTTCTCAAAAGGAAGGGGCATTGAGGACGAGGAGATTCCTTGCCAAAACACAGGCACAGATGCAACCAGCACAGAGACTGAGCTTCCAGCCAAGCCTCATATGAAATGAGTCCTGACTCGACCTGTTTTAGCTGTGTCAGTCTAACTCCCAGCTGAGTATGCCTAGGATTAAGAGGAATTTTCTGAGTGGGAACCACTCCTCAAAGTCCAGCTGACTGAGCCGTGAGAGATGGATCCACCAGCTTCTTTGGGATCCGCTAAACGAGGGATGGGGAACATTTGACCCTGTTGTTATACTACAAATCCCATTGCCCATGAGCACTGGCCATGCTGACCTAAGCAGATGGGAGTTGGAGTCCAGCAACGTCTGCACCAGATGATGTTTCCAGGAAGCCTCCTAGCATTGCTGTACAGTCTTATAGGCAACTCTCCTCAGAATCTGTGCTGTCTCCAGATCATTACTCACAGCTGACCCCACGGGGGGGGGGGGGGGGGAGGCAGCTTTTGCATGGGTCAGAACTGGTGTCAAGCAGTGCATGCAGTGCAGTGGGTTTCCTGGGAAACAAATCCCTATGCAAATTGGGCCAATTTGCACCTGAAAATGTCCAGTTTGCACTGAAAAATTTGTTCTAATGCTGTGGAGAGTGATCTAATTTGGCACATTCATTTTACATGTGTTTAGTAAACAAAGCTTTGAAATGGTCAAGTATGCCTGATATCGCATTTGTGGCATTCATTGTTACTAATGAACTTATGTGGAATGAAGAGTTTTCCGTTAAGGTAGCCAAGGCAGCAAAGGCAATGAATATTACTCTGACAGGGAGGGAAGTGTGGCAGAAAGGAACTTCCGTACATTGCAGAAATGCTTTCTCACAGAACCCTGTTCTGAAAATGTATCCCTAGTAGTAGTATTTAAATCACGTGTTCTGCGACACACAAGGTAAGACATAAATTCCACTGTATTTAATGTTTAACAGAGTACTGTGTTTTAATACTTTGTTGGAAGCTGCCCAGAGTGGCTGGGGAAACCCAGCCAGATGGGCGGGGTATAATAAATTATTATTAATATTATAAATACATTTTGCTGGGACAAGCCTTAATCAAGTAATCTGCCTGTTACCCCAGGAAGCTGAGCCAGAGCATTGGGTCCATCAAGAACAGTATTGTATACACTGGTCGGACAAAGGCTTTTATGGGATATAGACAGGGGGTCTTTCATAGCCCTTCCTGGGGCATTCGGCATGCAAAGCAGATGCTCTACCACTCAGTGAATGTCATGCAAACAATTCAGAAGGTCCTGTGCCTGCCCCAAACCCCTCCACTTGCAGGAGAAACACAGCAAGGCAGAGTGGTTTTGCTCAACTTGGGAGTAAGGCTTGTGCCTCACTGCCTTAAGGCAATCTTTGTTCACCACTGGTGACCAAGGATGCCTCATCCCCCTAGAGCACAAGGTTTGATTCATTATACTTGCTGGTTTAAACCTTACCATCTTTTACACTCACCTGGAGAAGACCTGCAAACTTCACCACTCCCCAGCCTAAGCGGGCAACGTCCGGCTCCACCAAACTCATTTGGTAAATATCCACTGCCAGAAACCTCTGGACTTGACCGCCATCTTTTGTGATCACAGTGCAGGCAATTAAATCACTGTTATCTGAAATGGAAAAAGGAGGGGAGGGGAGAGGAAGCATCATCAGAGGCAATTGGTTACTTTCCTAGAAAACAATATTCTCAAGAGGTACCTTTGATTGTAGTGCTTTCATATTCTCAACTAGTTTTGTTGACATCTACACCAATCTACTGCACGCATTTTTTCTTGCTACACTGTTCAATACAGCCTTCTCCAACCTGGTGCCCTCCAGATGTCTCTGGACCACAACACTGAGGTCCAGCGCCGAGGGCCTTCTGGCGGTTCCCTCACTGCGAGAAGCAAAGTTACAGGGAACCAGGCAGAGGGCCTTCTTGGTAGTGGCGCCCACCCTATGGAACACGCTCCCATTAGATGTCAAGGAAATCAAAAACTACAGTATCGGACTTTTGTAAGACATCTGAAGGCAGCCCTGTATAGGGACTTTTAAAAAGTTTGATGTTTTATCATATTTTTAATATTCTGTTGGGAGCCGCCCAGAGTGGTTGGGAAAACCTAGCCAGATGGGCAGGATATGAATATATTATTATTGTTATTACTCCCATAATCCCTTGACAGTTTGCCATGCTAGTGAAGATAGGCGTTGGAATCCAACAATATTTGGTGGACAATAGGTTGTGGATGGCTGCAATGATGCTTTTCTGGGAATAAATCCCTTGTGTGTTAAGAGACCCACACACAGCAACCCTAGCTGTCCTGGAAGCAAGCACAGCCTGAGCACAACAGCACTCTCCCCTGCTGTGATTTCCAGCAGCTGGTATTCAGAATCTAGCTGCCTCTGACGGTTGAGGTAGAGTCTAGCCATCGCGGCTAGCAGCCACTGAGATCCTTGCCCTCCATTACTTTGTCTAGTTCTCTTTTAAAAACCATCCACCTTGAGGGCCAGCACTACCACTTGTGGAAACAAAGTCCACAGTTTAACTTGTGTTTTGCAAAGAAGCAGTTTCTTTTGTCTGCCCCGAATCTTCCAACGTTCACCTTCCCTGGATGTCCACAAATTCTAGTACCGTGAGGGAGGGAGAAAGGCTTTTCTCTGTCCGGTTTCTGCACAACACGTCTCCTCTTACTTGCCTTTTGTTCTTAACTGAAAAGTCCAAAATGTCCTGATGCGTCCCCTTCCTATTAAGGAGAGGTGCATTACATACTGACTGAAATAATGTGTTTGTGCTTCTGCAATACAACCAAGCTAAGTGTACACCCATTTCCTTGGAAAGGAGGGGTAAGCCGGCCAAACTACATAGTTTTTGGTTCCTCGTTAAGGGACATCTGGTGCTCTAAGCAACCATAAACATGCTCTGCATGTATAGGAGCAGCCTTTTGGGTGGGGATGCAAGCTCACAAGTAGGAGGTGCCACAGAAAAACCTCCATCTCCAACTGGTCCCCAAGTGATGTAAAGTCTTGCAAAGTCCGGGCTAGACCAATGAAAGCATCTCTCTCCCCCCACCCCATTATCTAAACCTACAGCAAAATCTCTGTGGGGGAAAATGGCTAGTCTCCACAGACTATAAATAATGTGAATTTCCAGGAAAAGTGACCAATCTGATATTTAATCTTTGCAATGGCAAAAATATCAGGGGGCTGGGGAACTGTGTGCGCTTAGACAAGAGACATTGGAAAACTGAACTGCGAAATGCACTTTAATGCCTCATAGCTCAATTGTGATTGTTCTATAAAAACAGAGGAAGGTTACAGGAATATACATTAAACTGCATCAATGAAGCAGGGGGAGGCAGGTACCAATCAAACAATCAATATGCAGGAAACGACGACACCATTACATTTGAAAGCCAAAAAAGAATATTGCAATTTGATTTGCTTTAAGAACACCCATATAAAATACCCGACAGATAGATTATAATCACATTTCCCGTTAGCTTACAAGCTGCTCACTTAAATTCTGCACAGGGAGTTCATTTCCTGACAGAACCAAGGCTAAAAACTCAAATGTACACAATTCCTAGGACCATAAGAAATGGTGTCAATTCAGCCTTGACATTTCCTTAAATAACATCTAATTGGCAGTGCATTGCCTATTCTCCAAACGGCAATTTCACAGTCATGCTCCACGTCTTGTGCTAACAGATGTGCACAGATGTTGTCAGCACATTGCAAAACAAAGTGTTGACTCCAAGACATTTCAGCGCTCCCTTTGTAGCAGAAACTCATGCCCATTTCCACGTCTTGTGGTAGCAAATTCCACGAATCCGTCCTGTGTTGGGTGAAGAAGTGCTTTCCTCTCTCCTAAATCTACTGCCAGTCCATTTAAATGGAGGAGCCTACGTTCTAGAATTATGAGAGAGGGAGGGGAGAAAATTCTTTCTTTAATGCTTCATTTCCACCATGCAAAATTCTATCAATATCCTGCAAGCAGGAGTGGAGCACAAGAGCTCTCTCCCCTGGCATTCAGAAGCTTTACTACCTCCCACTGTAGAGGTGGGATGCGGGTGGCGCTGTGGGTTAAACCACAGAGCCTAGGACTTGCTGATCAGAAGGTCGGCGGTTCGAATCCCCGCGACGGGGTGAGCTCCCATTGCTCGGTCCCTGCTCCTGCCAACCTAGCAGTTCGAAAGCACGCCAGCGCAAGTAGATAAATGGTTACCGCTCCGGCGGGAAGGTAAACGGCGTTTCCGTGCGCTGCTCTGGTTTGCCAGAAGCGGCTTAGTCATGCTGGCCACATGACCCGGAAGCTGTATGCCGGCTCCCTCGGCCAATAAAGCGAGATGCGCGCCGCAACCCCAGAGTCGGTCACGACTGGACCTAATGGTCAGGGGTCCCTTTACCTTTTTACTGTGGAGGCAGAGCAGAGCCATTGTGGGTAGAAGCCATTGATAGCCCTCTCTTCCATGAATTTGTCTAATCCTCTTTTAAAAGCATCCAAGTTGGTGGCCACCACCGTCTCCTGTGAGAGTGAGTGCCACAGTTTAACTATGTGCTGCAGGAAGGACTTTCTTCATCTGTCCTAAATCTTCCATCATTCAGCTTCACTGCATGTTCATGAGTTCTAGTGTTCTAAAAGAGGATAAAAACTTTTCTCTATCCACTTTCTCTAAACATGTTCCCTTTTCCTGACCGGGAAAGTACGCCAACCACCTGAGATAATTTCAAGTATCTTTTTTTTAAAAAAAATCTAGGGTGCAGTTTTTGAGACAGTGTCAAGAATCGTACACAGTATTTAAAAAGGTAGCTGCAACATAGTGTTAGATATGGGAACTAAAACACTGGCTGTTTCATTTACTTACTATTCCTTTCCTAGCAATTCTCATACTCAAGAGAAGGACCTCTGAAATCAGTGGGCTGACATTGATTTATTTAACCATTTATGAACTGCTTGAAAAGTCAAAGGACACCAAAGTGATGTACAGCAAAAATAAAATACAAAGTATACAAATTCTTAAAACAAGGAAACCATTCCCGTGGATTTACACTTAGTATTTCATATATGACTAGGTCACGTCTCAGGAAAGACTTGAAACAAACCGTCTTCAGTAGGCATCCAAACACCACGATGCTGGGCACCTGTTTAATTCCAGTTGGTAACCAATTCCAGAGGACTGGAGCCGCAGCACTAAGAGACCAATTTCTAGTACAGACTAAGCACACCTCTGGGACATGCAGTACTCTCAGCAGTGCCCCATCTGAGCCGTGCAGTTGCCAAGCGGGGATATAAGGGGCAAACTGGCCCCTTAGGTAATCTGGTCTCATGTTATCTACCATACAATGTTATCTACCATACAAGTTATAGGGAACCAGGCAGAGGGCCTTCTTGGTAGTGGCGCCCTCCCTGTGGAATGCCCTCCCACCAGATCTCAAAGAGAAAAACAACTACCAGACTTTTAGAAGACATCTCAAGGTGGCCCTGTTTAGTGAGGCTTTTAATGTTTGATGTAGCCTAGCGAGATGGGTGGGGTATAAATAAATTATTATTATTATTATTATTATTATTATTATCATCATCATCATCATCATCTAGATCCATTAATTTCAGTGGGTCAACTTCCAAGTGCGAGTAACATCACCCATGGAATTTAGCTTTCAGCAGACTTTGATCTCGGAATAGCACATGCTCACAGTGGCTACAGATCCTGATATTTTGATTGGGAGTACCAATGCCTCTTCCAGAAGCCTGTGCAGTGGGGCGGGTGCAACGGAGATCTCTCACAACTACATCGCTGTTTTATTCAAGTGAGCTGGAGCAGCTGGGCTTGTTTGATGTCGCCGGCCGAGGGAGGGCCAGATGAATTGACTTAAGGCTCAACTGCCTAGAACAGCCATTACAGTAAGATTAATTCTTTGAAATACCAAATATGACTGACATTTTCTATTAATATGTATTGCATGTGCCAAGATGGAAACAAGGACTCTAGATTTCCCAGCAAACGCAATTTATTTTCATAACAAAAGAGCGGGGCATTACCAGAATGTCGTATGGCTATTTTGGGTATTCATGACTTCCAGTTAGTGTTACTTTGGCAACAGGTTTTTTTAACCCTCCCATCAAAAACAAAGATAAAGACCCTCACAAATAAAAAAATGCCCCTACTTGCCCATTTGTGAGGGGGAACCAGCCCTCTTCTCCTAGCTCAGATACCCCTCACTTTAAGAACTGCTTCGCCATTTGCATCACCACTGAACCCAACTTAGGCAGCCAGGATGATAATAGGGCAGCCTTCAACAATCTGGTCACCTCCAGAAGCTCTTGGAGGTAGATGGAGACTAGGAGTAGAAGAGTCAAGAGATGTGGAGATCCCCCAACATTCTTTACTTGTTCCCACTCCAAAAATTTTTGCAAGTCTCTTCTAAGCTCAACCACTTGATCTAGGAGGCTCCAAACATTTGCCGGGACAAAGGAAAACCATAGGGATCTTATTATGCATTGTGGGCAGCTTTGCAAAGGCCCAGTCTTTGGAAGAGCAGGGAACTCAAGTTATTCTTGCAAAAACTCCTCTCTCCCTTTTCGAGTGAGAAAAAGAGGGGTTTAGCAAACCCCAACAGGACCAGGAAGCCTAGGCATTCCAGTTCAGCACTGTCTTGTTAATCCTTATTTTTCTCCCCCTGAGGCTTTGAATGGCTTTCTTTGGAGAATGCACTTTTGTCCTCATTCCAAGTGCCACTGTTTACTCACTCAAGTCTAGGACGTCGTCGGTTTTAATTAAGTCCTCCTCCCTCGTCAACGGCAGCTGAGTCTCTGGCTCATCCTGGAGGTGCAGTGACAGGGACCGCATCATGAAGAAGACTCTGATTGCCTGAAAACACAAGTGAGAAAAGCGGATTCTTTCTTTTTAAAGGTAATAATAATAATAAACCAAAACCTGGCTTAGATTAGGGTGGGGACCTCTGGCCTGTGGGCAATTTGGCCACTGAGGACATCTTCCCCCTACCAAGTCCCCCTGCCCCACACCTGACATCATACATGTGAGAGGCAAAGTAAGGATGTGGCTCCAGAGGAACAATCGGATGAGCTTCCAGTTGTTCCCTAGGCAAGTGGGGCTTGCTGATAGCACACAGATCTTAATGCCACTGTACAACCTATGGGGAGCAATGGGATTCCTGACCACCATCCGTCCCAGTCCCCCCCCCCAATGTTTACCAGAATCATGGGGCACTGCTGCTATCCCATCTTAGACAAGGCCCTGCCAGGTGAAGGCTAATGGAGAATCACTCCTTACTCTGGCTTTGTTGTACTGGAAATAAATATTTCTTTTTAGCAGCCCTGGCAGTGGAAGGGGAGGCGGCAAATAATCACCCAATGGTGATTTCATCTGGCCGAAAAGGAGGCTTACTTGAAGGGTCTGCTGAAGGGACCCGATACAGGGACTCCGGGGAATATCTTTAACTATGAGTAGGTTCCCTATTTTTTTGCAGGAGAGCGTAGTTTTTTATGCATTCTGTATCCAAATAATATATAGGGCTCTGAAAATCAACAGCAGTATCTGGAACTGGCCTGGAAATTCATTGGCAGCCAGTGAACCTGTTTGTTTGTTTTCTTTAATTGAACCTTGTTTTTTCTGCAGCTAAGAGGCCTGGCGGTTGCCTCTGAAACCAATTCTAGTTTCCGAGAACCTTCTGGTGAAAACCTCGCATCATAAATTGAGCCTGAATAACCTCGGCCAGGCTCATTTTTACTTAGGAAAGGGGGCAACTGGAGCATTCACCTGTGTTAGTCAAAGCAATAAGCCCTAAAGGGCTCTACAAGAAGGAAGTGGTTTGTGGCTTTCTATAGACAAAATGCAATATATATGTATATGTATATGTATATATGTGTGTGTGTGTATCTGTGTGTGTGTATGTATATATGTGTGTGTGTATGTGTGTGTGTGTGTGTGTGTGTGTGTGTGTATATATATAGAGAGAGAGAGAGAGAGAAATGAATCCTTGGAATGCAACCTTTGTTTTTAAGAACAAATTTGGGGCATGAAGAGGAAGGTAACCACCACCACTTATTTCTGCAAAGAGATGACAGATTAAAGGAGAAAGCTTCATCAGCTAAATAGTTTGAGGATCTATGCAACTTTCTAACATGTAGAAAACAGCAGTCTCAGAGAAACCAAAGACTGGAACTGAGGGAAGTTGGGGGGTGGGGGCGGGTGGGTTTTGTGTGGGAGGGAGGAAAAATGGGGGGGGGGGACAAGGATGATATGTTTTTGGATAACATGTTTTGTTTTAATTTTGAATAAAAAAAATTAAAAAAGGAGAAAGCTTCAAACAGCTGGTCTAGCTTTGCCTGCTTTAAAAGATAAGTGCATTAGCTTTGGAAATCAGGATGGAATGGCCCAAGGCTCACACAGAAGAAGAAAAAAAGTGTTTCTGAACTTCAGAAAACAACTCTGCTAGCTAATCCTCAAAAAAGTGTTTCTGAACTTCAGAAAACAACTCTGCTAGCTAATCCTCAAAAGGAATCAAAGTTCTGTTCTAGGAATAAGGGTCCCTGGCTTTCCAAGAAGTTCAAGCAAACGAGATAAGAGATACATCCTGTGTCTCGAAGTGACAAGGCAGAATAAACAGAAGAGCTTAGAAAGGCCGTCTTGATTGCTGGTATTTCCAAGAAAGTTCTCAAGACCAAAAAGAAAAAAAAGATGTTGTCGCTAATTCATTTCTTCCTCCCTGAAGATACAGCAATTCTATGTACGCTGAAAGGATGAAAGCGGCCTAAACTGGAGTGTGCCATCAATACAACGGAAGCAAGCACATCTATGTGGTATTGTGTTTTCTGCAGAAAATGAAACAAATCAATTTCCTAGCTAGAGCTCCAAACGGAAGGTTATTTGAGTACAGGTTGTTCAGCTCACCAGGAGCCTCACAGTCAGAGAAACATGGTTTGCTGATCCAGCAAACACCTTAAGAAACAAACAAACCCTACTAGGACAAACAGAAGAGAGTTCTTTTTCAGAGCATCTCCAGATCCTCCCTTCGCTTCTGGCAATGTTATCAGAGAGGTGTCAAGAAGCAACTGGAAAATGTAAATGGTGTGCTTAACCTGTCTGTTGTGCAAAGAGCAACATGGGACCTCTCTAAAGATCTCTAGGTGGTGGTGAGGACACCTCTGTAACTCTCTGGCTTATTGTTTATCTAGGGCCTGATTGCACCAAGAAGTCAAATGCCAGCAATCATCAACCCCAACACACAGCCATGTCAGAACAGCTGGACGTGTTGCTCCCAAATTTTGTAGCAAATGTGGGGCTTTCTAGGAGAGTAAGAAGTGTGGCTTTCTTTTCTCCCTTCTGGTTAATCAACAGGACTCCATGGCATGGCAGCAACTAATGCTACCAACACTCTCTTAGCTCTTTCCCAGCCAAGCCTTGCAAAAAACACAACGAAACTACTGGGGGAAAGAGAACACAGGCTTGCTGCCTTGATCCTGTCCCCATGGCAGCTTCTACAGAAAGAAAGGATGCCAAGGGCAGTGCAGCCACAGTCCTTTCTGCCCTATGCCAGCTCTTAAGAGGATAGGCTGGAAAGCAGAGGTGACAAACAAACCCCTGTGTTGCAAAGAGAACGTCAGCAATGTCTAGGCAACACGATGACCTTGTACATATTCAATAGACAATCTTTTATAGAATTCCTTCAAACCATAACAAGTCCAAGATGAAATCTTTAGTCTAAAAGTCTCTGAAAATCTTTAAATGAAGCGAGGTACCATACATTGTATGATGAAAGACAAGCTGTGAAGCTTTGTGTATTCAGCCAATATGATGTCCAACACTGAACAGTGATTCCGGATATTGACTACTCTTTTGTAGAATTCTTCATTATTACATGAGCACTGTTCCACAGCATTTGATATTTTCATTTACAGTGGTGCCTCGCAAGACGAAATTAATCCGTTCCGCAAGTCTCTTCGTCTTGCGGTTTTTTTGCCTTGCGAAGCACGGCTATTAGCGGCTTAGCGGCTATTAACGGCTTAGCGGCTTAAAGAAAAAGGAAACAAACTCGCAAGAACTCGCAAGACGTTTCGTCTTGTGAAGCAAGCCCATAGGGAAATTCGTCTTGCTTAACGACTCAAAAAACGGAAAATCCTTTCGTATAGCAAGTTTTTCGTCTTGAGAGGCATTCGTCTTGCGGGGCACCACTGTACATATATTCATTCGAAATAAGATGGGTTTATGAAGCAATTCTATATCCTCCCACCACGCTGACCAAGAATTCTACGAAACAGTAGTCAGTATCAGTGTTGGACATCATATTGGCTGAGCATACACAGTGCCCAGGCTTGAGCCCCAAGGAGGTCACTCCGGTGCTAACACAGCCATTTGACTTCACCCCCAGAGGTGCGCTCCATTTTCTGCCGAGACAGACAGATGCCAACAACAGAGCAGTTCTCTGTCATTGCCTGCCAGGTCACTGTGGACCACTGGCTATGCTGACCTGGGCTGATGGGAACTGCACCCCAGAGACCTGGAGGGCACCAGATTGGGGAAGGCTTCTGCACACACCCACACCTCTGAGCTCCTTTGAGGGAGGGAAAGGGGGATAAAAATGTACTGAATTTTAAAAAATCTCACCCTCCGCGTTCTTTCCACATCTCCGCAGGGCAGCCTCTTCACAAAGTCAATCCCAGTGAGAGGGGTTCCTGTTGGCGGCAGCAGAATGGAGGCATCCATCATCAAGTACTCGACATTCATGGGCTTAAGCTGGGAAAGGAATTTCACACTTAACATGTGACATAAACCCAAGCGCAACCTTAAAAGCAACTGTACCTTTAATACTATTTCCCCACCCTCTTCCTGCGGAAAAGTAGTTAAAATAATAATAGTTAAAAAGTAGCTAACTATTAAAATAATAATAGTTAAAAACTAGCTAATCATACTACGTCAGGCAACAAAAAATTGTGTACATGGAACTTTTCCATCTTGTAAAGCCTGTTAGGTCAAACCAAATGATAATTTGCCATATTTACCACTGTGCTGATATTCCATGCCTTGTCTAAGATGTTGTTATGTATGATAAGCAAATGCTGTGGAATTTTGATAACTTCACACATTATAAATCTATGAGTTCTGAGTATTTTAACATTTCTACATATGTGTGCACACAATTATTGTTTAGCCTCCAGATTATTATTATTTTAAAGTGTGGTACTCTAAGATGAGACATGTTAACATTCCCTTTTGCCCCTCTCCATCCACATGGCCATCTCATGAATTACTTACAGTCATGCTTCTGTATTCATCTTCAAACATATCCAGAAAAATTTCTTCGCCCTGTAAAAGGAAACAAGAGGAATGCATTTGCCCCTCCATAAACATTCCCTCCGCTTCTCATTATACAATGGTCTTAAAACTTATCCACCTTACCCACATTCTTCAAGGACCACTTTTGACCAAACTAGGAATGAAAAGAGCTACAGCTTCCCTTTATCTGGATAAGCTGCCAGCTGTTTATCTCCCCCGGTCAAGGCTGCGATTCCTAAACGCCTGGTGGGTGCCTTGCTTGATTTGCCTCTGGTGGAAAAACATGGCACCTGGCCTCAATTAAACAAAACAGCTTTGGAAATGGGTCATCGCCACAAAATGGCTTGAATGCCTGGCAAAGAGGCCGTTTCTGCTGATCTTCCTGTTTATAAACTTCCAGACCTTTAAAAAGGAAGTCAGATAAGGGTCGACTCACATGCAAGGCAGCAGCAGCGGCAAAATGACCCCAGCCATTGGCCGCCGCCACCAAAATAGGTAGGGTCTTGGGGGCCAGAAAAACTTAGCTGAAGGCAGCGGCAGCACTTCCGTTTTGTGCTCATAAACCAGTATAGTTTATGGTAGAAACCTGCTACCAACTCTACTAGCATGAGGTGACTTCAAAGGCTACAGAGATGGTGTTGTTGACTATACGCGGCTCATTGGCCCTCAGAATTGCCCACCCTTGGTCTAGATTGGGATTGGCCCTGATGAACTACAGCTCCCATTAGCACCAGGCAACATGGCCGATAGCCAGTAATGATGGGAGTTGTAGTCCAACATTTTCTAGAGGAGTCCACCATGTTGGCTTTACCAGAGTCTGGTGAAAGCACCATGTAATTCCTGTCCAGTAAGTGGTGTCTTAGGTTCTATTCTTATTAAGCTACGAAAAGGCAACCGTGTACTTTAAAAGGTTCCCTGCTGGCTCCCTCTATCTTCCCCTGTATTCAGAGGTTAGGGAAACATGGAAAGCATGAGAATACTGTACCTTATAAAAACGCCGCACCAAGTGAACGCTTTCTTCTCTCGCGCCCTAGAAAGAAAAGGATACGGCTCAGTTCTACTTTGTGGCGGGCAGCTTTCAATAAGGCTTTAAAAGCAGCAAATGTCTTTCCCCAATACCATTGCTTCCCCCCTGGAAAGCCAGTTAAAAGAAAGAGGAGGACATCTTATGGCACTCTCCAGTGCAGGGGTGGCCAACTTGGTGGGGGCGGGATTCCCATCAGCCCCAGGTGGTGCAGCCAACGATCAGGGACGGCGAGAGTTGGAGTCCAACAAGATATGGAGGGCGCCATGTCAGCTACCCCTACCTGATGAGATGGGCAGAATCCAGACTGCTTCAGAAAGGTTCTGATGTGTTCAGCCCCCCACCTTTACGCAGGGGTTACGTTCCGAGGCACCACATGCATCAGTGAAATTACATGTAGGTAAAGGTAGAGGGGACCCCGGACCATTAGGTCTAGTCGTGACCGACTCTGGGGTTGCAGCGCTCATCTCACTTTATTGGCCGAGGGAGCCGGCGTACAGCTTCCGGGTCATGTGGCCAGCATGACTAAGCCGCTTCTGGCGAACCAGAGGAGCGCACGGAAACGCCGTTTACCTTCCTGCCAGAGCAGTACCTATTTATCTACTTGCACTTTGACGTGCTTTCGAACTGCTAGGTGGGCAGGAGCTGGAACTGAGCAACGGGAGCTCACCCTGTCGCGGGGATTTGAACCGCCAACCTTCTGATTGGCAAGTCCTAGGCTCTGTGGTTTAACCCACAGCGCCACCCACGTCCCTGAAATTACATGTAATTGAAACATATAGAAAAAGCCTGCAAACACCCCGTTCTGCCCTTTTAGCGACATATTCAGAGACGTTGACATTTCTGGGTTCGTTGTGATCAGAGTACACACAGTTGCACACAGTTGGACGTGTGTAAACAGGGGGGTTGCCCGTATTAAGAGGAAGGCGCTAACGTGTACCAATAGCAACTATAACCCAATGACAGCCTGCATATTGGTGTTCGTACGTTGTGTCGTTTTCATTTTAACTCTTTATTTGCGCTTTTGCCCTGTATTTTTATCTTGTGAACAGCCCTGAGATCTTGTGATGAAGGGCGGTATATAAATCTAATAAATACAATAAAATAAGTAAGTCCCAGGCTCAATCCCTAGCATCACTGATGAAATGTTCTCGAGACTGGGAAATTACCCCTTCCCTTCCCAAGACCATGATGAAACCAGACAGACCAATGGAATGATGTGGAACAAAGCAGTCAGATTCGGCACACCCTGGTGACAGAGCTGTAGCAGTTTCTTCGACTCCTAACTCTTTGCTCTCAGTTCTGCTTGTACATAGGCAATCAAACGCTGGTTTAGAGAACTGCTAGCAAAGAAAAAAGTCTTAGATTTTTTAAAAAATGAACGTATTCTGGAAATTTCATTTCATCTTTTTACTATGTGTGCTGCCTTGACAGAGTTCTACTCATAAAGATGGACTGTTAGCAATCAGAGGACTTTTGACACTTTCATACCAGCAGTCATAGAATCATAGAGTTGGAATAGACCACAAGGGCCATCGAGTCCAACCCCCTGCCAAGCAGGAAACACCATCAGAGCACTCCTGACATATGGTTGTCAAGCCTCTGCTTAAAGACCTCCAAAGAAGGAGACTCCACCACACTCCTTGGCAGTCAAGAGGAAAAAGGTGTCCAAACCCCGCACTCACTCACCTCCAAACAGGCGAGGTGAACATCCTTTATAATTCTACCGTGTTTGGACATCACCAGCTGCTTCAGTAGCAAGCAGCCAAGTTCCAATGTAGCCAAGCGAATTTTCCCATCTGTATGTTGGGGGTGGGGGGTGGGGAGGAGAACAGGAAAAAGTTAGGAAAAACTTCATTGCATTGTTGAGATCAAGTTGCTGACGTCACAGCTTTACGAGCCAGCGCTTTAGCACCACTAGCCAAATTCAAGTATCTCAGCACTGTGGCATGTTTTAAGTACAAAATGCAAAACACTTCTTGTACTCAAACAAACACTGGAGCATGGAAAAGAACTGGGAAAGAACTGTTGTTTCTCTTCTGCAGTAGTGTGGAAGCCTATCCAGCTTAGTCCAAACAAAACCCAAACTCACAATTTGGCCAAAGCAGCCGCGCTCTCTAGAGATTAACAGAACGATTCACTGAGACCATTACAACTAAGAACTTTTAACTCCACCTTGGCATTCTCCCCCCTCATCTCTTTTTCCCCCCTGTTGTACAGTGGAACCTTGGTTTTCAAACATAATCTGTTCCAGAAGACAGTTCATTTTCCAAAACATTAGAAAACCAAGGATCAAAGGGCTGGCTGCAAAGTCAAGGGGGGGCGGGAATGAAAAACATGCCTCAGAAGCTGTTTGACTTCTGAGGCATGTTTGAAAACGGAAGCAATTACTTCTGGGTTTTCAGTGTTCAGGTTCTGAATTGTTCAGCTTCCGAGACGCTTGAAAACCGAGGTTCCACTGCACAGTCAAACCTAGGTTCTCGAACGGCTCCGTTTTGGAACGTTTCGGCTCCTGAAATACCAAAAACCTGGAAGTAAATGCTCCGGTTTTTGAATGTTTTTCGGAAGCCAAACATCTGACGCGGCTTCCGCTTGAGTGCAGGAATCTCTTGCAAACAACTGGAAGCCGTGCCTCGGTTGTTGAACTTTTTGGAAGCCGAACGGGCTTCCGGAACAGATTAACCGAGGTTTGACTGTATCTCCTAAGATCATGAACCTGATGGTTGGGACTGTCACAGATATTTATGAGCAGCTCCGAGAGCCTCTTTTAGCCGAATAATGTTGTTGTCATTATTATTAACAACAGGTGTTTACTTCATATATTTAAATATTTTATATTGCCCCTTGCCGTTCTCAACCATTTTTAACGCAAGTAAAAGAGCAGCAGTTGAGACAGTAAGGCGGCAGGTTACAAACGCAAGTGAAAAGCACTGAGATACCTGGGCATATCAAAAGGGCTACGGTTCAGTTCCCACATAATGCTAGGCCAACCCATGCAAACACATGAACAAGCAGGCTCCCAGAGAGGAGATCACGGCGGCTTTGCTCCTCCTCCAGCCCTTCTGCCGGTGCACTGCAGCGATCTAAGCTGTGGGCTGGCTTGACAGGCTCGTGGTTTGTCTCTCTTCCAAGCAAACCACGGAGCTGTAAGCCAGAAAGGCAAAAACCTCTGGTTACAGCTCAGAGTTTGTCTGGGGCAAGATGAACCGCCCACCGCGTGTTCCCACTAAGCCATGGTTTGGTTTAGTGTTACATGTGAACCAGGTCAGCCTTTCATGACCTAATTGGAAGGGCATGAGATCACAGCTCCCCCATGCGATGAAAGTTAGAAGCTTCCCTGGCAGAGGGGAGAGAGAATCTCATGTCCATGCTGAATATCAAGGCTCGGGGTTAGATTCATCACCTGCCTAGGCAGTCCCAAAACCTGTGCTTTGTGTATTGCAGGGGCAGCTACCCCCTGGCCCTCCAGCTGCTGACTCCAACTCCCATCAGCCCTGATTACTGGACACACTGGCTGGGGATAAAGGCAGCTGGAGTCTGTCAATAGTTGGAGTGCGGCAGCTTACTCCTCCCCAACCTCTGGTGTGGTCCATGCTGTTAACAACGGTCTCAAAGCTGTATAAATCCCATGCCTGTATAAATTATGCAAATTTGCTGAACTTGCAAGATCTTTTCTTTTGCATAATTGTTTTCTGCTTTGGCAGCAGATAGCAAACGCCTCGTTGAAAAGACGCAAGGAAGAAAGGATCTGGGATGTCAGCATTGCCGCCTATTCCAAATTCTTTCTTGCTCAATACGGGACTTGGAGAAGCAAGCTGTAGACACACACACACACACACACACACACACACACCCCTTTTCAATGAGACGTTTGCTGTAAGTGGCTGCACTGTATCTGGAATTGCTCCCCTTGAGCTCTGGTAGGATTCTGCCCGCAACATCCTCTGTTAAACAACTGATCTTTTTACATTCCCACATGAAGACTTTGCCTCAAGAGGCGGAGAGTCAATGCCTTCTTGTTCTCTGCTACTGCTGATGTGAGCTATGGTCATTGCTTGAAGATGTCTTTGGCGTTGGCTTGCTGCTTCGTGCTTCCATCGTCAAACACAGCTTCCGAGTTCCTGTCTTGAAAGCAAAGCAGGCTCTAGGCTTGTAAATTTGTCCTACAGGAGTCTTTGCCAACGTGCTGAGAGCTGTAGTTCTAAAATGCCTGGAGGGCAATAGGCCGACAATGGCTACCCTATAGCAAAAGCCCTTCTGGTCCACAAAGGATGGTGCTTTGCATACTCTTGGTTTCAGCACTTGTTAGCACAAAAAAGAAGATTGACAAAAACCCTCTACCTGGCTGAGCGGCATAGTTCATTATCCTGATGAGCCTTTCAGCGAGCACGTGATTGTACGAGGTCTTCTCCTCAGCATCCAGTGCCGAGAGCTGAATTCTCTCCAGCGTGACTGGCTCGATTCCTTTGAAGACAGAAAAAGTGTTTATTGCAGCTATGTGACAGTTTGCCAAAGCACACTTCCAAGGAACCAAGAAGCCAGTAATTAAGAAAGGCAGCCAGGCCTTGGGAAAACACCAGCTTCCCAAGTTACCCACACATAGATTTTGAAAGACGAGGAGGCAGTGAGAAACAAAAAGATAAAAGCAATTGAAATCCTCCCAGCGCTCCCCATAAGTCTTTAGAGGCACAAAATGTCCTGATCAACATCACCAATTCAACCACCCAACTGCACCAGAGATCTCCCTGGGACCTTTAGTTTACATGTTTTCTTGACGCTTCCAATCCCTGATTTTGCAGGGTTGATAAGACCAAAGCAAAATCTTGATAACAACCTTGGTAACCACTGCCGGGGTTACGAAACTGCCTTGATGGGCACTGCCTGGTCAGTAACTATTTTTAAAAGGAGCAGAATGAGTGGATCAGGCCTCACCTGTCCCCCGCCCAGGTGGTCTTTTAGCAAGCCAGATAACAGCAATGATAACACATCCCCCAAACTAAGCCTTGATCCCAGCAACAAACCCTAAAGAATATCTCGCCCAGTTGGAAGGAAAGTTGAAATCCCACAACAGGTGGAAGGTGCCTTGTGCTAGGCCAGCAAAGACTGATCAGAACTCTCAACAGAACTATGGAAACATAGAAGTGTAGAGTTAAAAGGAACCCTGAGGATCATCTAGTCCAACCCCAGCAATGCAGAAATATTCAGCTGTCCTATACAGGGATCGAACCTGCAACCTTGGCATTATCAGCACCATGCTCTAGCCAACTGAGCTATCCAGGCTCTAGTGAAGACTTCAAGGCTGAGTAAAGCATATTCCGCTAGGGCTCCATCTGAACTATACGTTTAAAACAGGAGCATACCACTTTAAACAGCTATGGCGTCCCCCAAATCCTGGGAACTGTAGTTTGTTAAAAGAGCTAAGAGATGTTAGGAGTCCCCATTCTCCTAACAAGGCTACAAATTCTGGAGTGCTTTAACAATTAATCCCTCTTCCCGGGGGACTCTGGAAACTGCACCTGTACGGGGGGGGGGGGGGGGGGGACAGGGGGCCTCCTAACAACTCTCAGCACCCTTGACAAACTACAGTTCCCAGGATTCTTTGGGAGGAGCCACAACTGCTTGAAGAGGTATGAGACTCCCTCTAAACTGATTTTTGAATTCTGAATTTATTGTTATTCACATTTTGTACTGTATTTTATGCTGTTTTTCGTTGCATCAATTAAGTGTTTTAAATTTGTTGTTGGCCACCCTGAGCCTGGTTTTCTGAACCGGGAAGGGCAGGGTATAAATAAAAATTTATTATTATTATTAAATGCATGGTGCAGATGGGGGCCAAAGACTGGTTTCAACGTATCAAGACGCTTGTTTGCAGCTCACTAAAATAGCATGTTAATCCAACTGCTAAGCGGGAAGCATCTCTTTCCCTGCATTTAGGAATGATTCCGGCATTACATCTGATATAAGGCTAGGCTCTCACTCATCTATCCGAAGATCTACGTATAAACTTTGAGTAACATGACAAGACTTGTGAATGGAGATAATCGTCTGGGGTTTATAGGTCTTCAGTCCAGTCTAGCTGCAGGGCTGGAACCTAGACAGACAACTTTGCTTGTTTATATCACATAGTATATGGAGCAGTTCCATGACAGAGTCTATGGGTTGCAGCCAATTGCTAGCCCTACTCAAAGCTGAAGTTAACAGACATGACTAACTTAGGCCCATTAACTGCAATGGGTCAAATGTGAGTAGGGCTTAGCTGGAAACGAGCCTATGGGCTTGTGGTTTCAGAATACACTAGCACAGGCATCCCCAAATCCGGCCCTCCAGATGTTTTTGGACTACAACTCCCATCATCCCTAGCTAACAGGACCAGTGGTCAGGGATGATGGGAACTGTAGTCCCAAAACATCTGGAGGGCCAAGTTTGGGGATGCCGGCACTAGCATAACAAGCTTGATCAGGTCTAACCCTTGATGATTCATCACAGTTGTATCTCAGCCTTGGCTGCAAAGAGCTCAGGGTGGCGGTGTACGCGGGGAATCACCCTGTTTTATCCTGACCCAGCAATGCAGCAAAAGGAGTGAGGATGAGGGATATACAAGAGTTGGAGGTGGGTGAGCAAGGGCACCCAGTGAGATTCACAACTGAGTAGCCAGTTAGATCTGGGCCTCCCTGATCCAATTTCAAGATCCACTAGTCTTTTCAACACACCAAGAGGTTAGAGCACCTTGAATCCACCCCGACCCCCACCATCAGTAGTATATGTTGATCTTAAGCACGGCAGGCTGGTATTTGACAGAACAAGGCAGGCACAACATAAAAGCCTTGGTGGGCTGCTGCTGTTACTTTGAAGACAGGCAGGCCACACACAAAAAAGGAACCTGAGGCAGTGAAGAGCATCTAACCTAAGAAAGAAGGGTTCCCCTGCCCCAGACCACTCCTTTCTCTGATAGGAATACTGTGGTGTCCTAAGCTCTGGTACGGCTAATTCAAACTCCTGTTTTTCCTCTAGTGTCTCAAATTTCATCAGATTATGTTTCCCCAGGTGGTTGCACCTTCATTCAGGGGAAACCTGACTAGGCATTAAGGACACTGCTTTGGAGTGAAGCTGGAGAGAGGTCTGGGATCTTACCTAGCAGGCATGGGAGCTTCCTGGAACCCCCACCAACCTCCTTTTTTCAGGGGTGCTCCTACCTCTTTGGCTGTCCTCTTGCACAGCCCACCTTGCTGCCTCTCCAGCCTCCTCCCTCCCTTCCCTTGCTAGGTGAGGCTGTTGATATCACCCTGCCCCTCACCAACAACCCCACCTAATCTTCCCTTCCCAGCGGAGCTGCTTTAGGTTGATCGCAGCCAGTGAGCCTTCTTGCTCCAGAAGGTTCTCCACTCCTTGCAGAAACACAACAAGGAAAGAAAGAATCAACCATGGCTATTCCTGCCAGTTCCTTATGTTCATTTCCCAATGGGAAGTTGATGAGCTACAACTCCCGGCATCCCTGGTTATTGACTGTGCTAGCTGGTGCTGATGGGAGCTGGAGTCTGATGTCTGCAGGACACAAGGTTAAGCAAGGCTGCAATGATGGGTTGTAGGTCAACTTCAGGTGAGTCACACTGAGGGTCAACGTTTGATATTCGCCATGCACATTCTGCACCTGCCTATCGGCCACTTGCGACCAAGTGACAATGTGCGGGCACCAGGATGGCGCCTGACGTCTCTACCATCTGAAGGTGCCTACCAGGGGATCCTTGGATCTTGACTGTAGAATCCTACCTGTTATATTTTATCTGCACAAACAGAATGAATTTCAGAAGCCAAAAAGTCACCTTGAAAAATGCGACTTTCGAGCAGTCTGGCCCCAAAATGGCAACGAGACATTCGGTTTTGCCAACTGTAACCCTCGTTTAAGGAGCCATATGGCACCTAGCTTATATATCTGAGTTTCTAACACTGCTGGGGGCATAAGCACTGTTTCTTGTATTTATCTATTTTTAAAGTGACAAGATAAGGGAGGGCAAACAGAAAAATGGGGATGGAGGCTGGAACCAGATCAGGAAAGGTGAGTGATAAAGAAGCAGAAGACAGACAGACAGACAGACAGACAGATGTAACAGGGATAGGGGGTGTTGTGCAGAAGGCTGGGGTGAAAATTGAGTCCTGAGACCTAAAGAGGTTGACAACCATTGCAGCACAGCACGTAGGCATGCACAAATTTGGGGAATGGAGCTGACAGAAGGAACTACTGGCTTGTTTGTGCCTCCAAGTAATTTAAAGCCAGATAATATAGCAAGCTGTTCCTGTAACGCAGCAAGCCAATTTCTCAGAAGAGGCTGTCTCAAAATGCCATCCTTGCTTGACAATGCATGGTACAGTAAGAACCTTTTGTAATATTTAAGCCCTGTGCACAAAAAGCTGATTGTCGTAGTTATACATAGCCAAAGAAATCTTTCCGTCATGAAATCAGGACAATTTGCTCCTCTCCATTTAATGCCTACCAATCCTGAACTCAACTGGCCAAGCATTGCCAGTAAAATCATTTTCAACCTACACTGCACAAATGAGGGACTGGCTGCTCCAATCTTAAGAACACCTATGAAGTGAAACTGATGTTTTATACATATGTTTATTTAAATAAAATCAGGAGAGGGTCACCCACAAGAAAAGAGTATTACACTGTTCTGAAAATTCTACTGTTTTTTCTGCAGCTCAACTACCACGATACTCTGTAAATAATATCCATGGGGAAAATGTAAGCAAGAACAGTTTATGTCATAGATTCCCAGGGATTTTTTAAATCCAATATACACACAAAACCACTCTTCACCACACAAAAGCTCGGGACTTACCATGAATTCTAAAGCTAAAGTCTGGATTAGATCAAGCCAGCCCCACCCCCACCCCCATCTGTGGAGGACAATACACAGCTCAGAGGACATGTGTTTTGCTGGCTGATTTTTGGATCCCAGCTTTCATTAGCCCCACCATGGCCGAAGCCTGGTGACAGAAGCTATAGTCCAACAAGGGTCCCCAGGGAAGCCAACCCTGTGGTTCCACAGCAGACGTCTCCAACGAGAAAGGATCTCAGGTTGTGGTTGAGGAGTAAAAAACCTCTCAGAGAGAAGCCGCCAGACCCAGAATGGAGAACCTGTGATCCCCTTAGTGTTGTGTGGACTACAACTCCCTTCATCCTTGGCCACAGACCGTACTGGCTGTGCCTGATGAGCATTTGGAAGTCCAAAGGCATTTAGAGGGCCGCAGACTCTCTATTACTGGCCTAGAGAGTACTGAGCTAGATGGATCCGTGGGTTTGACTCAACAGTATGTGGTTTCAGGTGTTCGTGACTCTCTACATTGTCTGCAAAATGCTGATGACACACAGCTCTACTTCTCCTTTACGCCTGCAGGTATGGCAGTGGAGGTGCTGAACCGTTGTCTTGCCTTGGTAATGGACTGGATGAGAGCCAACAAACTGATACTCGATTCAGATAAGGCTGAGGCACTGTTCATGGTGAGGTTACACTCCCTCTAAAGAAGTGGCAGGAGTGCTCCTGGATCCTTTGCTGTCCCTCGAGGCCCAAGTCGGCGGCACAGAGTGCCTTCCAGCAGCTTGGGCTGGTGGCCCAGCTGCACTCCTATCTGGACGGGGATAGCCTAACTTCTGCCGCCTATTCTCTAGTAACATTGAGGTTAGATAACTGCAACGTTGGGCTGCCTCTGAAGACGGTTCAGAAACTTCAGCTGGTGCAGAATTCAGCAACCAGCTTGTTCACTGGGGCAAGACGGGTTGAGCCTATTACATTGATCCTGGCCCAACTGCACTGGCTGCCAGTTTCCAAGTCCAATTCAAAGTGCTGGCTTTGACCAATTCATCATGACCAAACCCATATCACGAGCTTTTTACAACACCCCTGAAAAGGCTGGCCTACAGTTCCAATCACACCCCAACGGTTGGCCATGCTGGCAAGAGCTGATGGGAGTTGAAACTCCACTCTTGGGCTCAGTCTTACCTTTGTTATGAGACATGGCGTACAGGAGGCACAGCACAAAGAGAGCGTAGTAATCAAATTCAGCACATTCCAGGGCATTATACACCATCTCAAGGAAAGGCCTGGAAGAAAGGGGGTGATGAGTGTTTGTGAGGGGAACATTCCAGCAGCCATGTATCAGGACCCTACAGGTAATGGGACCCCTGACCATTATGTCCAGCCACAGACGACTCTGGGGTTGCGGCGCTCATCTCGCTTTACTGGCCGAGGGAGCTGGCATACAGCTTCCGGGTAATTATAACTAAAGCACACCCTCAATGTACACGATGCTTTTACAAAGGGCGAGAGGAGACGTTTCCCACTCCATTTTCCAGGAAGGGGACTGAACTGCTCCATTCAGAGACTCAGGAGCGTCGCTTAACACCACCAGGCTGCTTAAATGCAAGAGGCAGCACTTCAAACTAGAAGGTGTGCTGGAGATTACGTGGGCCTCAATTTGGCCTTCAGCTGCGGCACTAGCTAAAATAGCGGCTTGGCAGAGGGAGGAAAAGCAGAAAAGATAATTACAAGTGGTACTCCGACTCCCATCAGCCCCCGCCAGAATGGCCCAGAGTGAGAGATGCTGGAAGCTGGGCATCCCAGCATCATTTGGAGAACCTAGTGTTCAGGTAGGAGCTTGGCTGACAGTGCCAAATCTACTCCCGTACCTGTTCCAGTTTGACATTTCGGAAGCAGCTGCGCTCTTTTCCTCATCCGTGATGTTTTGCTCAGTGACAGACAACTGGCATCGGTCCATGATGACCATCTCGATTTCTGTGGAAACAGCAGCTCATTTAGAAACATTTCTAGGGAGATTGTACTTGTTAAGAGTCTGCAGGGGTAGTCAGAGGTTAATGGCTTATCTATTGCCCATTGGAATTCTTGCAAAGGCTGCTGGTCTGGTCTGATAATGCTTTTCTTAAGAAAGAGCACTCAGGATCACTTAGAACAGAGTTGTTACATCTTAACAGTGAAGAGGTCCTATTAACTACTGATTTATAAACTTAACACATGACGATGGCTCACAGGGATTCTAGGTTTTTTTAATAAGAGAGAGGAGGGGTAGACAGAAGGAAAGTAGACCATGTACGACGTCACTTCACCTTACATAGAGGTACAGAAAACAAAAGGTGAATTGTATGTTACCTTTTATAGCTCTGCAAGAGAGTGTTTCAACTTAGATGATTCACAAAAGTGTTACAAGCAATAAACAAAGGGTGCTTGAGGCAGAATTCCATATCGAGCATTGGTCACAAGGCAATCCGTCATAGAATCATAGAATTAAAAGGGACCACAAGGGGCATCTAGTCCAACCCCCTGCAATGCAGGAATCTTTT
This sequence comes from Podarcis muralis, assembly GCF_964188315.1. Taxonomy (NCBI): domain Eukaryota; kingdom Metazoa; phylum Chordata; class Lepidosauria; order Squamata; family Lacertidae; genus Podarcis; species Podarcis muralis. Next base: position 47,059,594 of record NC_135668.1, read on the forward strand.
GCCCAACATGGGGCTTGAACCCACAACTTTGAGATTAAGAGTCATCTGCTCTACTGACTGAGCTACCAAGGTGCATTCCCTTTATTAGGGTCAACTGACAGTATTCAGGTCATGAGACAAAATAATAGGGAGTTAACAAACCCAAAATTAACCAAGTGTGGGAAACAAGTTCTGTTCTCCAGAGGAGAATCATCCATTGCAAATCAAGCCACACAATGTATCTCCAATGTGCACAAGATAACCCCCCAGTAGGAATTGGTGAATTACTGGTTGTGGTTTTCATTTACTGGCATGCTTACCTTCGCTCTCCCCAGTGGGCTTGATGCCTTTGGACAGGCCCTCTGTGCCTTCTTGGGCGTCTTCTGGCCCCCTCTCTTCCTCTTCATCCTCCCCAACGTTCTTATAATTAGGCCTCTTCTGCAGCCTCTTCTTGCCCTTATGCTTATTAATTTCCAGGGATCTCTCTAAGGTCTCTGTAGGTTTAATGAAGCATCTGATGCCAGTCTTGAGCTAAAATGTTTGACAAAGGTAAGCGTTACTCTTTAGCAGGAGGCAAAGCAACTCCAGGTGTTTCCTTACAGAGCCACACAGCAACATGTAAGCGGCCCAACTTCGGCTTGGGGAAAACCATTACCATGCCAGAATTTGCATTTACCATGCCATTATTTCTGGGTGGAGTTCAATCACATACCAGCAAATTCAGGTGGAATGCTTAAGAGCTGATTGGGAGGTTTTGAGCAACAAACCTGCTTCCCCTAAATATCAGACTTGTGTGATAGGGAAAGTTACAGAAAAATGCACTGGAAAATGTGGCATAACTCTAACACAACGTCATCTAGCCGCCCTGCAAGCACATCAGAATGAATGCTCAAAGAACAGGTCATCTGGAAACATCCTGTGTCTAGAACTTCAACTGGAACCATAAAAGGTTTCCTAGTCCAAAACAGCGAGGTGTGATAGCACTTAGGCGACTTGCTCCCTACCTGACGCATGGAGTCAAGTAAGGGTTAGCCCATTGCTTCATTCCATTCAACGTCTAAAGGAGTAACTGGTATTCAGAGATACACAGCCTCCAACACTGGGGGTAAAACATAGCCATTGTGGCTAGTAGCTACTGACAGCCTTACCCCTGGGCTCACACGCTCCCCATCCCTGATGAGCACTTAGCTATGCTTTTTGTGAGTCTCAGCTTGTTAGGTGGTCCAGACTGGGGATTGTGGTTAAGTTAGGCCAGTTTAACAAGCCAGTTTCACAGCCCATGGTTTGAAGTTGGCATGTTTTGAAACCAGCCAGAAAGCTAAACTAAATGCAGCTGACTACCTCTCCTATCTGCAGTTTAGCATGATGTTCAAATGCAGCTGGCGTTTCCCCTTAACCACGGCTGTGTTTTGTTTCAAGCAAAGTCCGAATTCCACCTACAAAATGAATAGTGTATTACAGTGGTACCTTGGGTTATGAACTTAATTCATTCCAGAGGTCCATTCTTAACCTGAAACTGTTCTTAACCTGAAGCACCACTTTAGCTAATGGGGCCTCCTGCTGCCACCGTGCCACGATTTCTGTTCTCATCCTGAAGCAAAGTTCTTAACCTGAGGTACTATTTCTGGGTAAGTGGAGTCTGTAACCTGAAGCGTTTGTAACCCAAAGTACCACTGTATCACCGAAACATGCATTTTTAACATTTGGGCTGGGGTGCCTGCTAGGAAAATAAGAAATCAAACCATGCTAGCTAAGTACCACCTCTAGGTTACAGGAAGGAGAGAAAGTAGGCTAAGCAGAAAGCAGCAGGAACGAGCCACATCCGATTCGGGCAGGAAACAAGTGGAAACCATTCTGACAGGAAGGAAGGTAAGTGCCGAATGTGACTTCTGCCTCACGTCATGCGGTGTATATTGTGAAGGCACGTGACTCACTGACCCAAGACAACCGCAAGGCAGCGAGACCACCCCATCGTGCCACCTCCCCTTGCTGGGAACACAATCACACTTCTCAGGTTTCTGAAACATCTCATAGCAAGGCAAGCACGCTCCTCTGTAACACCTGAACACTTCAAGCAAAACCAGAAAACAGTTATTGCTGCTCTGAAGAAGAAAAATAAAGAGCTAGTTGCGGGTGCAATTCACCAAGCTTCCACCTGATTGAAATACATATGCAATTTTTAAAAAATGTTGTTGCATGCATGAGTTCTGTTTTTTCTACAGGCATCTGCTGCCCAATCTCACTGGCAGCGGTTTTCCAGCATCACAAATAAAATTGCTACTCCAAATTTCCTTAACTGGAGTTGAACATGGGGCTTTCTACACACCAGTGTGCTCTACCACTGCGAATTACTACAAAATAAAATGTGTGCATCTATTCATAGGGATAAATAGTGGCTCTCAAGCTGCTCCTGTGAAGTGTAAAAAAACAGGGGGAAAGAAGGGTGCATGCAAAAGTTGCCAAGTTCAATCCTACCACATCTCCAAGTAAAAGACTTTAGTCTAGAACCCTGGAGAGCCACACCTTGTGAATGTAAATAATACTGAGCCAGAAGGACCAATGGTCTGACTCAGTGTAAGGCAGCTTCCAGATGACAATAATAATAATAATAATAATAATAATAATAATAATAATAATAATAATAGTAATAATTTCTTATTTATACCCCACCCATCTGGCTGGGCTTCCCCAGCCACTCTGGGCGGCTTCCAACAAAATATTAAAATACAGTAATGCATCAAACATTAAAAGCTTCCCTAAACAGGGCTGCCTTCAGATGTCTTCTAAAAGTCTGGTAGTTGTTTTTCTCTTTGACATCTGGTGGGAGGGCGTTCCATGGGTGCCACTACCAAGAAGGCTCTCTGCCTGGTTCCCTGTGACTTGGCTTCTTGCAGTGAGGGAACCGCCAGAAGGCCCTCGGCACTGGACCTCAGTGTCCAGGTAGAAAGATGGGGGTGGAGACGCTCCTTCAGATATACTGGACTGAAATGATTCTACCACTGGACTCAAAACTGTTATCACTACAAAGGATTCAAGAAGAAACCTCCAAGAAGACACAGATGCAGTACTTGTTTTCCGCATTCCCTCTCATGTCCAGGCTCACTACGTATGCTGCTCAGATACCTTGCTTGTAAATGCCACTCGTACCCCCTTCGCACTAACAGAAGACTCTCGTTAAGACAGGGCTAGCTCCTTGCTTCTCTGCTCTCCCTTCCACCCCCTGTAGCTGCAGTAAGCTTCCTTACAGTGAGGAAGGCTCCATTTCATCCCACTGAATCAATGCCAAAAACTGCACAGCAGTCATCCTCCAGATGTTGCTTCATTCCAGCTCAGTTCAGCCCCAGCCAGCAGTCAAAAGTTATAGAGATGAAGGGAGCTGCAATCCAACAACATCTGGAGAGTCAGAGGTTTCCCCACACCTGCTACAGAGGTTTCACAACGCACACAAACACAAAATTAGCCGGGCTGTACTCTTTCTTCTGACACGTTTCTCTTATTTGGAGGCAAACAGCTTTTGGGGGGAGGTGGGGGCATCTGATGCTATTGTTATTGTAAATTCCCCAAACTTCAACCCTTGCAATCACAAAAAGAAGAGGGCGGGTCCTACAAATATACAGCTCAAGTGAGCTGTAGGTAAAGAGATGCATTTTCAGTATTCAATGAATACAGTGAAAGTGTGGAGGGAGTTACACATCTTTGGGGCTGCCAAAAATAATACCCTCTGCTTGATCATACACACACCAAACATCTGAGGACAGTGCAGCTGCTGAGAGGTCCCCCTCTGTTGATCTTAACAGCCAACGGGGCCTGTAGGAAAGGAGGTGGTCTTTCAGATATTTGGGGCCTATGTCATTTCATGCTTTAAATATTATGTGAGCACCTTAAAATAGTCCCAGGGACTGACTCGAAAGCATTACGGCTGTTTTCAAACGGGGATTACGCGGGTTCTAAATAGAACCGCAGCCAGTAATCTGGCTGAGCATTTTTGACCACCGAGTCACCTTCAAGGGCAGCCCCAAGTAGAGTGCATGAGTACATTGCAACAATCCGCTCTGGATACTACATGAGCATTGAAAACAGAGGCCAAGCCATCTCTGTGCAAAAGGGTCCAGATCTGGAAAGAGGAACTCTCAGCCACCTGAGCCTCCAGTGAACAATCTGGGGGTGGCCCCGAAGACCAGCTGAAGTTTCTGAGTCATCTTCAAAGGCGCCCACACAGTACTGAGTGCAACTGCAGTAATATGCAGTAAATGGGATACATCAGGGACAGCCAACTTCCAAGAGACTGTGATCTACTCACACAATTAAAAACTGGCAGTAGATCTAAAACTACTCAGGTCTAATTACAGATAGGTAGCCGTGTTGGTCTGCCATAGTCAAAACAAAAAAAATCCCTTCCAGTAGCACCTTAAAGACCAACTAAGTTAGTTCTTGGTATGAGCTTTCGTGTGCATGCACACTTCTTCAGATACACTGGATACACAGATACACTGTATCTGAAGAAGTGTGCATGCACACGAAAGCTCATACCAAGAACTAACTTAGTTGGTCTTTAAGGTGCTACTGGAAGGAATTTTTTTACTCAGGTCTAAGTTGTTGAGCTTTTTTTTACTGAGGAACATCCAGTTTTGGGGGGGGGAGTGTTCAGGTCAGAGTTGTTGAACTTTTTTTAGGGAGAGAAATTCCGTTTTTTAGGGGGATCAGGGCGAAGGAATAAATAAATAAAAAAGGTGTTCACCAGGAGATCGTTAATGAAACAATCAGCCTTGCAGCGAGAACTACGTCTTCCGGCATAGCGATCTAGAGGGCGGGGAAAGGCCGGATGGAGGAGCCAACAATCGACCGTGATCTACCAAAACCTCCCAGGGATCGACTGGTAGATCATGATCAACCTGTTGGGCATCCCTGGGCTACATTATTTGTCTCTGCAGGGCCATAGCTTCACCCCTTCCAATTATGCACCAGGATATATAGAAAATATATATCAGGAAAATGGGTGAAGGACTTTATTGAAGCCCTGTGCTTAATAATCCAACTTCACACCATTCCCACTCGCAGTTCTACAGCAGCAAGCCCACTTTCTGTTTTGCTAAATGAAGGCTTTTGCTACTGCAGTCCTGGCCAACTCAGCACCTTCCAGACTGTGCTGGCTGAGGCCGATGGGCTCCGCTGCCCTACTTAACAAACGCTGCTCAGTGCACAATATAGTTCCCAGATTGTGAAGCAGGTACAAAGCGCATCTTTTTTCATTTTCTTCTCTCGTCTCCTGATAGGAAACGGACATCCAGAATTAGCAATAGAACATTTCGGTTTTCTGAACGGTTACATTTACATAGAAAAACTATTTTTTTTAAAAAAAAGAAGAAGAAGAAGACAATGTTTAGTCCTGCGTAACCTCCACCTTCCCCAACCACACACAGACGCAGTTCAAAATAAATCAATTAAAACAAAAAACCTCAAGCCCGAGAAAATTCTGCAAAACAGCTTTGGTGGAAGTAAAACTGCTGCAGCAGAAAAAGGCCACAAGCTTCTGACCACAGATTTCCTAGTAACAGAACCCACTTGAAGAAAAATGGGCGAGACGTAGCATGAGGTAATGTGCTGCGAAGACAAGATTGTTTTCATGTGTAACAGATATCTCCTTTTAATATTTCAGTTCACATACAGGATCAGGTCAACATTCTCACAACATTTCCCCCCTTCTCTCTCTTTTTTAAACAGAACAAGGTCTGCCAAACGCAAGCGGCCTGGCCACCTGTTACATACCACAAGCTGCAAAAATTAAGCAGCCCCCTCGCACGCTCAGATTCTTGCTAAACAAAAACAGGTGCACAAACCCTGACCCAACCCCCTGGGGTTGTGGATGCAAAGGCGCACATGCTCCTTTCACTTACTGAACTCTTCTGGATGTCTTGCTCAGCTTTTGAAAAAAACACCGACAGGTCTCCATTGAGAATAACTTCGGCCAGGGAATTGACCAGAGGCGCATGATGTATGATCAGGAAAACCTGGGATGAGGCAGCAGAAAAGCAGAATGTCAGGAAAGAAACTGCTGCTCACAGGACCCCAAGCAGCTTTCTGACAACATGTCTGGGTGGCCACTATCAATCCCCTCAAGATCCATTTTTTGGGGTGCCAATTCCAATACGCAAAAAGAGCACAATGAAGTCCTGGGACAGGGCTGTGCAGGGCTGCAGATTTACTCTCCCCCCACCTTTTTTTTTTTTTTTTTTTGAGAGGGCAGGGAGAGAAGTGTCACATATTTGAAGGCTTCTCCACATCAATAATCCCCTGCAGTGGAAAGCTAGCACACCAGGAGAAGTCTTATTGGCAAGGTGGTAGCTTTCCATTAAAGTGGGTTGGGTGTTTCATGAATCATATATATATATATATATATATATATATATATTCATTCATATATATACATAAACAAGAACCTATACTTAAATAACACACAACAGCAGAAAGACGCCCACAAAAAAACTGAATGAAAACTAAAATTAAGCAACACACATGAAGTACACATTTCCGTTGCTTCATCCATATTCCCTGGAAAAAAATTGTTTTTGTTTTTGTTGCTTCCTACATTGCAGGGGGTTGGACTAGAAGATGCTCGGGTACCTTCCAACTCTACAATTTTATGATTCTATGATACTGGGGTGGGGGTGAAATTATTTAAAATATCTGTTTTATTTATAAGTTTCAGAGGAATGCCCTTGAGGTCATGTGATATTCTTACTTAAAAGCTAAATGCGTAGGAGTCATTTGAACATTGCTATTATCATTAAGATATGAAATCAGCTTTCAGCATGTAATTGAAAGAAATCTTTCTTGTTTTTCCACTAGAGAAGCCTCTCGTGCAATCTGTAGTGGTGCAGTCCTTTTCCGGCTGTTCCACAATGTTCTGTTTGCATGTTGGCTCCTTGGCAAAGCCTTTCCCAAGTAAATCTGGTCTTGCCATAACTGCTCTTCCCCTGCCTGCAAACTGTCCCCAAGTCTAGATCTCCCTGTCTATCTATCTGTGCACCCTTTTTCATCCACGGGATAACAATGGTAAATGTCCAAAGGATGACCCAACTACATAATTGTCATACGTATTATTGGTGCTACACTTTGAGTGACACGCAAAAATCCTGAAATTATCAGCAATACCCCAAATACCAACTATGGATACTTAAAGACGTACTTGCGATAACAGATACAGAGAAACCTGGAGGCTGATTTTCGGGCGTTCTCCACCCTAAGGAGAAAAGGGTCAAGAGAAAAGTGGTGAGTGTGTTCAATTAATAGCTAGTATCAGTTTACAATGCAGAAATAAAAAGCTTAAAAATATATATCTGCAAAATCTCCAAGCTGCTTTGGGGAAGCTTTGGACTACAACTCCCAGGTGTTTTGGACGATAACTCGCAGCCCTTCAGCCATCACAACTCTCTCTCTGCCTCTAGGATGCAAATACTGTGCACAGATGCTGCACTCAACAGATTTGTCTCAGTTCATCTGAAAGATTGTGGCTGAGTGTTTCTCTAGTTAGGCTGAGTACAGCACATAGCTGGCTGCTTCAGACAATTTAGTGGGAAGCACAGCACAAGTGTCCAAGCCCACGTTTGGTCCTTTGGGAGCACAGCCTGCCAGATCGCATGCAGAATGAAGAACTACCTTATTGCCACCAGTGGCCAACCAGAGCTCACCAGGAAGCCCAGAGCTCACCCCCTCCCACAATGCTGTCTGCTCCCAGCATCTTTTATCCATAGCTAGACTGCACCTGAACATGGAAGTTCCATCTTGTTCTTTAAAAAATTCAGGCATGCCCTGATGGATCAAAACCACCATTTACTGAATCCAACATTTAGCATCTAGTACTGAAGGCTGGAGCCTCAGACTAAGATTGGGCAGACTTGGGCTCAAATAGTGAAGCCCCCCGGGTGACAATGAAGCAGACCTCTCAGCCCAGTGGGGTAATTAAAAAAAAGTGGAGAGAGAATCTTGATCCCCTTAGATGAGGGCTGTGGAACCTCCACCAATCTAGCTCAGTACTGTCTGCACTGACTGGCAGCAGCTCTCCAAATTTTCTCAGGCAGGGGTCCCAGCTCAGTCCTTCCTTGAGATGCCGGGGAATGAACTTGGGACCTTCTGCATACAAAGCAGATCCTCTGCCACTGAGCTATGGACCTTCGCCTCTTGATGGCGTTGAATTGCAGCTCTCATCAACCCTGACCGTTGCCCATACTGGCTGCTGGAAGTCCAACGGCACCTGGGGCAACAGGTCGCCTGCCCCAACATCAAAAATGGGATATTCATTTATTAAATGGAATTTCCAGCAGAAGCCAAAGAGATGCCTTCAGGAGGTGCAGGTCAAGATGGTTGTCGTTGACCCCCAGCATCCATAAATGCTGGGTGCATGCTATGAAGTCTATGGCAGACACACAGTTGCCCCTCTGGGGAATTAAAAGCCAGAGGCTCAGAAGGAGCAGGAAAATAACAACAACAAAGGCTCAGTGGTTTTATAAGAAACAGCCGGCATCACCTTCCTAGCAGAGGCTTCCCAGGTATTTGCCCACAAAACAACAACATCCTCATCAGTGTTTCTTGGTAAAAGAGCAATCATGTCCTATCGCTAATTCTGTCGCAACTACTGCTCAGGGAAAATTGCAGATGGCTCCTAATCATTATTCCAAGAATCCATTTCTCCTTTATTTTCCTTTAAAAGCAAAAGGGTTCAAACAGGTTTCTTGTAAACAATGAGGTGATGTAACAGATATGAACCAGCAGCTCTTTCTACAGAACAGTTACACAAGGCTAACTGTGCGAGGTTTAGCAAAGAAGAAGTAGAAGGTTTCGGTTATACCTTTAGAGCTAAGAGAAACGCTCTTTCAACAGAATTATTTCAGGCAGCCTTAAAGGTGCAACTGACAATTAAGTCCCTATAACACTACTTTCAACAATTTTTGTCCTTTTGACACCTCTCAGTTGTTAAAAGGTGGTTAATGCCTTACCTTATCTTGATTTACTAATGAATACACATAGAGAGGCAGGAAAAGGCTATTCAGCAGGTGGTCTGTGAGCACCTCATTTAAGAATTCGCAGTTAATGATAAGGATATCGTTTAGGTAATGAAGATGGTCAAGGTGCTCGGCTACCAGGTCACTAAGCTTCCCCCTATTTCTGTGCCTGCAAAAGAGAGAGAGTTGATTGTAATAAAAACCTCTAAGCGGTTTGCAAAATAAAAATAGAACATTAGAATTATCAATAAAAGGCTGCTAAAAGCAGGTATTATTTTTTTTATAATAATATTTTATTAAGTTTAAGAATACAAAAACAAATAACCACACACAAAAAACAATAAAAACACAGGAAGAAATATAAAACATCACAATACAGGGTTTCACAATACAAAAGTACAAACATTTAACCTATCACAGGAAAAAGAAAAGGTCAATACACAAACAGAAATATAAAACACAAATCACTCTTTTCTGATTTCTTATCTTTGATTAACTTATTTTCCTGACTTCCTCACGCCTCCCTTTTTTGTATCCCTTTTTAACAATTCGTTCAGCAAATTCATATCATTATCCTTACTTGTTTTACGTCCCAAATTTATAATTTCAAATTTTTATTTATCTTGTTACTAGAACCCCTTCATTTCATTTCAATGTCATCAACATTCATACATTTAAAAGCAGGTATTTAAAAACAGTCAAAAGCTAATTAGGACCATGAGACCAGGGCCCTGCGGGATCTGATTTCTTTCCGCAGGGCCTGTAAGACAGAGTTGTTCCATCTGGCCTTTGGCTTAGAATCAGTTTGATTCCCTCCCCCTCTTTCTTTTTCTTTTCTCCTCCTGTGAAGAGGCTGCATCCTAATGTTTTAATGTTGTATTTTAATCTTTTAAAATTGTATTTTAATCAACTTGTTTTTTTATTGGTTGTTAGCCGCCCAGAGCCCGGTCTTGGCTGGGGAGGGCGGGGTATAAATAAAAAATTATTATTATTATTATCAATTATCAGCTAAAAAGATAGGTGTTGAAATTCCGGCTTCTACATGTCTTTATAGGCTTGCCTAAACAAAAATGTTTTTAGCAGGCATCAAAAAGAACACAGTGAAGGGGCCTGCCTGATGTCAAGGAAGAATTCTGCTGTCTCTTCTCACCTCTAAAACCCCCAACTCTCCTGCAAAGTTTTCCGTTTGAAGATTTTTTAGCGCTGGGGAGAAACTGTTCCTCCACAATCAGCAGAATTAAAAGTGCTCTCTTGGAGCCACCGCCATGCTTTCCTCATAAAAACCTATCAGTGCTCATCCCTACAGCTTATTCAGAAGTATATTTTTGCTCAGCAAAAGTTGAGCTCTTCCCATAAACTGTCCGTTAAGTGGAAAGTCGATTCTTGCTCACTTGCTATGCCTGTGACATGCCTGAACTGCCCCTTACTTAGAATCATAGAATCACCGTGTTGGAAAGAACCCAGAGGCTCATCCAGTCCAACAAAATAAAAATAAGATGACAGGGTCCCACACGACTCATTTCACAATTAGTAAGTATGCTGCTGGCTGTGCTTTTTATAACGCATTCCATAAGAATTTTAATGGGAGAACAAGAGGTGGCTGGCTTGGACAAGTCCAAAAAAGATCTCTGTCAGCTTGACTGAATGCTTTCAAATATTTGAGATGCACCTAACAGGATCAAAGTGACTGTTGTGACCCCACCTATAATTGCAGCTGGTGGGAGCACAGGAACATCAGGAGCTCTCTTAATGCAAATCTTGAGTCTTTGCCCATCCAGCTCAGTCCTGTTTACACTGATTGCCAGTGGCTTTCCAGTGATTCAGCCCAAAGTCTTCCCCAGCTGTGCCTGGAAGTGCCAGGAATTGAACATGGGACATTCTGCATGCAAATAATACGCTTCTACCATTGAGTGACATCCCTTCCCTCGTAAGCAGAGCTTCTCTGCAGCAGTTAATTGCCCCATGGCCAAAGGGCAAGGGCACAGAGGCTCTAGTAACCGTGCAGAGGGCCAACAGCTGCTGGGAAGAGGTGGCACTCCCTAATTTCCAGCAGGAATATATATAATTCTGAGTCAGTGTCAGAGGGTGCTAGCTAGTGTATTGCTAGAACATTAAGGGAAATTCTGTCTGTTTGGACAGAAAGGGGAGGAGGGGGGAAAAGGACCCCACTAAATTTGAAACAATAAAACAGAAGCCATTCAAAGCCATTAAGCTGAAATATAAATATAAAAAGGAACTAATAAGTGTGATAAATAATAGTGATAATGATTAATAAAAATGCCCCTATCCTCCTCCCTGTTCTACAAGAACAAAAGTGAGACAAAGAAGGAGGAAGGCAGTTCCCACCACCCGGGCTGGTTATAATCAGGAAGGTAGGCTTTTAATTATTGCTCCTTATTGAAAGACTGAAAAGTACATGATTACAAGTGCACAGAGTAAAATAAGACACAAAAAGGCAGAATGAAAAGAAAAGAAATAGTACCTATGGGGGGGGGGAACAGAACAAAAAAAAAATTGTATACATTACCCCCACCTCCCCCCAAAAATACGTTATTGCAGTTAACCAGAAAGGTGGGCTTGGAGGAACAGAGATGGGGGCTGGTGGGGCAGTGCCCCATTTGCCACAATGGAACAGCCACTAGCACCAAGCTCCCTTCTCCCCTTTCCTCCTGGGATTTTGTTTTCTTTTAATGCATATGCCAATGTATGCAGATTTAATACAACGGACTAAGCTTCCTCGGATCAGGCGACATCCCTCCTCACAACGAGTTAGAAAATAGGGCTTACTCTTCATCCGTTTGCACGCAGTTATCCAGTTCAATCACGTGGCTCCCAATAAACCAGACGAGATTGGAGAAGTAAGGGACAGCAGTTTTGTCTCGTATGTAGTGCAGCATAGGCTGGTTGTCCACTTAAGAGGGAGGGGAGAAATCTTTTAAAAGATCCATTTCGAAAAAGAAGTAAAATGCAAATCAAATAAATTCTACTCAGAGCAGATACATTGAAATTAATGGACCCAAGTCAGTCATGTCCACTAATTTAATGGGTTTACTCCGAGTATGATTAGTACTGGATACAACCCACGAATCCCTTTCAATAAATAGGCTGTCTTTCAGTAGCAGAAGCCCAAACCAGATTTATTTCATGCCTAAGTTATCTATCACAGTTCATCATATTTTCCGTCCCTCATGAGGTTAAACAAGTCCATTAAGGTGACATTTAAGTTATTCCTGCATCGTTCTGAAAACAGGCAGGTGAAACCAGTCATTTCTCACTTTCTAAAGAACTGGACAAAAGTGCAAGAATAAAAGCAATAAGGCTGAAAGTCAAAGTGATTAGCAGACTTACATGACACTGCATTAAGGAACACAGGATCATCAGTGAAGAAAGGGAGGGAAAAAACAGACAATGGTTAACAGGGTTAGGAATTGGGATGGCGAGACATCCTCCAAAGGGCTCAGTAGCTAAAGCACAAAGCATCTAAGCTAGAAGAGAGAGGTTAGGAGGAGATAGCACTAGAAAACCATGCTGTGTGCATGCTACCACCTTGAACCCACCCCCACCCCCGCCTCCCAAGTGACATGGCATGGCAGCCTCCAAACTCAACTCGGGGGCAGCGGTTGTCAGAAACCTCCTCCCTTCAGAGAACTCTTTTCCACATGGATGTATCTGCTGTGGGGTCTCTGACACTGTTTCCCCTTTGTGCTGCCGGGAGTGGGGGGGACTGGCTGGCTGAGGGCACTGGCCAAGTTAAAAGGACTGCAGCCGCTGCTTTGCAGCACACCCTGCAACAGACACAGGGTTCAGCTACAGAAGAGCACTGGAAGGGAAGATCATAGAATCATAAAACTGTAGAGTTGGATGGGACCCTGAGAATCATCTATTCCAACCCCCTGCAAAGCATGAATCTGTAAAGGTCTATTTCCTCCATCTGTCTCCACGTTCAGGGGTCCTGTGCAAGTAACCCAAGTAGGACCAATTCAGCCAGCTAGCCATGGGGATTATCTAATTGATTTTTGAATTTTATTGTTATTCGTGTTTTTATACTGTATTTTATGCTCTTTTTATAATTAAGTGTTTTAAAGTGTTTTAAATTTGTTGTTAGTCGCCCTGAACCCGGTTTTTGAACCGGGAAGGGCGGGGTATAAATAAAAAATCATTATTATTATTATCATTACCTGCCAATGCAGGCTCTAGTTCACAAAAGTGTGTGCCACAGTGGAAGGCATGAGCTTTTAAAGAAGGGGTGGGAAAACTTTTACTGCAGCCCAGGGGCCGCATTCCCTTCTAGGCAACCTTCCAGGGGCCACACGCCAAAGGCTGGAGTGTGCAGAGCAACAGATGTAAATTTTAACTTTGTACAGTAAGCTAGTTTCTACGCCAACACCCTCTCTATCCTCCATCCAGGTAAGCAAAATGCATTAATGGAGTTCAAGGACACAATCCAGCTGAACAAAAGCACTCAAGGAGGTTGCAAAGCGAGGCTGGTGAGGAGAGAGGAGGCTATGGCTGGAGGGAGTCCAAAGGGCCAGACTGAGATGCTTGGGAGGGCCACGTTTAAGGCTCTTAGAGGTGCCACCGAGTCCTTTGCAGTTTCAGCTGCAAGGGATTAGCAGCAGCTCCCGTCTGGAACTGTTCAACAGAAGGCAAGCCCAAGAGGCTCAGTGGTTTAGACCACAGCACCACCCGCGTCCCTGATCCTCTGCTCTACAGTATTTAGGACATGTAAAGCAAAGCCTGCCCATGTCTTTATAGCTCTAACTATGCTGTTTCACTCAAACCGGTGGATAAAACGTTCCCCCAATTACAAAACCTGCCTTTTACTACACATCAGCTGTTCTTTTTTCCTTCCTCAAATATCTTCTGGTGAACTTGGGAACATGTGCAGTTTACATATATAGCGCATATGGGGCAACTGCAGCACTTCTAAGAAGGAATTTCTAGTGATGTTAACTGCTAGAGCTCAAACTAAAAATAGCCAGCTTAATTCTGGAAGAGTTTCCCGAAAGGTGGGGAAAGGGAAGACCTAGAGAAATGCAGGTGCAAGACCAGAAGAGATGCAGGATTGAAATCTCCAGAGAGGCTTGGAAGTTATTTCACATTGTTCAAATGTTTATGCAGGAGCTGCAGAGATGCATCAATTTGCAGACTTAAATGTCAGTAAAATCGCTCTGTATTGCTAATGCAACAGCGTCAAAGAAAAAAACAAACCCAGGATCTACTGAGGTATTTCGGACATTCAGGGTCTTAAATGTATCCTTCTGCACATTAGCATTTTATTTTATTATTGGTATCCAAAGGTGAGAGGAAATAGCTTGTGGGGCAGCCCTAAGTACTCCCCCTGCCCTTTCGCTTGATTCTTTGGAACTTGGTCGTGGGACCTCAATAGGCAAGTTAGCGCATTCAAAATGAATTCCTAATTCATGGTTCCCTCTCAGATTCTAGCATCTTTTATGACTTTGCAAGGATAAACATGGCTCATATTTCCCAAGACAGGAAATATTTTGCTGAATTCTATTCTACGGCACACTGACATTTTCTTCACTGATGAACAAAGAGAGACACGCAACATTCAAAGAAAGAGATTTTGATCATGCAACTTAACGTTCCCCATTTGCACAACGATTTGCACATTCTTCAGCATGTATCATGCATGCATGATCTTGCAAAGAATGACCTCTGGTGGCGCTTACAGTGAATTTCTCTTACAGGCACAACTTCTATATAGAACTCTTTAAATACTTTTCACTGCGGGGACACTATTCTGGAGAACTCTTCTTTTAGAGATGAAAGTTTTAAAAGTGGCAACACTCATAGTTTTGCTCTTGCTCTCTCGTTTAGTAAACCTGTCAAACTGTTAAGTCTTATTTTCACCTTTGCATTCAAGCCTCACTATTTAAAAAAAAATTGTCACCCAAGTACTAGCTGTTCTAAGGCTACAGGTTTAGGAAAACCTACCTTTGTAGACGTTTAAAGTTATCGTTCTAACAGCAATCCTGACCATGCTTTCTGGGTGGTTGAAGAATTTAATGGCTTCAGTGTACAGGGCAAAATCATTTGTGTGCTGAAAGAGAAGACAGTTAAGTCCAAGGAATTAATTTGTTTTACGCATTTGTATCCTGTCCCTCAATACAAATGTAAATTGTTTTAAACTCTTTTCAACACTGTGTTTTGATGTTGCAACCTGTCCTGGGATCTTAGGGCAAAGGGCGGGTCATAAATAATGATAATTTCCAGATTACCATATTTTTCCATGTATAAGATGAGCTTTTTTGACTCAAAAATGAGGTTCAAAATTTAGGCTCGTCTTATACACGGGTAGTGCTGAGGGGGGCATCTCCCCCCCAACAATCAAGTGGCCATTTGCCGCTTAAAAACTCAGGCTCACGCTTCGTTCTGGCGGGTAAGCGATTTTTGGCATTGGCCGCTTGATTTTTTGGGGGGGAGAGGGGGAATCCTGACACTCACCTGCCAGAACATAGCACACAGCCACTTGTGCTGCAGCTGCCTGATCGCCACCATTAATCACGCTGGCGGTGATCGGGGAGCTGATAGTGGTTTCTGCAAAGCAAGCGGAACCAAAAGGTTGTGGTGGGGAGAGATTGATTGACTGGTTCCCTGCGTCCCCCAACAGAGACCCCCGGCCATTTGCAAGCGCTCCCTGCGGAGAGGTGAAAGTTTGGGAGGAAGGCACAAGCCTGAATGGTACAGCGGCAGGGCACTGTCCCTTTAAGGAGGAGGGTGCCTGGAAAGGCTGTGGTTGGCTGTTTTGCGCTCTCTCTCCGGGCCTGATCAGCCGCCTCCCTTCGCCAGGATCCATCGGCTGGTCAGGCTGCCAGCCGTGGGAAGCTGGCGCAGCCCCTCCACAATCATGCACGCTAGAGAGGCCATGCGCTCTGCCCCAGCGGGCTGCTGCAGGTCCTCCCCAAAAGCTCAATCCCCCTATTTTCTAAATTTTGAGGCCCCCCAAAAGGGGGCATCTTAAAGACGGAAAAATATGGTAGCTAACATAATAAAATAAGGTGCAACTGATGAACAATAAGTGATAACAGCAACATAATGAACAATAAATGGTAACAGCAACACTCAGCAGTGCAAGACATCAAGCAGCTTTTTTAAAAAAACAACTGAAAGTGAAAAATCAATTCTTTTTATCATACAAAAAATACAGCTCTTCCTCTCTAGTCCCTCAGCAAAACTCATGTACAGTTCCAACCATTTGGGCTTCAAAGCACAGCACCACCTGATGTGTAACTGTGATGATCGGGTGACTTGACAGGTGGGAAGCTCTGTTCACCTGCGCAAGTTTGGTCCAACAAGGGACAGGGCAATAATTATCTAGCCCACTGGCCAGAGAAGATTCCCCATGCCTGCAATAAAGACAGGCTTGCAATGTTATATTTGCTGAGTGAAAGCAGCTGTAGCTAATGATCAACATGTTGCCTCTTCCACAGAAAAACAAACAAATAACTATGTTAAGATGGAGACATTTAATCTAATGCCAAGTCAGGCTGCTTAAGCTCTGGTGCCCTCTCCTGGTAAGAAGCAGATAAAGGACAAAGAAAAGCAGGGGGGGGAAATTATTCCATTGCAACACTGCCAAAGTGGTGTCTCGTGGGACAGATCTTTGCTCGAGTCCAAGGAGATAGCTCCTAATGTCCACAGTCTGTTGGGCAGTAGTACAGGGTTTAAAGACTATCAACAGTACAGGGCTAGATCAAGGCGAGGGAAACCTGTGGCCGTCCAAAAGTTATTGGATTTCAAATTCCATCAGGCTCAACCAGCATTGCCAATGGCCAGAGATAATACGAGTTGGAACCCAGCAACATCTGGGGGGGCCAGAGATTCCCAGCCCTAGGTTAGACTGACCCTTGACTAGCTAAGCTGCAGTTAATTTAAATCTGCATATGTTTTTCCAAGTTAAGTATAGCTAAGTCGCATACTCATGTTCTATTTTGTGTTGCCATATAAATATTTTCATATATTGCTCCCTATTTCTCCCTTCCCCAAGAATCATTCAGGTATAATGTGCTGGTTATTTCCCTTTGTTGCTACTACACTTACATCTTTCACAAAGTGAAATGCATTCATGAGTATTTTGCAGGGGTATTTAAAATAAAACCTTCTAAACAGATCTTAGCTTCTTGACTCCTGCCTGGTCACCACCCTCTTGGCTGCAGGGCCAATTTAAGAACCGCATTTTCACCACCCACATTTCATAGATCCACTGCAGCCACAACTTTTTATTTTCAAGTTGAAAGTGGTTCCTCTGCCTACCTCATTGTAAAAGAAATGAACCGTGTGGTTGTTGAGCTTCAGAGAAAGCGTTTTCAGGAACGAAATGTAGTATGCCATAATCTCTTCATCCGAGAAGTCAAATTTGTGCACAATGATAGAATTTACGTAGTTGTTGGAAAGCAAATAGTCTGGGAAGGGGGGAGAGAACAAATTCATAATCAGTACAAATGTTATAAATTACACAAAAATGAAGAGATTCACACAAATTGTTCTATTAAGCAATGTTTCCAAAAATTATTCCAGCATCCAATTAGAACAGCCTCTGCCAACCTGGTGCCCTCAAGATGTTCAGCCCCAGTCAATATAACCAAGTGGTCTGTGGTGGATGGAAGCTACAATTCAGAAACATCTGGAGGGCACCAAATTCAGAAAGGCTGGATTAAAGAGAAGCCAGACAGCAACAATGGGAACAATTAAAAAATCAGTCTGCTAGAAGCACATTCAAAAGCCTGCACATGAGTTTTTGATGCCATCTTGTTTCTTCATCCCCCTCTAGTTTTAGATAAGCGACTTCAACCTAGTAGCAGATCCCTTTTAAAGTGAAGACATAGCAAAGAATGTGCCTCAACTCCCTAATAGCGTACTTTTCTCCAATGTAAGGAGCAGCCTTTGTTGCATACACCAACTTTTAAATGCTTCTATCACACGACTCCTTCCCAGTTCCATGTGTCTCTATTCCATTTCCCCGCCTACCTCCTCAGAATGAAGGCTTCCTATTTACTGCTCTAAACAGACAGGTGGCTATTTATTTATTTATTTGGACCACAGGAACCTAGAAGGTCTATGAAAACCAAGTTATCTTTTTCAGATTTAGAATGGGTAGGAAGGAGGTGAAATGTGTGGCCCAATAAACTGTCAGGGAAAACAATTTAATAATATTAAGTCGGCCAGAGCCATTTCCATAGGATTACGGCTATGGATTGCTCCATGCCTTGGTTGCCATCCCTATCTCAACCAATAGGGCCCTAATTTGTAGCCCAGCTGACAGACAACAACCATCCAGTGCAAGTTGCAAACTCATAATCTTCAGAACAGCAAAGTAGCACCTCCCAGTTCCTGACCTGGGAAAATGGACACTTAGCCCTCTCCTCACATCCCATTTGAGAAAGGCCGGCAGCAAAGGTTTAATACTGCAAAATCAAAGCTACACTGATTTCGTTAAAGGCAACATGGAGGCAGGCATACTTACAGAGAGACGTTTCATGACTAATGTTCTCGAAAAGGATGTTCAAAGTCTGCAGGAGCTGCACACACACATAACGGCCAGACTTCTGACGCAGAATGTTCAGAAAGAACACAAACACGTTCTTCTCCAAGAAAAAGCTAGAACAACATTGAAAGTTGTTACTGATTTGTTTGCTGTTTGTTACATGAAGGAAATCAATCAATCCTTAAAAAGATTATTGCAAAACATTTCGGCTGCAGTTACTAGGGAGCAAGTCCTGTTTAAGACTGTGGGATCATTGCTGGTGTTGAATCATGGCCATTGGGTTAAGGCTCTTTTTTCCACGTATTCTTTTTTTTTAATGGGAAAAATAAGTAAAGATTTAAAAATAGGTTCTATGTTATATTATGGGCTGGAAACTGGAGGCCATCAAGTCATCACAGGCACAGGGAATTGGTCTTTGGCTCCAGGAGATGACATTTGGTATAACTGACTAGTAAATGTCAAGCCTCGCTTCTGAAACGCTTAGCTGTCTGTAAAACAGGCAAAGGTACACCATTACTACTTTGAGTTAAGGATGAGTTTGGGGCAATGCTGAAGAGTTCTGTAGTACACAAAAACAGATGCAAAACATAGAGCAGAACCACCAGAAAGAAAGTAGAGCCTACTAAGGCCTGGTTTGCATGCCACACTAAACTATCATTTAAAGTAAATTGTGTTTTAACACAAGTGAGCAGCATGCTAGTGAACGCTGCTCAGTAGTGCAATTTGCTCCTGCTTTTGCCACAATGGGGTAAAAACAAAAGGCTTAGCGTTTCATGTGAACCAGCAATTGTGTTTTTTCTCCAAATGCACTAATATTGGAATCCAAGGTTTGTTCAACACAATCAGCCCGTTCTCTGGTTTGTTCCTCCCAGTGTGGCAAGCACATGAATGGAAGAGGAGCAAATAGGGCAATATTAAGCAGTGTGCATAAACACACTGAAAATTCCTAGTTAACCACAGTTTAAATTTAAAGTATGATTTAACACTGCATGTGAACCAGGACAATACTGTGTGTACTATAAGTCCACCGCAGCTTAGAAAATGTATTGAGGTACCAATGAGAAACTACCTTTTTTGTGATCAATTTGAGGCTGCAGCTCTCAATGCAGTCTGCAGGTCACTAAACCACAATGGGACTTCTTAAACCAGAAATTGAGAACCTGCGGCCATGCTGGCTGGGGCTACTGAGAGCTGGTGGTCATCAACATCTGAAGGGCCATAGGTTCCCCCACCCGTGTAGAAGTAAACACAGCATTGGGCTGCACATCACTGATTTAAATCAAGCTACGATGGTTGCAGTCGAACATGGGCTTACTTGGGATTTAGCACCACTGACTTTCTGAGTACGCATAGGTAGGATTTACACCCTCATTTTACTTCTTCTCTTGCATCAGTGGCGTATCAGCTTATATTTCATACTGTTATATTCTGTATTCAAAAGCAAACACTTAAAAGCTCTTACTCAAACACTGAACTGTCATTTTGGTCTCCCCATATTAGGATCTCAGTTATAGATCGAATAGTCTCCACCAACAGGTTGCGGTTGTGTTCAGTCACAGTGGTATTTTTGGTCAGAACATGATACATATACCTGAAAGACAAGCAAATAAGAAAAAAGATATGAAAACACTGATTGCAACAAGCAGGTTGAAGTGCAGCCAATTGAAATGGCTCTGCTACTTTACTTGCAAATGAACGAAGGCACTCCCTGTGCTGTTGGGACTTCAATTTGCATCTGGCCATGCTGGCTGGGCTTGATGGGAGATGTAGATCAGCAACATCCAGAGGGCTGAAGATTCTCCACCCGTGCTTATGAAACACTATTTTGCAAAAACAATTGCACATCCTGTTTTAAGGTGGTTTCCAGGTGGAAAGAGCAGCCCATTTCCAGCAAATGAAAATTAACAATAACTGATACAAACACCAGCTATTAAACTACACTAAATATGGTACGAACATTCTACTTTTAGGGCGCCTGTCCCATACATACTTGTCTGCCAAAGAATTGCGCTTTCAAAGCCTGCTGCTCACAGCAACGGGTCCCATACAATGGACCACACCGACCACAGTATGGTTTTCCAATCACAATTCAGATGCTGATTGTGCCCTAAAGACTCAAGAAATCTGTACTCCATGCTTTGGCAAATCTATTCCAGGCAAAAAGTGTTATTTAGGAGGATGACTACACAACATGCTGATCTTTTTAATTTAGAAAATCAGTTCCAGTATTTCATACGACAAATTAAGAGAACTGCACCAGATGATTCTACTTATACAGATTTAACCACACCTCCTGGAGCACTAACCATGACACTATTTTTAGCCCTTTTCATTTCTGTGGAACTTCTAATCCACTTTATTACAAAGATACAGGCTACATTTCTTACACAAGCTCCAAGCTTCCATTGCTAAGACACTGAACAAAATCATAAATTAGATTTATCCAAAGCCTTAGTAAAATGTATAGGTATGTAGATTATGACAGTTAAGGACTTAACACAAGAACTGTTGTGCTAGATCAGGCCAAGGATGTACCTGGCCCAGTATCCTGTTTCTATAGTAGCTAGGCAGATGCTTCTGGGAAGCTCGCAAGCAGGACATGGCTTTTCCCCTTTGTTTGTCCTCAGCATCTGAGATGCAAAGTATACCGCCTCTGAACATTGAAAGTTCCACTCAGCTATCATGGGAAATTTGTCCAGTCCTTTTCAAAGCTTTCAAAGTTGGTACCCATCCCTACATCTCAAAGACAGTGGAGCTTATTCTCTCTTGTGTGAAGTGCTTCCAATTGTCCATTGTCTACGAACAGTTCAATATTTTTTAAAGGCTGCTTCAATACACTGGTGCAGCCAGCCATAGCTATCTGGGAACCAGTCAGACGACTCTGATGAATCAAGGAGCACCTTAAACAAACAACTGCACTAGGAGTTATTTAAAATGCTTGTGGAATGCTCTGAAGAACTTCTCCTGCATCAAGATAATATGAGGCTGCAATCCCCAGGCATATTTTCTTAGTGGTAAACCCCAGTGAATCAATGCCCACATAAAAGAGACTCACAAGATTGCGAGTCCTCACTAAGGCCTTAGAAAATGGATATGGGTTGGGGCTCTTTTTTCACAGAGAAGGAAAACTGAGGCCAAGAGTCAGCAATGTGCCCAGCACAATTTTGTGTCAGAATTGTTTTCCGAATCTTGCCTAGAAAGAAATAGCTCATAGCCTTACATGCCCAAACTCTGCACCCACGTCATCAATCCGCATGTGCTCACCCTCCTTATTTTCACCCTACAGGACTCTCTGTGGCTTTTCAGCCTTCTACAACACTCACAATCAAGTATGAGTCTCACCATGCCAGGTGACTAAACTCTACATTCCTAAACAAAGACATACGGTACACAAATATTCTATGCTGAACACTACATACAACCCATGCAAAACAGAACCCTCATGATCACAGATGGTCAAATCCTGGATATATCTTTTCCTCCTGAGTGCACACCGGACCACACCACATACACAAGGCACCAATCTCCTTATCCCCACTGGACCAAACCTGGAAATCCACATACAGATTTCATGTAGATGACAATTCAGCAAAGCTGCTTTCAGATAGGTTCTAAGGCCTCTCAAGATGGAATTGGTTTCAAAAATCGGCATGTCAAAAGAGAGAGGAGCTCAAAAGTAAACACTTCATCATCTTTCATCATCTGTCTCTGCTTTGGAATCCAGTAGTGTGACTGACACCACCTTGATTCCCAGAACCTGGAGGGGAATCCATTTGTGTTTCTGACCAGTCGTACTTCAGGCTAAGGCAGGCACCAAAACAACTAAATAATTTCAAGTTGTTTCTGTTTTGTCAGCTGCTTTTTTAAAAAAAACAAACAGGCTATTATATGTAATATACTGTGTGTGTGTATGTACACACAAACAGAAGTACGCCTACCACCTTCATGACACAGCTTTTGGGGAATTCTGAAGAAGCACCTCTTTACCTTGGCTTCTGACATTTGAGATGCATAGGTATTTTTAGGGCCCACTTTATTTCTGTTGTTTTAAACTGCTTTTAATATTGTGTTTTAATTGTTGCAACCTGCCCTGGGACCTTAAGGTGAAGGGCAGGTAATAAATTAATAATAATAATATGAAGTATTTATGTAGAGTGAAAGAGAGAGTTTGTGTGTGCACGCACACACTTGCCTATCAATATAACAACAGTCCAGGAGAATGCACACATCTATGTATGTGTGCCCATAATTGCACACACCATTCCTTGGTTTGCGGTTGTTATTCCTGGTAGGGTTTTACCAGATTGACATATTGATATTTTTGTCTTAATCTAATTTTGTAAGCTGCCTATTATGGGGTGTTTTTTTAATTCTAAAGGGGGGATCATTAAATACAAATGAACATACAAAGTGTCAACATATTGCCTACATATCACAGAGTGTGTAAATAAACAACCAGCAAGGTGAGAGACTTAACATTGTTTAGTTAGATGTTTAGTTAGAAACAAACATCAGAACAAGCCTGTCACATGCACAAGGTCATCATGAAGCGTGCACAAACACACTCCTCTGTCTCACATGCAACATTATAATTACATTTAATGAAACATGCATCCTTGTCTCTATTTCCCGTCTCCTCCCTCTTCCTTGTGTCAAATTTTAAACTAGAAGGTTCTCATGGCACTGGCTTGTTGTTTGGTACTGAAGTAGAACTCTTAACATTTCTAAATTTACCCTTGCCTCCACCTCCATCCCTGAACACTCATCTCCCTTGTAGCTGTTTTTAGGTCAGTGAGATGCCCTCTCCTACTTTGTAAAGTGCTGTGAAAATGGATGGTAGAGTCAACCCATTGAAGTTAACAGACCTAATCAACTTAGGTCCATTAATTTCAGTGGGTCTGCTCTGCTCTGCTCTGAGTAGGACTTAGCTGGATGCAATACAATTATGTTCATTACATTACATTCCTATCCCAGCTTTCCTCCCAGGATCTGAAGACTGGACATATAGCTGGATCCTCTCCCTTTCCCCCCCCCCCTTGCGACAACCCTGTGAGGTAGGTTAAGCTGAGTTAAGAGTGACTGGATGAAGGTCGCCAAGTGAGGTTCGTGACGGAATGGGGATTTGAATCAGTCTCCCCAACACTTTAACCACTACACATGTGTGTATGTGTGTACAGTGGTACCTCAGGTTAAGTACTTAATTTGTTCTGGAGGTCCATTCTTAACCTGAAACTGTTCTTAACCTGAAGCACCACTTTAGCTAATGGGGCCTCCTGCTGCCACTGCACCGCCAGAGCACGATTTCTGTTCTCATCCTGAAGCAAAGTTCTTTTTTTTTTTAATATTTTTTATTGAGTTTCTTTTCTTAAGGTCATAAACACAAGATTGGAGTAAGAAAATACAAGAAACAAATACAAAACCAAAATAATAAAAAGATCATTGCAATCCAATTTTCAGTAGTTTTTTCAATATTCCAAATGGACTTCCCCGCATCCTCCCGACTCTGCGTTCTTTGTAATAAAAGTTTCAGCAATTTGTTACCTTGTTTCTTAACTTACTGTATCTTTCAATTATTATGTTTCTAAATTCACAATATTATATCCCAACTTTGTACATTTAAAATTAACATAATAAAATTGTTTCATATTACCACCTCTTTTTTCTTGTCTTAATTTTCAGTTTACCTAATCAAGTTGCTAAAGCAAAAAAAAAGTTTCCTAATCGTGCGTATTTCTTAACATTCGTACAACTTATAGTGTTTTTGCAAATAGTCCTTAAATTTTTTCCAGTCCTCTTCCATTGTTTCCTCGCCCAAATCTCGGATTCTGCCAGTCATTTCAGCCAGTTCCATGTAGTCAATCAACTGCGTCTGCCACTCCTCCAGCGTGGGTAAATCTTGAGTCTTCCAGTGCTTTGCAATAAGAATTATTGCTGCTGTAGTAGCGTACATAAACAAAGTTCTGTCCTTCTTTGACACCTTCTGGTCCACCATGCCCAATAGGAAGGCCTCTGGTTTCTTGGGAAAGGTATACCTAAATACCTTTTTTAACTCGTTATAAATCATTTCCCAGAAGGCCTTCACTTTTGGGCAGGTCCACCAAAGATGGAAGAATGTCCCTTCTGCCTCCTTACATTTCCAACATTTATTATCAGACAAGTGGTATATCTTAGCTAACTTGACTGGGGTCATGTACCACCGGTATATCATTTTCATAATGTTTTCTTTCAAGGCGTTACATGCCGTAAACTTCATACCGGTGTTCCATAACCTTTCCCAGTCTTCAAACATAATGTTGTGTCCAATATCCTGTGCCCATTTTATCATGGCAGATTTAACTGTCTCATCCTGTGTATTCCATTTAAGCAGCAAGTTATACATTTTCGAAAGTGTCTTAGTTTTTGATTCTAACAATTGCTTCAGGATGAGAACAGAAAGTGTGTGGTGGCGGCGCGGCAGCAGCAGCGGGAGGCCCCATTAGCTAAAGTGGTAACTCATGTTAAGAACAGTTTCAGATTAAGAACAGACCTCCAGAACAAATTAAGTTCTTAACCCGAGGTACCACTGTACTGGCAACCTGTACTGTAACTGGTTGAATTGGCAGCTGGCGTTTAATTTGCAACTGGCTATGATGAACTTTATGGCTGGATCTTGCCTATTGCTGGGTTGGTTCTGGGGTGGTTTTATTGATTTATGGTTTTATTGAGCTGTTGCATGGTTTCCTTTTAATTTGGCCTCCTTTACTGTGTACATCATCAAGAGAATTTGATTTTTAATCAGGCACCTCATAAACTTAATACAAATCATGTCACTCCAGTCACTCCATCCACCCATAAGAACATAAGAAGAGCCCACTGGATCAGGCCAAAAGTGCATTTAGTTCAGAACTCTGCTCTCACAGTGGCCATCCAGATGCCCCTGGGAAGATAGCAGGAAGAACCTGAACACAACAGCACTCTCTATATCTTCCCAGTAAGTGGCATTAAGGACTCGTCCATACCTTGGTTTAATGTAGATTGTGCTTCCTTTAATTTCCACCCACCCCATCCATGAGGCTTTCTCCTCCAACAATGGCTGTCCCATACGTTCTCCTCCCAAAATCTGGAGATTCTCTATGCAGTTGATGCAGCTCTTCTATTTGGATTAACAAAACATAGAGGAATCTCCGGATTTAGGGAGCAGAAGTCACGGGACAGCCATTGTTGGAGGAGAAAGCCTCATGCACAAGGGGGAATTAAATGAGGCACTTAGGGGTCTACAATGTGCATTAGGGCAGGCAGATTGATCACCTTGTCCTCCATGAATTTGGTTAATCCCCTTTCAAAGCGTTCCAAGTTGGTGACTGCCACAGCCTCCTGTGGAAATGGGTTCCAATGTTAAACTATGTGCTATGTGAAGAAGTCCTTTGTTTATCTGCCTTGAATCTTCCATCATTCAGCTCCACTGGATTTCCACAAGTTATAATGTGACTGGAGATCAAGAAAAACTGTTCTCTATCCACTATCTCCATGCCATGCATGATTTATACACCACCATCATCTAGCCCTTCCTTACTCACTTCCCCCAAGCTAAAAAAAGGAGCCCCCAATACAACTTTTTCCTTCAGCAGGCCTCTTCTACACCCATGGATAGTAGTAGCTAGAGCTCACCCACTCAGTCATGAAGCTCAAGCCCAGCCTAACCTACCTCACAAGCTTGTTGTGAGGATAAAATGAAGAGGGGAGAAAAGATCCTATGTACTCCACCTTCAGCTCCTTGGAGAAAAAGGTGGGAATAATGCAATACATATTCACCTATATTAAACATAACACATACAGGATATACTAGCACTGACACATATTTATGTACGTGCTATCTGAATGGATTCATTATCTGCTATTTTAAAAATCTTTTATATCTAATTTTGTATCCGTAGAAGCCAAATGAATGCTTTAAATCCTATTTGTATTCTAGAGGTTTATCTTTGCCTTATTGGACCACTGGTGCTTTTACATGTAAGAATTTGTGTTGATATTGTTAATGGTCACTGGCTACAAATACTAACAAAAGGTAACTACATACGCATTGCACATTACTCTCCCTCATTACTTCCTCAAGTGTCCTCTCTCTCTCTCTTAAAGCCCCTCTCTCTCACACATAAATATTTATACGGAAAGATATGTTATATATAGATACAAGACCACTGGGTGCGACTTTGGGGGCCGTTCACCACATACACCACCTTGAGGTAGTTGGGAGAAACGGGATATTAAATGCAATAAAGAAACAAATATATAAACACGGACACAGGTCCTGCCGTCTGAAAACAATGTGCTGTCAGAGAATTGCTCCTTAGGTGAGCGTTTGCATAACTGATTCCTATGTGGAAATTTCCAACAACCTTTCCAACAACCAACCAACACAACCTTGACTTCAAAAGGATCAGGGTGTGTGGAACCCAGGGAAACCTCAGAAGAAGAAGAAGAAGAAAAGCAGGCAAGTGGAAAAAAACGCTCCCCGCACTTATCTGATCTCCTTCCCTGGTCAACTGGCTGTCAGAAATGCAAACACAAAACAGCGAGGTTCACTTATAAGGCTGCTCATGGAATCGCAGAATCCTGGAGTGAAAAGGGGACCCTCCCGGGTCATCTCACTGTATAATCTGTGTAATCTCACTGTATACAAGTTGTACAAGTGACAATAAAGTATTTCAATTTCAATCTAGCCCACTTCACCCCCCGCATTGCAGGAGCCTTGCTTGTGCACACCGTCAGTGTTGGATTTACATACAGTATAAGCTAAACAAGCTATAGCTTAGGGCCCCACTCTCTTGGGGCCCCAAAAAAATTTAAAGGGGGAAAAAACTGGATGCACAATTCCAAACTATGTTAAAAAACCAATAAAATAAAACCTACATACAGCAACAGTGTTGTGTAGACTCCTCTTTGTTATGTGCAAATGGCATTAGATACCTATTAGGTCCATAAATTACCATAGGGCAAATATTCAACACAAAAACCAGCGGCATTTTGTTGTTGACAAAGGACAGCTGGACATAAAAAGGGCCCCATTACCTTCAGTCCCTTAGGGCCTCATCAAACCTGCACACAGTCCGGATATCTGAATTCTGGGACTAACTCCTGGCGTTCGTATAAGCGAGGACCTTTTGGGGAGGGGGCGTATAGTGGGTCCCGCGTGACAGGAGCCCCAGAGGCAGTTGGGAGGCGAGTGGGGGAGGGGCGTCCACCTGAGCCCACCTGCCTCGAGGCCCCTCCCCCCTCCGGCATATGAGTCCCTCACAGCCTCCTCCCGCCCTGAACACTCACTTGAGGTGGTCGAGCGAGTGGATGTTCCGCGAGGCCTTGCCGTGCCCGCCGCCTCCCCAGCTGCGCGACCGCCCGAACATCCTGAGGGGAGAAAAACGGACGGAGGGAGGGCCAAGCTCGGAGACTCGCTCTCGCTCTCAGCTCGCTCTCTCTCGCTCGCTACCGCCTCACGGCCTCGGCTGCCGCCGCCGCCGCCTCATCCTCCTTCTCGGCCGCCGCCATCCTCTTCCTCCTCCTCCTCTTCCTCTCAGGCGGAAGGAGTCCTAGCGCCCTCCCCGCCCCCACGCCCGCGCGCGCACCCTCGGACATTCCGCCCCGGCGGAGGCGACGGCACAGACCCGGCAGCGGAGCCGCGGCGCGGGGCACGCCGGGAAAAGTAGTTTTCCTCGGCCCGCAGCTACTCTCGCCAAGGCATAGAAGGCGAGCCAGGGGACTGCGAGTCCCAGCGTGCCCCGCGCGGAGGTGGGGAGAACCCGGAAGTAGGAGGGGCGAGCAAGGGTTGCGTCCCCGTCGCAGGGCAGGGGGCGGGTCTTTGTGACCTGCCGAGGGGCGGGGCCTTCAAGGCAGGTGAGGGAGGGGCGGAGGAGGGTTCTTCCCCCGTAGGAAATGAATCGTTAGCGGTGCGGTTCTTTGGAAATAATTCGGAATTAATTCGGAAAGCAATGCAGTGGTTTTGTTTGGAATGATTCGCAATTGATAATGCAAGAATAACCTTCTTTGCTTTGATTTGGAGGGAGACGGTTAATCGTTGGGCAAAAGATTCCTGCATAGCAAGGACTAGATCAGGCATAGGCAAACGGCAAACTCTGCCTCCAGATGTTTTGGGACTACAATTCCCATCATCCCTGACCACTGGTCCTGTTAACTAGGGATGATGGGAGTTGTAGTCCCAAAACATCTGGAGGGCCGAGTATGCCTATGCCTGGACTAGTGACCCTGGGGTCCCTTTCAGCTCCATGACTCTATGACATAAATGCCGGTTCGTAATCAATTGTTAGCGGGGTGGTTTTTGTTATTTTATTTGCAATTACAGTGGTACCTCAAGTTAAGTACTTAATTCGTTCTGGAGGTCTGTTCTTAACCTGAAACTGTTCTTAACCTGAAGCACCACTTTAGCTAATGGGGCCTCCTGCTGCTGCCGCGCCGCCACTGCACGATTTCTGTTCTTATCCTGAAGCAAAGTTCTTAACCCGAGGTAATATTTCTGGGTTAGCGGAGTCTGTAACCTGAAGCGTATGTAACCTGAAGCATCTGTAACCCAAGGTATCACTGTATTCTTTATTTGGGCACCACCTTGAGGGGTTGGCATCTGTCTCGTGAGCCCCTGGGGGTGAAGTCAAACTGCTGCATTAGTAGTGGCCTCCCTGGGGTACATGCCCTGGGCAGAGTGTGCATGGAGGTCCTGGGCTGCCCAGGCGACAAGACTCCCCTCTCCGTCCACAGGAAAGGAAAACAAGACGTTTGGCGCCAGCTTGGCTGCAGGAGTTGCTGGAAGGAGGCGCACAAGGCGCCATCAAAGTGTCTTAGGGACCCCACCGGATTTGTGTAGGGTTTGCTCCTGAGCCTTTTCTTCTCCTGAAGATGTCCCGCAAGACAACAGAGGTATAGGATCAGAGTTGTCCTTCTCCTAGATGGGTTGCCTTCCCAGGTCGACAAGCCCCATCTGCCCCTCACTTCCTTCTACAGTGGTACCTCAGGTTAAGTACTTAATTCGTCCTGCAGGTCCATACTTAAGCTGAAACTGTTCTTAACCTGAGGTACCACTTTAGCTAATGGGGCTTCCTGCTGCTGCCGCGCCGCCGGAGCACAATTTCTGTTCTCATCCTGAAGCAAAGTTCTTAACCTGAAGCACTATTTCTGGGTAAGCGGAGTCTGTAACCTGAAGCGTCCGTAACCTGAAGTGTATGTAACCTGACCTGAAGCATATGTAACCTGAAGCGTATGTAACCCGAGGTACCACTGTACAGCAGAAGGTGTGTGTGCAAAATGACACATATTAGCCTTTACAGTTTCTTTTTAAAGAAAGGGGATGAAAGGACACTTTTTGTTTTCCCGACCTTGCTCCAGGACCTTTAAATCAGGAAGGGTGTATTGATTGATTTAACAAAACTTACATACCGTTTGATTTTAAGAAACCCTCCAAGTGGTTTGCAAAAGATGGTTGATGTGCACACACAATACATTTAAAGCACACTGTATCCCCACACAAAAAAATAAAATAAAATCCTGGGCCCTGTGGTTTGTGAAGGGTCCTGGGCCTTGCAGCTACGTGAGGGATAAACTACAGTTCCCAGGATTCTTGAGGGGGACTATATATAATTTGCATCCCACCTTTTGCCTCCAAAGAGCTCAAGGCAACACACATTGCTCTCCCCCATCCTTCTCATTTAATCCCCACAACAATCCTGCAATGTAGGTTCGACCGAGAGAGACAGCAGGAGACCCCATTCACCTTCCCAGACGTTGCTGGACTCCAACTCCCATCAGTGCAGCCACGCCTGAATAACTCAGTCCATAGAGCATGAGACTCTTAATCTCTCAGGGTTGTGGGTTCAAGCCCCACTGGGAGAAAAATTCCTGCTTTTCAGGAGTTTGGACTAGATGACCCTCCGGGTCCCTAACAACTTTGAGCTATGATTATTGCCAAATTTGTTGGAGGCTGATGGGAGCTGAAGTCTAGCAACACCTGGGAAGGATAGCAGGAGGCCTTCAGCTCTGCTTTAAATCTTCAACAGCAGCCTGTCACAGAAACCTTAGAAACAGGGAAGGACTTTGCTGCCTTAATAACTACTGTACTCTTAACAGTGTGGTTTAGTGGTTAGAGTGTCAGACTAGGTTCTGGGAGGTAAAGGTAAAGGGACCCCTGACCATTAGGTCCAGTCGTGACCGACTCTGGGGTTGCGGCGCTCATCTCGCTTTATTGGCCGAGGGAGCCGGCGTACAGCTTCCGGGTCATGTGGCCGGCATGACTAAGCTGCTTCTGGCCAACCAGAGCAGCGCACGGAAACGCCGTTTACCTTCCCGCTGGAGCGGTACCTATTTATCTACTTGCACTTGGACGTGCTTTCGAACCGCTAGGTGGGCAGGAGCAGGGACTGAGCAACGGCAGCTCACCCCGTCACAGGGATTCGAACCGCCGACCTTCTGATCGGCAAGTCCCAGGCTCTGTGGTTTAACCCACAGCGCCACCTGCGTCCCAGGTTCTGGGAGACCAGGGTTCAAATCCTCACTCAGACATGAAGCTCCCTGGGTGACCTTGGGCCAGTCACTCACTCTCAGCCTAGAGGTAAAAGGTAAAGGTACCCCTGCCCATACGGGCCAGTCTTGACAGACTCTAGGGTTGTGCACCCATCTCACTTAAGAGGCTGGGGGCCAGCGCTGTCCGGAGACACTTCCGGGTCATGTGGCCAGCGTGACAAGCTGCATCTGGTGAGCCAGCGCAGCACACAGAAACGCCGTTTACCTTCCCGCTGCTAAGCGGTCCCTATTTATCTACTTGCACCCGGGGGTGCTTTCAAACTGCTAGGTTGGCAGGCGCTGGGACCGAGCAACGGGAGCGCACCCCGCCGCAGGGATTCGAACCGCCACCCGCGTCCCTCTCAGCCTAGAGAGCCACAAGCAAATACCAACCAGACACTCAAAAAATTAAGCAAGAAGACATCTTTCCCATCGCTTTATCTCCACACTGGGAAAAGCTGGGGATAGGAACAGGGCCGGATTTAGGTTTGATAAGCTACTGAACGTAATGGGGCTCTTTATATGTCCAGCTGTTCTTTGTCAACAACAAACTGTCACAGTTTTTTTGTGTTGAATATATGCTATATGGTAATTTATGGACCTAATAGGTCTCTGGTCCATGGGGTCACAAAGAGTCGGACACGACTAAATGACTAAACAACAACAACAAATAGGTATCTAAAACCATTTGCACATGTTGCCATGCAACCAGTGCATGCAGAATGTAGGCACCCTATATATAGAAATGAGCAAACCAGTGATATTTTAGGGAGCAGGCAGGGCCCATTATTTACATCACAGGAGCCTATACAACACAAAACACTGTGGTAGGCTTTATTTTATTTGTTTTTCATCTTATATTTTGGAAATGTACATCCAGTTGTTTTTCCCCTGTAATTTTTTCGGGGCCCCCCAAGAGGGTATAGCTTGTAGCTTGTCTAGCTTATACATAAATCTGGCACTATCATAGGAAAGCAATCCATAAATGATTTAAGTAAACAAACTCAGGTCCTGCCAAGGGAAGCAAGGAATCAGCAATCAGACACATTGACGTGGAAGTCAGTCCCAGCGAGCGCAATGGGACAAAGTGCACAATTGATCCGGGATTGCTCAATCGGCAGAGTATGAGACTCTTGATCTCCGGGTCGTGGGTTCGAGTTTCAGGTTGGGCAAAAGATACCTGCATTGCAGAGGGCTGGACTACATGACTCTGGGGGTCCCTTCCAATTCTACCCTTCTGCCCAGGCGCCTACCTCACAGGACCGGCCGCAACCCACTGGGAACCTCACCTCCTCCAAGCTCTCCCCCCTCCCCACCCCGCGGCTGTCACTCACCCTCCCCGGCCCCAGCCAATCCGCGCTCGGGAGAGGCGGGCCCCTGGCACTTGCGGGGAACAGCTGCTTCTGCTACGCGGAGGGAAGTGATGCGTCTGAGGAGTGTGGATGCAGAAAGAGAGGAAGGGGGGGCCCTTGGAAGAAAAGGGGGGCTGCGCTGAACGGGGCGGAGCAGCGAGCCCCTTGCATTGAAAAACGGGGCGGGAGCGAGCTTTTGCTTCTTTGAAGACTGGAGGGGGGTGGAAGAGGCGCCTCTGCAAAGCCTTCCCCCTCTTGCGGCGCATCTGAGGCCTGAAAAGTGAGGTGGGGGGAGCCAGTTGCATGGAGGGGGGCCGCAGGGCGAAGTTGCTCGCTTGCACCGCCCGCTTCTGGGTGTAGAGATTTGCAGAGGCTGGAAAGGAGAAGGAGGGCGCGCTGGCATGGGGGGTGGGCTGAGGACAGCAAGGGCATCGCTGGGGGGCGCCCTCTTCCGTTTGGAGACTGCTGCAGGGAGGGGTGGGCAGGTAGGTAGGTAGGTAGGCAGGCGAAGGCGCTGGGCTCTCTTTGATTCCTCTGGCTGCTCCTGCTGCTGCCCTCCCCCAGTCTCCAGCCTCCGCTGGGCCCGGGCCTCCTCCACGCTGGATGCCCTCTGCCGCCTGCACCCAGCTGGAGCCGTGGGCCCCCCATGCGCCGCCCCCGCTGCCGCCCTCTATGTTCTACGTGGGCTTGTTCTTCGTCAACCTGCTGATTCTCTACTACGCTTTCCTGCTGGAGTACATCGCCCTCAACGTCGGCATCGTCTTCCTGCCCGAGGACATGGACCAGGCCCTGGTGGATCTCGGGGTGGTCTCCGACCCGGCTCTGGGACTCTACGAGCTGGACAGCGAGGTGGAAGTGCTGGACGGCTACTGGGAATAACTCGGGCCCCCTCCCCGAAAGAGAAACTGGCACGGGCTGGGAAGAGGAGCGTCGCTGCATCCAGATGTGGGCACAGCTGGACGGACCCTTTGTAGACTGCGATGGGGGCACAGGGACAGCCCAGCTGGGCAGGTGCCAGGAAGCCCTCTGCCCTGCCTGCCCCAGTCGTGGGTTTTCTGCTTGAGCTGGAAAGACTGGGGAGAGGGCCACCGACTTTTGGGGGTGCCATGCTAAAGGCAGGCAAGACAGCGACGAGGCAGGAAGAGGGAGCCAGAGTTGGCACGGACGGACAGGGTCCCTTCGAGGCACTGAAGTAAGTGGCATTTTACGGTTTGATCCAGCTGTGCAGTGGGGAAGAAGTTGCACGTTGGAAAGGTCTGGGGGCGGGGGTATGATCCTATATCAGAGTTCTGCCAAGCTGGCACCCTCCAGTTTTTGTACTACGACTCCCAACAACAGGTGCGTTGGCCGGTGTGTGTGTGATGGGAGTTGTAGTTCGCAACGCCTGTTGGGCAGAGGCTCTTGTACATATTGGCATGCCTCTATGACGATCCAAGCGGTTGCTTTTATCTACCTTCCCCTTCCCCTGTTGGCAGAGAGCAGGTTCAAAACTCGCCCAGGTAGAAGGGACTGCTAGGTGCTCCCCCCAAACCGCAGTGGAACACAGAAAGGGTAAGATTGTCTGTCCATCTAGTTCAGTGCTGTCAACACGGACTGGCAGCGGCGCTCCACATCGACTGGGCTGCCAGCCCTATCCCTAGATACAAAGTAAGAAGCCTCGTGGTGCAATGGGTCTCTGTGTCTGGCTGTTAACTAGGAGGTTGGTGGTTCAAGCCCGCCCTGGGATGGCTGTGGGCAGGATTCCCTTCCAACTCTATGATTCTACAAAATCTCATTCCTCGTGATTCGGTATAAAAGGCTGCCTTATACAGAGTCAGATTGAGCTCAGTATTGTCTACACAGGCTGGCAGTGGCATTCCAGGGTTGTAAAGTGCATGTTTAGCACTGAGCACTCTCCGCTATGTGATGCCTCTAATCTGACATGAACACCAGCCATGAAAATGCAATGACCCCCCCCCCCCAGGCTGCTTGCGCAGTTTCACTCATTCCTAACCCACCCATAAGATGGGGCTGGGGCACCCATTTCTGCAAAACCCCGTCTCCTCCCAACACATTCGGCAAGGGTATTTTGTGTGCATAGTTCAGATCTGCACCATGCATTCCGCACACCCTTAAAAAGTGTGTGGCTTTCTCCCAAAGAATCCTGGGATCTGTAGTTCGTTAAGGTTTCTGGGGACATGTAGCTTTGGTGTGGTGAAACTACGGTTTCCAGGATTCTCTAGGGAGAAGTCATGTTTACCTGAACGAAAAAGCTTTCAGCAGGTGCCGAGAGTGCGGTGAAGGTGCCTGCCTGCCCTCAATAGGCAGGGAGTTCCAAAGGGTGATTTCTTTTTTCTTCTTCATTTTTTAAATTGATTTTCACAAAATTATAGACACACAA
The DNA here is from genome assembly GCF_964188315.1 of Podarcis muralis. Taxonomy (NCBI): domain Eukaryota; kingdom Metazoa; phylum Chordata; class Lepidosauria; order Squamata; family Lacertidae; genus Podarcis; species Podarcis muralis. The sequence continues at coordinate 47,094,352 of NC_135668.1, forward strand.
ACATACAAGCAAACAAACATAAATAAATCATAACCTTATTAAAACTAATCTTATTAACCTTAAGTGACTTCCCCTAGTTGAATTTCAGTGCAAATCATTTTAACGGTTTTCCAAATCAAAATTCTTATAAACTTAACTTAATCACTTAACATCTTTCTTACCAATTCAGCATTAAACATATTAATTCATCACATTACATATTTAAATCCTAAGCCTATCTGGTAATTGCAAGCATTTTCCAATTAATTTAACTTAGCATATTTAACTAAATAGTCATTAGATTTCGTCCATTCTTCCTGATACTACTCCTCCTCCTGGTCGCGGACTCTTCCGGTCAGGTCTGCTAGCTCCGAAAAATCCATCGTCTTCATCTGACATTCTACCACAGTTGGTACTCAAAGTGTGATTTCTTGCAAATGCAGAATGAGTATTATGCAGAGAGAGTGGATGGGGCCTGAGCATAGCTGTCAACTTACAGATTTGAAAATAAGGGACCAGCAGCCTCGAAAATAAGGGATCAGCAGCCAAAATAAGGGATCAACAATTACTTTGATAAAATACATTTGTTGCATGCAAATGGCTTTAGATACCTATTACAGTGTTCCCCAACCTTGGGCCTCCAGCTGTTTTTGGACTACAACTCCCATCATCCCTCGCTAGCAAGACCAGTGGTCAAGGATGATGGGAATTGTAGTCCAAAAACAGCTGGAGGCCCAAGGTTGGGGAACACTGACCTATTAGGTCCATAAATTACCATAAAGCATATATTCAACACACAAAAAACAGCTGTTGACAAAGTTGTTGACAAAGGACAGCTGGACATAGAAAGGGCCCCATTACCTTCAGAAGCTTATTTAAGGGACATCATCAATAAGGGACAGCAGCGGGACATGGCGCTGGGATAAGGGACTGTCCCGTCAAATAAGGGACGCTTGACAGCTATGGGCCTGAGACCTTCATGCAAAGCATATGCTCTGAGCTGTGGCCCTGGCACAGACGACATGGTGGCTGGGCTTTATGGGAGTTGTAGTCCAGAGGGTGCCAGGTCGAGAGAGGCAAGATTAAACTCAGATTGAAGTAAAAAAACAACAACACCTTGGATCTGATCTTATACATCTGCCAGATGTTTCTATCTATTCAAGGCCAAAAGGATTTCTGTTTTCTCTCTACTTTTGCTACCCAGCTAGCTCATATGAGTTGCGCTCGACTAGCAGTTTCAAATGGCGTGAAAAACTTAGCTTACCCTCAGGCCGGCACTGTTAGTTGCTCAGTATCTGCTCCCTCAGCTGAAATGGACATAGTTTTAGCACGGTGCTTGCCATGTATTCATTTAGTAACTGCAATTAAGCCCCGTATCTTAAGCACCTGCACCAACCAGATCTACAAGGTAGACCTCTGTTGCTCCCATTTCACAGACGGGAAGACCGAGTGCTGCTAAAGCACATCCTAAGCAGCTGCAGTTGATCAAAGCAAGGTGGTGCTGGTAGGATAATGCAAGTCAGGACCCAGAAGGGACTTCTTGCCTGAGCACCTGCTTTCATTGCCTTTTGGGGGGAGGGTTGCTCTCTGTTAACCCTCCCAACCTCCTCGCTAGCCGGCCCTCAGCTCCCTCACCTTTCCCTTTAAACTTGAGTTATATTATCACATTTCTTGGTATCTCTCCAGAATATGAAGAGAGGAGCCATTTAAAATGTCAGCGAAAGCAGTTTAAGCCATAAACGAATGAGGTTCAGATCTCCCTTCCATATGCAGCTATCAGCATCATGATACCGTATATATATTTTTAAGCACACTGATTTGTATTGAGCGTTGTTGTGAATATGAAACCCCTTTGAAGTGGATGCAAGTCATGTTTGCAAAGGAACCTTTCCCTCTCTGCAGACCAGCAAAGGTGCCTGCAAAACCATTGGTGCTGCCCGTGAGCTTGGCTTGGCAAACCTGGGCTAACCCCCTTATTGCCCCTGCAATGGACGCTCCTCAAGTCCATTAAACTGGCTGGGATGTTGTCCTTGAACTGGGAAGATCCTTGCCTGCCTGGATAGAGGCTTGAAGATGCCTCTGAGTGTTGTGAGGCTGGAATGTAGCAGAGGCAAAAGTTACATCTGTTGCTCCGCCCATTATTTGCCTCTGGCCCCGCCCACCGCTTGCATGGGTGCCCGCCCCCAACAAAGGTAACACCAAAGGGGAGAAAGGGTTAACTTGCCAATACAATGCCCCTCTGTACTGTATATTTCATCCTTTCTCAACCTGTGGGTCCCCGGGTGTTGTTGAACTACAACTCCCATCACCCCTAGCTAGCAAGGCCAGAGCTCAGGGATGATGGGAGTTGTAGTCCAACAACATCTGGGGACCCACAGGTTGAGAACCGCTGTTTAAAGCAGCACCATACCAATGGAAACAGTCATGGGAACTATAGCTCAAGAGCTGTGAGTTGCTGGGAGGCCTCTATTCCATGCCGCTACAGTTCTCAGAGTGGTTTCCCAGTCGCTTTCCTCCCCCCAGGGAGCTCTGGGAATGGGAGCTCCGTGAGAGTCCTAACGACTTTCAGCACCCTTCAGTGGCAATCTGTCCATTTTGCCTCAGGCAGCAAAATGTCCTGAGACGGCCCTGTCAAGCCATATTGGTGGTCATAGGCGCCGACTCCATGGGGCTTGAGGGGGCCCGAGCCTCCTCAAAAATTCGTTTGGGGGGGCTCCGCCCCCCCAATAATCTCCGGCGCCCCTCCAGCAGAGCGCCATCGCCGCCCCTCCCCCAGCCCAAAATGCACAGGGAGGGGCGGGCTGCATGCCTCCTGCCCTCCCTCCCGAGCAAAAGCTCCACCCAATTTCCTTTGGAGCTGATTAATAGGCGCAGCACGCTCTCCCCTATTCGCTCACGAGGAGGCGGCGCCACTTTATTTGCATATTCATGAGCTTATTTATTATTCATGAGCTTTCCCGGGCCCCCCCAATATTTTTTATAAGTCCGCGTCCCTGTTGGTGGTGTAGCATGGGTTGCCAGAGCCCAGGGCAAGGAAATTATTATGCCTCCTTGCGGCACTGCTGCTGCTGCTGGACAAAGTTGCAGAGCAGCAGTGGGACATGTGTGTGCACCTCCTCAGGCTGGGGCGCTGCCACCGCTGTGAGCCTTGCCCTCTGCCCGCCTCCAGTGGGGGACGCAAGGGCCTACCCCAGTGGTGGCCAAACTTGGCCCTCCAGCTGTTTATGGACCCAGCGCGATCACCTTGGTAGCCTCCCCCCCCCACGCTGCGCCCCCACGCTGCGCCACCCTTAACAAACTACAGTCCCAGGATTCACTGGGAGAAGCCATGCTTAATTAAAGTGATAGGATACTGCTTTGAATGTGTAGTGCAGATGGGTCACAAACTTGCCCCCTTCCTCAGATGGTTTGCCTAGGTCTGAACTCAGGGCCGGATTTAGGCATAGCTGTCAACGTTTCCCTTTTTTTAAGGGAAATTCCCTTATTCCGAATAGGATTCCTCGCAAGGAAAGGGAAAAGTTGACAGCTATGGATTTGGTAGGTTTGATGAGGCCCTAAGCTACTGAAGGCAATGGGGCCCTTTATATGTCCAGCTGTCCTTTGTCAATAACAAGTTGTCTCTAGTTTTTGTGTTGAATATATGCTATATGGTAATTTACAGACCTAATAGGTATCTAAAGCCATTTACATGTTAACATGTATTTTATCCAAGTTATTGTTACAACCAGTCCATGCAGAATGTAGGCACCCTATACATAAAGGTAAAGGTAAAGGGACCCCTGACCATTAGGTCCAGTCGTGACCAACTCTGGAGTTGCGGCACTCATCTCGCTTTACTGGCTGAGGGAGCATGTAGCCAGCATGACTAAGCCGCTGCTGGTGAACCAGAGCAGCGCACGGAAACGCCGTTTACCTTCCTGCCAGAGCGGTACCTATTTATTTACTTGCACTTTGACGTGCTTTTGAACTGCTAGGTTGGCAGGAGCAGGGCCCGAGCAACGGGAACTCACCCTGTCACGGGGATTCGAACCGCTGACCTTCTGATCGGCAAGTCCTGGGCTCTGTGATTTAACCCACAGCGCCACCCTATACATAGAAATGAGCAAACCAGTGATATTTTAGGGAGCAGGCTAGCAGACAGGACCCATTACTTACATAATAGGAGCCTACACAACACAAAACACAGTTGCTGTATGCAGGTTTTATTTTATTTGGTTTTTTTATCTTATATTTTGGAAATGTACATCCAGGTTTTTTTCCTTTAAATTATTTTGGGGGCCCCAAGAGAGTGGGACCCTAAGCTATAGCTTGTTTAGCTTATACGTAAATCCGGCACTGTCTGAACTGCACAACGCTGTGCTCCCGGTGTGGGGTGGTGCTGGGAGCTGACCATCACGTTTCCTCCATGAGAGCATTTGGTTCCTCTTCACAGGTCCCCCAAAGCACCCCCTCCCTTTGTCCTAGTCGCAAAGTGCACTTTTGGCCACTTGAGCTGAAATAACCGTTAATGCACTGACTTTGCAGAAAGACGGTCACCAGACGGAAAGCATTAAAAGGAATCTGTCGCTGCCCAAAGCTGTGGCAGTTGTTGCAATGCAGGGTATATAAAAAGCAGGCGGCTTTGGCTTGGCACTGCCTGCGCCTCGGGAATCCATCAATGTCATACAGATTTAGCAAGCGCAGGAGATGATCTGGTTTCAAAACAGGAGATGTTATTGACCGCTCAGCCTCCAGGAAAGCTGCGTAAAACGGTTTATGGGTTCCTGCGGTAGGAATGGCAGAATAGGAAAACAATACATAATAATACCTGCTTGCATTAGGTAAAGGTAAAGGGAGCCCTAACCATTAGGTCCAGTCGTGGCCGACTCTGGGGTTGCGGCGCTCATCTCGCTTTATTGGCCGAGGGAGTGGGAGTACAGCTTCCGGGTCATGTGGCCAGCATGACTAAGCCGCTTCTGGCGAAACCAGAGCAGCGCATGGAAACACCGTTTACCTTCCCGCCGGAGTGATACCTATTTATCTACTTGCACTTGCGTGCTTTCAAACTGCTAGGTTGGCAGGAGCAGGGTCCGAGCAACGGGAGCTCGCCCCGTCGTGGGGATTCGAACCGCCGACCTTCTGATCGGCAAGTCCTAGGCTCTGTGGTTTAACCCACAGCGCCACCCGCATCCCTGCCTGTGTTAGTAGTCTCCATTAATTCCAATAGGTCTACTCTGAACGGGACTGACACTGAGATGCAACCCATCGGGGTTTGAGCATTGTGAAAGAGGGAGGGAAATCTCTTCCTGCTTCCTGCTTAATTTCATCCTGCTCTGTCCTCTCCCCAGCCGTGCTTTTCTCTTGCATAATGTTTCCTTTTCCTTTTTTTGAAATCCAGATTTGCACACGTTTTCTGCACATGTGTAAAAGAAGCTGGGCGCGCCAGATTACGGGGCAAGACGGCACGGTCGTGAACTTGCATCTCCGCGAGAGGAAACGGCTTCCAGAGCAACGTGGGCTTCCTAACAGCCTGGCTGAGGAGGTCCTCAGCATTTGCTTGTTTTTCAGGGATTTGCCATGATTCTGCGGGAAACTGTTTATGCACAGCTATCAGAATTTGCTTAGAGATTCCAGAAGGGCTTCCAAGTCACGGGAAACACTGCCGGGTCATTTTTAACGGTGAGCCGGGCTGCCAATCACACGTCACAAACTTCCAGGGAACGGAGAAGTCGTCGATGCCGATATGTTGAGCTAGGTGGTACTATCAGGATAAGAAGCCTGAGAGCAGGTGTGTGGTGAGAGGGGGACCAGATATTCTGAACTACAAATCCCATCAGCCCCAGCAAGCACGGCCAAAGCCCAGGGATGATGGGAATTGCAGTTCAGCAAAATCTGGAGGGCCAAAGATTTTCCCCACGCCTGCTAAAGTGGTTGATGGAGCAGGATGGGGCATGGTTTTACATGGTGGGGGAGACTTACAATTATCCAGATATTGCTGAACTACAACTCCCACCATCCCTGAGCATCAACCATGCTTGCTGGGGGCTGACGGGAGTTGGCACTGAACCACATCTGGAAGGCTCCCAATCCCTGTTTTTTTAAGGGGTGCTGGAAAAACCACCATGAGATCTCAAGAAGTATTGCAAGAGAGCCCTGGCACATTTTTGCACCGTCTGCACACAGTTAGAGGGTTGGTTTTGGCCGTCCCCACAACCTTGCATGCGGTCCTGGGCCCAGTTTGCACAGACCGGTCTCACGAGGGTAGCCACCTTCGGTTCAGGACCTGGTGCATTCCTTGTGCATCACCAGTACAACTCTGCAATGCACGTGAATGGTTGCTTCAAAAAAATCTCTGCCATGTCGGAGTTTGTGTATGGAAAGCTTGCGTGTCGTTAAAGGAGCCTTCTCCCTGACATGTTAGATTTCTGCAAGCGAGGGAGAGTTTGATGTGGGAACACTTGCATCCGGAGTTGTTACTAGCCCACAGGGACTGCAATTTGCACCCTTCCTAAAACATGCAGGATCTGCTCTGCCATCATCATAACCTCCCAGCCGACAATCTGCATTTGCTGTTGATGAGCTATAGAACAGGTCACACTTTTCTGAAAGGGGGAAAAAACCCCCACCCTAATCCCATTAAGCTTCAGGAACTCATTTCATAACCCTCAAAACGTCGCCTTTTAAAGAATAAAAAAATGAAGAGAATTGCAGGGAGCCGGTGCGTCTGCCACACAGTGTTACGGGAAAGAATTGCTTTTGTAAGTATTTTTGTAATTTTGGGAAAGGAAAGGGGGTCTTGTTAATTCCCACGTTATTTTGCCTAGTGTTGAAATGCAGTTCTTATGTTTAAAAAAATAATAATGTAAAAAGCAATATATTGATAACCAGCCTCTTTCAAATACACAAGTATGCAGGTCAACTGATCGAGAGTGTTGCTCATTCATTTATCTGTGAAGCGGTTTCAGTTCCCATGTCTTCTTGCGGTTATCTTGTGTCGTCCCCAACAGCAGGACCCGAGCCATTGTGCTCCAATGACAAGCAGAATTGTTGAGAAGAAACCTTGAAAGGTGCTGCCTCCTCCATTAGAGGCTTTTAAGCTGAGCTTGGATAGCAGCAGATCTGCTGCATTCTGCCTGTGGTTGGATTTGCGGCCCCAGCTATGTTTCTAGGATAAATAGCCCTTTCTGCAACCATCAAAGAAGGCGCTTGCAAAGAGGTTACCTAAAAGATTTAACACACATTTATTGAAGATTATATGCATATTTACTGAAGATTGCAGACACAGTAAAACCGTGGTTCAAATGACTCACAGACAGAGACAGGGAGGGGGCGTGGCAAATCTACAATGGTCTAATAAGAAATGTGTGTACAGTGGTACCTTGGTTCTCAAACGCCTTGGTACTCAAACAAGTTGGAACCCAAACACTGCAAACCCAGAAGTAAGTGTTTCAGTTTGCGAACTTTTTTTGGAAGGCGAACATGCTCTGTTTTGAGTGTCATGCTTCCAATGTGAGTGTTACGCTTCCGTTTTGAGTGTTTCACACTTAATAATAATAATAATAATAATTAATAATAATATTTTTTTATTTATACTCCGCCCTCCCCGGCCAGAGCCGGGCTCAGGGTGGCTAACACCAGTAAAATTACAATAAAAACATAATGGGGGGGCAATTTAAAATACAGGTTAAAAATACAATTTAAAATTCCATTTGGAGTGTCTGCTTTTCCTATTTCTTTAACATTTTTGTTTTTGCGGCTCGTTTTTGTGACTGTGCGGAACCCAGTTGAGCTACTGATTGATTGTGTGACTGCAGTACATTGTTTATTGCTTTTGTTTTATGAATCAATGGTCTCATTAGATAGTAAAATTCATGTCAAATTGCTGTTATAGGATGTTTTTAAAAGTCTGGAACGGATTAATCCATTTTGCATTACTTTCTATGGCAAAGCGCGCCTTGGTTGTGGAACGCTTTGGTTTTGGAACGGACTTCCAGAGCGGATTAAGTTTGAAAACCAAGGTACCACTGTATACAAAAAAAAAAAAAGACCTTGCACTGCTCCACAGTCTATTCATCTGCTAAAGATCATTTTGGAGAAACTGCTTTGCATTCTCTTGTGGCTCCTTAAAACTGTGTCAAGCTATTTCCCAAATCCATGTTTTCAGGACAGAGGCCCCCGTAGCCAGATGTTGTCGATTTCCCATTTTCATTCATGAAGCATCCCGTGCAAAATGTCAGGTTCTTCGTCCTCCATTCGGAAGGATGTGCCTGTCAAGTCATAAACACACACATCTTTTCCGGCTTGCTTTTATTAAGGACGTAACATCAGAAGAGTCTTGCATCCTGATTTCACAGTGGCCACCCAGACGCCCCGATGGGAAATCTCCATGCAGGACCCGAGTGCGAGAGCCACACTCATGTCTCCTGTGGTTTCCAGCATCTGCCATTTATCTGGGAGCATCCCTGCCTCCAACCGTGAAGGCAGTGGATTAAGCCTTTGGGGCTAGTAGCCATTGGTAGCCCTCTCCTCCATTAAAAGGTAAAAGGACCCCTGACCATTAGGTCCAGTTGTGGCCGACTCTGGGGTTGCAGCACTCATCTCGCTTTATTGGCCGAGGGAGCCGGAGTACAGCTTCCGGGTCATGTGGCCAGCATGACTAAGCCGCTTCTGGCGAACCAGAGCAGCACACGGAAACGCCGTTTACCTTCCCGCTGGAGCGGTACCTATTGATCTACTTGCACTGGCATGCTTTTGAACTGCTAGGTTGGCAGGAGCAGGGACCGAGCAACAGGAGCTCACCCCGTCGCGGGGATTCGAACTGCCGACCTTCTGATCAGCAAGTCCTAGGCTCTGTGGTTTAACCCACAGCGCCACCCGCGTCTCCTCCATTAATCCTCTTTTAAAGCCCCCTTAGTCTGCATTCTGAAGCCAACGTTTTCACGTGGGTCTTCTCCCTGCGGTGCTAAGCAATGCAAAGACTTAAGGGTAACTAACAGTAACTCGGAGCAGACCCATAGAAATAAATGGGCATGGCTAAGCTAGGTCCATTCCTTTTAATGGGTTTGTTCTGAGCAAAAGCTAGCTGAGTACAACTCAAATGCACTTTCTTGCTAAGACCTCTCAAGCGGGCCAAGAGGACATAGATAGAGCTGGATTAGACCTGCAGTGGCCAGCAAGAGGCATTGCTTCCTGGGAAGCCTCCTGGGAACTGAATGCCTGTACTGGGCGGGGCTAAAAGAGAAAATGGGTGGGGCAACAGAATCAATTTCCAACCTTGCCTTCCAACTGTAGGTGGCGCCAGAGCCAATGATAGGCAAAGCCCATCTGCACTGCAGATTTGAATAGGTGGAATGATACCTTGAACCGTTTTTTAAAATAATAATAATAATAAATAATGCATTTTCATTTTAGTTGATCTGCTTTCAGACCCATTTAAAATTTATTTGGCGTTCAGGTCCCTTCTGCGCTGTACATTTGAAGCACGACGATACCACTTTAAGCAGGCACAGCTTCTCCCAGAGAATCTTGGGAAACGTAGTTTGCTGAGGGTGCTGAGCAATATGAGGAAGCCCCTGTTCCCTTCACAGAGCTACATTTCCCAGGCTCGTTTAGCAGTCATTCCCTCTTCCCAGGGAACTCTGGGAATTGTAGCTCCCTGGAGGGAACAGGGGTCTCCGAACCAGGCCCTAACTAACTACATTTCCCAGGATTCTTTGGGTGAAGCCATGGCAATTTAAAGTGGCATGATACTGCTTTAAATGTATAGAGCAAATTGTACCTTAGATCAGTACTAGCAGAATTCAGACACAGGTCTATATAAACATAAATAACATTTAAACTACATATACGGACGCAATTTATTCTAGCGGCAGAATCTGGGGGTTTTAATATCTGACCACAGTATCTGAGATGGCTGGCAGACAATTCCAGCTCCACATATTGAACTCCTGATAAAGGCATGGTCATTTTGGGGGGGGGGGGGTTGGAAATCAGCAGGGATATTTCATTAAGAGGGACTATCACTTTTTACAGGAGAGCAGAATGCAAGAGCCAAGAACATCCTAAATAGTGATTCAAAATACTTACGCATTTCAAAATCCCAACCTTGTTTGAGCCTGGTTTTGCTGGATCTAGAGTAATCTGATTCGAGAATCCAGCTGCTGCAGATGATCTAGAAGTCCATGGGGAATAGTGGGATTCCATAGCCTGAAAAAGGGGGTTTGAAGAAAATAAGGAAATTTGCTTTGTTGAAGTCCCTTATCTTGAGCAAGGATATACAAATCTGTGGATTTCAGTTTCTCTCAATTTTTTGTATTTCCAATTTTCAAATCTCTTCATTTCCATGTTAGTTTGCATTTCTTTCAAAGTCTTCATTAAATATCAGCATTTCAGTACAAATTTCTCCTAATACAAACAGCTTTGCATCCCCTGTTGCCCTAATACAGGCGTTTTCGCAAGGCATTTCCTCCCAATGCAATGCATTTTTAATGTTATTTTTCAATAATATGCATTCTTATGTACACTTTATCCTGGTGCATGCATCTTTCTGCACATTACTTGGCACCGCATTGCAAAATTTGGAGAAGCGAAGATTTCGAAAACGGCTGTGTTTCAGTTCATGCCATTTGCAAAGTGTGTTCACCTTTCAAATGTTTAACTGCATTGCATTTCTCCCCCACCATTATTAGTAAAATTACACACACGCACATATGGGTAAGATATGCAAATAATGGAAGAGACCCTGGTAGAAGGGAATGGGAATCCAGAAAAGATTCACAATCGTGGGTTTTGTGTATTAATGGTAAAGGTAAAGGACCCCTGGACGGTTAAGTCCAGTCAAAGGCAACTATGGAGTTAATAATAATAATAATAATAATAATAATAATAATAATAATAATAAATTAATTTTATTTATACCTCACCCTCCCTGGCCAGAGCCGGGCTCAGGGTGGCTAGCACCAGTAAAATTATAGTAAAGACATAATGGGGGGGGGGGAACCAATTTAAAATACAGGTTAAAATGCAATTTAAAATGCAGCCTTATTTTAAAAGTAGCCCATAGATCAAAACCATGAGGAGAGGAAAACATAAGGCACTCCTCTCACTTTCAGGCCGGGGAAACCAGCGTTTGTCCACAGACACCTTTCCGGGTCATGTGGCCAACAGGACTAATCCGCTACTGGCACAACAGAATACCTTGGCGGAAACCAGAGCGCATGGAAACACCGTTTACCTTCACACCACAGTGGTACCTATTTATCTACTTGCACTGGTGTGCTTTTGAACTGGTAGGTTGGCAGGAGCTGGGACAGAGCAATGGGAGCTCACTCCATCACAGGGATTCGAACCGCCGACCTTCTGATCGGCAAGCCCAAGTGGTTTAGACCACAACGCCACCCGCGTGGTCTACTGGATGCATTGGGGAAGCCATGACTGTTCAAAGCTGTATCATATGGCTCAAAATGCATGGTTTGGATATGACCAGGGACCGCACCCAGCTGAGAGCATTTGCATGTGTTGCGGGATCAAGGTGGGATATCAAGCCAAGCAAAGACTTACGCCACACTCTGGACGCGGGGACATTTCCTCAAGCTGTCCGTCAGGTGCTGAGCTCCAGCAGCCGTTATCTTGTTGCAATGGATGCTGGAAAGAAAGGAGCGTACGAGCTGTTAGCCTAAAGGAGCCTCCTCTGCTTTGCTAAACCTCAGCAGTAGCAGGGTGGTCCTGGGTTTCCTTAATTCATTTGCTTTAAATATTTAAAACATTTAACACACACACACTTCAATTCTCTCCCCCACCCCCCGCATTTCCCAGTTTTTCAACCCTAAGCGTTTCACAACATAAAAACAACAAACAGCGCCATGAAAGCAAAACCACTACCAGTAGATGAGGAGGGGGAGAATCATAGAATTGAAATCCATAACAGTAGTCAAAAACACATTTATATATAAATATTTTTAAAAATTATATATGTAAATTTATAGGGGTGTGTGTGTGTGTATATATATGTGTGTGTGTGTGTGTGTGTGTGTATAAAGTGGTACCTCAGGTTACATACGCTTCAGGTAACAAATGCTTCAGGTTAGACTCCGTTAACCCAGAAATAGTACCTCAGGTTAAGAACTTTGCTTCAGGATGAGAACAGAAATCGTGCTCAGGCGGCGTGGCGGCAGCAGGAGGCCCCATTAGCTAAAGTGGTGCTTCAGGTTAAGAACAGTTTCAGGTTAAGAATGGACCTCCAGAACGAATTAAGTTCTTAACCCGAGGTACCACTGTGTGTGTGTGTGTGTGTGTGTGTGCCTGTGTGCCTGTGTATATATATGTATATGTGTGTATGTATACACACACACACATATACATATAAATAAAAATGTAATGGGGGGGGGGGAATTGTTCAGATAGAAGCAGGGACCTGATTTCATGCGACAGGGAAAGCCGAGACAGAAAGATACAGCCTTACAAGATGTCTGCAGCAAATGATGGTTTGTGATTCATGTAAAAAAAAGGGTAAAAGGTAAAGGACCCCTGGATGGTTAAGTCCAGTCAAAGGCGACTCTGGAGTTGCGGTGCTCATCTCGCTTTCAGACCGAGGGTGCCGGCGTTTGTCCACAGACAGCTTTCCGGGTCATGTGGCCAGCAGGACTAAACCGCTTCCGGCGCACAGAGGACCGTGATGAGTGTCAGAGCGCACGGAAACACTATTTACCTTCCTGTCGCTGCGGTGCCTATTTATCTACTCACCCTGGTGTGCTTTCAAACTGCTAGGCTGGCAAAAGCTGGGGCAGAGCAACAGGAGCTCACTCCGTCGCAGGGATTTGAACTGCCGACCTTGCAATCGGCAAGCCCAAGAGCCTCAGTGGTTTAGACCACAGCCCTACCCACATCCCATGTAGGGCAGAAAGAAGGGCATCCCCGAAGTGAGGTTTTGGTTTGGGTGGCTTGGGCAGGTTCTGGTGGGGGAGGAAGAAAGGAGTATAGAAGGAAGGAAGGGAAACCCCACACAGAGCACCTTGCAGTATTTATTTATGAAAATATCTGCATACCATTATAACATGGGGGGAAATACCTGGAGGATGAAATTAATGGATTATGCGGAACTTGATAAACTAATGGGAAGGATCCAAAACCGGCGGGACCAGAAGTTTACCAAGGACTGGAGTAAATTTACGGATTATTTGAAAAGTATTTGTGACGATCAGACGACGTTTGTAGGTTTGCAAAAAGTTCTGTGAGGAATAATAATAGAAATATTGCAAAAATGGAGGAGACATGATATGTTAAGAGATGTAAAGGCAACATTAAGTTAGGAAATGCGTAAGAGGTGATTAAAATGGAGGATTATCAGAGGTGCTGATGGAAGTCCAATAAGAATGTATTTGTGATAAATTGTGTGGTATGTTTTATAATTTTGTATGTTAAAAACCAATAAAAATATTAATATATATCATGGGGGGAAATACCAAAGCTGTTTACAGCAATAAAACCACTAAAAAGCCATTATAAACAGACACCAGTCAGCCATTGTGAAAACACCTTGAACCTGGCTCTTTGTGGGAGCTACGTGCCCTAAGTCTCCATGGCCAAATGTTTTATACTCACTCAAGCACTCTCAAAGAAGCTGTCTCTGGGAGCACTCTGGCAAAATGTTCTGCCCCAACATCTCCAATGTTGTTATTGTACAAGCTGCAGGAAACAAAGCAAGTGTGACCGTAGATCCGTCTGAGAAAGAAGCCGGGCAGAGCATTGCTTTACAAGAAAGTTCTGCTTGTTAAGTGTGTTTTTAACCCATCCAAAAGCCTCCGTCCATCTTCAGGTAACAAATCATACAAACACAGAGTCTGGCAAGCCCAACGGAGCTGACATTTTAAAATAAAGAAGGTCAGAGATGTTTGGAAAAAGGATTAGGTCACAGATGGAGAAACTGTAGCCCTCCTGAAATTGTTGGACTATAATTCATCAAAACGACAGTGGAGGCTGGGGCCCATTGGAACGGGTAGGGCAGGAGCCACGGAGCCCAACACTAGGTGGCGCCAGAGCCCATGACAAGCACAGGCAAGTGATTCCAGCCCCTACTCCAAAAGAACAAAAACAGGAGAAACTTTTGTGGCACCTTAGAGTAGGGTTATCAGACGTCCCCGGTTCCCGGACAGTCCCCGGATTTGCAAATCTGTCCCTGGGAAACGTGGCAGTGGTAGCCTTAGCAGCCCGGAGCCAGCCTGGTAGTGCAGTTGGCTCTGGCTGGCTTCAGGAGCTGCTCACCAGCCAGAGCCAACTGCGCTACTAGGCTGGCCCCGGGCTGCTGACTGCTGCTGCCACTGCCGAAGGGGAACTGGGGACGCCCGCGGTACAGATCTCCTGCCCCCTTCCCCCTTTGTTCTGACATATTGGGGGAGGCTCGGGAGCCACGGGTGGGCGGGTCCTGCCCAGGAGGGGTACAAGGCGTGCGGTTTCTCTGCCAGGCAAGGTGCAAAGCCCTTCTTTAGCACCCTGTGAAACATAAATGCGCAGAGTTTCATGGGACTCTCAAGAGTCTCCTCCAGCACCAAAATTCAAAAGTATCAATTCTTCGGCGATCAGCCTTCTTTATGGTCCAGCTCTCACTTCCATACATCACTCCTGGGAAAACCATAGCTTTAACTATATGGACCATTGTTGGTATGGACATGCTAAAGATGAAAAGAGCAGCACTCACCTTAGTGTCTTCAGCGAACGCAGCGACGGAAGTGCTTTGGCTAACTTCTCTGCCCCCAGGTCTGTTATTTTGTTCCCCGACAGGCTAGGAAGAAAGCATTGCAAAGTTCAGGACCTGCGCTCAGTTCCTTTGGGGACAAGGGTGATGGCGAGGATGGCATTTCTCCTGACTTAAACCAGGCAGCTTACTTTAACGCTTCCAGGTAGGACAAGTGAGGAAGGACGCTGCTGAGGCTAGTCACTCCTTCGTCTCCGATCTCGTTCTCATTGGGAGAATCCAAGCTGGAAAAATGACAGGGGGAAATGGTCACCAAAGCTAGGTGGTTGCCCACCTCCCTGCCGAGCGTTGGCAAGAGCCCACTGGGTCCCAGGCACCTACGGTAAAGGTAAGGGACTTGCAAATGGCGGGTGACTAAGTCGTGGGATGGGAGAGCTGAAAATAATGTCAATACAGTGGTACCTCTGGTTGTGAACGGGATCCGTTCCGGAGGCCGTTCGCAACATGAAAAGAGCGCAACCTGCAGCGGCGTCTCTGCTCACACGCGGGTTGCGATTCACCACTTCTGTGCATGCGCGTGATGTCATTTTGTGCTTCTGCGCATGCGCAAGCAGCAAAACCCGGAAGTAACCCTTTCGGGTACTTCCGGGTCGCCATGGGACCTAAGCTGAAAGAACGTAACATGAAGTGGACGTAACATGAGGTATGACTGTATTGGTAAGGGGAAAAGGGAAAGGACCTCTGGACGGTTAAGTCCAATCAAAGGCGGCTATGGGGTGCGGCGCTCATCTTGCTTTCAGGTCGAGGGAGCTGGTGTTTGTCCGCAGACAGCTTTCTGGGACATGTGGCCAGCAGGACTAAACCGCATCTGGCGCAATGGGACACCGTGATGGAAACTAGAGCACACGGAAACGCTGTTTACCTTCCTGCTGCAGTTGTACCTATTTATCTACTTGCAACAGTGTGCTTTCAAACTGCTAGGTTGGCAGGAGCTGAGACAGAGCAATGGGAGCTCACCCCATTGCGGAGATTTGAACTGCCGAACTTCCGATCGGCAAGCCCAAGAGGCTCAGTGGTTTAGACCACAGCGCCACCCGCATCCCAGGCACCTACATGGGGGTCTGTGTCCTTTTGGAGATTAGAAGACACTTCTGATACTGCTGTGGCTTTAAGAAATATGGTTTCTTACACCTTCCGTCTGTATGGAGTCCGTCCAGATCTTATAGCATGGTCGTTTCAGAGGCAGCAGCGCCAGCATCCAGCCTCCCCCAAAGATGCCCTTCTCGCTCCTTCTTCCTCCCAGCAACCCTTGCTGCCCCCCCCCCCGAGCAGTTACCCTGGAAACCTTCCAAATACCCAGTTTCTGCTGACACCTGGGGCAAGGGGGTAGGAGTTCCCTTGTATGGAATTTAGTGCCCCTCAATTATTTTTTCGATAGCTCAGCCAGGTTGCTTTGCATCCGCTAGCCCAGAAATTCATTTGCAAGCTTGCATTTTACGTCCATAACCCAAATCCTAGCATTTATTCATTTCGCCCTAAATTTACAACAATATTGTGGTGATATAGAGGGAGTTGTGACAGCTTTTTTGTCTTTTATCGATATCCGGGTATATCTTGTTTTCCATCTGCGTCAACTGGAGGCATGGCTCCCATTCACCCCTCCCCACCTCTTCCCCCCCACTCACTCTAAATGTTGCAGCGCAGGAAATGTGCCCAGGATCCTCACCAGCTTTCGGAAGCCTGTCAAGCCACAGACACGACCCAATCTGCACAGCAAAGAAGAATATAACTTGTTGGCTTTTCCCGCCCCCTAAGATGTCTCAAGGCACAGCCGACAAAGTTCGTTTCTGTCTTTTCCAAGGGGCTGAGTCAAGTCCCATCCCCAGACATGTCTGGAGATGGGTGGGAGAAGGGGAAACAGTATCTTTAAACCACATCAGACCGTCAGTTCCTCTAACTCAGTACAGTGGTACCTCGGTTTAAGAACAGCCCTGTTTACGAACAATTCGGTTTAAGAACTCCGCAAAACCAGAGGTAGTGTCCCGGTTTGCGAACTTTGCCTCGGTCTACGAATGGAAGCCGAGTGGTGGAAGGGCACTGGCACCGGGAGGCCTCATTAGGGAAAGTGCGCCTCGGTTTAAGAATGGTTTTGGTTTAAGAACGGACGTCCGGAAAGGATTAAGTTTGTAAACCGAGGTACCACTGTATTTTCCCAATTGCAATTCAATGTATTCCTGTTGTGTTTTATGATTTTCCTGATACTGTAAGTGAGCCGGAACTGGTCTGTGACAATAATAATAATAAAATTCATTCATTCATTTTCTACACTGCCTGGCAATGGCTCTCTGGAGGTTTCAGCCATCCTTCATGGGATGGGGAGATAGGAATCTCCCAGTCTCCCTGGGCTGATTTACTGAACTTCCTTCATTGCTAGACAGATACACTTAGGGCTGCTGACCTCACTTCCCCTTCGTTCTCAAGGCCTCCCTTGTGAGAAGCGACATCGTTTGTGTCTCTGCCGCTGAGATGCAAGAGCAAGAACCTTAGCTGATTAGAAGTAGGATTCCCCACCCCTTTAAAGCAGGTATTTCCTGCAATAAACTTAGCTTTCTTATGTTCTTTAAGTAAGTGTCTCAGGACTCAGCTACATTAGCCAAAAACAGTGTTTTGAATGCGTTATAAACATACAGCACTAGATGGCGCTGGAGAGCAAAAAGAAAATTCTGTGCGATTTTCCATAGTGGTCCCTCCCCTTATAACAATTTGAGTTCTGATGTATTTATAGCGGGATTTTTCCTGTGTGTAGATCCACCCTCAGTGTAGTTATATGCAAGGTGAAGTGTGCCCCTCCACCATGGATTCAGTGTTAATTTATGTACTTAAACCAGGCCTTTGGCTGATTTTACTGGTGTTAGCCACCCTGAGCTATTATTATTATTATTATTATTATTATTGACACCTGATGCTCTTTGAAATGTGTCGTGGGGATTATTGTTTTGTTTTTGTTCTTATTTTCACTAAGTATTTGGTGTTTTTAATATGGCAACTTTATGTTGCGAAGTGCCCTGAGATCTACAGATGAAGGGCGGTATACAAATTTAATTAATAATATTAATAATAATAACCTTTCCCGGAGATGCCTGTGATTGAACCTGGGTCCTTCTGCATGCAGAGCAGGTGTTCTAACATTGATCTACAACCCTGTCCCCTTGTTCCATGAGTTGGGGGGGGGGGGACACAGTTCAGATAAATTGGTCCCAAAAAACACCGACAAATAGTTATCCCTGCGGCTTTTAAAGAACTGCGCCAGGCCAAAGTTACAACAAGATCTGCATTCTACACCATCTGTAGCACAGCTGGATGAAGGCTCAGATGCAGAACGCGAAGGCAACTGCCCTCTCCAGTGGGTTAATCTGGAACTCAGCGGTACACTGCCTTAGCATATGGAGGTTTCACTTTTCACCAGTAGCTGCTGAGAGACCCATCTCCTGGACTGGTTTTTAAAGATCCTATTTGTTTGTTTGTTTGTTTGTTTGTTTAGACAAAGCAATAATCATAAATAAATAAGAATAAAAATGTGCACCCCACCACTGAGACCATTCCACTGTAACTATCCAACCTCCCAAAATTTCGACGCCACTTGCAATGGTTTGACCCAGGGGTCAGCAAACTTTTTCGGCAGGGGGCTGGTCCACTTTCCCACAGACCTTGTGGGGGGCAGGACTATATTTTGAAGAAGAAAACCAACGAATTCCTATGCCCCAGAAATAACCCAGAGATGCATTTTAAATAAAAGGACACATTTTACTCATGTAAAAACACGCTGATTCCCGGACCGTCCGCGGGCCGGATTTAGAAGGCGATTGGGCCGGATTCGGCCCCCGGGCCTTAGTTTGCCTACTCATGGTTTGACCCCTTTCTGTTTTAACAGTACAAATTCTACAAACACCTTCCATATCTCCTCAAAATCATTTTTCCTGCATATTCCCCGTCTTACCTTAATGGCACATGCTAATTTAGCATTGATAGCTATATCTCACACATCTTTATATCATTCTTCCATTTTATATTCTTCTTGCCCCTTCACTTCCTAGCTATAATCATTCATGCAGCTGTCAATAAATTTGTGAGCGAGGCCTTCATAGCTTGCGAACCTTCCGCCCCATCGTAAATTGATAATAATGCTACCACTGGACTTTTGGTCAGCTTTAACCCAGAGATTTCTGTCATCTCCTTAAACACCCTTTGCCACAAAAAATTGTACATATTTACACCCACCAAAAGATCCATTTTAAAAACCCTCTCTTACTTACGTGAATTCTAATTTTTTAAGCTCTGCGACGGCAGGGATGAGGCGGGCGCTACCGCCAGCTGAATCTGCCTCGCTGAACAAAAGAACAAGGAGAATTTGGTTAGATATATTATCAGGGCTTAACATTTTCGAAAAAGATGCGGATGACACAACCCCGACCCCAGAACTTATTTCTTCTAGGGTGTAAGCCATGCGTCTCAGGCTGTCTCAGGAGAAATTGCAGGTATGTTGTACCCTGCTATGGATTGCATTTATTTATCGCGTTTATATCCTGCTTGTTTTCTCCAGGAGTTCAAAGCAGCATACACGAATCTCCTCCGCTCCTTGTTTAATCCCCACAACAACCCTGAGAGGTAGGTCATGGGCGAGTGGGGATTCAAACCCTGGTCTCTTCCAGGTCCTTGTCTGACCTTTCATCCACTATGTTGGTGATCCCTCCACTACGGGGACTAATTTATAGGTTGAACTGTAGGGCAAGGCTGTTGCTGGACTCCAGTTCCCTCACTCTATCTGTCTTGGCCCCTCTTCTGCATGTAATTGCCAGGCTTCAGGGAAGGCAACCCCCCTCCCTTGTGGCAGGCTGCCAGTAATAGAAAAACAAGAAGTTCTTACCAAGGTGTTTTATTCAGTAATCACAGAGAGAGACGTAGGATGCTGTCTCTAGGACAATGGCATTCCTCCGAGTAAAGCTCCACACCCTCTGTCTCTCCTATGGTACGTCATCACTGTGTTGGCTGATCTGTGCTTTCTGCCTCTGAGCTATCTGTTCCCCTACTTTCAATGCCCTCCGGGTCTTAGGGGAAGGGGGCAGGGGCAGAGGAAGGGGGGTGTTGGAGGCGGTCCGCCCTGGGTGTCATCACTGAGGGGGGTGACATTTGGCACGCCGGCCGCTGCGACTCCCAAGCCTACCCCGAGCCGTCGGGGGAAGGGTGGAGCTGCTTCGCTTTGCTGGCGGCCTTCCCCCCTTTGTTTTGACAGCTCGAGGGAGGCCTGGGAGTCGTGGGCAGGCAGCGCGCTGTTGCCCCCCACTCCCGGGCTGCTTCCGGGGGGGGGGGGAGCCTCCCCCGAGCTGACAAAAGGAAGAGGGAAGGGAGGAAGGCTGCTGGCAAAGCGGTGCAGTTCCCTCGCCCCCCCCCCCGAAGCAGCCCGCTCTGCTGCTTCCCCTCACCTTCTTCCATTATCTCCCAGCTATGTCCCTCTTCTGTCTTAAGAGTCATGACCTTCTGCAAACCACCGTTCTAAATCTATACTGTCCTCCTCTTCTCGGAAAGGTCCAGGAGAAGGGGGACACAGTCTCTACCATTCCTCCTCCGATGTCCAGTCCCTGACAGTAATATACATTTAGATACAGTGATACTGACAAAAAAAGAATGTTATAAGAAAAAACTGCTCCTTTCCCCCTTATGGCGTATCCAAGAGCCCGTATAGAGTCCTTATGTAGGATCTCTATCGGGAGGAGAAAATAACAGAGGCCAACCAGAGAATATTGAGAAGCAAAGCAGCTAGTAAGCCTGATCTTCATTAAACTGTTGCAACAGGGTCCTCACTCTGGAGGGAGGAGAGGAACCCAGAATATTGGTGTGCAAGCTCTTACAGAGACTTTTGAAACTGCCCACCCTATAGCTCAAGACCACCCCCAAAAAACATCATACATATATCACAGAAAGAGGTGGTCCCCAGCAGAAATTTGAGTGTGTTGCTTCTCTCCTGTCTGCCAGGATACCTGATAATGACTTATCTGATTGCCTTTTCTGGGTAGCCTGGCCATTCCTTTGAGATGGTAAATACCGGTACTTAGTTATTGAATCTCTTAGGCATATGGATAGTGTGCTCAGCTTAGTGGATACTTGCCAGGCTGTATTTACAGGGAGGTGCAAGCCCCTGCAGTCCAAAGACTTTTCCCATTTCCTTCCTCCTTGCAGAGAAATATATTGAGGTCAATTTGGGAGAGTCAAAATGGCTTCAGGATTGTTCTCCTGTACCATTTCAGATACGTGGTTTATATACTTATGTTATGTGTTTGTCTTGTACATTTACGAACATTTATTTTATAAATATAAGACCTTAGAATTCCTATAACAAGAACAAACCCTCCTACCTTTGGGTCATTTTCTCCTGCATGTCGACAAGAGCACAGAGGTCGTCAATGTCCCTCATCGTCTTGGCTTTGAACGGAACAACAATAAACTTCTCAATGGCGGATTGCAGTTGGTCTCTTTCCTTGGCTTCCCACAACTGCCTCCAGAGCCGGACGGCATCGCTGAGGGATGCCCTGCAGAGAATCAACATGCCTCACTGAGGTTGAGAGCATCTTTGCGGAAGATGGGAACCTCCGGCAATCCATCCCACAGATTTCAATGGGTCCCTGGGCCCCATGACCTGGAGCTTGGCCGTCGCTGAGGTGCAACACCCACAAACATCACCATCCCAAACATACCTGAATGATGCAACATTCTTCAGAGTGACCAGCTGTCTGAATCCTTCTGAGTCAATGGCGCTCCCTCTCAAATCTAAAGCAAACTTCCTTTTGGCTTGTTTGATGACAGAGTGGAGAATGTAGACATTGGGTGGGGTGAGAGCAAACCCCGAGAAAGAGAGGTCACACTTGAGTTCTAAAGCCATTTGCTTCAAAAGGCAACAATCTCCCGTTTCGTAGAGACAGTGGAGAAAATCAAGGAGCTTGTCTGGAGTGAAATCACGCTCCATGAGTTTTCGGACATAGTTTGAGAAGCTTCTCTGCTTCTTGCCGGCCATTCTCTTGGTGTCCATCTCCCCCTCCTCTCTGAAAAGGACAGAGGACCTCAGTTTGCCCCCTAAAAATAGCAAGCCGGACAAAAAACAAGGTACCAAGCTCCAGGAGAAGAGAAACTTCTTGGATTTGGTGAGCAGCCGAAGGTATTTGGTGAGCGTTTTGTCCTTGATCTCTTTAGCCAGCACCAAATGCAGCGCAACTAGGAAATTTTGGACCACGAAGCTAGGGAACACGTAGCCACATTCCTCTTTCCCGCTGCTCAAGTCTTTTGGGAACGTGAGGGGAACCACCAGTCCACAGCTGAGAGCAAACTCCTTCACTTCCGTGGACGGAAAGTTGTAGCTCATGAGTGCGTTCCGGTGGTCCTGTCCGGAAGACCAGGCCACCTGAGCTAAAGCAGCAATATTCTGGTGCTTAGGGGATGAACGCATCAGTTTTTGGAGTAGGAACTTGGCCAACAGGCCGGTAAGCGTGGAAGGCAGTTCCTTGCACCCCGCTTCAGACACAGCCTCGCAAACGAACCGACACAGGTCAGGAGTGTAGCAATGGCTGAAGAGGTAAGGGCATTTCCTGATCAAAGCCACTGCCTCGCCACAGCAGGGCGATCCTTCAAAGTACTGAGCAATGTACGACTCGGCTTGCTGCGTGGAGAACCCTGCCAGTTCGAGCGTCGCGTCCATCTTCGATAAATGCTGCTGCAACTTGTCCTTGGGGCGGGAGGTTAGAAGCACCGTGCAGCCGCTGAGAATCTTCTTCTGGAAGATTCCGGCCAGGATGCCTCCAATTCCCAAGCGCTCCTTGTGGGGCAGGCTGTCCACACCAGATGTTAAGCCATCCCGGTCCTTCAGCTCTTCAAAACCATCAAAAATGAGGAGGACCTTTTCCGGGTACCGCAGAACGTGCCTGTAGATGTTGTCACCGCCATCTTGAGGCCCAGTGGAGAGCTCAAACAGCAGCTGCTTAAGGCTGTAGCGATTTTCGGGGAGGAGGCTCAGCATCCGGCAATCGAATCGGTAAAGGAAGCTGTAATTGGGCAAATGGCCTCTGGACCAGTCCAGGCAGATCTTTTGGACCAGCAGGCTTTTCCCCATTCCGGCTTTCCCCAAGACGACGACGACTTTGGTTCCCAGGTTGTTCTTCCAAGGCAGCTGAAAGAGCTGACTGCTCCCCACTGCAACCTTCCCTTTCTCTCTGAGGTCGCAGGGCCTGGGGTCGGCATTTTTCCCAGCGTTCTTGCTTTCCACGAGGCACAGCGCCATGTCACGTTCGATGTAAAGGCGGTCCAGGGCGAACTCTCGCTCCATAGGCACAAATTGGCACGTCTCCCGGAAGTGGTCTTTTAGCCTCCTGCGAAACGCGTCCACAGGGCCTAGGATTAAAAAGAAAAGAAGGTTCTTCTTATCATACATGGTGGTCTTTGTTAAGTTGTGGGTGAACATATCAGACGACACAGCGATTCTTCAAACAGCTCTTGTTTATTCACAGGCCAGAACAGAACTGAACTGAAGGGTTCAGTCAGCCTGCTTATATAGAGCTCCAGTACAACGTAACTGTAACAATTTCCTAAAACTATCCAATCACTGAACGTCACTTTCGAACGTCACTTATTTGCATAGCTATCTACAGTATCCCCCTGCTGGCCCAGGGTGAGAACTTCAGTACATAACAGTCTTGTAGTAAGGTTAAAGCTCACTGGGAAATAATATACAAAGAAATGAAAAAGATGTTTAAAATAACCTTTGTAAAAAACAGCAACTCAGAAGCTTTTCTTTTGGGAATTATAGAGACAGAACTACCTAAAATGCTTGGGATGCTCCAAATGAACTAATTCAGATGAACTAATTCAGAACTATTCGTATTACACCTGAATGTAGTTCCTATAATTTCTGGGTGAGCTAAATGTTCACATCACACTGTGCATGTGTGTGTTTGTTTTAATGTTTTCTTTGTCCCCTTAAGTATATGTTATACCTTAGCAGAGCAGTTTGTAAAATTCTGAAGACTGAAAAAGAAAATGCTGAGGACCAATGGAATGAATTGTGAATTGAAGAGAATTACCGTATTTTCCTATGTATAAGACTACTTTTTTTTATTAGAAATTATGATAAAAATTAGGGCTGGTCTTATACACGGGTAGTGCAGAGCGGGGATTGGCGATTGGCTGCTGATGCGAGCCGGACATTCTCAGCATTGATTGGGGCTGATTGGTGGCTGTGTTAAGGGCTTTTGGTGATTGGCAGCCACAGCGGCAATTGGGAGGGCCCTGTGATGCGTGCAATTGTCAGCGTTTGTGGGGCGGGTGGGTGATTTTTGGCATTCCCCTCCTCCCCCAAAAAGCTCAAGAACTCTGGGCAATCTCCCCCCATTTTCTTAATTCTGAGTCCCCAAAACAGGGGGCATCTTATACAAGGGGGCGTGTTATACACAGAAAAATATGGTAATCCCTTTTTGGAAGGGGTGAACCGAAACTGCAATTAATTCTCTTTTTTAAATGAACTTGCAAAGCATTTCGACAACTGAATAAAAAACATCCCAAGCAACACAAAATACTTCCAGATGGACTTTACGTGCGGAGTTTTTTAAAAGGGCGTCCACCATCCTTTTGCAAGCAGCTCTTCTTTTATCTTCCTTTCATCCATTCTTTGTCATTCTTAAGGTAGGAAACCCAGCTTTCTGAAATTCTGAATGAACCAGACCAGCAGCAGGAAAAACCCCTCAGTGTGGGTGCTTTTTTTGCCCATCTTTTGGCCTCTAAGGTTTCGGTGGGTGGGTGGTTTTGATGTGAATAATGGAACTTCTGGAGACACTCCTCAAAAGCAGGGATGAGGGATCTGTGGCCACAGGTGAGCCACTCCTGCTCTCAAATTACCTGGCATTGAAACAGCAACAGCAACACTCACCTAGTTGTTTGTGAGCTCGCTCTAAATGAACAGGTGGGGCTTCAGGTCCTTTGTCAGCCACAACCACATCTATGAGACAAAGGGGAGCATATTGAAACACAGCAGGCCTGTAAACCCCCTGTAACGTCCCCCCACCGTGGGATAACCAGCCTTAAGTCTAACTTGCTTAAGCCTAATTAATGCATGAAGGGGTTAATGTCATAGAGTAAGCTGTCCTGCCAGGCTTAGCTAGGTCATTCCCCCTCACCTTGGGGACGGGACACGGGGTGGCGCTGTGGTCTAAACCACTGAGCCTCTTGGTCTTGCCGATCGGAAGGTCGGTGGTTCGAATCCCCACAACAGAATGAGTTCCCGTTGCTCTGTCCCAGTTCCTGCCAACCTAGCAGTTCGAAAGCACGCCAGTGCAAGTAGATAAATAGGTACCACTGCAGCGGGAAGGTAAACGGTGTTTCCTTGCGCTTTGGTTTCCGTCACAGTGTGTCAGATGTGGTTGAGTCCTGCTGGCCACATGACTTGGAAAGCTGTCTGTGGACAAACGCCGGCTCCCTCAGCCTGAAAGCGAGATGAGCGCCGCAACCCCATAGTCACCTTTGACTGGACTTAACCGTCCAGGGGTCCTTTACCTGTTTACCTTGCTGTATCTCCATCTACTTCAGAAGCTCAGTGTGTAAAGAGGTCTGAGCTGCTTGACCCTTCCAGCTCGACGATTCAATGATTGCACCTTGCACCCATGTTCGCATTGCAATAGCAAAGGATTTTAAATGCACAAGCAAAAATCTGATATGAACCACTCATTCTTTTTACTGGAATCCCATAGTCCACTGGATGCATTTTTGACTGATAAACCAATAGGGCACAGGGGCTGTCAGCAGGGAAAGAGAACAGCTAGCCTGTGGGTTCTCACTTGTTATCAAACTGAAGGAGCACCTTGCTGGAAGAGACGAGGGTCCAACTAGCCCAGGGTGCTTTGCAAACATCCCAGTAACCAAGAGGAACTAGGGATGCCTGCCCAAAGCTGGCCAGTGGTCCAGGGTTGACCTTAAGCTCATTCCTGGCGTGCATCATAATCTTACCTTCAAGCTTTGCCTTCTACGTTAAAAGGTAAAGGTAAAGGGACCCCTGACCATTAGGTCCAGTCGTGGCCGACTCTGGGGTTGCAGCGCTCATCTCGCTTTATTGGCCGAGGGAGCCGGCGTACAGCTTCCGGGTCATGTGGCCAGCATGACTAAGCCACTTCTGGTGAACCAGAGCAGCGCACGGAAACGCTGTTTACCTTCCCGCTGGAGCGGTACCTATTTATCTACTTGCACTTTGACGTGCTTTTGAACTGCTAGGTTGGCAGGAGCAGGGACCGAGCAATGGGAGCTCACTCCGTCACGGGGATTCGAACCGCCGACATTCTGATCGGAAAGTCCTAGGCTCTGTGGTTTAACCCACAGCGCCACCCGCATCCCTTGCCTTCTACGTTACCACAGCACTAAACCTCTGGGGGGCAGCAGAGGGTGAGGAAAGCGGAGCTGATTCTCCCAGCAGGATTGCAAAGATATTCTAAGATCTCTGTGCCCGACGAGCCAAAGGGAACTTTACCTTAATCATGCCTTTGCATTTGCAAGCGGGGAGGACTTTAAATTTTATTTTTGAGATTAGGGCTGCAGCCCCAATGCAAGGTCATATAACCCTAGCCTCCCATGCAATTCTTCCAACAAGAGTCCCCCCCCCCCCAAGTCCAGAAGCTGATATTGCAACCAAGAGCTGTTCTCATTCTGGGGAGAATAACAGGGGCAGAGAAAGGTGCAGATTATGGACGATTGCAGCAAAAATCATGACGCTTACCAGGACAGGCATTAATGATGGCACCTTCTGGCTCAGCAAGAATATTCACACGCTGATCGAGAGGCTCGAAGGCAAAGACTACCTGAATATCTTCCACGCCGAGTGGGGAGTAGTACAGGTTGGGGCTTGCAAGAGGCTCTGCAAATGGGGAGAGAGGGGTTTGATCATCAACATCGGCTCAGCAAGAAGCAACCCATTGCCCCTGCTGCTACAACTGCAACAGCAGGGCTCATTCTGTTTGTAACTCAAGGGTTAATTCCATTAGCGTGAAAGTCAACTAGCAACCAGGCAGGCTGGCAGGATCTTCACATGCTCTGATTTGCAGTGTAGTTCTGAGGGAGTTTCTACCCACATACTCCCTGTATGTTTGATTGCATGTCTTCCTGCCATTTACAAGGCCGGAAGGAAGGAAGGAAGGAAGGAAGGAAGGAAGGAAGGAAGGAAGACAAGGACGCCGCTCTGTTTATTTCCACTCAAATTATACACCGATTTGTCCCATTTCCTCAACCAAGTGCTTTCCAGATTTCCTTTCCCTCTGGACTCCACCTGCGTTGTTTAAGTGACTTTGTTAACACAGGGCCCGCCTTGCAAGGATCATTGTCCCTCTCCATCTGTGTGGTGGGGAGCAGGATGAGAGCAGCTACACTGGAGTAGCTGAGACTGCCAGCTGGGAACCATGAAGTACCGTATTTTTCGCCCTATAGGACGCACTTTCCCCCCTCCAAAAATGAAGGGGAAATCTGTGTGCGTCCTATGGGGTGAATGCAGGCTTTCGCTGAAGCTTGGAGAGCGAGAGGGGTCGGTGCGCACCAACCCCTCTCGCTCTCCAGGCTTCAGGAAGCTATCAGCAAGCCCGGGGAGCCCTGCGGGAGTTCCCGCAGGGCTCCCTAGGCTGCGGATAGCAGCCTGCCGCCCGGCGTGCGGGGCGCCCTGAAGCAGAGCGCCCCGCGCGCCGGGCTGACATCGGCCAGCCCCACAAGCCCGGGGGACAGCGGAGAGGCGCAGCGCCGCCATCCCGCTGTTCCCTGACCTGGTTTGGAGGCTGGCGCTGGGGAGAAGCGCGCTTCTCCCCACCGCCAGCCCCACAAGCTCGGGGGACAGCGGGGAGGCAGAGCGCCGCCACCCTGCTGTTCCCCGACCTGGTTTTGGGGGAGAAATAAAGGAAATTCCCCCCTTTATTTCCCCCCCCCCAAAACTAGGTGCGTCCTATGGCACAAAAAATACGGTAATCTCCCTTTTATCATGCATTTGGCAAGGAGGCCTTAAGGCAAGATGCAGTCCAGCTCCTCAGCCGCAACACAGGGTTCGGAATGAAGCCTGCCTTGCAGTGGGTTGGCATTGCAGTGTGGAAAGCAGAGAGTGCCAATGGGGTGACTGTAAGTGCAGTGGCACCCCTGAAATCTCCCTCGGGTGCTCATGAGGCCCCTGAGCCTTCCCACTCACTCGCTTACCGCCTTGGCCTTGACGGGTGGCTACTCTGAAAGTACGTAGAGCTGAAAGTTGGGAGAGTAGCACTGAAGTGGAGCAAATGGCAGAACCTAAATTGCAGGTTGCTTGGAAATGCAGACTGTATATGTGCGTGCTTTCACTGCCTCAGGTGGTGCAACGGGTGAGGGCGCCTGGCTGTTAACGAGGAGGAGGAGGAGTTCGGATCAGATATCCCACTTTATCACTACCCGAAGGAGTCTCAAAGCGGCCAACCATCTCCTTTTCCCTTCCTCCCCCACAACAAACACTCTGTGAGGTGAGTGGGGCTGAGAGACTTCAGAGAAGTGTGACTAGCCCAAGGTCACCCAGCAGCTGCATGTGGAGGAGGGGGAAGCGAACTCGGTTCACCAGATTATGAGTCCACCGCTCTTAACCACTACACCACACTGGCTCTTTAAGCAGCAGGTTGGTGGTTTGAAGCCACTGAGTGACGGTTGTGGGCAGGAGGGTTGGACCACATGACCCTCAGGGTCCCTTTCAACCTACAATTTTATTTTATTTTATTTTATTTTGACAAAGTAATAATCATAAATAAATAAGAATAAAAATGTGCACCGCACCACCGAGAGTGTTCTATTGTAACTATCCAACCTCCGCAAATTTCAACACCTCTTGCGATGGTTTCGACCCCTTTCCGTTTTAATAGTACAAATTCTACCAACGCCCTCCATAAAATCATTCCTCCTGCATATGCTCCATCTTACCTTAATGGCACATGTTAATTTATCATTAATAGCTATATCCCACACCTCTTTATACCATTCTTCCATTTTATATTCTGCTTTCCCCTTCCGCTTCCTAGCTTATAATAATTCGTGCAGCTGTGAATAAATTTGTGAGCGAGTCCTTCGTAGCCTGCGAACCTTCTACCCCATCGTAAATTGATAACAATGCTACCTTTGGACTTTTAGTCAGCTTTAACCCAGTGATTTCTGTTATCTCCTTAAACACCCTTTGCCAAATAAATAAATAAATAAATAAATATGTCAATATTTACACCCCCACCACATGTGAACATAATTCCCCGTTTCCTGGCATCCCCTCCACCATAACACCGAATATTCCTTGTTCATCTGATTTCACCTGACTGGTGTTAAATACCACCAACCTACAATTCTACGAGCCTCTGAGTCTAATTCTTGGCACCCACCCCAAGCTGAATGATAATATCCAGCCCCATGTAGTTTCAGCAGGATTTCAATTCCTGCTTCTCTGATGCTGCCCATTGCTTTGTTTGTTTTCTCGAGCCGATTTCGGTTATCGCATTAATGGGCTGCTTTATTGCCTGGTATTGTTTGCGGGTAGCAGACTTCGGACCCAGAGATGGGGACAAAAATCATTTACATAAACAAAAAAAGCAGCTAGGTGAAAAGTAGAAGTCCACCCAACTGAAGACAAAACACTTCTAAACATCCTTGGTGCCCTGAAATACCTTACTTGAAGGTCCCAGGGTGACCTGAGGTTCTGCTTTTCCAGAGGAGAAAGCGAGGAGGCATGTGGTGTTTGTTAGCATTTAACTCCTCCCATTGCAAGGACCAGGGACGTGGGTGGCGCTGTGAGTTAAACCACAGAGCCTAGGACTTGCCGATCAGAAGGTCGGCGGTTCAAATCCCTGCGATGGGCCAATCACGCGGGGCCCATTGAGTAAATAGCTAGACATTTTGGGGAAAGTTTCATTCATTGCTACTAAAGAGCATGGAATTGACACTCAACTCTGAGTATATTTCAGTGGCTATGGGGTTGTGGTGCTCATCTCGCTTTCAGGCCAAGTGACACTGAGCTACATTCTCTGATTCCGGAGAAGGCAGCTTCCCACGCAACCTGATCTCCTGCAGCCGTTACGCTTCTGCATCGGCCTCACTTGGATATTTGTTCTTGCCATCTGGATAACACACGCTTGGGCTGGTGCCAACAGGGACCAGTTCTCCAAGCAAAGTTTCCCCCTCCCCCCACCCCTTACATGACGCTGTAACTCTAATCCCAAACTGATGCTGGAACTCCAGTTTCCAAACTCTACAGGTCAGGAGAGGCTGAAGGGTTACCAGACTCAGAGGCAACCTCAGCTTCCTCTGATGGGGCTGAGAGTGGAGCACCTGCAGGCAATGTGTCCTCCATGACCTCAGGAGCCAGAGCAGTGTCAGCTGGTACCTGCACCTGAGGATCCAGCACAGGTGAGAACCCTTCAGGCTCAAGCCCCAGCTCCTGCTCAGCTGGTTCTGGAGGCCGGGACTCCTGTGCAGGCTGGGATTCCTCAGGTTCAGCCTCCGACTCCGAATCCCAGGCCATCACACCAGGGTTTTTGTTAAGCAGATTTTTTTCCCAGCTGCACAAATTCCCCATCAAACATCCATCAAAACCATCAAATTCCCCATCAAACACCTAGGGAAAAAAGCCAGATGAACACAAAACTGTGTTTTGCTCCTTACTTACATCATGTATCAGGGGACGCGGGTGGTGCTGTGGGTAAAAGCCTCAGCGCCTAGGGCTTGCCGATCGAAAGGTCGGCGGTTCGAATCCCCACGGCGGGGTGCGCTCCCGTTGCTCCCGTCCCAGCGCCTGCCAACCTAGCAGTTCGAAAGCACCCCCGGGTGCAAGTAGATAAATAGGGACCGCTTACTGGTGGGAAGGTAAACGGCGTTTCCGTGTGCTGCGCTGGCTCGCCAGATGCAGCTTCGTCACGCTGGCCACGTGACCCGGAAGTGTCTGCGGACAGCGCTGGCCCCCGGCCTCTTGAGTGAGATGGGCGCACAACCCTAGAGTCTGTCAAGACTGGCCCGTACGGGCAGGGGTACCTTTACCTTACATCATGTATCAGTGATGATTTCTCCATAGGAATCTGTAGTTCCTATTTACTATAGAGCACCTTACCCAATATATACCCACTCAACCACTTCAATCTGTGGAACTGGAACTGTTAGAAATGCCACAAAATCTTCGTTCCACATTTGCAAGATTTTTTTTTTTTTTTTTTAAGCATGGCTGCAACTGCACGATGCAACTCCCTGCCTTCTAAAAACACTTTTGTTTAGGCAAGCCTGCCCAGGCATGTAGAACGCTGACATGTGTGTTTTGTTGCCTTTTGAGCTTATGGTTGCTTTCAATTATTTTTGGCATGTCTTACGCAGTTGTGGGTTTCTTTTTTAAAATACAGTGGTACCTTGGTTCTCAAACTTAATCCATTCCGGAAGTCTGTTCCAAAACCCAAGCGTTCCAAAACCTAAGCCGCGCTTTCCCATAGAAAGTAATGCAAAATGGGTTCATCCGTTCCAGACTTTTAAAAACAAATTTAGCATGAATTTTACTATCCAACGAGACCATTGATCCTTAAAATGAAAGCAGTAAACAATGTGGTGCAGTCACACAATCAATCAAGCAGTAGCTGAACCGGGTTCCACACAGTCACCAAAAAAAGAGCCGCAAGAACAAAAATGCAAAATAAACAGCAAAAATAGACAGACCTCAGAGTAACGCTCAAAATGGAAGTGTGGCACTCAAAACGGAAGAGTAACACTCAAATTGGAAGTGTGGCACTCAAAACGGAAAAGTAACACTCAAATTGGAAGTGTGGCACTCAAATTGGAAGCGCAACACTTAAAACAGAGCATGTTCGGCTTCCAAAAAAAGTTCACAAACTGAAACACTTATTTCTGGGTTTGCAGTGTTTGGGTTCCAAGTTGTTTGAGTACCAAGGCGTTTGAGAACCAAGATACCACTGTACAGTGGTACCTCGGGTTACAGACGCTTCAGGTTACAGACACTTCAGGTTACAGACTCCGCTAACCCAGAAATAGTACCTCGGGTTAAGAACTTTGCTTCAGGATGAGAACAGAAATCGCACGGCTGCGGCGCGGCAGCAGGAGGCCCCATTAGCTAAAGTGGTACCTCAGGTTAAGAACAGTTTCAGGTTAAGAACGTACCTCCAGAACAAATTAAGTTCTTAACCCGAGGTACCACTGTACTGATAATCCCAAAGGGTACAGAATGCAAACCCGCAAGTATCGCTTTTCATACCGAAGGCAGGGCTGATGGTGGTCAGCGAAAACTCCATGTGGAAGTCGGGCGACGAGAAGGTGTCGGCCGGGGAGCAGCTCAGAGGGATGGTGATGCAATTGCCGCTGACGACGCAGAGAGCCGGTGGATGCCCTGAGCGAGGAAGCAAAAGCAGAGCGATGTCACGGGGAGGCAGTTTTGGTGCGACTTCATCTCCAGGCTACTATCAGGCTCAGGACCGGCTTATTTATTTATTTAAAAAAATGTTTATATACCACTGTATCATAAAAATGTATCACAGCCAGTTTACGACAATACAGGCATCTCCCCCCCCGCCGCCACTTATGCATGCTCATGCACGATCGTGTACATGAGCGCAATATGCACCAGGAGGCTCAGTTTGATCAGAATCGAGTACACACTTCCAGAGTTAATGCTCAATATATGACTTCTGGTAAATGTGCCACCATAGTGACTGAAGGGCCTTGAAAATGTGTCCCAGGCTTTTCAGACTCATTTACCCATGTACTATCTGAAACCAAAGGGGCGCATTGGTTGTCAGATGTGAAATATATGTGCATTAAAGGGACGCATGTGGCGCTGTGGTCTAAACCACTGAGCCTCTTGGGCTTGCCGATCAGAAGGTCAGCGGTTCGATTCCCCGTGACGGAGTGAGCTCTGTCCCAGCTTCTGCCAACCTAGCCGTTCGAAAGCACGCCAGTGCAAGTAGATAAATAGGTACCACTGCGGCAGGAAGGTAAACGGCGTTTCCATGCACTCTGGTGTTCCATTGCTCCAGAAGCATTTTAGTCATGCTGGCCACATGACCCAGAAAGCTGTCTGTGGACAAACTCTGTGTCCCTCGGCCTGAAAGCGAGATGAGCGCTGCAACCCCATAACTGCCTTTGACTGGACTTAACCGTCCAGGGGTCCTTTCCCTTTTCCCTTTACCAATATTGGCATTATTTTCAGCTCTCCTATCCCATGACTTAGTCACCCACCATTTGCAAGTATAATTGCGACAGGAAAATGAGATAAGAACATTGTGTGTGGGTTTCTTTGCAGAGAGGACATAGATTTGGAGAGGCAAGTTCCATTATGCATGTCTAATGGAGAAGCAAGCTGTTTTACACTGCCCTGGCTAGGCGCATCTATCTCGCTGCAGTGCCCAGCTATTGACACAACCCCCACATAGCTGTCAAGTGTCCCTTATTTGAAGGGACAGTCCCTTATTCCAGCACCATGTCCCGCTGCTGTCCCTTATTGATGGATGTCCCTTAAATGTCCCTTAAATGATGTCCCTTAAATTTCAAAGGAAGCAGCTCCTCTCCCTTCCTCCCTGCCGGCCAGGGAGGAGGGAGGCTCCAACTGTGTTGCTTGGCTGTGTTGCTCACCCAATAAGAAGTCTAAGAACGACTGGGGGGTGGAGCTTGCATGCCTCGTGTGTGGCTAGTTAATGCAAGCTGAGGGGTTATTTGAATGCTGGACGCCATTTTGTCACACGTGCTGCTGCAAACTTTGCAGTGCAAAGCCAGGCCGGGGAGCCATCTTAAGTTGAGGCTGCATAGGCCTTGTGGTGCATGTGATTCAGATTCTATTCGGTTGAACCTCTGGTTACAAAGTTGGTTGGACAGTGTTCTCGAAGCTACCAGCATGAGTTTGACCAGACTGCAGGAGGACAGGAAGACTGCAGTGCCTGGAACAGGTGAGGCTGCAGGTCCCTTATTTGGGCTGCTGGTCCCTTATTTGCAAGGCTGCTGGCCCCTTATTTTCAAATCTGTAAGTTGACAGCTATGAACCCCCAACTCACCGAGTTTCCTGCGTTTGGGCAGGAAAGGAGCGTCTCCACGCTGCGTTTGAGCATCAGAGCAGCTGCCTAGGGGTGGAAAGAACGGAAGATGAAGGCCCAGCGCCTTGAACAATGACTTCAGCAGGTGTGACTCCTCTCTGCCAGAACAGCAGGGATGGAATTAGCCACACAGCTGCGAGAATCCCTGATATTTGCAGATTTCTGTGTGATTTTAAATTACATTCCTATTGGGTGAGGACTGATGCCAGGACAGATTCTGAGAGAAGAAGAAGAAGAAGAAGAAGAAGAGTTTGGATTTGATATCCCACCTTTCACTCCCTTTAAGGAGTCTCAAAGCGGCTAACAGTCTCCTTTCCCTTCCTCCCCCACAACCAACACTCTGTGAGGTGAGTGGGGCTGAGAGACTTCAGAGAAGTGTGACTGGCCCAAGGTCACCCAGCAGCTGCATGTGGAGGAGCGGAGACGCGAACCCGGTTCCCCAGATTACGAGGCTACCGCTCTTAACCACTACACCACACTGGCTCTCAAGAGCCCTTCCTTTCCCCTAGAGACTTATGAAATAAGAAAAACAGCTTGAAGGTCAAAGGTTCCTTACACCTGCTTTAAAAATAACTATCATGAGGTTCAGGGAAGTTTTTAATGTGTGACATCTTAGTGTATTTTCGGTCTTTTGTTGGAAGCCGCCCAGAGTGGCTGGGGAAACCCAGCCACATGGGCGTGGTACAAATTATTATTATTATTATTATTATTATTATTATTATTATTATTTTCGTCTCCTGTTATAACATGTTGCTTTCATGCGTTTTCATACATTCTCTTCTGCTTTTGTAAGCTGCCTTGAGGCTATTTGAATAACGCTGGTTATAAATGCCTAAAATAAAAGCCTAAAATAAACAAGGAACTGCAAGATGTTCATCCTTCGGCTGCCGCGCGAACCCCACTGATTCACCTCCTGCTCACCCCGTTTCTTGGCCTCCCCTGGGGTTTCAGCTGCTGCCTCATCTAGAACCAGGTTTCCTGTTTGGTTTGAAACAAGAAAGGGAAGAACAGGCTGTTTATTCGTGATTAGACAAGGCCTTTAGAGGCTGTACATACTGAAGTCTGTTGTGAGATAGACTGCCATGAGGGCATCTCAAATGCAATGCTTTTCTGGGGCACACAAGAATCTTACCGAACAGATCTTCCTCAGGTTTTTCTTGCTGGTCTTTTAGCACGTATTCAGCTAAGGAAGCTAAAAATTAAAAAAAAAAAGAGGGGAAGAATGCAAAGTGAAAAGCTGTACAGGTGAATTCTTCTACAAATAAAAGCTCAAACCTTCCCCGCAGATGTAGGGAACATTTGGCCCCCTGGGTGCTGCTGAACTACAACTCCCAGGATCCCTGGACATCAGTCTCTGCAAGCATGGCCAAGCGCCAGGGGTGCTGGGAGCAGGGGGGGTGTTATGGTCCAACAAAACCTGGAGGGCGCCAGAGACCCTTCTGTGACATAAGAGCAGCTCGTCCAATCAGCACCCGAGGCTTCTGTACACTGCTTGGGTTGCAAATGCAGAAAAGTAAGGCTTTGTTTTGTTTTGTTAAAAAAGGTACAAAACATATCAACTAAGGTTGTGCATTAGATTCAGCTGAAGCCCTGGAAAGGGGATGGACAGGGTGTCACCCAGAGCTGGGTGGAGACAGTCCCAGATCGTCACGGGTTGCATTGGGGAGCTCAGAGCGATCTGGGTCTGTCAGGCAAAAGGAGAAGCAGCCATTGCTGAGGAAGAAGAAGAGGTCAAGTAGGAAAAGAAAGAAAAAGCAGTGAAAAGGTTTAGGAGCATAGCTGTCAACTTTTTCCTTTTTTTAAGGGAAATTCCCTTATTCCGAATAGGATTCCTCGCAAGAAAAGGGAAAAGTTGACAGCTGTGGCACTGTGGGTTAAACCACTGAGCCTAGGGGTTGCTGGTCAGAAGGTTGGCGGTTCAAATCCCCACGACGGGGTGAGCTCCCGTTGCTCGGTCCCTGCTCCTGCCAACCTAGCAGTTCGAAAGCACGAAGTGTAAGCAGATAAATAGGTACCACTCCGGCGGGAAGGTAAACGGCGCTTCCGTGCGCTGCTCTGGTTCACCAGAAGCGGCTTAGTCATGCTGGCCACATGACCCAGAAGCTGTACGCCGGCTCCCTCAGCCAGTAAAGCGAGATGAGTGCTGCAATCCCAGAGTCGGTCACGACTGGACCTAATGGTCAGGGGTCCCTTTACCTTTACGTTTAGGAAAGGCCTGCCAAAATGGCTCTGTCTTCCCAAAAGAAGGTTTGAGCTGTGTTTGAGCTGTGGAGTACCAATGCAGTGATGCAGTCAGTAAAATCCCAGCTCCTTTGTGACCTCTTTGCAGGGAAGATGCTTGCGAAGGAAGACCCCAGCAGGATTAAACCCTGCCACCAGCCGCTCTTGGTCAGCGGTCTCTCTGTCCTCTGACCCTATGGTTTAATTAAAGCTAAACCCCAAATATACACCAGGTCTTCCCCCTGATAGATTTGAGCCCAGATCTGTGGCAGGTGATTCCCTGGGTCAGAGGGAAGTAGTTTGTGCAACCGTAATATTTGCATTGTTTGTTTGTTTATTAAAAACCACACCACCATTTTCGAAGTCTTTGACTGCAAGACATCCTAACGAGAAGATCTAAAAGGAGAAGGTCTTGTCCATGGGTAGGCAACCTAAGGCCCAGGGACCGGATCCGGCCCAATTGCCTTCTCAATCCGGCCTGCGGACAGTCTGGGAATCAGCGTGTTCTTACATGCGTAGAATGTGTCCTTTTATTTAAAATTAATCTCTGGGTTATTTGTGGGGCATAGGAATTCATTCATTCTTTTTTTTTCAAAATATAGTCTAGCCCCCCCACAAGGTCTAAGGGACAGTGGACTGGCCCCCTGCTGAAAAAGTTTGCTGACCCTTCTTGTCTTTTTCTTTACTATGTACTTTGTGATTTAAGTAGCGATTCTGAAATATAGATGCGCTTTTACTCTTGCAAGATTGAATGTATTGCCCTCGGATTCCAACAGATTCCACACGAAAAACGCCTATGTCCCTGTGAAGATGGCAGTACCAAATCGGTGGCGCATGCCCTTCTGGCTTGCATTCATTATAAAGACTTGGGGAATGAGGTTATCACCCCTCTTTTATTGTCCGTTCCAGGTCGCCCAGCCACTGCCACAGTGTCCTTTCTCTTGGCAGATCAAGATGAGCAGGCGACAGCAAAGGTTACAAGGTTTTTAGCTGGGGCAATTAGAATAAGATCCACTATTTGACTATTGATTTAAAACCTTAAAATGTATTTTATATAATTGACTTTTTATTTTTATTCTTTGTATATCGTATTGTTGTTTTATTGCTGTGGCCAATGGCTGATGCAAATAAAGATTCATTCATTCATTCATTCATTCATTCATTGTGATTTTATGTTGTGAACCACCCTGAGACTTGAGGGTATAGGGCGGTATACAAATTTAACAATGTTTAACAAACAAAGAAACAAGCTCCTCTCCAACCTCGACTGCCAGGGAACTGCCATCAGTGCCGGAGGGAGAGAGCAAAATCCAGAGGGATTCCAGAGAGCGTCCCGGGAGTGGGAGAGGCAGCCCATCTTCTGGGGAAGAGAATCAGCGTAGCACCAGTGGAGAAGGGGGGCAGATGGGGGAAGTGGCGAGGCGGTCCCATGACTCCTTGCCGGGGACCAGCGGGGAGAGTAGAGGTCCTCCGCTGCCTACGCCCTCCTTGCGCAGAAGGCTTTTGCACAGAGAGAGTAGGAGGAGACTAGGCGTCAAAGAGCTTCTTTGCTGGAAGAAGTTCAAGAAACGCCCACTGACGGATTCTGCCAGTGATTGAGACAGCCAGGGGAGGGTGGCTGTCTGGACAGAAAAGGTTCACTCAGGCAACCCAGCCAGGTGTTTGCACCGGCTTACGCACGAGGAACCCCTAGAACCATTACATCGACATTCCATCTTCCTACCTATTTTATCATAGGCCTCTCCAGTGTCCGCACACAGGCAGACTTGTTCTCCACTCTCATTACTTTCCACTGTGTAAAAGACATCAGGGTTGTTCTCCTGATCGTCAGGTTCTAGAGTTAAAAAAATAAAACGAAAGAGGCATTAATAGTGCACAAAAACATCTATGCAACTTTTATCTTACTACAAAAAGCATCAACCGCAGAAACACCTTAGATACCTGCAAAACCCATAGAAATCAGAAACTTTTTTGGCTCCCAGGACCAGATCTTTATCTGGCAACACCCTGTGGGTCAGGGTGAAAAGGTGGGCAGGGCAACTCACCTGCCAATCACAGATGCCACTCTAGAACATCACACAATTGACAGGTGGGCTGTTTCACACGCAGGGGCAAATTTCACCTAATAGGTACACTTTGGTATGTAATTTCCCTGAATATACACATTTCTGCAAAAGATTCCCCCCTGATATAATGCATTTCTCTATGTAACATTCATTAGTATATGTATTGTTGCACACACCATACCCTTGTATATGCATTTTAATACATATTTCTTGGCCGGAGAACTGCATTGCAAAATTCAGAGAAGTTAAAGTTTCAAAGGCTGGATGTGTTTCAGTTTTTAGAACATCTTGGAAAATGCAAATTGGGTCGGGAACCGAATTTCCCATCCATCCCTGCTGAGAGAGTACCTGCTTAACCCCCACTGTTTTCTTGACCCATTGCTGCTTTGGGGGGGGGGCATTTAGGAAAACGGGTCAAGGCAGAGGTTTAAATACACCTTCCTTCAACACCCCTCTTCCATCCAGTTCCTACCATTGCTCTCGTAATTTCGCTTTAAAGTCTTTGTTGTTGTTTGCTTGTTCCTTTCCTTTTTTTTTAAGAAGCCAGTTGGAAAAACCAGCTCAAAAATATCTGATTTGGCCAGAGGTTGCCCTCAGAGAATGCTTTGGATTTCTGGCTCCCAGAAAGTACTGTACTTTTCCGTGTACAGTGGTACCTCAGGCTACATATGCTTCAGGTTATAGACTCTACTAGCACAGAAATAGTACCTCGGGTTAAGAACTTTGCTTCAGGATGAGAACAGAAATCATGCAGTGGCAGCTGGAGGCCCCATTAGCTAAAGTGGTGCTTCAGGTTAAGAACAGTTTCAGGTTAAGAACGGACCTCCAGAATGAATTAAGTTCTT
Organism: Podarcis muralis; assembly: GCF_964188315.1. Classification (NCBI taxonomy): domain Eukaryota; kingdom Metazoa; phylum Chordata; class Lepidosauria; order Squamata; family Lacertidae; genus Podarcis; species Podarcis muralis. The sequence continues at coordinate 47,133,254 of NC_135668.1, forward strand.
AACCCGAGGTACCACTGTATAAGACGAGGTTTTCCCCTGCAAAAATAATGTTTAAAAATTGGGGTCGTCTTATACGTGGGTAGTTCAGTGTGGTGATGGGTGATTGGTTGCTGCCACGAGTAGGAGATCGTCAGCCGCTATTGTTCTGGTGATTGGTGGCTGCGGCAAGGGCTGTTGTTGATTGGCTGTCGTTGCGGCAACTGGGTGGGCGATTGGCGGCTGCTGGCGTTGAGCGGGCAGGCGATTTTTGGCCTCTGTGATGTGTGTTATTGTCAGCACTGGCCAGACGAGCGAGAGATTCCCCTCCCCAAAAAAGCTGAACAACTCTGGACAATCTCCCCCCATTTTCTTAATTTTGAGTCGGGGCGTCTTATACTCAGGGGCGTGTTATACACGGGAAAGTACGGTACTTCCTGTGCCGCCCTTCATCAACCATTGACCAGTCCAAAATAGAGGATGAAGAAGACCGGTCAGTGCAGGGGGACTGTGAAAGCAAGGATGAGTATTTATGTGGGCAGCAGCTGCAATGTCCCCCAAACCAGCCAACCTGGCTATATTTCCTAGATGCAGACAGGCAGAACTGCCCTGGAAAGGCCTCTTCCATTGTTTCTGCGCTTTCATCTTGTCCCCTTGGTTATCTGACTCTTGACGTGTCTTTTGCAGCTTTCACAATAAAAAAATTATGGGGCGTCAGGCAGATGAGAAAACAAAACAAGCAAGGGATTATTCTTCACGACGCCTGGGGGGTGGGGGGTGGGGACTTACCTGTTTCCACTACCTCCTTATACAGAACCGGTATGTCGACGTCACTGAACAGGAGGTCCAGGTAGCTCTTCCCAGCCAGGACTCCTGGGTCCATGGTGTCACCTGAAAGCATCGCCACCATCATCAGTAAAACGAAAGATGTATGATTCAGCCGCTTCTGGCATTTGCCTGGCTCACAGGTCCCCTCCCGCTCTACACGGTTCCGAATTCCTGCACCCGTCCCCCCCCCCCCACACACGAACTTTGCTTAATAAAACTTATTTCATTTCCTCTATATTAGTGCTGAAACCAGTTAGGACTTGCTTTGTTTAGCTCGTGTTTTTCTCACGCCTCAAAAAATGCCCACATCTGGGGTGGGGTTTTTTCCCTAGCACGGGTCAAAATTGTACAAAAAGGTGTGAATTTGTGTGCATTTTTAAAACGCAGGTGCTGATTTGCCTCAGTGCTCAGTGTTTTAAAGGGAAGTGCCCCCCCCCAGTGCTCAAAAACAGGAAACACACACACACACACAGTACAGTGGTACCTCGGGTTACATACGCTTCAGGTTACATACGCTTCAGGTTACAGACTCCTCTAACCCAGAAATATTACCTCAGGTTAAGACCTTTGCTTCAGGATAAGAACAGAAATCGGGCTCTGGTGGCGCGGCGGCAGCAGGAGACCCCATTAGCTAAAGTGGTGCTTCAGGTTAAGAACAGTTTCAGGTTAAGTACAGACCTCCGGAATGAATTAAGTACTTAACCAGAGGTACCACTGTATATATGTGTGTGTGTGTGTGTGTGTGTGTGTGTGTGAGAGAGAGAGAGAGAGAGAGAGAGAGAGAGAGACAGAGAGAAATGCTTGCAACTTGGTCTGATTGGCATGGATAATTTAATAGATAACCTTCCTCCGAAGAGAAATCTGCATGGTTCTCCTGCCCCCTTTCACCTCATGGCAACCCTGTGAGGTAGATTTATCTGACAATGAGAGTGTCTGGGCTCAGTGTCAGCCAACGATGTTCATGGCTGAGGGAGAATTTGAACCTGCAGCTTTCCAGCACTCTGACCACTGCACTGCACTACCTCAGCAATAATCTGTCACAACATCACATTCCCAGCAGGATCCCTGATTGGTTGGGATCCAACAATGAATGAGTCTTTCCAAGTTAAATTTCTTTTAAAAACAAATAAATATGGCAATCTCTCTTGCTCTCCAATTAAAAGCTCATACCCTCCAACATTTCTCCGATTAAAATAGGGATGTCCCATTCCATAATGGTAATTTTACTATTTATACACCCCCCCCCCACATCTTATTGGGGTTGCCCCCAGCACCCTGGGCAGCTTCCAACATATATAAAAACATAATAAAACATTAAACATAGAAACCTTCCCTATAGAGGATTGCCTTCAAAAGGCTTGGGAGTCAGATAACTCCATACCCTCCAATATTTCTCCAATGAAAATAGGGATGTCCCCTAAGGAAAAGTGGGACATTCCAGGATTTAATCAGAAACTGGGACAGCTTCTCTAAATAATAATAATAATATTTTTTTATTTATACCCCGCCCTTCCTGGTTCAAAAACCAGGCTCAGGGCGGCTAACAACAAATTTAAAACACTTAATTATAAAAGCAGCATAAAATACAGTATAAAAACATGAATAACAATAAAATTCAAAAACCAATTTAGGGGAAATAAGCATTAGATAATCCCCAGGGCTAGCTGGCTGAATTGGTCCTACTTAGGCCAGCGAGGAGACTTAGCTGTGGGGTCTCAGAGTGGGTGATCTTCATAAAAGGGGGGGGGGAGGGAAGAGAAGGGAAATAAAAGATCAGGCTGAGGGATGTCCCTGGAAAACAGGGACACTTGGAGGGTCTGAGAGCTGGCTTTGCGTTTAACTGTCGAGGTGCAAACAGCAACCAACTAGCCTTGAAGCCCTGGCAGTTTGGGGGGCCCACCAGGGGGCGCATTGGAAGATGGCTGACAATAACATCTCTCCGACCCACATGAGGTAATTAAGAGGCTGATATGGGAGTATGCAGCCTCCCTTCGTTGCCCCAAGGGAATGGGGAACGCTGCCTTGCCTGCTGTGCCCATAATTCACCCCCGGATTCGAAAGAAGGGGGTGAGGGCACTAGGCACAAAGCCCTCGGGTGGGTCCGGCTCTCCCGGACGCTGTCTCTGATCGCGCACTGGTTTGCATAAGCTCGAAGTATATAATTGGAAATTCAAGTGAAGAACGGGAGTGAAGACTGCTAACTGAAGTGACCTCTGTGAAACGAGAGCAACGGGTTTGGATTTAACGGAATACAACATGAAGAAAATACACCAGGTTCAGTATGCCGGAGCGGGACTGGATGCGGGGGGACTTTTTTTCTTTTCTTCTATGTGATTAACTAATAACCCCTCCTCAAAAAGAACCGTCTCATAACCGACCTAAGCAGGATGATTAAAAACTGTGTGGAAATGATTTACTACCAAAAGCTTGGCTTGTGAGATTGAGAAAAAGAACGAGGGCTTTTGATGGCACAGCAACAAAAAGGGAGTCGCCATTTTGGCGGGTCCTGTCGAAAGATTCATGATCGGGAGGAGGAAGCTTTGTTTTCATATTGGATTCCTGGTAGAACCTCCTCGAGGACTGAGAAAGAGGGACAGACCTGTGAAAAGTGAATAAGTAGACAGCAAGAATGTTTTTCTTTATGGAAGCGATGAAATACGGCAGCTGTCTGAAATATGACTCTTGGACGAATGGAAAAATCCACACAGGAATACAAATTTGTTTCAACCCGCTTATGGAGACAATCAGAGGCCACAAAGACAAAGAGAGAGGAAAAATATATGAAAACAACTAGAAGAGATGTGGAAAACAGCAAGAAAGGATTGGACAGAATTCTGAACATTATTTGGACAGATTTGTGGACTTTTAAAGCGGCAGCAATAAGAGGATTGGATCCCTTTTGGAACTTGAAATATGGGTACCCCCAACAAAATTTTAAATTAGGCTCTGTAATTCGGAACTTATGTGATTTGATTTGATATGATTGGTCTGTTAATAAAAATTATTTATTAAAAAAAAGAAGCCCTGGCAGTTTGCGAATCGGTCTTGAGCAAAACCGGCGCATTAGCCAGCTTCATGTTTTGCTTTTTAGAAGAATGAAATGCTGTGCTCATTTAATCCTAAATTGTAGGGGGACGCTGAAAACATTAGTGCGGAGGTGGCGCCCTTTGCCTCCTGACCATGCCCTGGTTGTGGTCACAACATGTGAAACGCCTCTCTGCATGAGCTTTGGCGGCATCTGGCAGGCTGCTGTGGGGGAAGAGGATGCCAAACTAGACAGAAACCACTTTGACGGTCCCCCTCCCTCCTTAGACATCTCCCTTCTCCCAGCCCACAGACAAACTGCTGCTGTTAACAGGAACAACTTTCTGCGTTTCGATTTGAGTATTGTTTTGGTAGCGTAGCTTGCATGGCAGTTGGCTCCAAATAAGACAAGAAAGAAAGTCTTGCTAGAGAATCACCCCCTAAGCAGCTTCTTGGATCCAAGTGCGGGACTTAGGACTGGTATAACAGGAAGCAGGATGCTAAATGAGCTCAAAGTCCCCTCTTCCTTTGCAGGTGGGTATGGAAGACTCCCTGGTCCTGAATGGGGTAACTGTGCCCCTGAAGGACCAGGTATGCAGCCTGGGAGTCATTTTGGACTCACAGCTGTCCATGGAGGCGCAGGCCAATTCTGTGACCAGGTGTCTACCAGCTGCATCTGGTATGCAGGATGAGACCCTACCTGCCCGCAGACTGTCTCGCCAGAGTGGTGCATGCACTGGTTATCTCCCACTTGGACTACTGCAATGCGCTCTACGTGGGGCTACCTTTGAAGGTGACCTGGAAACTACATCTAAACCAGAATGCGGCAGCTAAACTGGTGACTGGGAGTGGCTGCCAAGACCACATAACACCAGTCCTATCTATCTATCTTTTTTCTGGGGTATGTATACCCCTAAACATTTTGTGAATCTAAGTTTGGCCTCATTGAGGGGCAGTATTTCAATATGAGTACGAAAATGAGAGTACCCCTAAACGTTTTTTAAGGAAAAACACAACATATACACAACATTGTTGTTGTTGTTTAGTCATTTAGTCATTTAGTCGTGTCCGACTCTTCGTGACCCCATGGACCAGAGCACGCCAGGCACTCCTGTCTTCCACTGCCTCCTGCAGTTTGGTCAAACTCATGCTGGTAGCTTCGAGAACACTGTCCAACCATGTTGTCCCCTTCTCCTTGTGCCTTCAATCTTTCCCTACATCTACACACACACACACACACACACACACACACAGCAACCATCAATATTCCACAACCCCACTCAGAAGCACAAAACGTCTATGTAATTATATGTAACTTCTAAGTCATTTCAGTTTTTCAATGAAGGTACTGTTCCACAAACGGCGTTTGTGTCCTTGGAGGCCCATGACCGTGTTCTATCAGTGCTGAGCATGCGATAGGACCCTGCCAGGTTGAGAAGAGAGCAGAGCAGTCCGTTAGAAGAAGGTGAGAACTTAAAAGACGGCTTGCAGAACCTTGCTGCTGTTAGAGACTAGGGATGGATGCGAAAACAGCAAGCCTTTATTGTGACTTGACTGCGCCTTAGCAAGCGTCTCAACGCATTACTCATACAGAAACTGGCATCTGTCTCTTTGGCCAGAACCTCCCATTGGTCCACCTGGCCGATGCAGGTGGCAGGCATCCAAGTCTTACAGATAGCTCCCTTCCCTAGGCCAAGAATCCCAAGCTCACAGATGCTTAGCACAGCATCAAAGGAAGCCAATTAGCTGATAACAAGGCAAGAAGGTAAACACAGAGGAGCTCATTCTTGCAGCAGAGAAGGGTTAGTCCAAGGGTTAGCTTGACGACCAAAAAAGTCAATTAGCAGCAATAAAATTATGCTGGAAAGTGCAAGATAAGAACCCTGAACTGCCAATGACACTATCACTGAGATGCAGGCAGAAGGCTTCCCTGGGTGGGAAAAAAGGGGAAGCAGAGCAAAGGGCAAGAAGCCTTGATTGTTTTAAAAATACAGTGGTACCTCGGGTCAAGTACTTAATTTGTTCTGAAGGTCCGTTCTTAACCTGAAGTTGTTCTTAACCTGAAGCACCACTTTAGCTAATGGGGCCTCCTGCTGCTTCCGCGCTGCCGGAGCACAATTTCTGTTCTCATCCTGAAGCAAAGTTCTTAACCTGAGGTAATATTTCTGGGTTAGCGGAGTTTGTAACCTGAAGCGTATGTAACCTGAAGCATAGGTAACCCGAGGTACACTGTAAACAACAACAACAAGATTGCCCCTTTCTGTGGCTAATTTATACCTTGGTGTGTGTTTTTCTTTTTGTAAATCTACTGAAGAACAAAATAAAACCAGGATTAAAGGGAGCACGTTAAACCACAGATCTCAGCTTACATGGAAAAAGCAGAAGGGGTGTGTGCAAAAAAGCCTACACCGTTTCGATGTCTCCTCTGATTTGAAATGTATCTGTATTCAGTCGCATTCTGAATGCTGGCGAGATCTAACTGGAACATTTTGCAGTTCAACTGGTGCATGGGTAGGCAAACTAAGGCCCCGGGGCTGGATCCGGCCCAATCGCCTTCTAAATCAGGCCCGCGGACGGGACGGGAATCAGTGTGTTTTTACATGAGTAGAATGTGTCCTTTAATTTAAAATGCATCTCTGGGTTATTTGTGGGGCCTGCCTGGTGTTTTTACATGATTAGAATGTGCGCCCGACTGCCGCTGCCACTGCCCAGAGCCCTTGTGATGGCCTGGGACTTGGGCTCGGACTCGGAACCAGAGGAGTCTCAGTCTGCACCGGATCCTTTGCCTCAGGCATCATCTGAACCAAGTCTGGGGCCTGATCCTGAGGAGCCCCAGTCTGCACAGGTTCCCCTGCAACAAGCACCAGCTGGGTCGAGTCAGGGGCCTGAGCCTGCCCTGGCTCCAGATGCGGGGATTACCTCGTTGCCTTCAGCTGGGCCATCACTTACAGCTGCTCCACTACCGGTTGGGTCAGGGGAGGCTGAGGCAGACCCTGGGTGTAGTAACCCACCGATATCTCCCGAGCTGCGGAGACTCAGGTCTGAGAGAAGGAGAGACTTGAGTACTTGCAGGAGAAGTGCTCGCCTTTGAGCGAAACAGGGAGGTGAGTCGCCGGGGGATCAGGACTGACCGTTACCCCAACAAAGACCTCGCCCCAGGTTGCGGGAGCAACATTGCTGTATGCCAGAGATCCTGTACCTGTCCTTGCCTGGTTTCCTGCCTCGTGTCCTGCCTTGGCCCTAGCGGAACCTTTGGATTCTGGACCAGTCCTGGACCGCGTTTCACAGGTTACCCCCGGGCCCAGCACAACGCTGGCCAGGGGAGGAGGATGAGGAAGGAGTGGGGGGAAAGTGGCAGTGGCAGCATCTGCAGCGATGGGGAGGCACGCACGGTGGATCTGGACGGGCTGCTCCTGCAGAAGGGAGCGGGCAATGGGACAGCTTCTGTGGAGAAGGACAAGGGGCAGCAGTGGGGGGTGTCACCACCCTTCGCAGCTGTGGCGGTGCCTTAGGCCAAGCCCTCAGGCCAAGCCCAACAGAGGGACACAACCTCTCACCTGGCACCAGGGGTGTCAGCTCCACTGGCCATGTGCATGCTCCTTTCCCACCCAGGGAACCCACCGCCCACCACGGTGCAAGCTTCCCTCCCTCCAGGCCGCCCTAAATTTGGGGGCACTGGGAGGATCTTTGCACCCCGGCGCCGCATATGCTAAAGACGGCTCTGGGTAGAAATCTGCCTTCAAATGCAAAATGAATCCAATGTCCTTCCCATCCCAAAGGCTGGACCTCTCCACTGTAAACTGGGCACCACACACTGAGAAATTGGGCTTAGAATCCCCCTTGCATGCTCTTCTTTATGCCCCCCACCCTTTAAAAGAAAATTGAATACCTGGGGTTTTGGTGGTTGGTGCTGGACCCCTGGGATGTGCTCACCCCAATTCCCCACCCCACCCCACTGTTTGCTTTCAGCCCATATTGTTGCCCCACTCCCGAAACCCCAAAACAGGCAACAAACCCAATCAAAGCCAACTTTTCCTTATCAGCAAGGCGCCCGTAGCTCTGAATGCCATTTTGCTGAATCATAAGAGCACCTGAAGCTTTGTTATCGTGGTAAATGACTCATTGGCTCACCGCCAGGGGGGGGGGGGGGAAGGGAAACACAACAAAGGACTGGCCTCGGTTACTGCAACATCAATAGGCATGGTGGTACTCAAATTATTGGTGGGTGCCTTAAGGAAACCCACAAGCACTCTCTGACTCCCCATAAAAAGGTAAAGGGACCCCTGACCATTAGGTCCAGTCGTGGCCGACTCTGGGGTTGCGGTGCTCATCTCGCTTTATTGGCCGAGGGAGCCGGCGTACAGCTTCCGGGTCATGTGGCCACCATGACTAAGCTGCTTCTGGCGAACCAGAGCAGTGCACGGAAACGCCGTTTACCTTCCCGCTGGACTGGTACCTATTTATCTACAGTGGTGCCCCGCAAGACGAATGCCTCGCAAGATGAAAAACCCGCAAGACGAAAGGGTTTTCCGTCGCGGAGGCGCTTCGCAAGACGAAGTTCCCTATGGGCTTGCTTCGCAAGACGAAAACGTCTTGCGAGTCTCGCCATTTTTTTTTGCTCCCCCCCCCTTATTCAAAGCCGCTAAGCCGTTAATAGGCTTTTAACAGCTTAGCTGCTAAGCCCGCTAAGCCGCTAATAGCGCTAAATCGCTAATAGCGCTAATCCGCTTAGCCACCAATGGGGTTGCTTCGCAAGACGAAAAAACCGCTAGACGAAAAGAATCGCAGAACGGATTCTTTTCGTCTTGCGAGGCACCACTGTACTTGCACTTTGATGTGCTTTCGAACTGCTAGGTTGGCAGGAGGAGGGACCGAGCAACGGGAGCTCACTCCGTCGCGGGGATTCGAACCGCCAACCTTCTGATCAGCAAGTCCTAGGCTCAGTGGTTTAACCCACAGCACCACCCGCATCCCTCTGACTCCCCATACATTTAGCCAAATCATATCCCTACTCACAACCTTTGGGAAACAGGAACTGAGGGTTCCCATAGGTGAAGGGGATGAGCACGGAGCCAGAAATTTAAGAGGAGGGAGCTGAGCTCTAGGTCATGTTAGCACACTCTTGATCCTCACCCTACTCAGAGAAGAACATATCACAGACACCTGAAAAGCAGCAGGGAGCCTTCCAGATGGATGCTCATTCTGCTCTCTCCACCCGTGCAAGATTTACACAGTGTTTGCACAATGCCGTTGGCATGAAAACGCCCTCCTCTATTTCCCTTCCCTCTGTTATACTGGATTTAACCCTTTCCCCCAGGGTGAACCTGATAAACAGGCCCAGCACCAGCAAGTCTGCCAGATCGAGCAGCAGTTGAGGGTCCAGGGAGAGGGGGGAATGGGAGCCCCTTCACCAGCCCCACTCATTTGTGGTGCCCTTCATCCTCCCGCTGGGTCTCTGGATGCAAGCAGAGCACTTCTACCCATCCATAGCTGAAGTATGTCTGGGGCCCCAGTGGCGGGCACAGAGCAATGCTGCCCCTAGTGGTGGCAGCAGAGGAAACAAGTGGCACTCACGGCAGCTGCGATCAGACCAAGTCCTGACCTGGCCAGAGGGTGCATGCGTGTGAGTCCCACTGTTGGCATCATGCCAAGCTCCCAAAGACTGGCGCAGGCCTTGCCAACGAGCTTGCCAAAAGAACCCCACCCAGTTGCCAACGCCTCATTTGCAGTATCTGAGCAACAGGACCGCAGCACTGAGCCCCTACCTGCAGGCCCGGAACAAAGACAAATCTAGAAAACCACATAATAAGGCAACCGTGCCTCTGAGGGCAGAAAACCCCGGGTGCAAAATAGAGAGAGCAATTTCCCAGGTCAGGACAAGAAAGCAAAGTAGCAGCTGTTTGGATCTGCTGTGGCTCAAATAGACTTTCCCAGAGGAGGCAATGGAAAACCAACCAACCCCCAAACCATGGAAAGCACTGCCCAGCACCCAAAGATTTTCCAGTAGGCAAAGCAGGGAACAGGAGGAGAAAAGGAGGCGATGCTCTTGAGAAAGGAGGCCATGTGGAGAGGATGAGAAAGAGGAAGAAAACTGACCTTGGAGAAGCTGACTGTCAAATGGTCCCATTCCGAAAATCTGCAAGGTGCAGGTTTTACAACTGAGATGCTCAAGAAGCAGCTCAGTCGTGTAACAGAAGAGGAACTAATTAAAGTGATCTCTCTGATCCCTCTCCCTCCCTCCCTCTCTCTCTCTCTCTCTCTGCACAACCCAGAAGTGGGGAGTTTGGGACTGGCCATCACAATACTGGGGAAATCCCGGAAAGGGGACAAAATAGGAAATCCCCTTTTATTCTGGCACCACCGGTCAAGAGCAGGAAGCATCCTCCTCCCTGCTGCACACACTAACTGTGCCACCTGTTGCACAACTCTGAAGGCAGCCCCATTTAGTTTCCTAATCTGCCTCGCTGCAAAAGAAATAAACAAACCCTCAGTCCTTCCCGCAAGGAGACCTTGCAAAGCCAGAAACTTACCAGACGCTGGGAGAGCCCTCTGCTCCGCTCTCCCCCCTTGAATGTCAAGACAGCACACGAAACCTCAGCCTCAGTCCCACCCCAGGAATAAAAAGAGACCACCACATGAGACCTTCTGTTTACCGTCCATGCAACATGCAGCTCATGAGAGCAGAAGTGAAAGTAGGCAGGAGTGTGCTTTATTTTCACTTTCGGTCCTATTTTGTTGCTTGTGATCCAAATTTATCTTGCCATACTGTGTTCAGGAAGCCTGCGGTACACTCCCACATTAACTCCAACAGAATGACTAATTATTATTGCTGCATACCACCCCTACCTCCAAGTGATGTAATAATAATAATAATAATAATAATAATAATAATAATAATAATAATAATGTACCACCCATCTGACTGGTTTTCCCCAGTCACTCTGGGCAGCTTCCAGCAAACTAAAACACAATAAGACATCAAACATTAAAAACTTCCTTAAACTGGGCTGCCTTCAGATGCCTTCTAAAAGTCAGAAAGTTCTTTTATCTCCTTGAAATCTGGTGGGAGGGCATTCCACAGGGCGGGCACCACTACCGAGAAGGTCCTCTGCCTGGTTCCCTGTAACCTCACTTCTCGCAGTGAAGGAACTGCCAGAAGGCCCTCGGAGCTGGACCTCAGTGTCTGGGCTGAACAATGGGGGTGGAGACGCTCTTTCAGATATACAGGACTGAGGCCGTTTAGAGCTTTAAAGGTCAGCAGCAACACTTTGAATTGTGCTCGGAAACGTCCTGGGAGCCAATGTAGGTCTTTCAGGATCGGTGTGATATGGTCCCGGTGGCCACTCTCAGTCACTAGTCTGGCTGCTGCATTCTGGATTAGTTGCAGTTTCCGAGTCAAAGGTAGAGTGCGTTGCAGTAGTCCAAGCAGGAGATAACCAGAGCATGCACCACTCTGGCGAGACAGTGCGCAGGCAGGTAGGGTCTCAGCCTGCATACCAGATGGAGCTGGTAGACAGCCACCTTGGAAGCAGAATTAACCTGCGACTCCATGGACAGCTGTGAGTCCAAAATGACTCCAAGGTTGTGCACTTGTTCCTTTAGGGGCACAGTTACCTCATTCAGGACCAGGAATGTCCCACACCTGCCCGCCAGGGTTCGCGTTTCCATTTGGGAATGAGGCACAGCGGAGCCTGTGATGTCTTTAGGATATTTGGCTTATTTACACATCTATTTGCAACCTGAGCCTACGATGGAGGGTTTCCATAGCATTCTGAACACCGCAATACGGTCTTGCTTCTCCCAAAGCCACAGGCTTGGATTCAAAGCAGAAATCAAACATTGCCTCTGAGTCTCTGCTCGACTCTCCAGCTTTGCTGCTTCACTTCTAAGTCGCATTAACCCCTCTAAAACTCCCTATTCTAAACTCTGGCTTTATTTCTTGAGGAGGGGGGCCCTACCCATTTGCAGTCTTGCACCATGCCCCTTAGTCCTCCTTAATGGCTCATAATTTCTATGGGACCCTTTATGTAAGTGGCCTCCATGACTCTTTCTGTCGGCCCATATGGGACCAGCACGAGTGGCCGGGCCTGGTGAACTTTTAATTCCCTACCCCTACGGTTATGATTCGCGGGTTCCCACTTAATTTTATTTTGATTTTAAATGTGAATCAAATTGTATTTTAAACTAATTGTTTGATTTTGTGTTGTGTATTAATAATAATAATAATAATAATAATAATAATAATAATAATAATCACCCTGCCAATCACCCTCAGGCTATCCTGGCTAGTCCAAGAATGAGAAGTCTAACACTACCTGGTTCTAGAGATGAGGTGGGTCTGGTATCCAGCTTAACACCCAACTCAGAACGTTATTTTTGTGGTTTGTTGCAAGTGGCACCCGCCCTGTGGAACACCCTCCCTTCAGATGTGAAGGAAATAAGCAGCTATCTTATCTTTAAAAGACGTCTGAAGGCAGCCCTGTTTAGGGAAGTTTTTAATATTTAATGCTGTATTGTTTTTAACACTCGATTGGGAGCCGCCCAGAGTGGCTGGGGAAACTCGGCCAGATGGGCGGGGTATAAATAATATATTATTATTATTATTATTATTATTATTATTATTATTATTATTATTATTATTATTGGTATTCAGAAGCATTGCTGCCTGCAGCTGTGGAGCTGAAGCATAGCCATCATGACTAAGGTAAAGGTAAAGGTACCCCTGCCCGTATGGGCCAGTCTTGCCAGACTCTAGGGTTGTGCGCTCATCCCACTCTATAGGCCGGGAGCCAGCGCTGTCCGCAGACACTTCCGGGTCACATGGCCAGCGTGACAAGCTGCATCTGGCGAGCCAGCGCAGCACACGGAACGCCGTTTACCTTCCCGCTGGTAAGCGGTCCCTATTTATCTACTTGCACCCGGGGATGCTTTCGAACTGCTAGGTTGGCAGGCGCTGGGACCGAGCAACGGGAGCGCACCCCGCCACGGGGATTCGAACCGCCGACCTTTTGATCGGCAAGTCCTAGGCGCTGAGGCTTTAACCCACAGCACCACCCGCGTCCCTACTGCCATCATGACTAGTAGCCCCCAATAGCACTCTCCTCCATGAATCTTATTCTCCAGGCTCTGGCCATTGAGGTCCTAATGTCCCCAATGTGGAAGGACGTGTGGGTCCAGAATTGGCCTCCACAGTCACTTACGGACTCATTGTTAAAACCGTGTTTATGGAAGACAATCTTACTCGGCTACGAGGGATTGCCAAAGAAGAAGGTGGTCTAGGACATGGGTGGGCAAACTAAGGTCTGGGGGGCCGGATCCAGCCCAATCAGTGGTTTTTTACATGAGTAGAATGTGTGCTTTTATTTAAAATGCATCTCTGGGTTATTTGTGGGGCATAGGAATTTGTTCATTTCCCTCCCCCCAAAATACAGTCCGGCCCCCCACAAGGTCTGAGGGACAGTGGACCAGCCCCCTGCTGAAAAGGTTTGCTGACCCCTGGTCTAGGAGGTTCCTCTAGGAGTTATAGCTCAACTGCCTCAGGCACAACATCTTCCCATCTTCTGCAGCCACCTCTGAGTCCTGACCCAGACGTGGTTTCATATCTGATGCCCCTGAAGCACCCAACTCTGTGCCCAGATCACTGCTGGCTAAAGGGGTCGTGCCTGCAAGGGATGGGGAAGTGAACTGATTCAGTCTGGATCCGAAAGCAAACTGCACCTAATCTTCGCTTTCTGAAATACAGGAACCAAAACACAGCCAATCCCCCGGCATCCAGACTTCTCCAAATGCCGCAGTGCCAAACAAGCTCAAATTAAATGCACGTGATGCTCAGGTAAAATGCGTACAAAACGCATCTATTTGTGAAAATCAAGAGAAGATTGCTTTGCAAAAACGTGGGCGGTGTAGGTGAAATCTGAACACAGACTTGCGTGGATCAGGAGGAATCCACTGGTGAATTTTCAGGAGAACTTTAAAAATCAGTAAATCGTAACCTGGTGCAGAAATGGAGAGAACTGAATTTAGGATTGGGAAAAAGAGAAACTGAAGGAAATTGATAGATTCACCTGCCCCTATTGCCTTCTGCATCTGCTCTCCAGGTGCTAAACATTGATGTGCAACCTCAAAGTCCCTGCTCTCTCTTCTTAGGGTCACAGAACCCCTATTATGACTCATTGCAATGCAAGACTCACAATGAAATAATGCTGGGCAGGTGGCCATCTGACCTTTGTTTAAAAACCTTCAATGGAGGACAGTCTACCACCTTCCTAAGGAATCCACATTCCACTGTCAAATGGCTTTTATCACCAGGAACTTCTTCCTAATGTTTTTCCCTGCAATCCCCTTTTTGTCATTTGAATCCATTGGTGCAGACATGCCAACAGTCCTACTGTTCAGGATCGGAAAGCTTTGAAGCACATAGCCCACTATTTGAAGGGGACTTTGCACTACAGACTGAGGTTCACAAGTCAGAAGACTGGATGTCTTGAAATCTTTGCAGATGCTAGTTTTGGAAGTGACACCATGGATGGTACCAGCACTTCTGGAGTGTGCTACATGTACAACCACTGTCTATTTGACTGGCTGTGCAAAAAGCAGACGACAGTAAGCCTAAGTTCCTGTGAAGCAGAACTCAATGCCCTGTCATTTTCACTCATGGATTGTGAATGGTTGATGCAACTGTTTCAGGACATCAGAGCTTCTGTGAAATGTCCTATACAGGTGTATCAAGACAATAGATCTTGTTTGGCTTTGCTGAACTCAGAGAGTTGCAAGCAAAGAACCAAATACTTGCAGATTAAGTTACATCGTGTAAGAGAGTGTATTCAGAAAGGACTCATTCAAGTGTCCTACATGCCAGGAAATGAAATTTCTGCAGAGTCCTACCCTCTGGAGCAGCCGAAAACAAGCTTGCTCCATCATCCATGTGACAGCCTGCTAAGTATTTGGTCATTTTCCTTTACTGGACTGGGTAGCCCTTAAAATGAAAGGCTCCTTTGCCCAGAAATGCCTTTGGAATAGAGGACTGTCCATTGATAAATAAGACACATGGCCATCCCATCACTCGCAGAACTGAGACCGGATGGACAGCAGAATTTCTGCACTGAAAATGTTGAGCAAGTGTATGATAAAGGAAGAAAAAGCAAACTTACTACTCATGCTTCTAGCTGATGCAGAGCCATGCTGGCTCAATTGCATGGCCGATTTTTCCACCAAGGTCAACGAAATCTTCCTTGCTAGATCCTCTCTGTCCCTTTCGTGGAGCAACGTCTGGTAGTATTCCTTGGATATGACTCCTCCTTCCAACATGAGGTCTAAAAGCGCCTGAATCTGGGTGGAAGACGCATCACAGACGATTCCTCTGACCCCTGGCAAGATCTTCCCAAAGAGATCCATGCCGGGGACGTCAACGGTGTGAAGAGGATTTGAGACAGACTCCGGATTATTGACACTTATTCTGTATGCATGTAAAAGAAAACACGCAAAAAGTTGAAGTGAAAAAGAGTTGTAGCAACAGTCTCTCAGGACTCTTGCAAGTGCATTTCCTCATTTAATTGAAGTTATGAATGTGACTACCAACTAAATCTAACCACAATGTTTTGATTTAATGCTAGCGCAGCAAGAAATATCTTCAAACCATGTGTGGCACCTATGAAGAAGAATTCAGGGTCCATCTGCTTCCCCATCCTGGTCTCACAGTGACCAAGCAGATGCTCATGAGAAGACCACAGACCATGGAGGAAAGCTGTTGCAAACAAAACTGCCAATATCTATGGTGTGCTGAGACCACATTTAGGCCACATTCAGAGTCATACTAACCCCCCAAAGAATTATGGGAGCCATAGTTTCTTAAGGATGCTGAGAGTCGTAGGGAGGCCCCCTATCCAAGCTACAATTCCACGCATCCCCTGGGAAGAGGGATTGATTCCTAAGCCACTCTGGGAAGGGAACAGGGGTCTCTCCAAACAACTCTCAGCACTCCCTTAATGGACTACACTTCCAGGATTCTTTGGGGGAAGAAGCCATGTGTCACGGTCCGGTTCACGGGCGATCAAAGTCCTGGCTGGGGACGTCGGGACCGAGGGCAAGATGGCGGGGTGGGAGCAGGAACGGGGGTCCAGAAGCCAGGAGTCAGGAAGCCAAGAGTCCGAGGGTCAGGAAGCAAGGAGTCACGAAGTCAAGGCTCTGAGGATCAAGAAGCAAGGAGTCATGAAGTCAAGGGTCCAAGGGTCAGGAAGCAAGGAATTACAAAGTCAAGGGTCAACGGATCAAGAAGAAGGAGTCACGAAGTCAAGGGTCCGAGGATCAAGAAGCAAGGGGTCAAGGAGCCAAACACAGCAAGGCAGGAAACGTGTTGCTGTGGCAAAGAGCCAAAGGGAAATGCTGACCTTATATCCCTTCCCGGCTCTTGCCACCAGGTGC
This sequence comes from Podarcis muralis, assembly GCF_964188315.1. Lineage (NCBI taxonomy): Eukaryota > Metazoa > Chordata > Lepidosauria > Squamata > Lacertidae > Podarcis > Podarcis muralis. The sequence goes on from NC_135668.1 coordinate 47,149,502, forward strand.
TGTGAGTTACCAGTCGGCCTCACCTGTGAAGCTGCGCCTTGCGGGTGTTCCACAGGGCAGTCACCACTACTGAGAAGGCCCTCTGCCTGATTCCCTGTAACCTCACTTCTCACAGTGAGGGAACCACCAGAAGGCCCTCGGCGCTGGACCTCAGTGTCCGGGCTGAATGATGCGGGTGGAGACACACCTTCTGGTCTACAGAGCCTACCGACCTTTAGGGCTTTAAAGGTCAGCAGCAACACTTTGAATTCTGCTCGAAAACTTCTGCCTATGCTCTGGTACCCTCTTGGATAGATTACTGCAATGTGTTATACATTGGGCTGTCTCTGAAGGTGGTTCGGAAGCTTCACTGGTGCAGAATTCGGTAGCCAGCTTCCTCACGGGGCAAGAAGGTTTGAGCATATTGCACCGATCCTGGCCCGACTGGCGGGGTATAAAAATGAAATTAAGATTATTAATATTATCATCATCATCATTGAATGACGTCCCTATTTTTTACGACAGCTATGTTTTGGTTCTCGTACTGTTTAAGGAAATGCAAATTTAATAGATTCAGCTTCCAATGCAAAATGAATGGACTCCCTCCTCCTTCCTTTCTCAGAGGCAGCTTTGACACGGTTAATTTCTTAAGCTTTCTGAAACTGGGAGGTTGCCAGAGGTAACTGCCAAAAAGATTTCCTTTAGCCAACTGTATATTGCCTTCTATGGGCCTGAGTTCTCAGAAGTCACGTGATTTTTCCGCTCTGTTTTCTACAAAACGCCTCCCTCCCAGATCAACAGGTTAACGCTGGCACGGCAACCGCTTGGATAAACATAGAAGACAAGTTTCGGCTTCAGAGGTCAGCAATTAAAATATGTCAAGAGCAAGAAGCCCTGTGGGTTGCTCAGTCAGTAATGAACGAGATTTATAATCTAAAAGATTAGGCAAAACATTCCTGCATTGCAGAGGGTTTGACAAGATGGCTCTCGTGGTTCCTTCCAACTCTACAATTCTATGATTGTAAGCGAACGGATCTTGCAAATAATCAGAAAGCAAAAAGATCTTTTAGAAACCGAAACCACCTAGTGGGTGGAGGCAGCTCAGCTATTATTCCGCCCCTCCCTTAAAGCAGTGTTTCCCAACCTTTTTTGGGCAAAGGCACACTTGTGTCATGAAAAAAATCTCGAGGCACACCACCATGCCAGATGGGGAAAGGTCACTTTTTACTTATGTAAAAAAAAATAAAAAAATAGTAACAGCATAGAAGGTAATGGTAGATGACTGTTAGGGTCTCCCCCCAAATGCAGAATTCTATTAATATCTTCCTTAGCGAGCCGCGTTAACCCCTGTAATGCTTTCTATAGAGTAAGCATAGGGGACACTGGGGGATGTGGAACCAAGGGGGCAGTGGGCCAAAAGAGTTCGGGATCTACTGCTTTAAACAGAAATAAGAGCCAGTGGGTTCTTCCTTTTTTAAAGTATCGTTTCAGCGGGGACAGCAGTCCGGATTTCCAAAAAGCGGCGCTTTTTTGCGTCTGAGCAAAGAAGAGAGAGAGGGGAAAAAAGAGAGAGAGATTGATTTGTGGCTGCGCAAAGGGGGGAGGAGCCCAGGAGTAAAAGTAGGAAGGACGAAGGGAGGGGAAAGGAAAGTTAATAGAAGGAAAGGCGGGTGGGAGAGAAAGAGAAAGAAAGAGGGAAGGAAGGGGGGAAGAGAAGTGGAAAGGAGGGAGACCGAGGCGGGGGAGAAGCGTCTGGAGAGTTGCTCCGAAGTTTGGGGGGCCGTGGGGGTGGGCGCGCGTCCCAGGAGGCGGAGGGCAGCCCGGGCTGGGAGCCGCGCCGCGGCCCAGGGGCGGTAGGCGGACCGCGGCTCCTAGGATGTGGAAAGGGGACGGCGGCGCAGGGGGAGGAGACCCGCACGGCTAGGGCAGCGCGCAGGGGGAGGGGAGCGGGCCGGAGGCGGGCGAGGGGGGCCGCGATCCCGCGCGCCGCGAACATGGCCTCCTTCCCCGCGGGCCCCGCCGAGCCCCCCGGCCGGGTAGGGCGGCGCGCCCCCGCCGCCGGAGGAGAGCAGAGGCAGGAGGAGGAGGACGAAGGCGCTGCCGAGGAGGCGCGCCAACTTCTGCCAACTTCGGCGTCCGCCCCGTCGCTGCAGGCTCCTCCCGGCCGAGAGCCAGAGGACGGCGGCGGAGCAGGAGGAGGAGGATCGGGTTTGGCGACGGCTGCTGCGTCCTCTCCAAGCGCGGGGCTGGCCTCCGCCGCGCCCGATCCTCCGCGCTCGCCCACTTCTCGGCGGAGCAGGTCTCGTGCGGGTGCGAGGCGCTGCTGCAGGCGGGCGACCCCGGCCGGCTGGGCCGCTTCCTGGGCTCGCTGCCGCCCGACGCCGAGGCGCCGTGCGACTCGCCCGCCTCCCTCCCACGGCACACCAGGCAACGTCTCGCGGCACAGTAGTGTGCCGCGGAACACCGGTTGGGAAACACTGCCTTAAAGAACAGTAAAGTTATTTTTGTGAAATGTGGGTTTGTATGCATGTGGCCCTTACCCTACGCTTGAGTAACTAACAACCAGATTCTCTGAACAGGGAGACTCATTGGAAAATTGCTGCACTCTGTCCAGCATACCAGTGAGCCTGATTCAGGAGCAAGCCTGTCTTTCTGAAATTAAATCATCAAGGGCAATGGCTAGTTTTGGACTGGTTTGACTTCTGCTGTGTTTTATTACCTATTTGTTCAGACCTCCCAAGTGTCCCTATTTTCCCGGGACAATCCCAGATTTACAGAAACTGTCCTGGTTTCTGATTTGATCCCAGAATATCCTGCTTTTTCCAGTATACCTGAAGGAAAGTCTCCACCCCCATCGTTCAGCCCGGACACTGAGATCCAGCGCCGAGGGCCTTCTGGTGGTTCCCTCACTGCGAGAAATGGAGCTACAGGGAACTAGGCAGAGGGCCTTCTCGGTGGTGGTGCCCTCCCATCAGATGTCAAGGAAATAAAAAACTATCTGACTTTTAGAAGACATCTGAAGGCAACCTTGTTTAGGGAAGTTTTTAATGTTTGCTGTTTTATTTTGTTTTTAATATTCTGTTGGGAGCTGCCCAGAGTGGCTTGTTAACCCAGCCAAATTGGAGGGGGGAATAAATAATATATTATTATTATTATTATTATTATTATTATTATTATTATTATTATTATATGTCCTTATCTTCATTGGAGAAATGTTGGAGAATAAATATTTGTGTCTCAGTCTTGGTATGCTGTTTTGGGGACCTGGTCTCAACAAGCAGCATGAATATGTCAGCATGAACATAACAACACAGGAAGCCGCCTCAGACTGAGCTGGACTACTGGTCCATCCAGCTCAGCATTGTCTACACTGACTGGCAGCATCTCTCCAGGGTTTCAGGCAGCGTGTCTCTCCCAGCCGTGCCTGGAGACGCCAGGGATTGAACCTGGAACCTTCTGTGTGCAAGGCAGACGCTCCACCACTGAGCCACAACCCTCCCCCTTAATGTAATGCAATATAAAATATGGGGGCTCCCGCAGATGACCTGTTTATTTAGCATTCATCCTGATTTGCTAGCAGAAAGCTTACATAGTAGGGTTGCCATATTTCAAAAAGTGAAAATCCAGACACAAAGGTGGTTGAGCTTTTTTTTTTTTTTGCAAAATCTTTGAAGAAAATCCACCAAATTCTACACTTCTGACATGGGGTTTTCCCGGACGTTACACTGTTTCTGACGGCCGGATCCCGGCTATGTCCAGGAAATTCTGGATGTTGGGGAACCCTATTATATGGATGCAGGCAGTGCTGTGGTCTAAACCACTGAGCCTCTAGGGCTTGACGATCAGAAGGTTGGCGGTTCAAATCCCCGCCAAGGGGTGAGCTCCTGTTGCTCTGTCCCAGCTCCTGCCAACCTAGCAGTTCGAAAGCACACCAGCGCAAGTAAATAAATAGGTACGACTGCGGCAGGAAGGTAAACGGCATTTCCATCCACTCTGGTTTACATCACGGTGTTCCGTTGTGCCAGTAGCGGTTTAGTCCTGCTGGCCACATGACCCGGAAAGCTGTCTGTGGACAAACGCCGGCTCCCTCAGCCTGAAAGCGAGATGAGCGCCGCAGCCCCGTAGTCGCCTTTGACTGGACTTAACTGTCCAGGGGTCCTTTACCTTTTACCTTTTTACCTTATATGGTGGTTGGACTATGCCCTGCAGATTCACCCATCCCTAACCTTAGGAGCAGAATATCTGATTTCAAGCTCTGGCAAATGTTAAGCTCTCTCCCTCCCCCACCTTTTCTCTCTCTCTTTGAACTTAAGAGACTTTTGGTGCACAACACTACCAGAGACTCTCCCAGGTCAGGAGCGGAGGAAGGGGGGTGCGGTGAATGCGGTCCACCCCGGGTGTCAACACTGATGGGTGTGACAAAATGGCGGGCAGCACTCACCGCGGGGCCTGCAGCGCACCTGAGCCACACGTCTCTCCTGGGAAAGACATGGTGGCTTGGGCGCATGCAGGCTCCGCGCTGCTCAAACTGTCCACCCACTGCCCCCCCCAAGCTGTAGGGCAGCTGAGTGGAGGAGGCAGGCAGACTCCAGAGGCCCCGCAGTGCGTCCCACCCCTATACGGTATGATCATCTTTATTGTCATTGTCCCATACAGAACAATGACATTGGAAAAATCTACATCAGACATTCAGAAACCAACAAGCCTGCTATCCCAGCCTGGGTAACCCCCTAAAAACTCTGATACCCCATAATTAAATACAATATACTCCCACAAAGACTACCTTACACTGAATTTAAAACCATAATCACATTTGGATAAAAATTGTTTCTCAGGCGACTAGTCCTAGTCTTCGTAACCCTGTACCTTCTTCCAGAAGGCAGAAGCTGAAAGAGATCATTTCCGGGGTGCGCACTATCCTGCGCTATCTCTGCAGCTTTCTTATGACACCTGGAAGCATAGATTTGATCCAAGGTGGGAAGAGTGCACCCAATTATTCTCTCCGCAGTCTTTACAACCCTGGACAGCATTGTTTTTTCCCTGACCGTGCAGCTCCCAAACCACACACACAGACCATAAGTTAATACACTCTCAACAGTACAGTGGTAAAATGCCATCAACAGGTACTTTGAGAGATTATTTTTTCGGAGGATTCTCAGAAAATATAATCTCTGCTGTGCTCTCTTCATCAGGTCTTTACTGTTTTCTCCCCAGGTTAGGTCACCTCTCAACTCCATTCCCAGAAATCGAAACACAGAGACCTGTTCCGGGACTCCACCCTCACCCTGCCCTTATGGGCAGATCGCCCTGCCCCTGAGCGCATCGCCCCAGGCGCCTGAGTGGCTTCCTCTGCCGCTGTCCCAGATTATTTATTTGTTGAGCATTCATCCTGATTTATGGGCAGATGGGGCTCATCAAGCTGGGAAGCGTGCCCATGCATGTAGGAGAAGGAGAACTCTGGTCCTAAATCTCCGCTACCTTGTCAGATATCTTTGGAAGAAGAAAAGGCTCAGGAGTAAATCCTTTTTTAAAAAAGCATCTTTATTAGTTTTTAACATATTAATTAACATTCATACAACAGAACTTCTCATCTTATACAATATTTTTTGGACTTCCGTCAACACCTCTGATTGTTTTTCGTTCTTATCACTTATTATGCATTTCTTCAGATTAGAAGTATAAGAAGGTATCTGAAGAAGTGTGCATGCACACGAAAGCTCATACCAATAACAAACTTAGTTGGTCTCTAAGGTGCTACTGGAAGGATTTTTTTTATTTTGTTTCGACTACGGCAGACCAACATGGCTACCTACCTGTAATCAGAAATCAATGACTCTGTGGGACCCATGTTTATCATTTCCAAGGGGGCTACTCTGAGTAGGACTGCTGTTGGCTGCAACTTAATAAAGACACTTATAAGAACTTAATGGACTGGTGTGTTTTTTTAAAGCCCTTTAAAATTAGAGGCACCTGTCAGCAGTATACAGTCCCCAAATCTGCCCTTTCGCAAAGCTGCTCTTAATCTGATGACAGTTAACTCCTCTACCTTACCCCCCCCCCAAATCTCGGCAAACCCTCCCACTCTGCTCTCAAATTGTCCTTCCTCCCAGCACACCACCTTCCTTCCATCTCTCCTCTTCTCCCATCAGCCTTCATGGGCGTAGCCAGGATTTTTTTGGGGGGGAGGCCTGGGGGGGCAGAACCTCAGCTTGCTAGCTATTTTTATTGATTTAGGCAGGGCATGTGCCCCTCCCTGCAACCCAGCTTGGCTACATCCATCAGCCTGCCCAACCTGCCTCCTTCTCCTGCATCTCCCTGCATCATTGCTCTCCCGTCTCCATAGCAACCGGCCAGGAAGGAGAAGGTGGCTTGAGCACCACATCACATCCGCAGAGCCACAGAGAAGAGGAAGGGAGGGAAGGAGCCCAGGCTGCGATGATGAAGCAGGTGAGGGGAAGGAGAAATGCCACAAGCTGCAGGGGGCCGTGGGCAGGAGAGTGTCAAATGGGGAGGGGAGTATTATGGGTTGTTGTTATCAATGGGCCTGCAGGGTGCATAGGTGTGACAGTGAAGCTGTGGGGCCTCAGTGTGGAAATGGTTGGTGTGAGCTGGCAAGGCTTTTGGTGTGAAAAGGTGGGCAGCCTCATTTGGGAATAACCAGATGTCAAAAAGAAAAACAACTACCAAACTTTTAGAAGACATCTGAAGGCAGCCCTGTTTAGGGAAGCTTTTAATGTTTAATAGGTTATTGTATTTTAGTGTTCTGTTGGAAGCCGCCCAGAGTGGCTGGGGAAACCCAGCCAGATGGGCAGGGTATAAGTAATAAATTACTATTATTATTATTATTAGGCAGTGTACGCGACATACATTTGCAGCACCCCCCAAGAACCCTGGGAACTGTAGTTTGTTCCAGGTGCTGGGATTCGTAAAACTGCTAGAGGTAAACCACAACTCCCATGATTTATTTATTTTTTGACTGGGTGTGCTTTAAATGAACCGGCTATAAGAAACCTAAGTTGCCTTTAAATAGCTCTAATTTCCGACGGGAAGACCAGCCAAATTCCAATTTGTGTCGCTTTTGCTGTGGAAGGACAATGATTTTTTTAAAAAAACATCTGCACAGCTTTCTTAGTTGTCTCTTTGCAAAATTACTTACATTGTGAAACAGCTGTTGGGCTGCCTCTTTAAATATTACAACAACAACAACAACAACAACAACAACTATCTTTATTACGGTCCAGAGACCCAACAAAACATTACAAATCAATACAGAGTTCATACAGCCTACCTCCAGGTTAATCAAGCACTTTGTTTGGAATATAGGGCTCATTTGTTCTTGCAACCACTGATAAAAACTTTGCCACTGCTTTAAATATTTTAACTTTGGTCACCTCCACTTTGCAGAAGGAACTCAAGGGCCTCCTGGAAATTTAGCTTTGCGCAACTGAAACGGTTTGAAGAGCTCAGTTTCGCTGGCACGACAAACCCATGCTAAAAAAACCCATAAAACTCCTCAGACTTTTTCAGTTCATAAATCTTCCTGTTAATTGTTTGCTCATCCCACACCACATCTCAACCCATTTCCTGTCACTTTCCTAACCGCAAGAAGTCTGTGTCTAAACAAAGTGGCAGCCATGCTTCTGAATATCGGTTTGTTGGAAATTGCAGTTGTCGGGGGGGGGGAGTGCTTTTGTGCTCGGATCCTGCTCACGGGTTTCCCTTGTGAACACCTGGTCAGCCTCTGTGAGAACAGGATGCTGGACTAGATAGGCCATTGGCTTGGCCCAGCAGGACTTTTCTTAAATTCTCATGGAAACCATAGGAGGACAGAGTGCTCTTGAGTTCTGTTCCCGCTTGCGCGTTTCCCATAATGTGTACTTTTTGAACTCAAGTCCTGCTTGTGATCTTCCCACTGTTGGCCATTGCATGCCCCCCAACATTTCTCTGATGAAAATAGGGACATCCTATTCAATAATAATACTGTAATAATAATAATACAGCAGAGACATCACCTTGCCAACAAAGGTCCATATAGTTAAAGCTATGGTTTTCCCAGTAGTGATTTATGGAAGTGAGAGCTGGACGATAAAGAAGGCTGATGGCCGAAAAATTGATGCTTTTGAATTATGGTGTTGGAGGAGACTCTTGAGAGTCCCAAGGACTGCAGGAAGATCAAACCTATCCATTCTGAAGGAAATCAGCCCTGAGTGCTCACTGGAAGGACAGATCATGAAGCTGAGGCTGCAATACTTTGGCCACCTCATGAGAAGAGAAGACTGTCTGGAAAAGACCCTGATGTTGGGAAAGATGGAGGGCACAAGGCGAAGGGAATGACAGAGAACGAGATGGTTGGACAGTGTTCTCAAAACTACCAGCATGAGTTTAACCAAACTGCGGGAGGCAGTGGAAGACAGGAGTGCCTGGCATGCTCTGGTCCATGGGGTCACAAAGAGTCGGACACGACTAAATGACTCAACAACAACCACCTCGGGTTAAGAACTTAATTCGTTCTGGAGGTCCGTTCTTAACGTGAAATTGTTCTTAACCTGAGGTACCACTTTAGCTAATGGGGCCTCCCACTGCCGCGGCACGATTTCTGTTCTCATCCTGAGGTAAACTTCTTAACCCGAGGTACTATTTCTGGGTTAGTGGAGTCTGTAACCTGAAGCGTCTGTAACCTGAAGTGTTTGTAACCCGAGGTACCACTGTAATAATAATAATAATAATAATAATAATAATAGTTATTTTTACACTGCCCATCTGACTGGGTTGCCCCAGATTTCTCTGATGAAAATAGGGACATCCTATTCCATCATCACCATCATTGCTTCCCCCCCCCCTGGGGGCACTCAAAGGTATGCAGTACCAGCACCTTTTTCATCCCCAAATGTTAAAAGTGTGGCACTTACTAGAACAATTGCATGGTGAGTACTAGCACTTTTTTCCCCTTAAGAAAAGCACAGGTGGTTGCTGTTATTTTACTATTCATACCCCACCCATCTGACCGGATTGCCCCAGCCACTCTGGGCAGATTTCAAAGTATATAAAAACATAATAAAACAAACATTCAAAAAAACTTCCCTCTACAGGGCTGCCTTCAGATGTCTTCTAAAGGCTGTATAGTTTCCTGTCTCCTTGGTTCAGGGGTCGCATAGCTCCGTACCCTCCAACATTTTATCAGCTGAAAATAGGAACATCCTAAGGAAAAGTGGGGCATTTCAGGGTCAAATCAGAACCTGGGATGGCTTCTGCAAATCCAGGACTGTCCCTGGAAAAGAGAGGGGTCTGCCATTATGAGAACAGAATAATAATAAATTTTATTTATACCCCGCCCTCCCCAGCCAAGACCGGGCTCAGGGCGGCTAACACCAAATATAAAAACAATTGATTAGAATACAGCTTAAAAAACAAAATTAAAATACAACATTAAAACATTAAAATGCAGCCTCATTTCAGTGGAACTCAATCAAAAACTTTTGGGGGGATAAAAATGTCAAGTCTTCACCAAGGAGAACTATCCAGACTGGGCCAGAAAAAAGCCAGGGAAGTCCCCAAATAGGAGTTCCAACACAGGATGCTGGACCAGACGGGCCACTGGCCTGATGCAGCGGACTCTTCTTATGGCCTTAACCTTTGGCCCTCTGGGTGCTTGTTGTTGTTGTTTAGTCGTTTAGTCGTGTCCGACTCTTCATGACCCCATGGACCAGAGCACGCCAGGCACTCCTGTCTTCCACTGCCTCCCGCAGTTTGGTCAAACTCATGCTGGTAGCTTTGAGAACACCGTCCAACCATCTTGTCCTCTGTCATCCCCTTCTCCTTGTGCCATCCATCTTTCCCAACATCAGGGTCTTTTCCAGGGAGTCTTCTCTTCTCATGAGGTGGCCAAAGTATTGGAACCTCAGCTTCAGAATGGATGGGTTTGATCTTCTTGCAGTCCATGGGACTCTCAAGTGTCTCCTCCAGCACCATAATTCAAAAGCATAAATTCTCCAGCAATCAGCCTTCTTTATGGTCCAGCTCTCACTTCCATACATCACTACTGGGAAAACCATGGCTTTAACTATACGGACCTTTGTTGGCAAGGTGATGTCTCTGCTTTTTAAGATGCTGTCTAGGTTTGTCATTGCTTTTCTCCCAAGAAGCAGGTGTCTTTTAATTTTGTGACTGCTGTCACTGTCTGCAGTGATCATGGAGCCCAAGAAAGTAAAATCTCTCACTGCCTCCATTTGTTGCCCTTCTATTTGCCAGGAGGTGATGGGCCCAGTGGCCATGATCTTAGTTTTTTGATGTTGAGCTTCTGCTGAACTACAATTCCCATCAGCCCCAGCAAGTGTGACCAATGTCTAAGGATGATGGGAGTTGTGGTTCAGCAATGTCTGGCAGATCCAGGATTCCTTACCGCATGCCCTAGACTAGAGCAACCGAGCATCATTGTTCGGGACCATTGTTTGGTCCCCTTCAACTGACTGGCTTCCATTTCCTCCTAAAGTCGCCCACCACCCAACCATTTTAAGCTTCCCATCTGCTTTGTGCCAAAACACGACGGGAGAATGTTCCAGGGGGTTCACACTGGCTGTGTGCTGCCTTCTTTTAACCTCCCTCCCTTCCCCATATTTGGAAATATAATTCCCCCGTTTGCTGGGAAAAACATTCCTCAGAGATGACATCCCATGCCTGGCTGGACTTCCCCCCCGAACTGGACCTCCTGCGACCATGCAACTTTCAGATTCATTTCAGCCACTCCCAATGTAGTAAACGCCTTTCCTAATTCCCCCGGAGGTTCAGATTTCCAGCTGGAGGCCAAATGAATTCTTTTGGGTGTGAAGTAATTGGCCTTCCTGGTTCTGCTTGTGGATTCCCAGCTACTGAATTACTGGATGTGCATGAACGGCGCTTGGATGTACAGTGGTACCTCGAGTTACAGACTCTTCAGGTTACAGACGCTTCAGGTTACAGACTCCGCTAACCCAGAAAGAGTACCTCGGGTTAAGAAGTTTACCTCAGGATGAGAACAGAAGTCGCGTGGCGGCAGCGGGAGGCCCCATTAGCTAAAGTGGTACCTCAGGTTAAGAACAGTTTCAGGTTAAGAACAGACTTCCAGAATGAATTAAGTTCTTAACCTGAGGTACCACTGTGTATGTGTGTTCTTAACCTGAGGTACCACTGTATTTCTTTTTCACACATTGAACCTGCTTGAGTAAATGCTTTCCTGCAGGCAATTTCATAGGAGTGCCTGCTGGATCAGGCTAATGGCCCACTGAGTCCAGCATCCTATTTTCACAGTGGCCAACCAGATGCTTGTGGGAAACTAGCAAGCAGAATAGGAGCATGAGAGCATCCTCCTTTCATGTGGTTTCCAGCAATTGGTATTCAGAGGCATGGCAGCCACCAACTATAGAGACAGGGCAAAGCCAATGTGGATAGTAGCCGTCACTCGCCCTTTCCTCCATTACTTTCTTTAATTCATAGATATAGATAGATTTTCGGTTTTATACATTTCAATAATTTTACAATCATTTTAACATTTCAAAACTTGACTTCCTTCCCCCTCTTTCTGCGGTTCCTTAAATTTATTTTTCATATTTTCTGCAAATCCAAATTAACTCTTAATTTGCTCATTTATTCATCTGCTTTAAATATACACCCTTATAAAACCGCAGCTTATTACAATAATCCTGCCAATGTTCTTATCCGTTTACAGTTTGTTTTGTAAATATTCAATAAACCATTTCCATTCTTTTATAAAGTTTGTTATTTCGTATTTTTCCAGTAAGTTTCGCCACTTATTTGTTTTCGTATTTTTCCGGTAAGTTTCGCCATAATTTTTTGCATCCTTTCTTTTTTCGCTGGGATTTCTCTTCTTTCCATTTTTGGGCAAGTAACATTCTTGCCTGCCGCTGTAGTCACATACATGAATAAATTTCAATACAGTTTGGGTAGTTCTGTCCCTATAATTCCCTAAAGGAAAGCCTCTGGGTGGTTGCTTTTACAGTCATTATTTTAAACATATTTTTCAATTCATTCTATGTCATTTAATTCTTTTTGAAGCCATATAGATTGGCAGCTATCACTGCCTTCTGTGGGGATGAATCTCATCCCCCTTCCTGATTCGATTGATTCTGTATGGTGGACTTCTGGTCTTTGGGGAAAGAGGCTCATGAATGACATCAACAGCGAAGGAAGGAAGGAATTTCCACTACATCCTTCCTTTGATCAGTACTTGTTTAAAAAGCGCATGTGTGCTCATGTGTCTTTTCCAGACTTTAGCAGACGACACTGAAGACGTGTCTCTTGACTTCGGAAACGAAGAGGAGTTGGCCTTAAGGAAAGCAAAAATCAGGTAAATGAAGTAAATTAATTTTATTATTTACATACCCTCCAACATTTCTCCGATGAAAATAGGGACGTCCCATTCCACAATGATAATTTTACTAATTATACCCCACAAATCTTATTGGGTTGGCCAAGCCACTCTGGGCAGCTTCCAGCATATATAAAAACATAATAAAACATTAAACATTAAAAAAAACCCTTCCTTATACAGTGGTACCTCAGGTTACATACGCTTCAGGTTACAGATGCTTCAGGTTATGGACTCTGCTAACCCAGAAATAGTACCTCGGGTTAAGAACTTTGCTTCAGGATGAGAACAGAAATTGTGTTCCAGTGGCACGGCGGCAGCAGGAGGCCCCATTAGCTAAAGTGGTACCTCAGGTTAAGAACAGTTTCAGGTTAAGAACGGACCTCCGGAACGAATTAAGTACTTAACCTGAGGTACCACTGTACAGGATTGCCTTCAGATGGCTCAGGGGTCAGATAACTCAACACCCTCCAACATTTCTCCAGTGGAATTAGGGACATCCTAAGGAAAAGCAGGACATTCCGGGATCAAATCAGAAACCGGGACTGCTTCTATAAATCAGGGATGTCCCTGGGAAATTGGAGGGTCTGTATTTATTGATTTTACCTGTTGCATTTATATTCCAACGTCCCTCACCCAAAGGTGATGTAAGTCATTCTCCTACTCCTCATTTAACCCCACAACGACTCTGTGAGATAGGTTAGGCTAAGATGTAGAGACTGACTCCAAGGTGAGCTTCATGACCAAGTGGGGATTTGAACACAGGTCTTCCAGGCCCCAGTCTGACACTCTAACCAATACACCACCCCTCCAAAATTCAATTGCAGAAATGTGTGTTCATAGGTCATAATTATTCGCGATAGGTAGGGATGGGCCAGTGGGTCAGTTTCTCGCTTTCCAAGTTCATTTCACGTTTCCGTATCCTTTTGTGGATTTCCGTTTGAGTCCTCCTGAAAACTCACCAGCGTTTCATTGCAAACTTATCCAAAAATCACTTCCAGGAAGTGTGTTCAGTGCAAACCTCTTAATCACTGCAATTTCAATCATGACTGAGCTGTGCCGAATCCCTAGCAATGCCCCTACTAAGCAGTAGCATCGCTGAAGCCTGTATGATAGGTAAAGGTAAAGGTAAAGGACCCCTGCACGGTTACCGGTAAGTCCAGTCAAAGGCAACTATGGGGTTGCGGCACTCATCTCACTTTCAGGCCAAGGGAGCCGGCATTCCTCCTCAAAGATGTTGTAGCCCTGCGTTTTCACACTATCAAGTCCATTTTTTTGAAGGGCAATTTAAGAAAATCTGCAGGGATCAGTGGTTTTGCATATGCACTTGACCCTGGGCAGAGGATGTTATGCATTATATGCTATTCTGTAAATTGTGTGAAACACCTAACCAAAAATATCTGGAGAAAATTTTCTACCCTCAGTGACATCAATATGATTTGATATCTGATGTCTGGTTTGGACAGGTGCATAATGCTTAATACAGCTAAATTCACAAGGGAGCTTTCCCAACCTAGTCAAGGCTAAGTGGTCACCCTCAAAATTTAAGATTCTATGTTTTTTTTTTTTTTAAATGCATGCTTTATTTGTTGCATAGGCCAAGGCTTTTATTTTCATGTCCAATTATTATGTATATTTTCTGCTCATACTATTCTGTTTGGCTACAACCAGCATTCGGTTGCCTTGTTAGTGAAATCTGAATCTGGATATGGGAGGCTGTGGAAAAGATGCTCTGTCCCCAGGGACACGCCAACTTCTCAAGTCTCGAAGAGTCACACAACGGCGGAACTGGGGAGACTCTGCACTAAATGAACTATAAGAACTTCAGAAAAGATGCTCCATTTCTGAAACCTCGGCTGCACCTTTCAATGTATATAGAAAGCTGAGAAGTTTGGGACTTTTCTGTTGTTGTTGTTGTTAAACCATGACTGCTAATACGACTCCACGTGCCACTTCATTTTTTACCATACCCCACAAAGGGGAACCCCAGGCTTCTGTTAAAAACAACACCAGACAGAACATACAGATCTATGAGGAAATGAGAGACCCATCGCTTCTGTCTCTTTACAGCGAAGGGATCTCAAGTGTGGCTGCTGCAAGTTGTCTGCAAGTAGAGTTTTTAAATGTTTCCATGTATCATCATTTTTAATTTTTTGAAATTACATTCCAATTCCATTTTAAGAACAAACTTGACCAGCTTGCCCAAAGAGCCCATTAAATGCAATAGAAGTGGTTCAAATGACTAAGATGGAACCAATATATACTGTATTTTTCGCTCCATGAGATGCACCTGACCATAAGACGCACCTAGTTTTTAGAGGAGGAAAACACGAAAAAAACTATTCTGAATCAAATGTTGTACTAAACTATTTAAAGCAGCAAAGTGGGCGACTCCTGACTGCTTTGCTGCTTTAAAGCGAACCACAGAGGAGGGATGGACGGGAGCCATGGTTCCCCTTCCTTCCCTCCTCTATGGCTCGCTTTGAAGCAGCAAAGTGGACAGGAGCCGCTTACACATCCCTCCTCCACGCAGCATTCACTTCATAAGACACACAGACATTTCCCCTTACTTTTTAGGAGGAAAAAAGTTTGTCGTATGGAGTGAAAAATATGGTAATTCACTGGAAAGGTGCATTTAAAAGGTTTTACGCCTATACTTCCATGCTTTACTTTGCTGCATATTTTGTGATTTTAACTGTCTGCTGGGATTCTCTCACCAGAGAGTACTTGCCCCAAACGTGGGTCTTGACTTCTGGGATGCAACACAAAACAGCTTAGCATATGTTCATTCTCTCCTAGGCACCCTCTGGCCACCTTCTTCCACCTCTTTTTCCGAGTGAGTGCCATCGTGACCTACCTAGTCTGCGACTGGTTCAGCAAAAGTTTCATTGCCTGTTTCGTCCTCATTCTCCTCCTCCTGTCCTTCGACTTCTGGTCTGTGAAGGTAAGGGCGCTCTGGGCATCTCACAACTTTAACATTATGCCACCTTGCGCCATTTTGTCTTTCGTCCAATGGCGTGAAACAGTCTGCCATCTCCCCTCCCCTTAATATCAGTGTTGCCCTTGTAATGCTCTGCAGGGAGAAGGAGGATAGGGACAAAACCAGACTCCGTTGGCACTGTCAGGCATTTACTCTGGCGCCCCCTACTGTTGGTCCTCCTGCCTTCTGCCCTGCCAGTCCCAATGGGCACCATCCAACACTGCCTTCATCATCGCATAAATACATAAGAAGAGCCCCGAAGCTGGATCAGGCCAGTGGCCCAGTTAGCCTGGCATCCTGATCCAAAAATACAGATCTCTCTATGAAAATGGTGTACCAGTGGTATTTAACTCCTAGTAAATTAACAAAAATGCAAGAAAAAATACCTGCTGGAAATGTAAAGAAAAAGAAGGTATCTTTTATCATATGTGGTGGTTGTGTAAGGTAATAAAAGCATTCTAGGAAATGATATATGATGAACTGAAAAAATGTTTAAAATAACTTTTATTTTAAAAAAAACCCCAGAAGCTCAGGAACCTAGAAGACAAAACCTTCAGGAAAGAATGGGAAACATTTTTCATTTATTTAGGAGACCACTATAAGCAGATGAAAACAAACACTGCGGACAATATGGACAGATACAAAATACAGATTATGAAATAATATGCAGTTGAAAAAATTGACAATAGGACCCATGGAGGGGATGGGGAGCTGTCTGGAGATTCTGGGAAATCTCTAAATATGGATATGTATTTGGTATTGTTGCAACTTTACATTTGTGAAATCAGATAAAAATGATGATAAAAAAACCAAAAATACTGACCTCTCTAGCTGGCTGGCTTTCACCCTCTCATTTAGAACGTCACTGGAAGGCTGCTGGTCGGTTTGCGATGGTGGAACCAGATTGATGAGGACGGGAAGAGCCACTGGGTGTACGAAGCGAAAAAGGTATTCCTTTACATTGTCTTTCTCAGAGCATAGAAGCGCCCTTGCTGGTGGGCCATGTGTTGCAGCGGGCAATAGCTCAGTTGGTAGATTCTGAGACTCTTAATCTCCCAGGGTTGGGGCTTTGAGCCTCAGGTTGGGCCAAAGATTCCTGCCTTGCAGAGGGTTGGACCAGATGACCCTCCTGGTCCTTTCCAAGTCTATGATTCTATTATTTTAAGTGGTTCCCAAACTTTTTCAGACTCAGCCTCGGTCCCATAAACACATCAGCAGTGCTCCCCATCCCTATTAGAAAGCATAATTCAGAATAGTGGCTCACACGAGCCCCCAAGGAAGATAATAACACGGTAAAATTCAAAGCAGAAACAATTAAGTACACATTCATTCAAAGTCCAATTGAGACCATTTAGTTTAGTTAATTTGACAAAATTGATGGACATGATGCAGTGAGGCCAGCCTTTCGAAATCTGACGGTCATTTACATCTCCAGCAGCCCCCTGCTGCTCCCTTGCCTCTTCACAAGGTAATCCTAGCTAATCCCAAGCATCCCAGGGCAAGTTACTCCTCACTTTGGGAACCACTGGTCTAAAGCATACAGGGAAAGCGCAGGAAGAGGTATGTAATTTCAAGAATTGGGGGGATGGAGATAAGTTTTTCTCCCCCACAGTATTATTGCTCGGAGTCCTCCCATAGATGGCAGACAGAAGAAAGGACTTCGTCAAATACCGTATTTTTTGCTCTATAAGGCTCACTTTTCCCCTCCTAAAAAGTAAGAGGAAATGTGTGTGCGTCTTATGGAGCGAATGCAGGCTGCGCAGCTATCCCAGAAGCCAGAACAGCAAGAGGGATTGCTGCTTTCGCCGCGCAGAGATCCCTCTTGCTGTTCTGGCTTCTGAGATTCAGAATATTTTTTTTCTTGTTTTCCTCCTCCAAAAACCAGGTGCGTCTTGTGGTCTTATAGAGCGAAAAATACGGTAATATGCAATTAAGTTTTTGACTACACCACTGTTGGATGCAGACAAGCCATCCGAAATGGGGGAAACCAAGCAACACTTGCCTCATTTAGGCCTGCAATTTTTATGCCAGCTTATGTGTATAGCAAGGGTGGTCCACATAATATTAATTTAATTATTTATATGCCACTCATCTGACTGGACTGGGTTGCCCCAGCCACTCCCAACAAAATATTAACATTTAATATTAAAATATTAAAAACACAATAAAACATCAACCATTAAAAACTTCCCTGAACAGGGCTGCCATTAGATGTTTTCTAAATGCCAAATCTGCTCAACAACTTTTGGGGTGTCCTGGTTTTTGCTTTTTGAAAAATGGCAACCCTACCCTCCGCTTGCTTACACATTTGGTGACAGACGCCATTTCCCCCAAACCACGCTCATCTGTCCCACACCTGATTCCAGGTGTGGGGGTTCTGGAAATCTATTGCAGTTTTTCATTTAAAATACTGCTTAGTTGTTTCGTTGTTTTGTTTTTAAAAAACCCCTAAAGCCATGTGCAAATGAAGGCAAAATGTTTATCAAACTGTAAAATGAGCATAAAATGCAATTCTGCAGTGACCATTACCATTGACGTGGCCAGTATTTCTTTCTTTTTTTAAAAAAATAATATTTATTAAAGTTTCAATCAAAGTTACAATAATACAAAAAAAGACAAAAAATAAAAAATAAAAAATAAAATACAAAAAAACAGGAAAAATAGAATAACAATTAAAAACAAATCAGTATTTCCATATCTTATCTTTCGTTCACTTGTTTCCTGGACCTCCTCACACCTCCCTTTTTTGCATCCCAAATCAATTAATTAATTCAGCAAATCCTTTCCCTCTTTGCTCTTATCCTAATCCTTTATCTTAGTATATTTTTACTTCAAATTCCCATCTATTAACAATCCATTTTTACATAAACCTTAATAATATTACTGCTAAAACCACTTAACTTCATTCCAACATCATTCTAACATTCATTAATTTTGCAATATTTCTGTAAATAGTCTTTAAATTTCTTCCAATCTTCTTCCACCGACTCTTCTCCCTTACGTGGCCAGTATTTCTTGAGTAAATGAAAAGAAAGGCCTTTTTTAAAATGCATGGGACCAACATATCCACCGACACGGTACCAAATTTTAAGGAAGTTTATTGCCGATAATGAGGAAATGAATCTGTTTTCCTAGAATCAGATTATATATGGCAGAAGTTCCCATTTCTGTTTAATTCTGCGTCATTTTCGCAGAGATTTCAGCGGATGGTAACCCACCCCTCTCTTCCCCCCACTTTCCTCCACCATAGGTCCCGTCAACCGTAGCTGCCCCCACCGAAGTCGAAGCCCGGATATTCTGGCTGGGCCTGATTATCTGCCCGGTCATCTGGACGCTTTTCTTCTTCAGTACCTTGTTTTCCTTGAAGCTGAAATGGCTGGTAAGGGGTTGGACAAAGGTTTGCAAGAGCCCAGGGGGCAGAGGTGGGGCATGGAGGGAGAGGAAGGCCTGTTGCACAGGCTTGAAGTCCTTGCACCAATGGGACATCTTTGTTGGCTACAAGCCTATACGGATGCGATAAATAATATTGGCTATAGCTCTTCGCAGCATCTTAAAAAGCAGAGACATCACCTTGCCAACAAAGGTCCATATAGTAAAATCTATGGTTTTCCCAGTAGTGATGTATGGAAGTGAGAGCTGGACCATAAAGAAGGCTGATCGCCGAAAAATTGATGCTTTTGAATTATGGTGTTGGAGGAGACACTTGAGAGTCCCATGGACTGCAAGAAGATCAAACCTATCCATTCTGAAGGAAATCAGCCCTGAGTGCTCACTGGAAGGACAGATCCTGAAGCTGAGGCTCCAATACTTTGGCCACCTCATGAGAATAGAAGACCCTGATGTTGGGAAAGATGGAGGGCACAAGGAGAAGGGGATGACAGAGGACGAGATGGTTGGATAGTGTTCTCAAGGCTACCAGCATGAGTTTGACCAAACTGCAGGAGGCAGTGGAAGACAGGAGTGCCTGGCGTGCTCTGGTCCATGGGGTCACGAAGAGTCGGACACGACTAAACGACTAAACAACAACAATAGCTTTTCACACCCACATCATAGCCCAGGGGTCAGCAAACTTCTTCATCAGGGGGCCGGTCCACTGTCCCTCAGACCTAGTGGGGGGGGGCCCAAACTATATATTTTTTGGGGGGGGGGAATGAACAAATTCCTATGCCCCACAAATAACCCAGAGATGCATTTTAAATAAAAGCACACATTCTACTCATGTAAAAACACCAGGCAGGCCCCACAAACAACCCAGAGATGCATTTTAAATAAAAGGACACATTCTACTCATGTAAAAACACGCTGAT